>NC_139999.1:32228124-32863095 GCF_964263955.1 Coregonus lavaretus
TGGTTTTTGTTTTCAAATAACTTGCATGTATTCAAATACCTTCAAATATTATTTGTTTTTCTGAGAGGTATTCCAAATACTTTCAAATATGATTTGTTTTTCGGAGACCTGTATTTGAATATCAAAGGAAATAGTTGCCTTTAGTTGATTCTCTATATTTGACTACCTCAAGTATTTGAAAAGTTGGTATTTTCAAATAAACTACAAAATAAATTTTCGGCTCAGATCTGCACAGTACTGTGTGTCTGTATATTTTTCTCTAACACACACATCAGTCACTTAAACAGCCATGCATACACATACAGAAATGTGCATGAGGAAGTACTGAGTGAAGGTACTGTACTCCATGTGAGACCACATCTTCATACATCCCGACCCAAACAAAGTGATACAAACTTCCTTAAAAACAAACATTTATTTCATTAAAATAGTAGCAGTAAATAAAAACAACATTAATGACATCTACAAAACAAAAGCAATTATATTATAGATCAGTCTGTGGTCTGATTGACTGACCTGGAAACTCGTATGTGCTGGTGACAGAACAAGTAAAGGAAAAGGACAGAGATAAAAGCCTAATATCTTTCTGATTACTGCCAATCTTGGAGTGGTCCAATTAAACACTTACTTTGACCAATAACGAGAAGAGCCAGGAGTTTTCCTGACCACAAGACCTCATCAATTCCAGAAACAACACGTGATCAGGGCCCTGGTGAATATTGGTCCAAATAATGGCCTTAATATAACATCCCCTCCTCCCTCTCCTTTCCCTCAGCCTCTCACTGGCTGTTGCAAACCGTTGCTCCGGCTACTCCTTCACCCTCTCCTCCCCCACCTCCTCCCCCTCCTCCCCCCTCTCCCTCGGCCGCCCCAGCAGCAGGTCTCTTGCGTCTCTTGTTGAGCAGCGGGTTGTTGGACGTGTCCAGGTCTTTGATCTTCACCTGGTCGTAGTCCACACGCATGGTGGCCAGGGCACTGGTCATCTCTTCCTGTAGCCAGAAAGTACAGATACAGTGCCTTCAGAAAGTATTCATACCCCTTGACTTATTCCACATTTTGTTGTGTTACAGCCTGAAATCAATGGGTTGTTTTTACCCATCTACACACAATACCACATAATGACAAAGTGAAAACATGTTTTTAGAAATCTTTGCAAATTGATTGAAAATTAAATACAGAAATATCTAATTTACTGTAAATAAGTATTCACACCCCTGAGTCAATGCATGTTAGAATAACCTTTGGCAACGATTACAGCTTTAAGAGCTTTGCACACCTGGATTGTACAATATTTGCACATTATTCTTTAAAAAATTCTTCAAGCTCTGTCAAGTTGGTTGTTGATCATTGCTAGATAGCCATTTTCAAGTCTTGCCATGTATTTTCAAGCTGATTTAAGTCAAAACTGTAACTAGGCCACTCAGGAACATTCAATGTCGTCTTGGTAAGCAACTCCAGTGTATATTTGGCCTTGTGTTTTAGGTTATTGTCCTGTTGTAAGATGAATTTGTCTCTCAGTGTCTGTTGAAAAGCAGACTGACCCAGGTTTTTCTCTAGGATTTTGCCTGTGCTTAGCTCCATTTAATTTATTTTTATCCTAAAAAACTCCCTAGTCCTTGCCGATGACAAGCATACCAATAGCATGATGCAGTCACCACCATGCTTGAAAATATGAAGAGTGGTAGTCAGTGATGTGTTGTGTTGAATTTTCCCCAAACATAACACTTTGTATTCAGGACATAAAGTACAATTTTTGCCACATTTCTTGCAGTTTTACTTTCGTGCCTTATTGCAAACAGGATGCATGTTTTGGAATATTTGTATTCTGTACAGGCCTCCTTCTTTTCACTCTGTCATTTAGGTTAGTATTGTGGAGTAACTACTATGTTGTTGATCCATCCTCAGTTTTCTTCTATTACAGCCATTAAACTCTGCCTTCCTCTCCGGCAACTGAGTTAGGAAGGATGCCTTCCTATGTGGCCGCCTTTGCGAGACATTGGAAAACCTCTCTGGTCTTTGGGGTTAAATGTGTGTTTAATATTCACTGCTCGACTGTGGGAGCTTACAGATAATTGTATGTGTGGGGTACAGAGATGATATAGTCATTCAAAAATCATGTTAAACACTATTATTGCACACAGAGTGAGTCCATGCAACTTGTTTTGTGACTTGTTAAGCACATTTTTACTCCTGAACTTATTTAGGCTTGCCATATTAAAGGGGTTGAATACTTATTGACTCAAGACATTTCAAGCTTTTCATTTTTTATTCATTTGAAAAATGTATAAAAACATTAAATCCACTTTAACAGTATGGGGTACTGTGTGTAGGCCAGTGACACAAAATCTAAACGCAATCAATTTTTTATTCAGTTTGTAACACAACAAAATGTGGAAAAAGTCAAGGGGTGTGAATACTTTCTGAAGGCACTGTAGATAATTGCAGTGTGGGTCTTATAAATATAGTGTTTTATCACCCACTAATGGCTTCTTTGTGTTAGTGTTAGATTAAATTGGGTTATTGATATGCGGTGTTTCTTGTTACCACAGAGGGTCCGTGTTTTACAGCTCTCTAGTCTCACCTTGACATCGTCCCACAGTTCTCTGTCCTCTGTCAGAACACGGGACGTGTGCAGAGGAGTAGGAGGGACCACCATCGACTGCTGTAATGTCAACAAACACACACACACACACACAGTGTAAATGAGAGTCTCATATTATCAACAGCACTCAGACATGCAGTAGTAATACTCACATTGATCCAAGGGTGGTTCATGAACTGCCCGATGGTCATCCTCTCGTTAGGGTCTGTCTTCAGCAGCTGGTTGATCAGCTGTTTGGCTACAGAGGGTAAAGGTCATAGGTCAACAATCATAGCAAATAAAACATGATCAGGTAAACTAGACAAGATGTTTGTCAAATGACCTACAAATCACAACCGTAGAAAAATCTGTCCAAAATATTTGGAACTTAGCAGAACATAGTTTGTCTTGCAGTGAAGCCTCTCTGTCTACTATAGACCACCCACAGTATTCTGTCTCTAGTCTGACCTTCCTCTGACACTTCGGCCCACTCAGGGTTGGGGAACTTGTACTGGCCCATCCTTATCCTCTGCTTCATCCCTGGAGAGATGGCCTGGCCAGTGTTAGAGTAGAATGGAGGGAACCCACACAGCCTGGGGACACAGCACACACTTCACCATGAGAATAGAGCAACTACAGCTACTGTATGCACTCCAACTGGAGACTAATTGAACAATCATTAATACTATATACAGTGGGGAGAACAAGTATTTGATACACTGCCGATTTTGCAGGTTTTCCTACTTACAAAGCAGGTAGAGGTCTGTAATTTTTATCATAGGTACACTTCAACTGTGAGAGACGGAATCTTAAACAAAAATCCAGAAAATCACATTGTATGATTTTTAAGTAATTTATTTGCATTTTATTGCATGACATAAGTATTTGATACATCAGAAATGCAGTACTTAATATTTGGTACAGAAACCTTTGTTTGCAATTACAGAGATCATATGTTTCCTGTAGGTCTTGACTAGGTTTGCACACACTGCAGCAGGGATTTTGGCCCACTCCTCCATACAGACCTTCTCCAGATCCTTCAGGTTTCGGGGCTGTCGCTGGGCAATACGGACTTTCAGCTCCCTCCAAAGATTTTCTATTGGGTTCAGGTCTGGAGACTGGCTAGGCCACTCCAGGACCTTGAGATGCTTCTTACGGAGCCACTCCTTAGTTGCCCTGGCTGTGTGTTTCAGGTCGTTGTCATGCTGGAAGACCCAGCCACGACCCATCTTCAATGCTCTTACTGAGGGAAGGAGGTTGTTGGCCAAGATCTCACGATACATGGCCCCATCCATCCTCCCCTCAATACGGTGCAGTCGTCCTGTCCCCTTTGCAGAAAAGCATCCCCAAAGAATGATGTTTCCACCTCCATGCTTCACGATTGGAATGGTGTTCTTAGGGTTGTACTCATCCTTCTTCTTCCTCCAAACATGGCGAGTGAAGTTTAGACCAAAAAGCTCTATTTTTGTCTCATCAGACCACATGACCTTCTCTCATTCCTCCTCTGGATCATCCAGATGGTCATTGGCAAACTTCAGATGGGCCTGGACATGCGCTGGCTTGAGCAGGGGGACCTTGCGTGCACTGTAGGATTTTAATCCATGACGGCGTAGTGTGTTACTAATGGTTTTCTTTGAGACTGTGGTCCCAGCTCTCTTCAGGTCATTGACCAGGTCCTGCCGTGTAGTTCTGGGCTGATCCCTCACCTTCCTCATGACCATTGATGCCCCACGAGGTGAGATCTTGCATGGAGCCCCAGACCGAGGGTGATTGACCGTCATCTTGAACTTCTTCCATTTTCTAATAATTGCGCCAACCGTTGTTGCCTTCTCACCAAGTTGCTTGCCTATTGTCCTGTAACCCATCCCAGCCTTGTGCAGGTCTACAATTTTATCCCTGATGTCCTTACACAGCTTTACAATGTGATTTTCTGGATTTTTGTTTTAGATTCCGTCTCTCACAGTTGAAGTGTACCTATGATAAAAATTACAGACCTCTACATGCTTTGTAAGTAGGAAAACCTGCAAAATCGGCAGTGTATCAAATACTTGTTCTCCCCACTGTACAAGGAGGGAGAGATGGAGAGGGAGAAAGCAAGTGGTGGACAATGAAAAGCTGAGAGTGTTAAAAGAGAGGTAGAGGAGAACAAGGAAGTGCAGAGAAATGAGGGTGTAAATGAGGCCCAGGAGCCAACAGTAGGGGGACTGAGAGTGAATGAGAGGCCTGTGACTTGATTCTCACACACTCACAGACACACCTATAGCATACAGACACACTAGGTACTCACAGGATGTACATGATCACGCCCAAAGACCACATGTCACACGACTTGTCATACTTCTCTGGACCGAGCACCTCGGGGGCTGATGGACAGACATAGAGACATAGAGACCAAGACACCAAGAGACAACCAGTCAGGCTGACAGACCGGTAAAGACAGGGACAACATGTGGGTA
The DNA here is from genome assembly GCF_964263955.1 of Coregonus lavaretus. Lineage (NCBI taxonomy): Eukaryota > Metazoa > Chordata > Actinopteri > Salmoniformes > Salmonidae > Coregonus > Coregonus lavaretus. The sequence goes on from NC_139999.1 coordinate 32,233,162, forward strand.
AAAGTCAACCATAATACTTTATAGCCTACACACCATTCACATCCAGATAGTATACGACACCACTACTGGTGTAACAGACCCAACACTCACCAACATAGTAGGGGGTGTAACAGGGTGTCTGGAGGGAGTTGTGGAGGGTGGTCTCCTTGGCAAAGCCAAAGTCAGTTAGTTTCAGCACGCCATTGCTCTCCTTGGTGGTGTAGAGCAGATTTTCAGGCTATTGTGTGTTTGTGTGTGTGTGGAGGGAGGGAGATGTAAAAAAGAAGAAAGCAATAAGTACATCAATAAAACCACCAGCGGTAAATACATCGTCTGTCAGGGAGTGTCAGGTGAAAAAGACAATTATGTATGTCTAAGAGTAGAGTTACTGAAATAGGATACAAGTGGAAAATATAAAGATCCAATCCATTTAAAAAATTGGCGGCCCCTTACACTTCAGTGTTGTGATGCAAAAATTCTAGCAAAATGTATAGCGCATAGAATTAAAAAGGTATTGTCGGACATTATTCATTCTAATCAGACAGGTTTTTTACATGGGCAATACATTGGAGATAATATAAGGCAAGTACTGGAAACAATAGAACACTATGAAAAATCTGGGAAACCAGGCCTACTATTCATAGCAGACTTCGAAAAGGCATTTGATAAAGTACGACTGGGGTTTATATATAAATGCCTGGAGCATTTCAATTTTGGACAATCTCTTATAAATTGGGTTAAAATCATGTATAGTAACCCTTGGTGTAAAATAGTAAATAATGGCTATTTCTCAGAAAGTTTTAAACTGTCAAGAGGAGTGAAACAAGGTTGTCCACTATCAGTATATCTATTTATTATTGCCATCGAGATGTTAGCTATTAAAATCAGATCCAACAATAATATCAAGGGATTAGAAATCCAGGGCTTAAAAACAAAGGTGTCATTGTACGCTGATGATTCATGTTTTCTTTTAAATCCACAACTTGAATCCCTCCACAGCCTCATAGAGGATCTAGATACATTTTCTAACCTCTCTGGATTACAACCAAATTATGATAAATGTACTATATTACGTATTGGATCACAAAAAAAAACAATTTTTTACCAATAAAATGGTCTGATGGTGATGTGGATATACTCGGAATACATATCCCAAATGAAATAAATGATCTCACTCCAAAAAAATGTAATAGAATGTTAGCAAAAATAGATAAGATCTTGCTACCATGGAAAGGTAAATACCTGTCAATTTGTGGAAAAATCACCCTGATTAACTCTTTAGTATTATCCCAGTTTACCTATTTGCTTATGGTCTTGCCTACGCCTAGCGAACAGTTTTTTAAATTATATGAGTTTCAATTTAATCCTCCAGAAATGACAGAACAAATATTGCAACAAATATTGTGGTTAAACTCAAATATACTAATTGATAAAAATAAAAATAAAATTTGAGAGAAAAAAAAAAAAAAGTATAATCTTCGTAAATGATATTATCAATAGGAATGGTGGAGTTATGTCGCACATGCAGCTAACAAAACATATGGAAATGTCTGCTCTACCCAAAATTACAACCAAATAATTGCAGCATTACCGCAAAAATGGAAGAGGAAAGTGGAAGGAGGAAAAAGTAAGGAACTTGTCTGTCGGCCTTGCATTAAAGAACATAATTGGTTAAAGAAAATTGTGATAAATAAAAAAGTTTACCAGTTTCATTTAAGGACCACAAGATTGACAGCCGTCCCATATAGATTGCAAAATAGTTGGGAAGAGATTTTTGACGTACCGATTCCATGGCATAGTGTTTATGAACTGATAAGCAAAATGATGCCGGATTCAAAACTTATAATTTTTCAATTTAAATTATTATATAAAATTCTTGCTACCAATAGAATGTTATTTGTATGGGGAAACAATCTTCCCAGCTCTGCTGATTTGGCTGTGAAGAGACAGAATCATTAGATCATTTGTTTTGGTACTGTCCATTTGTAGCTTGTTTCTGGACACAGGTCCAGGAATGGCTGAAGGATTGCAATATTTGCATGGAGCTGACCCTGCAGATAGCACTACTGGGTGATCTGAAAAGTCATAGTCAATCGATCAATAATATAATAATACATTTAGCAAAAAAAATTATTTTCAATTCACAAACTGTAGAAACAATGAGAATAGAAAGGTTCAGAACTTTTGTAAAACATCACAGTATAGTTGAAACATATATGGCAAATAGAAATCCAATATGGATGGTGTTAAGAGATAGATGGGAGGTGTTGAATGGAGCTGAAGGATGGGACTAATAAAAACAACTAATAACAACAAGATAACTTGTGTAAGACATGCTGTGTCCATAATAAGTATATACAGTGGGGAAAACAAGTATTTGATACACTGCCGATTTTGCAGGTTTTCCTACTTACAAAGCATGTAGAGGTCTGTAATTTTATCATAGGTACACTTCAACTGTGAGAGACGGAATCTAAAACAAAAATCCAGAAAACCACATTGTATGATTTTTAAGTAATTCATTTGCATTTTATTGCATGACATAAGTATTTGATACATCAGAAAAGCATAACGTAATATTTGGTACAGAAAACTTCGAGATCATACATTTCCTGTAGGTCTTGACCAGGTTTGCACACACTGCAGCAGGGATTTTGGCCCACTCCTCCATACAGACCTTCTCCAGATCCTTCAGGTTTCGGGGCTGTCGCTGGGCAATACGGACTTTCAGCTCCCTCCAAAGATTTTCTATTGGGTTCAGGTCTGGAGACTGGCTAGGCCACTCCAGGATCTTGAGATGCTTCTTACGGAGCCACTCCTTAGTTGCCCTGGCTGTTTGTTTCGGGTCGTTGTCATGCTGGAAGACCCAGCCATGACCCATCTTCAATGCTCTTACTGAGGGAAGGAGGTTGTTGGCCAAGATCTCGCGATACATGGCCCCATCCATCCTCCCCTCAATACGGTGCAGTCGTCCTGTCCCCTTTGCAGAAAAGCATCCCCAAAGAATGATGTTTCCACCACCATGCTTCACGGTTGGGATGGTGTTCTTGGGGTTGTACTCATTCTTCTTCTACCTCCAAACACGGTGAGTGGAGTTTAGACCAAAAAGCTCTATTTTTGTCTCATCAGACCACATGACCTTCTCCCATTCCTCCTCTGGATCATCCAGATGGTCATTGGCAAACTTCAGATGGGTCTGGACATGCGCTGGCTTGAGCAGGGGGACCTTGCGTGCGCTGCAGGATTTTAATCCATGACGGCGTAGTGTGTTACTAATGGTTTTCTTTGAGACTGTGGTCCCAGCTCTCTTCAGGTCATTGACCAGGTCCTGCCGTGTAGTTCTGGGCTGATCCCTCACCTTCCTCATGATCATTGATGCCCCACGAGGTGAGATCTTGCATGGAGCCCCAGACCGAGGATGATTGACCGTCATCTTGAACTTCTTCCATTTTCTAATAATTGCGCCAACAGTTGTTGCCTTCTCACCAAGCTGCTTGCCTATTGTCCTGTAGCCCATCCCAGCCTTGTGCAGGTCTACAATTTTATCCCTGATGTCCTTACACAGCTCTCTGGTCTTGGCCATTGTGGAGAGGTTGGAGTCTGTTTGATTGAGTGTGTGGACAGGTGTCTTGTATACAGGTAACGAGTTCAAACAGGTGCAGTTAATACAGGTAATGAGTGGAAAACAGGAGGGCTTCTTAAAGAAAAACTAACAGGTCTGTGAGAGCCGGAATTCCTACTGGTTGGTAGGTGATCAAATACTTATGTCATGCAATAAAATGCAAATTAATTACTTAAAAATCATACAATGTGATTTTCTGGATTTTTGTTTTAGATTCCGTCTCTCACAGTTGAAGTGTACCTATGATAAAAATTACAGACCTCTACCTGCTTTGTAAGTAGGAAAACCTGCAAAATCGGCAGTGTATTAAATACTTGTTCTCCCCGCTGTATATATGTATGTATATGCATATATGTATGTATGTGTATGTAGGTGTATATGTATATATGCGAGAAAAAAAAGAAGGAAAAAAAACATATGGGGGATTGGATGTGATGCAGACAATTACATTGATGGAAGTTACAATCTAATCTATCTGCAATATTAAAGCTGATCTACCCCCTAAGAAAAAAAAAATATATATATATTTAAAAATAGAGTAGAGTCCCACCTTGACATCTCTGTGAGCTATGTCCATGTGGTGGAGGTACTCTATGGCCGTGCCTATGTCCCTCATGATCTCTGAAGCCTCTGATTAAAAGCCATGACATATGAATCTGATTAACAAAGAGCACACAGCTATAGGGCCACTGTAAATAATTGAGCACTGTAAATGATACAACACAGTTCCCCATCATAACTCACCTCTCTCTGTGAACGCCTGGTCCCCTCTCGCCTGAATGTGACTGAACAGCTCCCCTCCCTCCATACTGAGCCAGGAACAACAACAAGATAAACAGATCAGAGATTCTCAACAAGACAACAAAGCCATCAATTAAACAAGGCCAGCATTGTCCCTTAGTAATTACTGGGCAATTACTGAGCCCAATCGACAAAGCCTAAACATAATGACCAAGGAGGAGAACTGGGACATATTTGATGTTTATGTAGACTTTCATTAGGCCAGGAGTTTTTCCTGACCACGTGACCTAACCAGGAAAAACTCCCTACTCATCAGTTATGGTTTTAAAGTCTGACGTGCTAGAAAAGCTAACAGAGAAGACATGCATCATACACAGATGCATTCTGGTCTATGTAGTCTCTGTGGTCCTCACCACTCCATGATGATAAGCAGGCATTTCTTCCCCTGGTGCATGTTCTCATACAGGCTGAGGATGTGAACGATGTATGGACCCCTCGACACTCTCCAATGCAGCTCCACCTCCCGTCGCGCCTTAGGACTATCATACAGAATCTGCCCCCACAGAGAAGAATAATGGGCATGTTTAGGAAACACATTTACTATGACTAGGTATGATGATGGATGCAGTATGCATCTGTAGTGGAACGTGTGTATCTATGCAACATGTATATGCTGTGAGTGTGTCCATGTTGTATATAAACACTCACAGGTCTTGGAGGAATTGATCAAGGGCATAATAACAGCCTTAATCAGGTTTAAAAAAATCCCTGTGACCAATCTTAGTCCCACAGCTCTCTCTCTCTCACCTCTCTTTCATTCTTGCTCTTTCTTCTCTCTCTCTCTCTCTCTCTCTCTCTCTCTCTCTCTCTCTCTCTCTCTCTCTCTCTCTCTCTCTCTCTCTCTCTCTCTCTCTCTCTCTCTCTCTCTCTCTCTCTCTCTCTCTCTCTCTCTCTCTCTCTCTCTCACACACACACACAGACAAAATGAAGGCTGCTTTTTATTAGCCATTCAAAATCTGCCTTCAAAGTGTACCAGTAATAACAACCTTGCAAAGTGATTGGATGTAAGGGTGGGAGGGATCCCCAGACATCACAGCCAGATAAACTAGCTTATCCTCTGTCTGTGACAGGAAGCAATGCATGGTGGGACAGGGAGGAGAGGGCAGGTTGAGATTAAATTGTTTATAGAGGAGTAACCTAATACTCAGCCTCAACATTGTCGACAACACAAATACTTGAAGAGCACACTTACAAAATAATGTATACACTTGTGCCAGTACAACTGATCCTCCTCTATCACATTTCATTAATCTATCTTTGGTCTACCTGGACAAAAAGAATAGGGAACTATTTTGGAGGTTGAGACTGTTCCATTGAAAACATACCCACAGTGGTTGATCTTCAAAGAACAGAAGGAAACACTCCCCACTGGGCACAGATGTCAATTCAATGTCTATTCCAAGTTGGTTCAATGTAATTTCATTAAAATGACGTGGAAACAACGTTGATTTAACCAGTGTGTGTCCAGTGGGTGACCACAGATCCCCCTATGTCCAGAAATGATAGATAGAGCTTAGAGTACATGCCAAGGCATAACCTAAGGAAAGGGATTGGCAGCTCTGGTCCAGGTGGGTCACATTCTGTGCAGGCTTTTGTTCCAGCCCAGCACGAACACGCACCAGATTTAACTAACAGTGGTGTGAATTGAAGGCTTTCATGAGTTGAATCAGGTATGTCAGAGCTCAGCTGGAACAAAAGCCTGCACACCAGAGTAGATCCTCTCTAGATGGAACATAGAATCAGTCCAGACAGAGCATGTCATTGTCCATACAACATGACAATGACTACTGGCACTAACAACAAACCCTCTGCGTAAGACACGGTCCCACACAGTACATCACTGTCTCTCCCCAGACTCATCCACTGTCTGTCTGGGCAGGAGTAGTCGAGTTAGCTTAAAGAGCAGCACTGTTGCCGCTGGTGGCTCCTCTCCAAACCCGGCTCACAGAGAGACAGTTTTCTATTGGTGTTATTAGTGCTTAATTGGACCTCTTTAAAAGAGGAACAGGCACCAGTCAAAGAAACACACCCTCTGTCTGACTCTGTACATATATCCTCTTGTTTGTTGATACAGTAAATATAGCAGAGGGAGGAAGTGGGAGAGAATGTGACAGTAACTTCCGTTCAAGAATGACAACCTCTGCACACCAGATGCATGCTGTAAACTGTAACCATGCCAAAATATGTCAATCATCAGAGATGGGACTGGTAACCGGATGTTTTTAGCATTATAAGGTTATGTCCTTCTTCATACAACACCCCCCACCCCCCCAATCAGACAACTTAAGTGATTCCAAATAAAGGAGTGATCCCATTGGGGAAAGTCAGCTGCACAACTGAATGCTCCTTGCACTATTAACCCAACCCCTCTGAATCAGAGAGGTGGGAGGGGCTGCCTTAATCAACATCCATGTCATCGGTGCCCAGGGAGCGTTAACTGCTTTGCTCATGGGCAGCATGGTAGATTTTCCACCTTGCCAGCTCAGGGATTTGAACCTGCAACCTTTTGGTTACTGGCCCAATGCTCTTAACATTTTTAGTCATTTAGCAGATGCTCTTATCCAGAGCGACTTACAGTTAGTGAGTGCATACATTTTTCATACTGGCCCCCCGTGGGAATCGATCCCATAATCCTGGCGTTGCAAGCGCCATGCTCTACCAACTGAGCTAGGCTACCTGCCACCCCTGGTATCAAACCGCAAAGAAGGATGAGAGATCTGTCTAGGAGGCGACCGTCTAGGATGGAGTAGTGAATAATTGATGACTATTCTCCCTCTTATCGTCACCATTGCAAATACATCCTCAAGTTCCCTTTCATTTACGTCAGTGGATAAGAAAAGAAAGCAAGCAAGATCTCAAATACTTGGTGCCACTTAGGTCTGGTGACTGATGGTCTCTCTCTCTCTCTCTCTCTCTCTCTATTCAATTCAATTCAAGGGGCTTTATTGGTATGGGAAACATATGTTTACATTGCCAAAGCAAGTGAAATGGATCTCTCTCTCTCTCTCTCTCTCTCTCTCTCTCTCTCTCTCTCTCTCTCTCTCTCTCTCTCTCTCTCTCTCTCTCTCTCTCTCTCTCTCTCTCTCTCTCTCTCTCTCTCTCTCTGTCTCTCTCACACACACACACACACACACACAAACACACTACCTTGAGCGCACATTTCTCCCCTGTCTTCTTGCAGTAACATTCCATCACTTTCCCACTGATACCCAGTCCTAGTACTTGAGTTGTTATTTTGTAGTCCTCTGTGACTGCGTTGCGTTTGAACTCCAGTTTTGTAAGTGTGTCCCTGCCTGGGATGTGTGGAATGCTTCCACTCGGCGTCTCCTGGAGCTGAGGCTCGGATTGGTTGGCTGACTGCCTCTCCTCTCCATTACCATTATGTTGCATGATGTGTTTCTTGCCGTATCAAGCAGAAATAGGGTCATTAATCCACATTAGGCTTATTTCTTTCGAGAAATAGCTACCCTATAATAATATTGGCACATTGACCGAATAAGAAGTTTTGTATTGCATATCTAGAATAGTTAGTTCTATGAAGTATTTTGAACTTCACTCTAAAATAACATTCTAATTTGTGGTATAGTTAACAATCTATTATGCTAAATTTGAGTTTGTATAAAAAATAAATGGAACACAGGTAAATGTGCCCCAGCAAATAAATCTATACCGGATGACCAAAATGCTCAGAACATTTCCTGTAAAACCATCGACCAAATTAAAAAGGATAAGTCCTCGGTCCAGTTCCCTATTCTCTCCGTTATTCCCTATTCTCTCCGTTATTTTCCTCTCCGTTATTTTCCTCTCCTGTGCCCTTCTCTGGAGCTACACAAAACTCTTCAAGCCCCTTACGTCAGCGCAGCACGGCTCAAGTTTATTCACACGGCCCTCATCTCTTAAAGGAGCCGCCACCCGTAAAGACGGGCGGCCAGCAGTGGCATTCTACTGTCCACAAACCTCAATTCAATGCGTATTCCACGTTCGTTCTACGTACTTTTGAAATGACGCGGAAAGATACTCCTCTGACTGGACATTCACTTTATATTACATGGTGTCAGAAATTCGTGAGAGGGACACATCTTCACAGCAAATTCTCCAGTGTTATATCAACACTGAAAGAGTGGGACCATATACACACTGGAAACAGTGTTAAATTAACACACTGCTTAGTGTTAAACCTTATTCAGATATTTCAGTGAGTGCCTTGCCTTTCGAGTGAATTGTCGAGTTACCATAAATATTCTGTGCTATGGACTTATCAATAAATATGTTATCAATATACATATGTTTTTATTTAACACAATACCATACATATTTCATAAGATCTTATTTTGAGGGCCTAGTTTTACTTTTAAAATAATAATAATTATATCTATCTATCTTTCTATCTATTTATCTACTCTACCGGTCAAAAGTTTTAGAACACCTACTCTTTCAAGGGTCTTTCTTTATTTTTACTATTATCTACATTGTAGAATAATAGTGAAGACATCAAAACTATGAAATAACACATACGGAATCATGTAGTAACCAAAACAGTGTGTGCAAAGCTGTCATCAAGGCAAAGGGGAGCTACTTTGAAGAATCTAAAATATATTTTGATTTGTTTAACACTTTTTTGGTTAATACATGATTCCATATGTGTTATTTCATAGTTTTGATGTCTTCACCATTATTCTACAATGTAGAAAATATTAAAAATAAAGAAAAACCCTTGAAAGAGTAGGTGTTCTAAAACTTTTGACCGGTAGAGTAGATAAATAGATAGAAAGATAGATAGATATAATCATTATTATTTTTTAAGTAAAACTTTTGACTGGTAATGTATATACAGTGCATTCGGAGAGTATTCAGACCCCTTCCCTTTTTCTACATTTTGTACGTTACAGCCTTATTCTAAAGTGGATTAAATAAATAAAAATCATCATCAATCTACACACAAAACCCCATAATGACAAAGCGAAAACAGGTTTTTAGACTTTTTTTAATAACAAATTAAACACAGAAATATTTACTATGAGACCCAACATTTAGCTCAGGTGTATCCTGTTTCCATTGATTTTTTTAGCCCTTTTTCTTCCCAATTGGTAGTTACAGTCTTGTCCCATCACTGCAACACCCATACGAGCTCGGGAGAGGCGAAGGTCGAGAGTCATGCGTCCTCCGAAACACGACCCTACCAATGTGTCTCAGGAAACACCGTACAGCTGGTGACCGAAGTCAGCATGCATGTGCCTGGCCCACCACAAGGAGTCGCTAGAGCGCGATGGGACAAAGACATCCCAGCCGGCCAAACTCTCCCCTAACCCGGACGACGCTGGGCCAATTGTGCACCACCTCATGGGTCTCCCAGTTGCGGCCTGCTGCGATACAACCTGGGATCGAACCCGGGTCTGTAGTGACGCCTCAAGCACTGCAATGCAGCGCCTTAGACTGCTGCGCCACTCGGGAGGCCCGCTGAGATGTTTCTACAACTTGATTGGAGTCCACCTAGGGTAAATTCAATTGATTGGACATGATTTGGAAAGGCACACACCTGTCTATATAAGGTCCCACAGTTGACAGTGCATGTCAGAGTAAAAACCATGCCATGAGGTCGAAGTAATTGTCCGTAGAGCTCCGAGACAGGATTGTGTCGAGGCACAGATCTGGGGAAGGGTTCCAAAAAATGTCTGCAGCATTGAAGGTCACCAAGAACACAGTGGCCTCCATCATTCTTAAATGGAAGAAGTTTGGAACCACCAAGACTCTTCCTAGAGCTGGCCGCCCGGCCAAACTGAGCAATCGGGGGAGAAGGGCCTTGGTCATGGTGGTGACCAAGAACCTGATGGACACTCTGACAGAGCTCTAGAGTTCCTCTGTGGAGATGGGAGAACCTTCCAGAAGGACAACCATCTCTGCAGCACTCCACCAATCAGGCCTTTATAGTGACCAGACGGAAGCCACTCCTCAGTAAAAGGCACATGACAGCCCGCTTGGAGTTTGCCAAAAGGCACCTAAAGACTCTCAGACCATGAGAAACAAGATTGAACTCTTTGGCCTGAATGCCAAGTGTCACGTCTTGAAGACACCTGGCACCATCCCTACGGTGAGGCATGGTGGTGGCAGCATCATGCTGTGGGGATGTTTTTCAGCGGCAGGGACTTGGAGACTAGACAGGATCGAGGCAAAGATGAATGGAGCAATGTACAGAGAGATCCTTAATGAAAACCTGCTCCAGAGCGCTCAGGACCTCAGACTGGGGCGAAGGTTCACCTTCCAACAGGACAACGACCCTAAGCACACAGCCAAGACAACGCAGGAGTGGCTTCGGTACAAGTCTCTGAATGTCCTTGAGTGGCCCAGCCAGAGCCCGGACTTAAACCCGATCGAACATCTCTGGAGAGACCTGAAAATAGCTGTGCAGCAATGCACTCCATCCAACCTGACAGAGCTTGAGAGGATCTGCAGAGAAGAATGGGAGAAACTCCCCCAATACAGGTGTGCCAAGCTTGTAGCGTCATACCCAAGAAGACTTGAGGTTGTAATTGCTGCCAAAGGTACATCAAGAAAGTACTGAGTAAAAGGTCTGAAAACTTATGTAAATGTAATAACCTTTTTTTGCTTTGTCATAATGGGGTATTGTGTGTAGATTGCTGAGGGGAAAAAAACTATTTAATCAATTTGAGAAAAAAGGTGTAACCTAACAAAATTTGGAAAAAGTCTAGCGGTCCGAATACTATCCGAATGCGCTGTATATATCATATTCAATGGGCTATATTTTGTATTATTATTAAAAACAGAGGATTTACCTGGAGCTAACCTTGCAGATAGCATTACTGGGTGATCTGAAAAGTCATAGTCAATCGATCAATAATATAATAATACTTTTAGCAAAAATGTTTATTTTCAATTCACAATCTGTAGAAACAATGAGAATAGAAAGGTTCAGAACTTTTGTAAGACATCACAGTACAGTTGAAATATATACGGCAAATAGAAATCCTATATGGATGGTGTTAGGAGATAGATGGGAGGTGTTGAATGGAATTGAAGGATGGGACTGATAACAACTAACAACAAATAATAACAAGATAACTAATAATGTAAGCATACTGTGTCCATAATAAGTATATAGGTTGTAGGTTGGGAGCTTTTGTGAAAGAGCACAGTTAGAAAGATATGGCATATAGAAGCAAACCGGATGGACATCATGAAAATGATCGGAGAGGTTGAGAGTAGAAGAAGTTCAGGAGAAAAAACAAACAAAATATAATTATTGTAAAATTGACTGTGTCCATAAAATGTAGATAGTAAGTATAAGCTGGAAGTAGAGGCCTAAGCATTGTTGTTCACTCGTTTACTCCAAGTAGGGAAGGGTGGCGGGGTTGGAAAGTAATAAAGGGGAATATATATATATATATTTTAAAGGATATGTATGTGTATGTATGTATGTATGTATGTGTGTATGTATGTGTGTATATATATATGTATATATATATACAGTGGGGAGAACAAGTATTTGATACACTGCCGATTTTGCAGATTTTCCTACTTACAAAGCATGTAGAGGTCTGTAATTTTTATCATAGGTACACTTCAACTTTGAGAGACGGAATCTAAAACAAAAATCCAGATGTCACGCCCTGGCTCTGGGGACACTTGTATGTTGAGCCAGGGTGTGAGTTTCCTTTGTGTATTCTAGTTGTTGTATTTCTATGTTGGCCAGAGTGGTTCTCAATCAGAGGCAACGAGTGTCAGCTGTTGCTGGTTGTCTCTGATTGGGAACCATATTTAGACAGGCTGTTTTCCCACAGTGGTTGTGGGATCTTGTTCCTGTATAGGTTTGTGTGGTGCACCTTTGGACGTCACGTTATCGATTTTGTTAGTTTGTTCGTGTAATCATTAAATAAAAAAGCATGTTCGCAAATAACGCTGCGCATTGGTCCTCTGTTCCCGACGATCGTGACAGAAGATCCCACCAAAACTGGACCAAGCAGCGTGTCCAGGAGCCATCGCCAGGGGAATCTCTAGCGGATCTCCGTTGCAACCTCGACTGGGTCAAGCCAAGTGAAGAGCAGAGAGGTTGGACTTTGGAGCAGTGGAGTAAGAGTCTCGACTGGGCCAAGCCAAGTGAAGAGCAGAGAGGTTGGACTTTGAAGCAGTGGAGTGAGTGTCTGGCTAGAGACATGGAGGCCTGGTCCAAGAGGAGAGCCGCCCAGAATTTTTTTAGGGGGGGGCTCACGCCGTGGACGACGGGGCAGCAGGAGGCCGCGATAGAGCGGTCCAGCGGGTTGGCAGAGGAGGCCGCCAGGTTACGGGGGCCGCTGGTCACAAAGGGGAAGGAAAGTGTAGAGGCACGGCGAGAGGTACTGGTGTGTGTCCCCAGTACGGTCCGGCCTGTTCCTGTCCCTCGCACCGAGCCTGTGGTGCGCGTCGCCAACCCAGTCCGGCCTGTTCCTGCTCCCCGCACCAAGCCTATGGTGCGCGTCGCCAGCCCGGCCCGGCCTGTTCCTGCTCCCCGCACCAAGCCAATGGTGCGCGTCGCCAGCCCGGCCCGGCCTGTTCCTGCTCCCCGCACCAAGCCAATGGTGCACGTTGCCAGCCCGGCCCGGCCTGTTTCTGCTCCCCGCACCAAGCCTATGGTGCGCGTCGCCAGCCCGGCCCGGCCTGTTCCTGCTCCCCGCACTAAGCCAATGGTGCGCGTCGCCAGCCCGGCCCGGCCTGTTTCTGCTCCCCGCACCAAGCCTATGGTGCGCGTCGCCAGCCCGGCCCGGCCTGTTCCTGCTCCCCGCACCAAGCCAATGGTGCGCGTCGCCAGCCCGGCCCGGCCTGTTCCTGCTCCCCGCACCAAGGCAATGGTGCGCGTCGCCAGCCCGGCCCGGTCCGTTCCTGCTCCTCGCACCAAGTCAGTGGTGCGCTTCGTCAGCCCGGCTCGGTCCGTTCCTGCTCCCCACACCAAGCCAGTGGTGTGCGTCGTCAGTCCGGCACAGCCCGTGCCTGTTCCACCGGTGCCTGGTCCGGCACCGGTCAGCTGCTCCACGCCGGAGCTAGAGCAATCCGCTCCACCAGTGTTCAGTTCAGCAGGGCCAGACCGGACCAGGGGTACTTTGGGGGGTTAGAGAGGGAGTGGGGATCATGCCCGGAGCCGGATCCGCCGCCAAGGCGGAGTGCCCACCCGGTCCCTCCCCTGTGGTATTTGGTTGGCGCGGTCGGAGTCCGCGCCTTTAGGGGGGGGTACTGTCACGCCCTGGCTCTGGGGACACTTGTATGTTGAGCCAGGGTGTGAGTTTCCTTTGTGTATTCTAGTTGTTTTATTTCTATGTTGGCCAGAGTGGTTCTCAATCAGAGGCAACGAGTGTCAGCTGTTGCTGGTTGTCTCTGATTGGGAACCATATTTAGACAGGCTGTTTTCCCACAGTGGTTGTGGGATCTTGTTCCTGTATAGGTTTGTGTGTTGCACCTTTGGACGTCACGTTATCGATTTTGTTAGTTTGTTCGTGTAATCATTAAATAAAAAAGCATGTTCGCAAATAACGCTGCGCATTGGTCCTCTGTTCCCGACGATCGTGACACCAGAAAATCACATTGTATGATTTTTAAGTAATTAATTAGCATTTTATTGCATGACATAAGTATTTGATCACCTACCAACCAGTAATAATTCCGGCTCTCACAGACCTGTTCGTTTTTCTTTAAGAAGCCCTACTGTTCTCCACTCATTACCTGTATTAACTGCACCTGTTTGAACTCGTTACCTGTATAAAAGACACCTGTCCACACACTCAATCAAACAGACTCCAACCTCTCCACAATGGCCAAGACCAGAGAGCTGTGTAAGGACATCAGGGATAAAATTGTAGACCTGCACAAGGCTGGGATGGGCTACAGGACAATAGGCAAGCAGCTTGGTGAGAAGGCAACAACTGTTGGCGCAATTATTAGAAAATGGAAGAAGTTCAAGATGACGGTCAATCACCCTCAGTCTGGGGCTCCATGCAAGATCTCACCTCGTGGGGCATCAATGATCATGAGGAAGGTGAGGGATCAGCCCAGAACTACACGGCAGGACCTGGTCAATGACCTGAAGAGAGCTGGGACCACAGTCTCAAAGAAAACCATTAGTAACACACTACGCCATCATGGATTAAAATCCTGCAGCGCGTGTCCAGGCCCGTCTGAAGTTTGCGAATGACCATCTGGATGATCCACAGGAGGAATGGGAGAAGGTCATGTGGTCTGATGAGACAAAAATAGAGCTTTTTGGTCTAAACTCCACTCGCCGTGTTTGGAGGAAGAAGAAGGATTAATACAACCCCAAGAACACCATCCCAACCGTGAAGCATGGAGGTGGAAACATCATTCTTTGGGGATGCTTTTCTGCAAAGGGGACAGGACGACTGCACCGTATTGAGGGGAGGATTGATGGGGCCATGTATCGCGAGATCTTGGCCAACAACCTCCTTCCCTCAGTAAGAGCATTGAAGATGGGTCGTGGCTGGGTCTTCCAGCATGACAACGACCTGAAACACACAGCCAGGGCAACTAAGGAGTGGCTCCATAAGAAGCATCTCAAGGTCCTGGAGTGGCCTAGCCAGTCTCCAGACCTGAACCCAATAGAAAATCTTTGGAGGGAGCTGAAAGTCCGTATTGCCCAGCGACAGCCCCGAAACCTGAAGGATCTGGAGAAGGTCTGTATGGAGGAGTGGGCCAAAATCCCTGCTGCATTGTGTGCAAACCTGGTCAAGACCTACAGGAAACGTATGATCTCTGTAATTGCAAACAAAGGTTTCTGTACCAAATATTAAGTTCTGCTTTTCTGATGCATCAAATACTTGTCATGCAATAAAATGCAAATTAATTACTTAAAAATCATACAATGTGATTTTCTGGATTTTTGTTTTAGATTCCGTCTCTCACAGTTGAAGTGTACCTATGATAAAAATTACAGACCTCTACATGCTTTGTAAGTAGGAAAACCTGCAAAATCGGCAGTGTATTAAATACTTGTTCTCCCCACTCTATATGTATATGTATGTGTATGTATATATATATATATATATATATATATATATATATATATATATATAAACATGGGGGATTGGAAGTGATGCAGACAATTACATTGATGGAAGTTACAATGTATCTGCAATATTAAGCAGATGTACCCCCCCCCCCCCCCCCAAAACATAAAAAAATAAAATAAAATAAACAGAGGATTAACATCAATACAGAAAGATTGAGAAGGATTTTAAGGGAATCAAAAGTCAAGAACTTCCCCCATACCCACTTCTCCTTTTCAGTTCTGTTCCAATTTGTTTAAAGGTCACAAACTGTCAAGCATTGATTATCTTGTCAGCAGAATAAGACCCTCAACATTTATTGGAAAGGAGCATCAAGCTCATGACCTTGCACTTTAACCACCCTGTGAAGTTCATCATAATTTATTTCATCTGTAGCCTAATAAACTGCATGCTTTCCCAAAGTTTACTTCCATATGATGGTTATTGTATCACTATTTGTGCATAAAAGCGTTTCCACCGACATTTCTCGCATAATTAATTTCACAGACAGAAAAAGATCCCACCTTGTCTAGCGTATTTTGTTTGGTCGAAATTTGGAAAGTTTCCATCAGGCCGGTCATTACATTTTTTATCCAACATGTACTTTATTCGTATAAAAAGGTTTGATGGAAACCTGGTGGTTACAGATTTCTATTTTTTTTATACAGCTCCCGTTTGGTATTTCTCGTTTGGTATTTCTAGTTACTGACCACAACCACACAACTACTGACCACAACTACTGAACCACACACCTACTTACCAAAACTACTGACCACTACTGACCACAACTACTGATCACAACTACTGACCACAACCACAAAACTACCGAACCACAACTACTGACCACAACCACAGAACTACTGACCACAACTAATGATAACTACTGACCACTACTACTGACCACTACTACTGACCAGCTAGCAGATTCATTACTTACCAACAAC
Organism: Coregonus lavaretus; assembly: GCF_964263955.1. Taxonomy (NCBI): domain Eukaryota; kingdom Metazoa; phylum Chordata; class Actinopteri; order Salmoniformes; family Salmonidae; genus Coregonus; species Coregonus lavaretus. The sequence continues at coordinate 32,249,550 of NC_139999.1, forward strand.
AGCTGCAAATTCCAATAAAAAAACATCCTGTTTTGAAGTTCACTTTCCTTGCTTTGTCTAACAACACTATCAAGAATCTAGCAAAAAAAAAAAACACAACTACACAACTACTGACCACAACTACTGACCACAACCACACAACTACTGAACACAACTACTGAACCACAACTGCTGAGCACAACCACAAAACTACTGACCACTACTGACCACAACTAGCTACTGACCACAGCCACACAACTACTGACCACAACTACTGACCACAACCACACAACTACTCACCACACAACTACTGACCACCCAACTACTGACCACAACTACTGACCACGTCCATACTGTAGGGCCCAAATAACCTGCAACACAACCACACAACTACACAACTACTGACCACAACTACTGACCACAACCACACAACTACTGACCACAACCACACAACTACTGAACACAACTACTGAACCACAACTACTGACCACAACCACAAAACTACTGACCACTACCGACCACAACTAGCTACTGACCACAGCCACACAACTACTGACCACAACTACTGAACCACACACCTAATTAACAAAACTACTGACCACTACTGACCAAAAGTACTGAGCACTACCACACAACTACTGACCACAACTACTGACCACACAACTACTGAACCACAAAACGTATGACCACAACCAGACAACTACTGACCAGAACTATTGACCACAACCACACAACTACCGAAGACAACTACTAAACCACAACTACTGACCACAACCACAAAACTACTGACCACAACTACTGATGACTACTGACCACAACTACGGACCACAACTATAGACCACAACTACTGACCACAACCACACAACTACTGACCACAACTACTGAACCACACAATTACTTAACAAAATTACTGATCAAAACCACACAACTACTGACCAAAACTACCGAACCACAACTACTGACCACAACCACAAAACTACTGACCACAGCTACTGATGACTACTGACCACTACTACTGACCACAACTACTTACCACAACCACAAAACGACTGACCACAGCTACTGATGACTACTTACCACTACTACTGACCACAACTACTTACCAAAACGACTGACCACAACTACTGAACAATAACTACTGACCAGAACTACAAAACTACTGACCACAACTAGTTACTGACCACAACCACACAACTACTGACCACAACTACTGAACCACACACCTACTTACCAAAACTACCGACCACTACTGACCACAATTACTGATCACAACTACTGACCACAACCACAAAACTACCGAACCACAACTACTAACCACAACCATAAAACTACTGACCACAGCAACTGATAACTACTGACCACTACTACTGACCACTACTACTGACCACAACTAATTACCAAAACTACTGACCACAACTACTGAACAATAAATACTGACCACAACCACAAAACTACTGACTACAACTACTGAACCACACACCTACTTACCAAAACTACTGACCACTACTGACCACAACTACTGATCACAACTACTGACCACAACCACAAAACTTCTGACCACAACTACTGACCACAGCTACTGCCCACAACCACAGAACTACTGACCACAATTACTAAACCACAACTACTGACCACAACCACACAACTACTGACCAGAACTATTGACCACAACCACAAAACTACTGACCACAACTACTGACCACAGCTACTGACCACAACCACACAACTACTGACGACAAGTACTAAACCACAGCTACTGACCACAACCACAAAACTACTGACCACAACTACTGATGACTACTGACCACAACTATGGACCACAACTACTGATCAAAACCACACAGCCACTGACCAAAACTACCGAACCACAACTACTGACCACAACCACAAAACGACTGACCACAACTACTGATGACTACTGACCACTACTACTGACCACAACTACTTACCAAAACTACTGACCACAATTACTGAACCATAACTACTGACCACAACCACAAAACGACTGACCATAACTAGTTACTGACCACAATCACACAACTACTGAACACAACTAGCTACTGACTACAACCACACAACTACTGACCACAACTACTGAATCACACCTACTTACTAAAACTACTGACCACTACTGACCACAACTACTGATCACAACTACTGACCACAACCACAACACTACTGACCACAACTACTGACCACAGCTACTGACCACAACCACACAACTACTGATCACAATTACTAACCCACAACTACTGATCGCAACCACAAAACTACTGACCACAACTACTGACCACAACCACACAATTACTGACCACAACTATTGAACTACACGACTACTTACCAAAACTACTGACCACAACCACACAACTACTGACCACTACTGACCACAACTACTAACCACAACTACTGACCACAACCACACAACTACTGACCACAACTACTAACCACAAAACTTCTGAACCACACAACGAATGACCACAACAATGAAACTACTGACCACAACTACTGACCAAAACTACAAATCTACTCACCACACAACTGCTGACCACACAACTACTGACCACAACTACTGACCACGTCCATACTGTAGGGCCCAAAGAACCTGCAACACAACCACACAACTACACAACTACTGACCACAACTACTGACCACAACTACACAACTACTGAACATAACTATTGATGACAACGACTGACCATACAAATACTTTTAAAGAGCTCTCTTCAGTAGATGCACCATCATATTTATCTCCCCAAATAATTGACTTTAATCACTTTCTAACCATTACATCATCAATCAACTAAAATCAAACTTAATTTACATTGAAGGTTTTACAAAAGTAAATCGAGCATCTAATTATCTGAAACCCACAGCATGAATGAGTTGTTTTGCTCTCCTAAGAGTGTTGTCCACGTGAGCCTGCTTTTTAATCCAATCTTCTGACAGAAGATGGCTTTATCCTGTCTTTCTTCTTTCAGTTTTCACACGCAACAACTGTAGTATAGACATTTTTTAGATCTACCTTCCCCACAATCCAAAGTAATAAGGTTGAAATACAGTGCATTTGGAAAGTATTCAGACCCCTTGACTTTTTCCACAATTTGTTACGTTACAGCCTTACTCTAAAATTGATTAAATTATTTTTATTCCTCATCAATCTACACACAATACCCCATAATGACAAAGCAAAAACAAGTGTTTAGAAATGTTTGCAAATTAATTGAAAATTAAAAACTGAAATATAAAATTTACATACGGTACCAGTCAAAGGTTTGGACACACCTACTCATTCAAGGGTTTTTCTTTATTTGTACTATTTTCTACATTGTAGAATAATAGTGAACACATCAAAACTATGAAAAAACACATATGGAATCATGTAGGAACCAAAGAAGAAACAAATCCAAATATATTTTATATTTGAGATTCTTCAAATAGCCACCCTTTGACTTGATGACAGCGTTGCACACTCTTGGCATTGTGTCAACCAGCTTCATGAGGTACTCACCTGGAATGCATTTCCATTAACAGGTGTGCCTTCTTAAAAGTTAAGTTGTGGAATTTATTTCCTTCTTAATGTGTTTGAGCCAATCAGATGTGCTGTGACAACGTAGGGGGTATACAGAAGATAGCCCTATTTGGTAAAAGACCAAGTCCATATTATGGCAAGAACAACTCAAATAAACAAAGAGAAACAACAGTCCATCATCACTTTAAGACATGAAGGTCAGTCAATACGGAACATTTCAAGAGCTTTGAAAGTTTCTTCAAGTGCAGTTGCCAAAACCATCAAGCGCTATGATGAAACTGGCTGTCATGAGGACCACCACAGGAATGGAAGACCCAGAGTTACCTCTGCTGCAGAGGAGAAGTTCATTAGAGTTACCAGCCTCAGAAATTGCAGCCCAAATAAATGCTTCACGAAGTTCAAGTAACATACACATCTCAACATCAACTGTTCAGAGTGGAGTGTGTGAATCAGGCCTTCATGGTCGAATTGCTGCAAAGAAACCACTACTAAAGGACACCAATAATAAGAAGTGACCTGCTTGGGCCAAGAAAACGAGCAATGCACATTAGACCGATGGAAATGTGTCCTTTGCTCTGGAGTCCAAATTTGAGATTTTTTGTTCCAACCGCCGTGGCTTTGTTCTCCGCATGTGTATTTCCCACCGTAAAGCATGGAGGAGGAGGTGTTATGGTATGGGGGTGCTTTGCTGGTGACACTGTCTGTGATTTATTTAGAATTCAAGGCACACCTAACCAGCATGGCTACCACAGCATTCTGCAGCGATACGCCATCCCATCTGGTTTGGGCTTAGTGGGACTCTCATTTGTTTTTCAACAGGACAATGACGCAACACACCTCCATGCTTTGTAAGGGCAATTTTACCAAGAAGGAGAGTGATGGAGTGCTGCATCAGATGACCTGGCCTCCACAATCCCCTGACCTCAACCCAGTTGAGATGGTTTGGGATAAGTCGGACGGCAGAGTGAAGGAAAAGCAGCCAACAAGTGCTCAGCATATGTGGGAACTCCTTGAAGACTGTTGGAAAAGCATTCCAGGTGAAGCTGGTTGAGAGAATGCCAAGAGTGTGCAAAGCTGTCATCAAGGCAAAGGGTGGCTATTTGAAGAATCTCAAATATAAAATATATTTTGATTTGTTTAACACTTTTTTGGTTACGACATAATTCCATATGTATTATTTCATAGTTTTGATGTCTTCCCTATTATTCTACAATGTAGAAAATAGTAAAAATAAAGGAAAACCTTTGAATGAGTAGGTGTGTCCAAACTTTGACTGGTAATGTAAGTATTCAGACCCTTTACTCAGTACTTTGTTGAACCACCTTTGGAAGCGATTACAGCCTAGAGTCTTCTTGGGTATGACGCTAGAAGCTTGGCACACCTACATTTGGGGAGTTTTTCCCATTATTCCCTGCAGATCCTCTCAAGCTCTGACAGGTTAATGTGGAGCATCGCTGCACAGCTATTTTCGGGTCTCTCCAGAGATGTTCGATCGGGTTCAAGTCCGGGCTCTGGCTGGGCCACTCAAGGACATTCAGAGACTTGTCCCAAAGCCACTCCTGCGTTGTCTTGGCTGTGTGCTTAGGGTCGTTGTCCTGTTGGAAGGTGAACCTTTGCCCCAGTCTGAGGTCCTGAGGACTCTGGAGCAGGTTTTCATCAAGGATCTCTCTGTACTTTGCTCCGTTCATCTTTCCTTGATCCTGACTAGTGTCCAAGTCCCTGCCACTGAAAAACATCCCCACAGCATGATGCTGCCAGTGGCGACCTGTCATTCAGGGCAGGTGGGGCAGAGCTGTTTTGAGCCCCCACCTGTTTAGCTAAATAAATATATACTTTTTTTTTTGGGGGGGGGGCTGTTTTGCATGTTATTTTGGCATTAATGCGTGTCACAAATCAGTTTGCAAACAATGTTTAAAAAATAATAATTGAGTTAATAAAGCCGCATACAAACATGATCTCTTTCTTGCTTTCTTGAGTAAGGCAGCTCCAAAATGCAGGTGTTTCAGCCTAGCTCAGTGCTTTCTGTGGTGGTGGGGCAGCCAACGGAAAATATGGAGCGTAGGGGTTAGTAATGTTCTCTAGTTGCGCCGTGATTGGCTCAGTGTTCTGTCACTCATGGGGACACTACGTCACCGCACAATCTATGGGTAGAGCTCGAAAATTCAAGTCCCTTGGGTGCTGCCATAGAGTTACATTAGAAGTGCCCATCCAAGAAGGCTAAAGGTCATTGGCCACAGATAAGATGACGTCATATCACGTTATATCTACCGTAGCTTTGATTGGACTGATCATGTCAACATCATACTTTCAAAATCTTAGCTAGCAAGCTAGCAGTCATCATCATGAATCAAGTCGACAATCTACTGGTAAATCATTTTCAATCCTTGTCATATGAAGAGAAATGATGAAGATAAATTATAGAGAAAATCGTATCGGTGCTCATCGGCCATTGGACATAAACATTACACAACAAGTTGGAAATCGCAAATTCAACAATTAGTGGTTTGGAAGGAATCAGTGGCTAACTGCAAGCTTTCCAAAGCAATCACTAGCCTGCTATTCAGTGGAGTGGGTGTGTGGTCCAAGTCTGGGTTTAAGGGTCTCTTTTCCAAGCTTAAAAGGATAAACATTCAATAGCATGGGTCATAAAAGATTGAATACATTGGCCATGCTGTCAATCCAGTATGACTTCTGCCAAGCTCAAAACAACTGGAAACTCGGAACTGGGAAATCTGACTTCAGTGAGTTCAAGAAAACTGGGAACTCTGAAAAAGAATGAGCTCCAACTCGGAATTCCAAGTCAGGAACACGGGCCTCTTTCTAGAGCTCCGACCTGAAGATCACTGACGTCATGATTCAACCTTGTTTTTTTCAGAGTTCCCAGTTGTCTTGAAAGCACCATAAATCCAGAGAATGCCAGACTTTGATGACAAAATCTGCCCACGAAGGACCGCCGTGCCACCTTCCTGTTCAAGTGAGCACAGCACAACAAGGTGAGTCCAAAAATGTATTGTATGCTGCATAAATGATGTAATATGCCAGGGAGATATGTATACTGTGGCTAAGAAAGTAATACTAAGTGTATGTTGTGTAGTAAGCTGTTAGTAGCCATTGTGCCTCACCCTAATAATTTGGTCATTTTCCCCCTCATAATTTAGCCTACTGTTCTGACTTGGTGGTGCACATGTAGCCTATAGCCTGTTTTAGAGAAATGTAATCGTCGACTATTGTAAGAGCTTTCATTGTCTGCTTATATGCCCCCTTTATTTATTCTACGGTTTTGACTTGGTGTACAGGGAGAATACTGTAAGAATGGTCCATGTTCTGAATTCTGTCGCTGTACATTTCAAAAGTGCTGAACAAATAGTTATATTGACTACGTTCGTCCTAGCTCGCTCATTTATGTCTTAATCAAAATTACGGATTTCCCCTTATGCCATAGTTTGTACATCTCAATTGTCAGTAGAAACCACATTTGTTTAAGCAAGTCAGCCATTTCAGCTATGTTTTTTTATAAGGCAGTAAATGAGGCTGAATGAACAGTTTCGCTGCCAGACAAGGCTCCGATGATAGCCAGGTGTAGCAATGGCAAGGATTCACTCCATGATGCTGAAAAGAAAGCTCTGCTGTTGGGACAGCTTTATGTAGGCCCTAACAGTTTGTGGGCACTGTTTATCACCATTATAGTGTAATTAATGTATTGTTTAGTGTTGTGTTGTGTAGTGGCTTTGCTGGCATGCATCCCAATATTATATTTTTTCCCCACCAAGATTTACATTCTAAAATCGCAACTGGATGCTGCCACCACCATGCTTCACTGTAGGGATGATGCCAGGTTTCCTCCAGACGTGACGCTTGGCATTCAGGCCAAAGAGTTCAATCTTGGTTTCATCAGACTAGAGAATCTTGTTTCTCATGGTCTGAGAGTCCTTTAGGTGCCTTTTGGCGAACCCAAGCGGGCTGTCATGTGCCTTTTACTGAGTGGCTTCCATCTGACCACTCTACCATAAAGACCTGATTGGTGGAGTGCTGCATAAATGGTTGTCCTTCTGGAAGGGTCTCCCATCTCCACAGAGGAACTCTGGAGCTCTGTCAGAGTGACCATCGGGATCTTGGTCACCTCCTTGACCAAGGCCCTTCTCCCCCGATTGCTCAGTTTGGCTGGGCGGCCAGCTCTAGGAAGAGTCTTGGTGGTTCCAAACTTCTTCCATTTAAGAATGATGGAGGCCACTGTGTTCTTGGGGACATTCAATGCTGCAGAACATTTTTGGTATCTTTCCCCAGATCTGTGCCTCGACACAATCCTGTCTCGGAGCTCTACGGACAAATCCGTCAACCTCATGGCTTGGTTTTTGCTCTGACATATACTGTCTGTGGGACCTTATATAGACAGGTGTGTGCCTTTCCAAATCATGTCAAATCAATTGGATTTACCACAGGTGGACTCCAATCAAGTTGTAGAAACATCTCAAGGATGATCAATGGAAACAGGATGCACCTAAGCTCCATTTCAAGTCTCATAGCAAAAGGTCTGAATACTTACGTAAATAAGGTATTTCTGATTTTTAGTTTTTATACATTTGCAAACATTTCTAAAAACCTGTTTTCACTTAGTCATTATGGGGTATTGTGTGTAAATTTAATTTAATCAATTTGAGAATAAGACTATAATGTAACAAAATGTGGAAAAGACTATAAGGGGTCTGAATACTTTCCGAATACACTGTAGTAGGCTATCAAAGTAATGACACCAATTATTTTACTAAATTTAACTTTGACTATACAGTGAGGGAAAAAAGTATTTGATCCCCTGCTGATTTTGTACGTTTGCCCACTGACAAAGAAATGATCAGTCTATAATTTTAATGGTAGGTTTATTTGAACAGTGAGAGACAGAATAACAACAAAGAAATCCAGAAAAACCCATGTCAAAAATGTTATAAATTGATTTGCATTTTAATGAGGGAAATAAGTATTTGACCCCCTCTCAATCAGAAAGACTTCTGTCTCCCAGGTGTCTTTTATACAGGTAACGAGCTGAGATTAGGAGCTCAGCTTTCCAAACTATCCACCATGGCCAAGACCAAAGAGCTCTCCAAGGATGTCAGGGACAAGATTATAGACCTACACAAGGCTGGAACGGGCTACAAGACCATCGCCAAGCAGCTTGGTGAGAAGGTGACAACAGTTGGTGCGATTATTCGCAAATGGAAGAAACACAAAAGAACTGTCAATCTCCCTCGGCCTGGGGCTCTATGCAAGATCTCACCTCGTGGAGTTGCAATGATCATGAGAACGGTGAGGAATCAGCCCAGAACTACACGGGAGGATCTTGTCAATGATCTCAAGGCAGCTGAGACCATAGTCACCAAGAAAACAATTGGTAACACACTACGCCGTGAAGGACTGAAATCCTGCAGCGCCCGCAAGGTCCCCCTGTTCAAGAAAGCACATATACAGGGCCATCTGAAGTTTTCCAATGAACATCTGAATGATTCAGAGGAGAACTGGGTGAAAGTGTTGTGGTCAGATGAGACCAAAATCGAGCTCTTTGGCATCAACTCAACTTGCCGTGTTCGGAGGATGAGGAATGCTGCCTATGACCCCCAAGAACACCATCCCCACTGTCAAACATGGAGGTGGAAACATTATGCTTTGGGGGTGTTTTTCTGCTAAGGGGACAGGACAACAACACCGCATCAAAGGGACGATGGACGGGGCCATGTACCGTCAAATCTTGGGTGAGAACCTCCTTCCCTCAGCCAGGGCATTGAAAATGGGTCGTGGATGGGTATTCCAGCATGACAATGACCCAAAACACACAGCCAAGGCAACAAAGGAGTGGCTCAAGAAGAAGCACATTAAGGTCCTGGAGTGGCCTAGCCAGTAGAAAATCTGTGGAGCTGAAGTTTTGAGTTGCCAAACGTCAGCCTCGAAACCTTAATGACTTGGAGAAGATCTGCAAAGAGGAGTGGGACAAAATCCCTCCTGAGATGTGTGCAAACCTGGTGGCCAACTACAAGAAACGTCTGACCTCTGTGATTGCCAACAAGGGTTTTGCCACCAAGTACTAAGTCATGTTTTGCAGAGGGGTCAAATACTTATTTCCCTCATTAAAATGCAAATCAATTTAAAACATTTTTGACATGCGTTTTTCTGGATTTTTTTGTTGTTATTCTGTCTCTCACTGTTCAAATAAACCTACCATTAAAATTATCGACTGAACATGTCTTTGTCAGTGGGCAAACGTACAAAATCAGCAGGGGATCAAATACTTTTTTCCCTCACTGTATTGACTTTGGGGGGGTGAATAGTTTTGCACGCTCAAGTTTTCAGTTTTTTTGTCTTATTTCTTGAAAAAATATGTTGGATCTTCAAAGTGGTATGCATATTGTGTAAATCAAATGATACAAACCCCCCCAAAATCAATTTTAATTCCAGGTTGTAAGGCAACAAAATAGGAAAAATGCCAAGGGGGGTGAATACTTTCGCAAGCCACTGTATATTTGTTTTTCATGCAATATGTCATTTTGTTGATGGACGTCTTGTACTCAGACATTTGAAATGTTAGAAAGTCTATTCTAACTGTGCACATTGTTGTCTTTGTATTTTCTTTGTTTTATATAGAAAGCAGAGCCGCTACTGTTTCTGCATTTCATTTTGTACTTACTGTATTCAGATTGTTTTCATGCACTTTACTAACAGATTTGTTTCACTTGATTGTGATTTAGATCGAACTTTACATTACGGTGACTATTTCCCTCCTACATTATCCTATTTTAAAATGTAAGCTTCGACAGAATAAACAACCCCAAATTAGTTTGTGTCCTGTGCTGGGTTTACTTTCGCCAGGCTACACATTTTGGTACCAGGAGTGGGGTTCTGATAGCTTTGTTAGGGTAGTGAAGTGCATAATTACGGTAGTGGTGAAGAGTGATACATGGCCAGAGAGATCTGATGAGGGACGGTGCCAGGGGATCTGAGAATGGGCGGTGAGGCATGCCTGGGGTTTCTGTGTAACTTCAGTAACCAGACTGCCAGGATCCAGAGAACGCCTTTAACCAGTGTAGATCATCGCAGAGGACCATCTGCCATCATCTCCATCCATCCAGCAACTTTCAGAGACTGTTTCTACGCTACAGTATATCCTTGAACTGAGTTTGAGTACAAACGTTTCACAATGTCAGAGCCAGCAGGTGATGGTGACGCCGCCCCTGGTGGTGAGGGTAACCCTGTAGTGGACTTACAGTCACAGATTGCAGAGCTAAATAGGAAACATGACGAAGCAATGGCAACTATTGCCGCTCTGGGTAATGGGTCCACAAGCTCATACGTGTATGTACCTAGAGAGTATTAGTTCTAGCCTTTTAGTAGTGATGTCTCTAAAGATGGTCAGTCAGTTGACAAGTTCATTGAGGAGGTTCAACGTGTAATTCGAGCCAGATCACAGAGTACTGATGAAAAGGTAGATTTCATACTGTCTCTGTTGAGGCGGTCAGCCTTAGAGGAATTGTGGTTACGCATGGGTAGGGAGTCAAAACAGCCCAGTGACCTGTTCTCGTATCTAAGGGGGGCTTATACAGAGAAGCGCAGTGCATCTCAGCTGTTACACACCTTCTATGGCCGCCATCAGGAAGAGGGAGAGGATTTTTGTGATTACTCACATGCACTCTCGCAGATACTTAGTTCTGTACTGAAACAAGAACAAGACGCTATTCCCGAGGATAAAGTTGATCAAACTGTCAGAAACCAGTTCATTGAGGGCATCATAGATCCTGCTCTCAAGAGAGCTGTAGAAGTTAGTCAGGAAGTGGCCTCAGTCTACTCTGTTTGATGTACGTGAGGAAGCCATCACCTGGTCACTGGAGGACTAGCCCTGTAACACTAAGGTTGTAAAGAGTAGGAAAGTCAAATGTTATTTGGCACATGCGCCGAATACAACAGGTGTAGACCTTACAGTGAAATGCTTACTTACAAGCCCTTAACCAACAATGCAGTATTAAGAAAGAATACCAAAAAGAAATCACACAAGAAAATACAATATAAAATAATACGAAATAATACGAAATAAAATAATAACAAATAATTAAAGAGCAGCAGTAAAATAACAATAGCGAGGCTATATACAGGGGGTACCGGTACCGAGTCAATGTGCGGGAGCAACGCAAATAGTCTGGGTAGCCATTTCATTAGACGTTCAGGAGTCTTATGGCTTGGGGGTAGAAGCTGTTTAGAAGCCTCTTGGACCTAGACTTGCCGCTCCGGTACCACTTGCCGTGCGGTAGCAGAGAGAACAGTCTATGACTAGGGTGGCTGGAGTCTTTGACAATTCCTCTGACACCGCCTGGTATAGAGGTCCTGGATGGCAGGAAGCTTGGCCCCAGTTATGTACTGGGCCGTACGCACTACCCTCTGTAGTGCCTTGCGGTCGGAGGCCGAGCAGTTGCCATACCAGGCAGTGATGCAACCAGTCAGGATGCTCTCGATGTTGCAGCTGTAGAACCTTTTGAGTATCTGAGGACCCATGCCAAATCTTTTCAGTCTCCTTATGGGGAATAGGTTTTGTCGTGCCCTCTTCACGACTGTCTTGGTGTGCTTGGACCATGTAAGTTTGTTGGTGATGTGGACACCAAGGAACCTGAAGCTCTCAACCTGCTCCACTACAGCCCCATCGATGAGAATGGGGGCGTGCTCGGTCCTCTTCTTTTTCCTGTAGTCCACAATCATCTCCTTTGTCTTGATCACGTTAAGGGAGAGGTTGTTGTCCCGGCACCACACGGCCAGGTCTCTGACCTCCTCCCTATAGGCAGTCTATTCATTGTCGGTGATCAGGCCTACCACTGTTGTGTCATCGGCAAACTTAATGACGGTGTTGGAGTCGTGCCTGGCCATGCAGTCATGAGTGAACAGGGAGTACAGGAGGGGACTGAGCACGCACCCCTGAGGGGCCCCTGTGTTGAGGATCAGCGTGGCGGATGTGTTGTTACCTACCCTTACCACCTGGCGGCGGCCCGTCAGGAAGTCCAGGATCCAGTTGCAGAAGGAGGTGTTTAGTCCCAGGGTCCTTAGCTTAGTGATGAGCTTTGAGGGGACTCGGGCGGCAGGTAGCTTAGTGGTTAAGAGCGTTGTGCCAGTAACTGAATGGTCGCTGGTTCTAATCCCCGAGCCGACTATGTGAAAATCTGTCTGTGCCCTTGAGCAAGGCACTTAACCCTAATTGCTCCTGTAAGTCGCTCTGGATAAGAGCATCTGCTAAATAACTAAAATGTTAAATGTAATAATGTGTTGAAAAATGAGCTGTAGTCAATGAACAGCATTCTCACATAGGTGTTCCTTTTGTCCAGGTGTGAAAGGGCAGTGTGGAGAGCAATAGAGATTGCATCATCTGTGGATCTGTTGGGGCGGTATGCAAATTGGAGTGGGTCTATTGTTTCTGGGATAATGGTGTTGATGTGAGCCATGACCAGCCTTTCAAAGCACTTCATGGCTACAGACGTGAGTGCCATGGGTCGGTAGTCATTTAGGCAGGTTACCTTAGTGTTCTTGGGCACAGGGACTATGGTGGTTTGCTTGAAACATGTTGGTATTACAGACTCAGACAGGGAGAGGTTGAAAATGTCAGTGAAGACACTTGCCAGTTGGTCAGCGCATGCTTGGAGTACACGTCCTGGTAATCCGTCTGGCCCTGCTCCCTTGTGAATGTTGACCTGTTTAAAGGTCTTACTCACATCGGCTATGGAGCGTGATCACACAGTCGTCTGGAACAGCTGATCCTCTCATGCATGTTTCAGTGTTACTTGCCTCGAAGCGAGCATTGAAGTAATTTAGCTCATCTGGTAGGCTTGTGTCACTGGGCAGATCACGGCTGTGCTTCCCTTTATAGTCTGTAATAGTTTGCAAGCCCTGCCAAAACCGACGAGCGTCGGAGCCGGTGTAGTACGATTCGATCTTAGTGCTGTATTGACGCTTTGCCTGTTTTGATGGTTCGTCAGAGGGCATAGTGGGATTTCTCATAAGCTTCCGAGTTAGAGTCCTGCTCCTTGAAAGCGGCAGCTCTACCCTTTAGCTCAGTGCAGATGTTGCCTGTAATCCATGGCTTCTGGTTGGGGTACAGTTGAAGTCGGAAGTTTACATATACTTAGGTTGGAGTTATTAAAACTCGTTTTTCAACCGCTCCACAAATTTATTGTTAACAAACTATAGTTTTGGCAAGTCGGTTAGGACATTTTTCTAACAATTGTTTACAGACAGATTATTTCACCTATAATTCACAATTCCAGTGGGTCAGAAGTTTACATACACTAAGTTGACTGTGCCTTTATAAACAGCATGGAAAATTCCAGAAAATGATGTCATGGCTTTAGAAGCTTCTGATAAATAATAATAATAATATGCCGTTTAGCCATTTAGCTTCTGATAGGCTAATTGACATAATTTGAGTCAATTGGAGGTGTACCTGTGGATCTATTTCAAGGCCTACCTTCAAACTCAGTGCCTCTATGCTTGAAATCAAAAGAAAAATCAAAAGAAATCAGCCAAATTGTACACCTCCACAAGTCTGGTTCATCCTTGCGAGCAATTTCCAAACGCCTGAAGGTACCACGTTCATCTGTACAAACAATAGTATGCAAGTATAAACACCATGGGACCATGCAGCCGTCATACCGCTCAGGAAGGAGACGCGTTCTGTCTCCTAGAGATGAACGTACTTTGGTGCGAAAAGTGCAAATCAATCCCAGAACAACAGCAAAGGACCTTGTGAAGATGCTGGAGAAAACAGGCACAAAAGTATCTATATCCACAGTAAAACGAGTCCTATATCGACATAACCTGAAAGGCCGCTCAGCAAGGAAGAAGCAACTGCTCCAAAACTGCCATGAAAAAGTCAGACTACGGTTTGCAACTGCACATGGGGACAAAGATCGTACTTTTTGGAGAAATGTCCTCTGGTCTGATGAAACAAAAATATAACTGTTTGGCCATAATGACCATCGTGGAAAAAGCGGAAGGCTTGCAAGCCGTAGAACACCATCCCAACCGTGAAGCACGGGGTGGCAGCATCATGCTGTGGGGGTGCTTTGCTGCAGGAGGGACTTGTGCACTTCACAAAATAGATGGCATAATGAGGAAGGAAAATTATGTGGATATATTGAAGCAACATCTCAAGGCATCAGTCAGGAAGTTAAAGCTTGGTCACAAATGGGTCTTCCAAATGGACAATGACCCTAAGCATACTTCCAAAGTTGTGGCAAAATGGCTTAAGGACAACAAAGTCAAGGTATTGGAGTGGCCATCACAAAGCCCTGACCTCAATCCTATAGAAAATGTGTGGGCAGAACTGAAAAAGCGTGTGCGAGCAAGGAGGCCAACAAACCTGACTCAGTTATACCAGCTCTGTCAGGAGGAATGGGCCAAAATTCACCCAACTTATTGTGGGAAGCTTGTGGAAGGCTACCCGAAACGTTTGACCCAAGTTAAACAATTTAAAGGCAATGCTACCAAATACTAATTGAGTGTATGTAAACTTCTGACCCACTGGGAATATGATGAAATAAATAAAAGCTGAAATAAATTATTATTCTGACGTTTCACATTCTTAAAATAAAGTGGTGATCCTAACTGACCTCAAACAGGGAATTTTTACTAGGATTAAATGTCAGGAATTGTGAAAAACGGAGTTTAAATGTATTTAGCTAAGGTGTATGTAAACTTCCGACTTCAACTGTTCATAGACCGCCATCCCTTGTCTTACCAGAGGCTGCTGTTCTATCCTGCTGATACAGTGTATCTGTGCCAGCTGTATGTTATTAATGTCTTCGTTCAGCCACGACTCAGTGAAACATAAGATATTACAGTTTTTAATGTCCCGTTGGTAGGATATACGTGCTTGTAGTTCATCCACTTTATTATCAAGCGATTGTAAGTTGGCCAATAGTATCGATGGAAAAGGCAGATTAGCCACTCGTCACCGGCTCTTTACCAGGCTCTCCGATCTCCTTCCACGATATCTCCTTTTCTTTCTACTGCGAATGACGGGGATGAGGGCCCTGTCGGGTGTATGGAGCAAATCCCTCTCGTCCAACTCATTAAAGAAAAATTATTTGTCCAGTTCAAGGTGAGTAATCGCTGTTCTGATGTCCGGAAGCTCTTTTCGGTCATAAGAGACGGTAGCAGCAACATTATGTACAAAATAAGTTACAAACAATGCGAAAAAAACAAACAAAATAGCACGGTTGGTTAAGAGTCCATACAACGGCAGGCATCCCCTCCGGCGCCATCATCATCATTGCACAAAGAAGAGCATGTCAGTAAATGAGTCCATTATCACACTAGCTGCTGGTGTGCAGAAAAACCACCATCCTCGGTTGTCAAGAGCCGGGCAATTTGGGCAAAATCTGTAGGCTTACCCGACAGTACTAGTAGTCGTGACAGGTTTCTTGAGCGCGCAGTGGGCAAATGCCCATTTGTAGATCTCAAGATTGGGGGGGGGGGGGGGGTCGTTGTATACTGTTTGCTGGATACTGGGAGCCAAGTCAGCACTATCACTGAGTTATTCTTCAGATAACACTTATTAGGGGAAGATGAAGACATGCTTTCTTCAGCAGGATGCTTAAGATAACTGCAGCTAAAGGGTTGGACATCCCTTACCTAGGTTACCTTGAGTTAGACGTAGAGACCATGGGGACAACTTTACCCGGGTGTGGCTTCCTGGTAGTCAAAGAGCCTCAGCAGTCACAGAATACAGTATCAGGTCTCCTTGGAATGGACATCATCAGCAGATGCAGACAACTCTCCATGCTGAGTTTGAGACAACTCTAGGCAGAGAGTTGGATTCTGATTGGAGTGAAGCCTTTCAGCGAGTACAGAAATGTGATGTCATTCAGCTGCGCGTGTGGCTGGTAGGGATACTGTACATGTACCTACGTTTTCCGTAGCCACAGTCTATGCAAGTGGACTTAAAACTCTCTCGGGAGACATCACTAAGATGCTGTTGGAGCCAGCTAAAATACCGTTGCCAGGTGGTCTCGTGGTCGTTCCCACACTTGTGGAGTCAGAGTAATTTGTTTCCAGTTCAACTTGTACATTTCTCTCAGGAGGATGTGTGGTTGAACCCTAGGACCCGACTTGGCATTCTGACTCAGGTTGAGTGTGTTGACAGTGATCCATGTGAGGTGCGGTTCGAGCGTATCTCTGCCAACACAGAAGAAGTGACTGTTGACAGAAAAGATGGTCAGACGTCTGACAGTGACATTCATTTGATATTGGACAGCCTACACATCGGTGGGACACAGGAAGAACAAGCCGGCTAGCTGCTTTTTTGGACAGTTACTCGGATGTGTTTGCGGTCCAGGATGAAGACCTGGGTTACACTGATAAAGTCAAGCACAATATTTATTTGGTCGATGACACACCAGTAACACAGCCCTACCGCCGCATTTGTCCTACACAGTACAAAGAGGTTAGGGAGCACATCATCAAGCTTCTGAAGAAGTGTGTCATCCAGGCGAGCTCATACACTTCCCCTGTGGTCCTTGTCGGTGAGAGTGATGGGAGTCTTCATCTATGTGTTGACTATAGGCGACTGAACGCAAAAAACAGATGTGTTACGCTTTTCCTTTGCCTCGCATCAACAAAAGATTTGATGCTCTTCACCATGCAAAGTTATTTTTGACTATTGATCTTGCCAGTGGTTATCATCAGGTTGCAGTGCAAGAAAGTGAAAGACACATGACTGCATTTACAACTGCTTTTGGCCTATGGGAGTATCTTAGGATGCCATTTTGGGTTTGTAATGGGCCTGCGATGTTTCAACCACTCATGCAAGTTACTATGAGTGACCTAGTCTTTCAGATACTGTTAGTATACTTGGATGACATACTCGTGTTCTCTCAGACATTCCAGGACCACTTGGAGAGACTTGAGACAGTTCTGAAGAGACTGAAAGATACAGGGTTGAAAGTGAAGCTTGAGAAGTGCCATTTCCTCCAGCAAGAAGTATGTTTCCTTGGGCATCAGATTTCAGCAGAGGGTATTGGGACATACCCAGAGAAGATCACCTCTGTAAAACAGTGGCAAGTCCCCAGTACACTAAAATATCTGAGGTCATTTCTTGGCTTCTGTAGCTACTACAGGAGGTTCATTGAGAGTTTTTCCAAACTGGCTGGCCCTCTCCATGACCTAGTCAATGCGTGCCTCAGAGAAGATAGCCCTGCAAAAGCGAAACGGTTGTTTGAAGGTTCATGGACATCCGAGTGCCAAGCTGCTTTCGAGCTGTTGAAAGAGAAACGTACCACTGCTCCTGTGTTAGGTTATGCTGATTTTACTCGTACTTTCATTATAGAGACATATTCAAGTGGCATAGGTTTAGGTGCTGTTCTCTACCAGCAGCAAGGAGATAGGAAGAGAGTAATAGCATATGCCAGGAGGAGGCTCAGTAATGCTGAAAAGAATGACAGGAACTACAGCTGTTTCAGAGAAATTTCTAGGCTATTTTTTGGGCTCTAAGTTCACTGTGATAACAAACAACAACCTTTCCACAGTCAAGTTAGGTGCCATCGAGCAAAGATGGGTGGCTCAGTTAGCAGTGTTTGACTTCGTGGTCAAGTACCGCCCGGGACGCTGCAATGCAGCTGTAGATACCCTCTCTAGGCAGCCGTTTGCATGGTAATGATGATGCCGAGTATGATGATTGTGTGGCCATTTGCAATGTCATTCGACAGGGGACAGCTCTGGAACCAGACTTAGTGACAGCAGGAGCTAGATCAGACAGAGTGTAGTTAGATCAGACAGATTCGTGCCTCAAGGTCCTTCTCAAGGAGTGGTTCATGAAGTATGGGGTGCCTGACAGATTGCACACTTTTTAGAGTGCAGTCAGTTGTGTAAGCTTTATGGAGTCACGAAAACCTGCACGACCCCCCCATCACCCTAAGGGGAACGCTCAGTGCTAGAGGTTTAATAGAACGCGTCATGATCTCCTGCACACACTGCCTCCAGACAAAAAGCGCTGTTGCGCTATTGGCCTGAGCAGTTACCAGAGTTTGTGTATGCCTACAATGTGACGCCCCATCCCACCACTGGGTACTCGCCGTAACATGACTGGCTGGTTGTTCACCAGGAGTGTTTGAACAAGGCACATGCAAGAGCAAGAGAGTACACAGAACAAAAAGCAGCAGAGAGTTAAACTTCACAGAGACAAAGTGTACCATCCACCCATTGATGTAGGCCAGCTGGTTTACTTACACCACAGACCTAAGGGTAAGCCGTTAGAGGGTGGGCCTGTAAAAAGGGTTAATAGGGTTAATCTAAGGCCATGTGTGAGAGACCATCCTGTCCCTGCTCCTAGGCGAGTGAAGAACAGTGTGCCAGGAACCCCCATTGCCCCTCCTGTTAAGTCTTTGCCAGAGCCTTCTGCTCCTGAGTTTGTAGTGTTAGAGGAAGTCTCCTACCCAAAGGTAGCTCGAGAGGAAAACACAGAACCTGTGGGTAACGCTGATAGTGACAGTTATTTTTCTGGTATAGAGGAACATGAAGATGTTACTGAGGAACAAGATGTTTCAGAGCCAGTTCATGCAGATGATTCTGTGAATGAACCAGAGGTTGAAGTGCCCGTTCCTGCTCCACGCAGAAGTACCAGAGCAAACGCTGGAGTACAATCAAACACGTATAACGTTCCTAAATCAGCTTGTAACAACGCAGTTTCACTCAGTCCCGAAGTGTTGTCCCAGGTTATAACCAGTCTGGGTACTGTATTCTTCAGAGAAGCTGTAAGAGAAGTTAGAAACTTGTGCTAAGTCATCGAGGACGTTGACTTTGTAGCAGGAGAGAATGTAGCCAGGTGCTCCTGTAAGTCGCTCTGGATAAGAGCGTCTGCTAAATGACGTAAATGTAATGTAAATGTGGTAAAAGCACGTAGCTGTATTCATTTATACCCACTAGATGGCACTGTCCTTTTAAGAGATCCATAAATAATGTGTGCAAGCAGTTATGGGATTGCGCATGCGCAGTGTGTAAGAGTGAGAGCAAGCAATCCATCGTGGGTCCAACGTTACTTTAGATGGATAAATAATACTTTCGATCTTACTCTTGTACCGGAATATATCATATTTTGCATCATCTGCAGTGTATAAGAGTTTGTTTTGTAATATTTATGCCAGATGGTCATGTTAGCCTGTTGACACTTTCAGATTGACATGAGGATGTTAGCTTCTTGCTAGCTGAATACCAGTGCTCTCAGAACCACGTTGTGGATTTGCTAACATTATTTGAAGCGTGAGTAATTATCAGAATGACATTCTATTTCATTTAAAGCTTCAGGGTGTTGTATTTTGGTGATATGTAATTTCTCCCAGTGCTGTATGGGTGAGATGAGGACCTACTGTTCCATGTGGGGTTAGGGTATCACGTGGACAGTGTGTTTGTAAGTATTCATATTGTTTTATGACAACATTTATTTTTGTTTTCATGCAAGATGTCATTTTATTTATGGACATCTTGTACTCAGATATTTGAAATGTTAGAAAGTCTATTCTAACTGTGAACATTGTGGTCTTTGTATTTATTTGTATGTATTTTTGATAGCAGAGCCACTACCGTTTATACATTTGACTTTGTACTTACTGTACTCAGATTGTTGTTATGAACTTTACTAACAGATTTATTTCACTTGATTGTGATTTAGAATGAACTTTACTTTATGGTGACTTCACCTTGCGGTGATTTCCCTCCTACATACATTTACATTTACATTTACGTCATTTAGCAGACGCTCTTTATTCTATTTTAAATTTAAGCTTAGACAGAATAAACAACCCAAAATTAGTTTGTGACCTGTGCTGGGTTTACTTTCACCAGGCTACATCTACCTTATGCTATTTTTAGTACTACACTGATATTGATTACTGCATTCTTGGGTTTAGAGTTTGAAGAAAGGCATTTCACTGTACTTGTGCACGTGACATTAAAACTTGTAACCATGAAATGTATTTCACCCATTACTGAAAGGGTTGTTCCGGTTTAGATGCTTTAGGTAGTCTTATATCTTAGTCTTCCCAACCCTGGCTGTCATTCTGAATGCAGGTTGCGGATGATCTAAAATTCCAAATGTCGGATATCCACACTGGATTCCAATAGGAATTACACATCACTTTGCAAGCCAGCACAATGTGACTTGCAGGCCTGATGTGGCCTGAAAACCGTGAGTTTCATGCCACTGTATTACACTCTTACAAAAAAAGGTTAAGATTTGTTCCTAAAGGGGTACAAATATTTGCAATGTTTTTTCCTAAATTCATTACAGGTTAAAATGTTCAATCAGTTTAAAAGGAAATTCACCTCATTCAATACATCATTAAGATCAAATTCAAAATAATAAACAATTAAAACAATAAGTAATCAATCCAACTTTGGCTAATCAAACGGTTATAAAAAATAAAATAAATAAATAAAGGCAATCAATCAAAATAGTTAAATAGTAACACAATGTCATAATCTTTACTGGTCCTACACATTACCAGGTAGTAGATTCTAACACATCTCACACAGTTTCGGAGTATAATAATTAGTCACTACTAAGAAAGTACTAATCATACTTAAAACAAGAACATTTCACAACTATATTTAAGGGTGGAACATTTAGT
Organism: Coregonus lavaretus; assembly: GCF_964263955.1. Lineage (NCBI taxonomy): Eukaryota > Metazoa > Chordata > Actinopteri > Salmoniformes > Salmonidae > Coregonus > Coregonus lavaretus. Next base: position 32,270,695 of record NC_139999.1, read on the forward strand.
CATTACTTTTAACCTGTATATATTTTAATTTCTATATCAGCTGGCAATTGCTGGATGGAGGTGGCAGTTGTGGTTGGTTGGTGCTGTTTCCAGGGTTGGTGCTGGTGTTGGGGCTGGGACCGGGAAAACCTGGGTTGGTGCTGGTGTTAGGGCCGGGACTGAAAGTTGTGCTGGGATCGGGATTGGAAGCCGGACACTGGGTGAAAAGGGTCCATATCAGGGGATATCTTTACATTACACGTTTTTGATATTCTAGAGAATACAGACCATTGCCAATGCATATATTGAGTTTTGTGGATATGCACCATATCCTGACAAATTCTGAATCCAGATGTCTTTTACACATATATGATATTGGGATTACTCCGAATATCACAAGGACATTTCCTATGGCCGGATATGGACTCATTCAATATCCTGAGATACAGTGCATTCGGAAAGTATTCAGACCCCTTCACTTTTTCCAAATGTTGTTACGTTACAGCCTTATTCTAAAATTGGATAAAAAAATAAAATAATCCTCATCAATACCCCATAATGACAATGCAAAAACAGGTCTTTAGACATTTTTGCAAATCTATAAAAAAACAAGAAAATAAATACCTTATTTACATAAGTATTCAGACCCTTTGCTATGAGACTCGAAATTGAGCTCAGGTGCATCCTGTTTCCATTGATCATCCTTGAGATGTTTCTACAACTTTCTTGGAGTCCACCTATGGTAAATTCAATTGATTGGACATTATTTGGAAAGGCACACACCTGTCTATATAAGGTCTCACAGTTCACAGTGCATGTCAGAGCAAAACCCAAGCCATGAGGTCGAAGGAATTGGAGCGCCGAGACAGGATTGTGTCTAGGCACAGATCTGGAGAAGGGTACCAAAACATTTATGCAGCATTGAAGGTCCCCGAGAACACAGTGGCCTCCATCATTCTTAAATGGAAAAAGTTTGGAACCACCAAGACTCTTCCTAGAGCTGGCCGCCCAGCCAAACTGAGCAATCGGGGGAGAAGGGCCTTGGTCAGGGAGGTGACCAAGAACCTGATGGTCACTCTGACAGAGCTCCAGAGTTCCTCTGTGGAGATGGGAGAACCTTCCAGAAGGACAACCATCTCTGCAGCACTCCACCAATCAGGCCTTTATGGTAGAGTGGCCAGATGGAAGCCATTTCTCAGTAAAAGGCACGACTGCCCGCTTGGAGTTTGCCAAAAGGCACCTAAAGGACTCTCAGACCATGAGAAACAAGATTCTCTGGTCTGATGAAACCAAGATTTAACTCTTTGGCCTGAATGCCAAGCGTCACGTCTGGAGGAAACCTGGCACCATCCCTACGGTGAAGCATGGTGGTGGCAGCATCATGCTGTGGGGATGTTTTTCAGTGGCAGGGACTGGGAGACTAGTCAGGATCGAGGGAAAGATGAACGGAGCAAAGTACAGAGAGATCCTTGATGAAAACCTGCTCCAGAGCGCTCAGGACCTCAGACTGGGGCGAAGGTTCACCTTCCAAAAGGACAACGACCCGCAGGAGTGGCTTCAGGACAAGTCTCTGAATGTCCTTAAGTGGCCCAGCCAGAGCTCGGACTTGAACCAGATCGAACATCTCTGGAGAGACCTGAAAATAGCTGTGCAGCAGCGACGCTCCCCATCACCAACCTGACAGAGCTTGAGAGGATCTGCAGAAAAGAATGGGATAAACTCCCTAAATACAGGTGTGCCAAGCTTGTAGCATCATACCCAAGAAGACTCGAGGCTGTAATCCCTGCCAAAGGTGCTTCAACAAAGTACTGAGTAAAGGGTCTGAATACTTATGTAAATGTTATATTTAATTTTTTAATTTTTAATAAATTTGCAAACATTTCTAAAAACCTGTTTTTGCTTCGTCATTATGTGTAGATTGATGAGGGAAAAAAACAATATAATCAATTTTAGAATAAGGCTGTCACGTAACAAAATGTGGAAAAAGTCAAGGGGTCTGAATACTTCCCGAATGCACTGTAGGTGACATGCTATTTTCTCTCTTTATGTTGACAAATACTGATTGTATACATCGCATATCTATGTTTTCTCAGCACATTCAATATAGTAAGCCATATTGATTCCATCTATGCTTCTCTTGGCTGAGGTCCATATACGGATCTTGATATGCTTTTTGATATGCTGAAAATAAGGATGATTTCTAATGCATTTCTGAGTTTTCAGCACATGCTCAATAATTTGACAAATATGAAATCCATATTTTTCTTTCATGCACCAATCATTTTTGGATTCCCTCCAGATATCATACGTTATGGCCGGATATTGACTTACAGTATTAGATATGGACTTGCATCTTACTTTCTCTATATGATGACAAATACTGACAGCAGGCCTACATAGTATATTTTCTCAGCACATGCAATGCATATGCTCTTAACTGAGGTCCATATCAGGATCTTGTTATGCTAAATAGGGACAATTTCTGATGCTTATTTTAGTTTTGAGGACATGCTCAATAATTTGACAAACATTAAAACCATATCATTCTTTCAGACACTAGCTATATTTTTTTTACTCCCCTGCACAACAAATAAAACAATTATTTTGGTATTCCTCTGCACAAAAAACAAAACACATAAGTAGCCTAGCAACAAGAAACGCGTATTTTCTGCTGTGGAGTTCCAACTGTCATTTTTGGTTTGGGCGCCACTAATGAGTGTGTAAATGGTGTGTCGTTGAACTGACAGCTGGAGAAAATATCTCAAAGAAGTTAACGCGAAAGGGAGTCAAATCAAATCAAATCAAATTGTATTTGTCACATGCGCAGAATACAACAGGAGTAGACCTTACCGTGAAATGCTTAGTTACAAGACCTTAACCAACAATGCAGTTCAAGAAATAGAGTTAAGAAAGTAAAAAATAAAATAAAAAGTAAAGTAAAAAATAAAATAACAATAACGAGGCTATATACAGGGCGTACCGGTACCGAGTCAATGTGCGGGAGTACAGGTTAGTCGAGGTAATTTGTACATGTAGTTAGTGGTAAATGGTCAATGTAAATGGTCCAGGTGGTCATTTGATTAATTGTTCAGCAGTCTTATGGCTTGGGGGTAGAAGCTGTTAACCTCTTAAGGATCACACCCCTTTTTTTCAATTTTTGCCTAAAATGACATACCCAAATCTAACTGCCTGTAGCTCAGGACCTGAAGCAAGGATATGCATATTCTTGATACCATTTGAGAAGAAACACTTTGAAGTTTGTGGCCATGTGAAATGAATGTAGGAGAATATAACACATTAGATCTGGTAAAAGATAATACAAACAGAAAAACATGCGTTTTCTATAAAACAAATTGTTCCATCATCTTTGAAATGCAAGAGAAAGGCCACAATATAATATTGCAGTTTAGGCGCAATTTAGATGTAAATAGTCCGTGTGGCCATTTGATTAATTGTTCAGCAGTCTTATGGCTTGGGGGTAGAAGCTGTTAACCTCTTAAGGATCGGACCCCTTTTTTCAATTTTCGCCTAAAATGACATACCCAAATCTAACTGCCTGTAGCTCAGGACCTGAAGCAAGGATATGCATATTATTGATACCATTTGAAAGGAAACACTTTGAAGTTTGTGGACGTGTGAAATTAATGTAGGAGAATATAACACATTAGATCTGGTAAAAGATAATACAAACAGAAAAACATGCGTTTTCTATTACTTTACTTGTTCCATCAACTGAAATGCAAGTGAAAGGCCACAATATAGTCTGGCCAAATGTGCCGAATTGGTCAATTGAAAAATGTTCAAGTACATAACTATAGAGAACATACAAAACTGATATGATAATACAAAATGTAAGTTTACACACTCCCAGGAATGTCATACATGATGGCTCATTAGCTTATACACTAACTTTCACACATCTAGATGGACGGGCGGGGTGGGTGTGGAGCCAGAGACAGCAGGGGTTCAAACTGTAAAACCCAGTTCCTACATTTGAATATAAAAATAGATTTTATCAAACAAAACTATGCTACATTTTATCTCTGGGACCCTTAGGATGACAAATCAGAGCAAGATTACTGAATGTAAGTACATTATTTACCTTCAGAGGTGAATGTATCAAACCAGTTGCCGTGATACGTTTTTGTTGTTGTTGTGCACTCTCCTCAAACAATAGCATGGTATTTTTTCACTGTAATAGCTACTGTAAATTGGACAGTGCAGTTAGATTAACAAGAATTTAAGCTTTCTGCTCATAGAAGATATGTCTATGTGTCACGTTCGTTTAAGGACGGGTCAGACCAAGGCGCAGCGTGAAATGCGTACATGTTTATTTCACCGATAAACACACTAACAAAACAACAAACCAACGAAACGTGAAGTCCTAAGGCTAAACACAAAACAAGCCTCTAACACAGAACAAGATCCCACAACTAATGAGTGCCAATAGGCTGCCTAAGTATGATCCCCAATCAGAGACAACGAGCGACAGCTGCCTCTGATTGGGAATCACACCCGTCCAAACATAGAACTACACAACCTAGAATGCAACATAGAAATACTAACATAGAATATCCACACCCTGACTCAACATACAAGAGTCCCATGAGTCAGGGCGTGACACTATGTCCTGGAAAGTTTGCTATTACTTACAACAGTCATGCTAATCACATTAGCGCACGTTAGCTCAACTGTCCCGTATACAGGACACCGATCCCGTAGAGGTTAATGAGCCTTTTGGACCTAGACTTGGCGCTCCTGTACCGCTTGCCGTGCGGTAGCAGAGAGAACAGTCTATGACTTGGGTGACTTTAGTTTTTGACCGTGTTCTGGGCCTTCCTCTGACACCGCCTGGTATAGAGGTCCTGGATGGCAGGAAGCTTGGCCCCAGTGATGTACTGGGCCGTATGCACTACCCTCTGTAGTGCCTTATGGTCGGATGCCAAGCAGTTGCCATACCAGGCGGGGATGCAACCGGTCAGGATGCTCTCGATGATGCAGCTGTATAACTTTTTCTGAGGACCCATGCCAAATCTTTTCAGTCTCCTGAGGGGGAAAAGGTGTTGTAGTGCCCTCTTCACGACTGTCTTTGTGTGTTTGGACCATGATAGTTTGTTGGTAATGTGGACACCAAGGAACTTGAAACTCTCGACCCGCTCCACTACAGCCCTGTCGATGTTAATGGGGGCCTGTTCGGCCCTCCTTTTCCTGTCGACCATGATCAGCTCCTTTGTCTTGCTCACATTGAGGGAGAGGTTGTTGTCCTGGCACCACACTGCCAGGTCTCTGACCTCCTCCCTATAGGCTATCTCATCGTTGTCGGTTATCAGGCCTACCACTGTTGTGTCGTCAGCAAACTTAATGATGGTGCTGGAGTCGTGCTTGGCCATGCAGTCGTGGGTGAACAGGGAGTACAGGAGGTGACTAAGCATGCACCCCTGAGGGGCCCTCGTGTTGAGGATCAGCGTGGCAGATGTGTTGTTGCCTACCCTTACCACCTGGGGGCGGCCTGTCAGGAAGTCCAGGATCCAGTTGCAGAGGGAGGTGTTTAGTCCCAGGGACTTTAGCTTAGTGATGAGCTTTGTGGGCACTATGGTGTTGAACGCTGAGCTGTTGTCAATGAACAGCATTCTCACATAGGTGTTCCTTTTGTCTAGGTGGGAAAGGGCAGTGTGGAGTGTGATTGAGATTGCATCATCTGTGGATCTGTTGGGGTGGTATGCGAATTGGAGAGGGTCTAGGGTTTCCGGGATGATGGTGTTGATGTGAGCCATGACCAGCCTTTCAAAGCACTTCATGGCTACCGATGTGAGTGCCACGGGGTGGTAGTTATTTAGGCAGGTTACCTTCGCTTTCTTGGGCACATGGGCTATGGTGGTCTGCTTGAAACATGTAGGTATTACAGACTCGGTCAGGGAGAGGTTGAAAATGTCAGTGAAGACACTTGCCAGTTGGTCCGCGCATGCTCTGAGTACACGTCCTGGTAATCCGTCTGGCCCTGCGGCTTTGTGAATGTTGACCTGTTTAAAGGTCTTGCTCACATCGGCTACGGTGAGCGTGATCACACAGTTGTCCGGAACAGCTGGTAATCTCATGCATGCTTCAGTGTTGCTTGCCTCGAAGCGAGCATAAAAGGCATTTAGCTCGTCTGGTAGGCTCGCATCACTGGGCAGCTCACGGCTGGGTTTCCCTTTTTAGTCCGTAATAGTTTGCAAGCCCTGCCACATCCTACGAGCGTCAGAGCCGGTGTAGTAGGATTCAATCTTAGTCCTGTATTGATGCTTTGCCTGTTTGATGGTTCGTCTGAGGGCATAGCGGGATTTCTTATAAGCATCCGGATTAGTGTCCCGCTCTAGCCTTTAGCCTTTAGCTCGGTGCGGAAGTTGCCTGTAATCCATGGCTTCTGGTTGGAATATGTACGGTCACTGTGGAGACGATGTCGTCGATGCACTTATTGCCATTGGATGAATCCCGGAACATATTCCAGTCTGTGCTTGCAAAACAGTCCTGTAGCGTAGCATCTGTGTCATCTGACCACTTCCGTATTGAGCGAGTCACTGGTACTTCCTGCCCTAGTTTTTGCTTGTAAGCAGGAATCAGGAGGATAGAATTACAGTCAGATTTGCCAAATGGAGGTCGTGGGAGAGCTTTGTATGCTCTCTGTGTGTGGCGTAAAGGTGGTCTAGAGTTTTTTTCCCCTCCACATGTGACATGCTGGTAGAAATGAGGTAAAACTGATTTAAGTTTGCCTGCATTAAAGTCCCTGGCCACTAGGAGTGCAACTTCTGGATGAGCATTTTCTTGTTTGCTTATGGCCTTATACAGCTCGTTGAGTGCAGTCTTAGTGCCAGCATCTGTTTGTGGTGGTAATTAGAAGGCTACGAATAATATAGATGAAAACTCGCTTGGTAGCTAATTTGAGATGTTTTATTTATCTTAGTAACTAGAATCAAGAACGTTAGCTTGATTGGCCAGCAGCCAGTAGGGCTAGCTAGCTAGCTAGGCTTGATAGGGGGGTAAAAGCTAACTGGTAAGTTAGCCTAGCAAGATAGCTAATAAATAACGAAATTGCCTTCCCTCTAAGGATTTTTTTTTACCCCCTATCAAGTCTGAAGGTGACAGCTAACATTTTAGTTTAGCCTTATTTTGTATTACTGGTTAGCTTAGCTAACTAGCAACTTGGCTAGAAGCTAGCTTTTTCCAGTTAGTTTTCTCATCATGAATGAAGCAGATAGAGTAGCTACCTTGTGGTATGGTTATGTTTGGGGGTAGTATGTCCATTGGCCTGGGCTGGTGCTGGAGGAGGAGCGATGCGGCGGCAAGGCTGGATGTTGGTTCACTAAGGAGCAGGAGGGAGGAGACAGGGGCAGTAAGGGGTATGGGAGGGGGGTCAGGGGCAGTGGGTTAGTGGGTTTGGGGTCGGTGGCGTTGGCCCTTGCCTTCCCAGCGTAGGAACTGGGGAAGGTGCTGAAGAAATGGCCCCCTTTCCCGCACAGGTTGCAGGGTCGTGTGGAGGTACAGTCAGAGGTGGGATGGTTTCCCTTTAAAGATTCTGCAGATGATGGCTGTGCAGGCTGCGGCTAGATGGCCCAATTGGCCACAGTTCCTACACAGTTTGTGCATGCCATAGTAGTCAACGGAGCCCCTGTTGTTCCCCAGCATGATGGTACTGGGGAGGTGTTGGACTCCGTCCACTCCTGTTGGGTCCGGTCTTAACGGAACTTGGTTCTGGTCTTGATGATGTCTGTTCTGGTCGTTGGTCTGCTCCGGTCCTGCAGGGGGAGGAAGGACAACCTCAGAGCGAGCAGACACACCTGGAAGTCTGTGACACGGAGGTCAATGGAGGCACTCCCCTGTAGTCTGCTCGCTCCAGGCGTAGGTTGGTATCTTTAAAGGGGTTCCTTCCTCCGCGCCCTGGTTGTGGTGGTGTTCTCTGCATCTGGTCTGGTCTGATGTCTCCTTCTGGTAAAACTGCTCCACATGGTTGGCGGTCGGCTGGTCCTGGTCTAGATGGTGGTGGCCTGAGGAGGACAGATGGAAAAAAAGAAGCAGGGGAGGAGGGCTGCAGGCCAGGGGGTAGAGGGAGTAAAGGCTAGCCATATCAGCGCTTCTACTCGCCTTGAGACCTGCAGTCCGTCGTCTCCTCCTCAGGCAGCTGGATGCTGGGGGTGTCTGGGGTGGTCCGTGGACTGGGTAGTCAGGTCGGGCTGCGGTCAAGCCACTGTTACCTTTCCTTCTTTCCCAGTCCTTCAGGTGTCGGAGGGGTCCGTGGACTAGGGGAACAGCAACAGCCGCGATCAAGCCACTGTTACTAGCACTGTCCCCTAGTCCGTTGAAAATAAAATAGAAGAGAGAGAGAGAAAGAAGGTAGAGAGAGGGACACAACCCCAAAGAACTAACGCAAGGCCTCCTTGCCAAAATCCTGAAATATCCCTTTAAAGGGGGAGATGTCATAGTATGCACGGCAGTGTTACTGCATGTCGTAAAGCAGTACATAAGACCGTATGTGTGTTATCTTCGGGACATTCTTGAGAGATCATCATTAAAAACGACTCACCTAAAAGGATACTCCTCTGACTGGACATTTACTTGATATTATAGTCTTTATTACCTTCACAGACAAAATAATCTCAATTGAAAATAGCCTTGTGAAGTGAAGAGGAGACCCTTGGATAAGACTGTAACCATAATCCAACAGCAAAAAGTATTTGAACTCCCACATGTAAGTACAATATTGTATCTGGAGCACGTAGTAAAGCGCTCTACAGGGTGTAGGCCTTGTGTCCATCTATGTCTCCAGAGGTGGAGTAGCCCCTGTCGCTGACAGGCCAGTTGCCGGGGCTTGGGGCGGGAGAGCGGATGATGTGCTCAAAGAGGACCCCCTCAGGAGACAGGCCCACTCTGGGCAGGTAGAGTCTCACATGGTTGTCCTGACCAGGCCAGAACGCGTTAGGGTCGGCTCTACAGCTGGACGGCTCCCTCATGTTGCTGCTCCAAACAAACAGCACATACACACTACACATGTTAAACAGTACACATTGTTGTTGCTGTGGCTACTATCATTGTGCACTCTTAGTAAAAAGGGTTCCAAAATGGTTCTTTGCAGAGGAATAGGGTTTGATCAGAAGAACCCTTTTTGGAAGACAAGGGTTCTTTTTAAGGTAAAGGGTTCTACCTAGAACTTTTAACATCCTAAGAACCATTTTTGGAAGATGATTCTTTGGAAGGAAAGAAGGATTCTTTGGAAGGCAAGAAGGGTTCTACATAGAACCATATATACTATTTCCCAGCATGCACTATTGCAGGGAGATTATCAGAATTACTGAGATGGTTGTTCCAGTTTAGATGATTGAGGTAGTCTCAATATTCAATCTTATCTAACCTGGCAGTCATTCTGAAAGCAGGTTGCGGGTGATTAACAATTCCAGTTGTTGGATATCTTAACTCTGGCTGGATTCCAATAGGAATTACACATCACTTTGCAAGCCAGCATAATGTGACTTGCAGGCCTGATGTGGCCTGTAAACCAGGAGATTCCTAACACCACTGTGTTTGGGTATAACTATGCCCTCAAAGAAAGGCCTTATGATATATGTAATGTATTGTCATAAATAATTTAATTTTAGAGGCTAATAAGGCTGGTGGAACCGCTCATAGAGAGTTCTAGGAAGAACCCTCCAAAGATAAAAGGGTTCTCGGTAGAACCCTTCATAGATGATTCTAGGAAGAACCTTTGGATTATAAAATGGTTTTTGGTAGAACCCTTCATAGAGGGTTCTAGGTAGAACCATATACAGGGGGTTCTTTGAAGAACCCTACATAGAGGGTTCTAGATAGAACCCTCTGCAAAGGGTTCTACCCAGCACCAAAAAGGATTCCCCTGTGGGAACTTGCCACCTTTTTTTCTAAGAGTGTGGCTGCTTGCTATAATAACACTTATGTCACTTCCTCCTCACCTGGTCATGTGGGCGTACTCCTCCCTGGTCAGCCAGCACTCGGTCTTGTGTCTGACCTCAGCTCGACCTGTGGACAGGGTCATCATCTTGGGCCCCCGACGCACAGACCTATGGGAGGGGTACAGAGGCCTGGAGGAGAAGGCAGAAAACAGCACAGGTAATGTCAGAGCTGTAGACTTCTCCCTCACTGTCAGAACTGCATGTGGTATAATTAAGCAATAAGGCACGAGGAGGTGTGGTATATGGCCAATATACCATGGCTAAGGAATGTTCTTATGCATGACGCAACGCGGAGTGCCTGGATACAGCCCTTAGCCGTGGTATATTGGCCATATACCACAACCCCCAGAGGTGCCGTATTGCTATTATAAACTGGTTACCAACGTAATTAGAGCAGTAAAAATAAATGTTTTGTCATACCCGTGGTATACAGCCTGATATACCATGGCTGTCAGCCAATCAGCATTCAGGGCTTGAACCACCCAGTTTATAATACAAACTTATATCGCTATTCTCTGCTTGATGTGACTCTCACTGTGTGGTCAATTTGGTCATCTATCTGCGGATGATGACATAAATACTCACGTATCCTTGCAGACTTTGTGTAGAGCGGCCTCTTCCTCCAGGTCATGCTCCTCTTCCTCCTTCTCCTCGCCCCCCCGGGGGGTACTGCCGCTATAGCCGATCCAGGTCCTCAGACGGCCCCCACACCCCGGCATGGGATTCGACCCTGCCTGCCTCAGCACGGGACATTTCGGACCCCCTAGGACATGGTCCCCTGGATGCAGCAGAACTGAGGAGGAGCAGGACACACACACACACACCTACAATCAAGGTGCTTTAAAGTGCTATTAATCAGTAATGAAGGGTACTTGTGTCACATAAGGTCATGTGATTAGAATAGAAAAGGTGTCAACATCATCTGGAACTGTTTGTGTGTGTAAAGCCAAAGGGGTAAATGTTTGTGCTTTACCTCATTCCTGCCTCAAGGTATTGGCTTGGGCATAGCCGCGGGAAGTATGGGTGCTGGGGGTGCTGCGTTGTGGCCATAGATAAAGTATAATCCATTGAAGGATTTTGGAACCTCTAATCCTGGCACTTTGACTGGGTACACTAGCATTGGCTGCCAGTCCTGACTTGAATGGGAACTGCCATCTTTGGGTTATATTTCTATGGTTGGTTGCGGCTGTCAGTTTGCCTTTCACAAATTTCAAAATACAATCACGAGAAAAACATAGGCCTACCATTTGGAAAGCAAATGCATACTGCTAAAAAGAGAAGACTAATCTGTCTGTAGAAGCAAAAAAAAAAAATCTCAACAGCTTTGGAGCAATTCTTAGCGAACCGCACTGATTTTCAAAGTAGCTTATCTTCAAATATTGGCACGAGCACATCACCGGTGAGTAGCCTATGCTTCATCTTCATCATTGGGTGAGTCAGTGTCACTGGAAAGTTTATTTTGTAGCCTACTGTAGCCTATACTATACACTGAGTATTCCAAACATTAGGAACACCTTCTTAATATTGAGTTGCACTCAGGACAGCCTCAATTCATCGGGGCATGTACTCTAGGTGTCGAAAGTGTTCCACAGGGATGCTGGCCCATGTTGACTTATTTTACCCCTTTTTTCTCCCCAATTTTGTGGTATCCAATTGGTGGTTACAGTCTTGTCCCATCGCTGCAACTCCCGTGCGGACTCCGGAGAGGCGAAGGTCGAGAGCCTCCAAAAACACAACCCAGCCAAGCCGCACTGCTTCTTGACACAATGCCCACCTGGCGACCGTGTCAGGGCGCATTGCGCCCGGCCTGCCACAGGAGTCGCTAGTGCACGATGGGACAAGAACATCCCTGCCGGCCAAACCCTCCCCTAACCTGTACGATGCTGGGCCAATTGTGCACCACCCCATGGGTCTCCCGGTCGCAGCCGGCTGCGACAGAGCCTGGACTCGAACCAGGATCTCTAGTAGCACAGCTAGCACTGCGATGCAGTGCCTTAGACCACTGCGCCACTCGGGAGGCCGGTGGTGGACCATTCTTGACATCAGAGGAGGCTGGTGGGAGGAGCTATAGGAGGATGGGCTCAATGTAATGGCTGGAATGGAATCAATGGATCGGTATCAAACAAATCAAACATATAGAAACCACGTTTGACTCCGGTCCATTTATTCCATTCATCCATTACAATGAGCCTGTCCTCCTTTGGCTCCTCCCACCAGCATCCTCTGCTTGATACACATGGGAAACTGTTGAGCGTGAAAAACTCAGCAATGCTACAGTTCTTGACACAAACCGGTGTGCCTGGCACCTACTACCATACCCTGTTCAAAGGCCCTTAAATATTTTGTCTTGCCTATTCACCCTCTGAATGGCACACATACACAATCCATGTCTCAATTGTCTCAAGGCTTAAAAATCCTTCTTTAACCTGTCTCATTGAAGTGGATTTAACAAGTGACATCAATAAGGGATCATAGCTTTCACCTGGATTCACCTGGTCAGTGTATACTTTATATCAGGGTTTCTGTTGGACAAGTGACTGGGAAGATTTTAATTTATCTGACATTTGAGAAATGTACCGGTCATCCATATGCATTGGGTGCATAACCTAATAGGGCGTCCTCCCACACAGCCAGCGCCATCAATAAACGAGGGATATTGGCCAAATGAGCCACATTTATATTCCTTAAAAACAGCCTATAACAAATTACAAAAACACTATTCCTTGTGTTTCGATGTGTAGCATATGCAAAACTTTATAGCCTATTGTTTTTACTTTCCTAAAACAATAATTGTCCACCTCATGGTTCAGCTGTCAGAGATTTGAGCACTAAATGCATCAGGGCATTGCATGCATAGGCCTATATATGCTTAGGCATCTACTGTATGATATGAATATTTAGAAAATTAATATAAAGGAAGAAAACACAGTTTAGGCCTAGCCCCAGAGAGAGAGAGAGATAGAGATATGTCGGCTGCATGCTACGACACCAACATGCATTTATTTATCGTTGTCAGATGGGCTACTGCGTCTGCTATACAGATATAGGCGTACAGAAGAAGATTAATTTGTTATTTTTCTATCAGAATATTTTTTTATAAAGATAAGCATTATATTGTTAGATTATAAGAGTAACTCTGGTAGGCCTAATACATTCTTTGTCACCTCAAGTTCAACTGTCGGAGTCAGTTGGAACGCTGGTGCGCACTACCTTCATATCATATGCTGCAGTATACGCTAATAGCCCTACCACACCAAACCTTAACATAAGTTTCTAAACTTTATTAGGGTAATATCAAAAGTAAGTCAAGCCATTGTTTATAGGGATAATACATGCAGGATATTATATCCCGGCAAACACAACATTCCAGTTGGAACTTAATTTGGCCAAAGAAAATGGCTCAACAGAATGAAACAAAACACTTGGAACTGGGCTTAAACCTTCACAAAAGTTTTGAACAGGCTATATTGCAGCAATTACCAAGAAAGACTAGTGCCTAACTTACCCAACAAATGACAGCAATAGGCTAATTATATTTATTTTACAAAAGGCCTACTTATAACCTATCTTAAACTAAATACGGAGCACACAATTAAAAAGACAGATCGAACTTAATTTAGCCAACGGAAATTTCTCTACAGAATGAAACAAAACACGTTTTGCATATTTAAAAACTGGTTTAGATAAATAAATACGCACACAATAATAATGATATAAAATAATAATAATGATAACAAATTATTATTTTGGCCATTTGTGTGGTATAACAAAATATTCTGCTAATCTCTTCTATCATGTAAATGACGTAGAATTGCATGAAATGCGTTTATAAAAGGCCCATTTGTTTTCCAGACCCAGCTAAAAAAAGAAATCCTAAAAATGTGTCTGCTCAACTGTATGCCACTACGCAAATGCGTTTATAGATGCATGCAATGCATTATTATAAAGGTGTCCACCCCCCTCCAGCACCCCCAACTAAACATCTATGTGCTTGGGTGTCTAGTGTACTGTGTTTGTGTACTGTGTGTGTCATTGTTGCTGTATGTGTGTTTTTCTATGGGTCTCACCTCTCTCCAGTGTGGCCTGGTTGACTGTGACCCCCTGTGTATGACACTGGTACAGTGAGTCCAGGTACTCCCCCAGACACTGTCTCCTGAACCTGTCCACCGCTTTGGCCGTGTCTCCTCCCAGAGAGGACGGGTGGGAGTGGGCGTCCTGGGTGGGGTTCCCTGTACAAACTGTCCTCATGATGGCCAGCACCTCCTCATCCTGCATGCCCTTCTACAGACAAGGTTAGAGTCAGAGGTTAGGTCATGATAGGGCCAATGGAAATAGAGAGAGAGTGGCCGTAATAGCCTTGATGCTCTGTAGGGACGACTGTCTCTGGACAGGTGTCCTGCCTGTAGGATTTGATTGTGTTGGTCCTTCCCTCACCTTGATCCTGTTGCGGTGGTGCTGCTGGATACGGGCCTGCTCCTGCTGCTCCTCCAGAGACAGGGGAGTCTGCAGGCACAGCTCAGGACTGGGGAGGGGCAGGAGCTGGGCACCATGCCTCCCCGACCCCCGCTTAGGACCACGGCTCCACACTGGCTTCCGTGCTAAGAGGAGAAGAGAGGAGGGGATAGGAGGGGAGGAGAGTGGAGGGGAGGGGAGGGGATGAAAGAGGAGAGTAGACATGGCAATGGGAGGTCTTTCTAGCACTGCATTTGTAGCCATTTAATCACATCATACAACTTAACAATGCTACACAATGCTCTTTGGGTGATGAGCTGAGAGGATCATGTCTTTACTAACCTGGGATGCTGGGAAACCGCTGCTCCCTGCCCCTCACTCTCTCTATTTCCCTGTTGCACCCCTTCTCCAGCTCTAGCTCTCCTCTCTCTGTCAGGCCCCTGCGGCCCCAGCTGGTACTCTCCTCCCTCTCCCTCTCCAGGCTCCAGGCCTTGATGCCCTCCGCCAGGTCCTTCACTGTCACTGTGTCCCCCTCCATGCCGCTCAGAGTGGACACCAGGTGATCCAGATGCTCTGGCACCACAGGGATGCCCTCCTGATGGGGATGCATCAATATCAATAAACACACACATAGACCACACAGATTGCCATGTCATTATATTATTTATAGGATCACTACCTTCTCAAACACAGCTCGGAGGTCATTCCGACTGATGAGTCCCGTGCCATGTTTGTCAAGCCTCTTGGCCAGTTCAGAGGGTCGGAGCTTGTGAGTGCGGCAGTACCTCTTTACCTCCTTTACCTTGCACAGTGGGGACCGGACTGCGCTTGGACGAGGCACATTAGCCCACCGAGAAGGACGGGTCGGGCTGGCACGTGTTCTGGCCTGGAGAAGGGACAGAGAAAGGTGATTAAGACAAGTAACATAATGGGGTCTAAGAGCCATGGGGGCATCACTCATTGATGATTTCCCAGTGAGCACCGTCTGGAAACGGACATCCATGGACATTGAAAAGACGCTTACATTTGGTCTGTCCCCCCTGGCCTTGATTTCAACGTCCACAGACGTCCGGTCCTGACCGGACTTGATTTGGCCTTGGCCCAAACATAGACGTCTATAATTGGTTCAGATTTGGTCCAGTCCGGAGCAAAATTTAACCAATCATAGACGTGTATGTTTTACAAGTATGGACAGCACAGTACAGCACAGTAGAGAACAGAAGAGTAGAGTACAGTGATGTACAGTCAAGTAAAGTAGAGTATAGTTCAGTAAGTATAGTAGAGCACAGTAGAGTACAGTAGAGCACAGTAGAGTAAAGTACAGTATAAAGTACTATATTGTACTGAACTGTATTCTACTCTACTGAACTAAACTCTACTGTACTGAACTAAACTCTAATGTGCTCTACTGTACTGTACTGTACTGTACTGTGCTGTACAAACTTGTAAAACGTGGACGTCTATGATTGGTTCAGATTTGGTCCGGTCAGGACCGACCAATTGTTTGGGTGCAGATGTCATTAGAATAATACCCAGCATGCTTTTGGCATTAGAATAATACCCAGCATGCTTTGCAAGTCTTTATTTTTTACATTTACATTTTGGCCTTTTAGCAGATGCTCTTATTCAGAGGACTTACCATCCATGCATTCAATTAAGGTAGATAAACAACGACATACCACAGACTGTAACTGAGAATGTTGTTGTAGTTTAAGTGTTCTGTTGTTGTTTGTTGTTGGTCTGAAAACTTTGAACATGATCACTGCCAGTTCTAAAGCTTTTTGAAAAACACATAATGGGAGGAATAATAAATATTCCATACTGCAATCTTCAATTTGCTCCAATTAGAATAAAAAATGATGAATGTTATATAATGCTTTCTAGATATAAGTGAATGTAAGTACAGTTGAAATTTAGCCATAGAAACAATTACCAAAATAATACATTTTAAACGTCTATAAAATACGTATTTTCAACGTAAAATAATATTTTCAACGTCTTTTCAACTTTAATTCAGAACTGAAAATGAACTTGATTTCAACGCCTGGGAAAAAAAATTATAAAATACATATCTACTTAATTTGGCTCACTGGGGTTACCTTATGAGCCTCAGGGGGTGTCAAAGTAAAACCCGGGACAGGTGAGGGAGTTTTCTGCTTCTTTTTCTCTCTTTCCACAACCAACATCTCCAGCTCGGTCACCGTCGGCTTGCTGTCAACCCACTTCGACAAATCTCCGAGACTATCGAACTGTCGACGAAAGGACCTCCTTTGGTTAACCCAGTCTTGATGCTTCGCGTCATTACCTTCCAAAGGCAGCACTGTCATTGGAGCGCCACTGACTCTGTCCCCTGCTCCCGACACCATGGCCGCAACTGCCACTGACCCATATCGGCATTTTGTCGGCACTTGGCATGCAGGCTTCGGCATGCAAACGTGCATTTTGGGCATCGGTGGCGCGATGAAAACCCTGTCCCGTGTTTTAGCGGGACCGAACACTCTGCTTGCCATTTTGTAGAAATATGTCTGGAATAAATCTCTCTTTTTAATCCGCGCCAGTTGTTCCTCTATCTCCAAATCCTCCATTTTTAGGCGCTGAGATTATAGACCTAGTCAAATGAAACAGTTTCGGATTTATATTGTATATAATGTATTCATATTATAAATGGAGACCGTCGACTCTTGGTGAGCAGCGCTGGTTCTTCATCCACTCGTGCATGTTTACGCATGGTAACCATGGAACCTTTTGTTGCATTGTGCAGGGGCCACTCCATAGATGCGGTAAAGAGGTCAATCGAACTCGACCAATAATGGAATTGCCATTGAAACGCGTGGGGGAAAGTAGTGGTGCACGACTCCAGGATTTGTGGAGTCGACTCCGACTCTGATTCCTGTCGTTGGAGTCGAAAGAAGTGGACTCTTGCTCGACTCCGAAAACAAGCTGAAATTGATGCGTACACATGTACACAGCACATCATTATTGCAGAGTGCTACTAGACTACATGTGCGTTCTAGAGGACTGACATGAGCATGATGCTGCCCATTTGGTCATCAAATAGAAGGTGATGTATAGGAACTACAATATTTCAGTGATATTTCTGCTGTGTTTACATTTACATTTATGTCATTTAGCAGACGTTCTTATCCAGAGCGACTTACAAATTGGTTCATTGACCTTATAGCCAGTGGGATAACCACTTTACAATATGTATTTTTTTATATTTTTTATTTTTATTTCTTTGGGGTGGGGTAAGGGGGGGTAGAAGGATTACTTTATCCTATCCCAGGTATTCCTTAAAGAGGTGGGGTTTGAAGTGTCTCCGGAAGGTGGTGAGTGACTCGTGAGGGAGCTTTTTCCACCATTGGGGTGCCAGAGCAGCGAACAGTTTTGACTGGGCTGAGCGGGAACTGTGGTAGGGGGGGCCAGCAGGCCAGAGGTGGATGAACGCAATGCCCTCGTTTGGGTGTAGGGACTGATCAGAGCCTGAAGGTACGGAGGTGCCGTTCCCCTCACAGCTCCGTAGGCAAGCACCATGGTCTTGTAGCAGATGCGAGCTTCAACTGGAAGCCAGTGGAGTGTGCGGAGGAGTGGGGTGACATGAGAGAACTTGGGAAGGTTGAACACCAGACGGGCTGCGGCATTCTGGATGAGTTGTAGGGGTTTAATGGCACAGGCAGGGAGCCCAGCCAACAGCGAGTTGCAGTAATCCAGACGGGAGATGACAAGTACCTGGATTAGGACCTGTGCCGCTTCCTGTGTAAGGCAGGGTCGTACTCTCCGAATGTTGTAGAGCATGAACCTACAGGATCGGGTCAGCGCCTTGATGTTAGCGGAGAACGACAGGGTGTTGTCCAGGGTCACGCCAAGGCTCTTCGCACTCTGGGAGGAGGACACAACGGAGTTGTCAACCGTGATGGCGAGATCATGGAACGGGCAGTCCTTCCCCGGGAGGAAGAGCAGCTCCGTCTTGCCGAGGTTCAGCTTGAGGTGGTGATCCGTCATCCACACTAATATGTCTGCCAGACATGCAGAGATGTGATTCGCCACCTGGTTATCAGAAGGGGGAAAGGAGAAGATTAGTTGTGTGTCGTCTGCGTAGCAATGATAGGAGAGGCCATGTGAGGATATGACAGAGCCAAGTGACTTGGTGTATAGCGAGAATAGGAGAGGGCCTAGAACTGAGCCTGGGAGACACCAGTGGTGAGAGCACGTGGTGCGGAGACAGATTCTCGCCACGCCACTTGGTAGGAGCGACCGGTCAGGTAGGACGCAAGTTTAGCCTTGACGATCACATGGGATGATGCGGCGCCCTACGCTGATAAACCTATTCTTTGCCATGTTACAGCCCTATTCGGACAGGTATTACTAGAGATGTTGGTTTTGTCATTATTATCCAAGCATGTGCGTTATTCCAGCGAACAATTCCCACAGGATAATTTTTTCCAAACTGCCCCCTGTAATTCTAAATGTTTTCAAATAAAATTGACTCTTATGACAGAAGCTTGGAGGTTTTTATTGTAGGCATGAAGATATTTCAAATCAAATCAAATTCACTCATGACTGCATGGCCAGGCACGACTCCAACATCATCATTAAATTTGCTGATGACACAACAGTGGTAGGCCTGATCACTGACAACGAAGAGACAGCCTATAGGGAGGAGGTCAGAGACCTGGCCGTGTGGTGCCAGGAAAACAACCTCTCCTTCAACGTGATCAAGACAAAGGAGATGATTGTGGACTACAGGAAAAAGAAGAGGACCGAGCACGCCACCATTCTCATCGACGGGGCTGTAGTGGAGCAGGTTGAGAGCTTCAAGTTCCTTGGTGTCCAGATCACCAACAAACTTACATGGTCCAAGCACACCAAGACAGTCGTGAAGAGGGCACGACAAAACCTATTCCCCCTCAGGAGACTGAAAAGATTTGGCATGGGTCCTCAGAACCTCAAAAGGTTCTACAGCTGCACCATCGAGAGCATCCTGACTGGTTGCATCACTGCCAGGTATGGCAACTGCTCGGCCGCTGACCGCAAGGCACTACAGAGGGTAGTGCGTACGGCCCAGTACATCACTGGGGCCAAGCTTCCTGCCATCCAGGACCTCTATACCAGGCGGTGTCAGAGGAAGGCCCAAAAAATGGTCAAAGACTCCAGCCACCCTAGTCATAGACTGTTCTCTCTGCTACCACACGGCAAGCGGTACCGGTGCGCCAAGTCTAGGTCCAAGAGGCTTCTAAACAGCTTCTACCCCCAAGCAATAAGACTGCTGAACAATTAATGAAATGGCCACACGGTCTACCTACATTGACCCCCCCCCCCCCTCTTTGTTTTTACACTGCTGCTACTCGCTGTTTATTATCTATGCATAGTCACTTTACCTCTACCTTCATGTACAAATTATATCGACTAACCTGTACCCCCGCACATTGACTCGGTACCGGTACCCCCTGTATATAGCCTTGTTATTGTTATTTTATTGTGTTACTTTTTATTTTATTTTTGACTTTATTTTATTTATGTAAATATTTTCTTAACTCTATTTGTTATAATAATACTAATAATATGCCATTTAGCAGACACTTTTATCCAAAGCGACTTACAGTCATGCGTGCATACATTTTTTTCTTGTGTATGGGTGGTCCCGGGGATCGAACCCACTACCCTGGCATTACAAGCGCCGTGCTCTACCAGCTGAGCTGCATTGTTGGTTAAGGGGTTGTAAGTAAGCATTTCACGGTAAGGTATACACCTGTTGTATTCGGCGCATGTGACAATTACAATTTGATTTGATTTGATAACGTTAGCGTGCCAGGTTTCTCCATCCTCTAATTGATCGAGGGGTTGTTATCTTCAACCTACAGTGAGGGAAAAAAGTATTTGATCCCCTGCTGATTTTGTACGTTTGCCCACTGACAAAGACATGATCAGTCTATAATTTTAATGGGAGGTTTATTTGAACAGTGAGAGACAGAATAACAACAAAAAAATCCAGAAAAACGCATGTCAAAAATGTTATAAATAGATTTGCATTTTAATGAGGGAAATAAGTATTTGACCCCTCTGCAAAACATGACTTAGTACTTGGTGGCAAAACCCTTGTTGGCAATCACAGAGGTCAGACGTTTCTTGTAGTTGGCCACCAGGTTTGCACACATCTCAGGAGGGATTTTGTCCCACTCCTCTTTGCAGATCTTCTCCAAGTCATGAATGTTTCGAGGCTGACGTTTGGCAACTCGAACCTTCAGCTCCCTCCACAGATTTTCTATGAGATTAATGTCTGGAGACTGGCTAGGCCACTCCAGGACCTTAATGTGCTTCTTCTTGAGCCACTCCTTTGTTGCCTTGGCCGTGTGTTTTGGGTCATTGTCATGCTAGAATACCCATCCACGACCCATTTTCAATGCCCTGGCTGAGGGAAGGAGGTTCTCACCCAAGATTTGACGGTACATGGTCCCGTCCATCGTCCCTTTGATGCGGTGAAGTTGTCCTGTCCCCTTAGCAGAAAAACACCCCCAAAGCATAATGTTTCCACCTCCATGTTTGATGGTGGGGATGGTGTTCTTGGGGTCATATGCAGCATTCCTCCTCCAAACACGGCGAGTTGAGTTGATGCCAAAGAGCCCAATTTTGGTCTCATCTGACCACAACACTTTCACCCAGTTCTCCTCTGAATCATTCAGATGTTCATTGGCAAACTTCAGACGGGCATGTATATGTGCTTTCTTGAGCAGGGGGACCTTGCGGGCGGTGCAGGATTTCAGTCCTTCACGGCGTAGTGTGTTACCAATTGTTTTTTTGGTCCCAGCTGCCTTGAGATCATTGACAAGATCCTCCCGTGTAGTTCTGGGCTGATTCCTCACCGTTCTCATGATCATTGCAACTCCACAAGGTGAGATCTTGCATGGAGCCCCAGGCAGAGGGAGATTGACAGGACTTTTGTGTTTCTTTCATTTGCGAATAATCGCACCAACTGTTGTCACCTTCTCACCAAACTGCTTGGCGATGGTCTTGTAGCCCATTCCAGCCTTGTGTAGGTCTACAATCTTGTCCCTGACATCCTTGGAGAGCTCTTTGGTCTTGGCCATGGTGGAGAGTTTGGAATCTGATTGACTGATTGCTTCTGTGGACAGGTGTCTTTTATACAGGTAACAAGCTGAGATTAGGAGCACTCCCTTTAGGAGTGTGCTCCTAATCTCAGCTCGTTCCCTGTATAAAAGACACCTGGGAGCCAGAAATCTTTCTGATTGAGAGGGGGTCAAATACTTATTTCCCTCATTAAAATGCAAATCTATTTATAACATTTTTGACATGCGTTTTTCTGGATTTTTTTTATTTATTCTGTCTCTCACTGTTCAAATAAACCTACCATTAAAATTATAGACTGATCATTTCTTTGTCAGTGGGCAAACGTACAAAATCAGCAGGGGATCAAATACTTTTTTCCCTCACCTCACTGTAGTAATTAATCAGCTGGGTCAATAGAGAATTGTACCATTCAATAGCACTTTACTATGACAGTAGCGTTATATTGTTGTATTTATTTTATTTTGTAGAGTCAGGATCACTGCAGGAGCCGACCAGTGAGGGAGCAAGGGAGTCAGGCATTCAGGTAGCCAGTGAGGAAACCTCAGCAGTCAGTCACGGAGCCATTGAGTCAGGGGTAGCAAGGTTCACCTGGGACCAGGCAGCGGTCCTTCTCCTCATTGCACTTTATGAACAATACAGATCGAATTTTCATTCTTCAAAAATGAGAAAAAAAGCTACCTGGGAGCTCATAGCACTAGAAATACAGAAGAAAGGCCAACAGGTCACAGGCCCCCAATGTGACAACAAGTGGAAGGGCATGTTAAAAGTGTACAAGGAGACCCTACCTAATAACAAAAATTTGGGCTCAGGAAGGGCAACATGCCCATATTTTAATGCGCTATACACCCTCCTTCATAGATACTCCAACATCAACCCTGTGTAAATAGCCAGCAACGTCAGTGGGTTTCAGCCCATGTTAGGTCTACCAATTACTCCAAAGCCCACCGCTCAACCTGACCTGACACAAGCAGAGTCCACTGAGCCAGAGGGCAATGCACACCAGTCAGAGGATGAGGGACAAACAACCCAATCTGTGAAGCCACCACCTGTGAAGAAAAGGTAACCTGCAGAGGAGCCAGCTTGGTTTAAAGATTACAGTGTGGAGGTTGATACACGACAGCAGGCAGCTGAAAAAAGGGCATTGGAAGTACAGACACGCCACACAGAGAAGATGGCCATGATGAAACAACTACTGGAACAACAGAGAACTGTAGTAAACATCCTCCAAAGCTTGAAGAAGTGAAGTGGCAAAAATTAAGAACCTGAAATTAGAAATTAAAGAAATTAAACAATATGTTATTTATTAATTCTATATCAAATAAATATAGTCACATCAAAACAGGTTTAGGTCTGATTTAGGCATATCAAAACAATTATTCACAAGTTCATTATTTGTAGTAAATGAAATACATTGACTTTAATTATTAAATGAAAACTATTTAACATTGTTTTCTGTTTTTGTTTGTTCAACTGTAAACTATGTCATGTGGGCATACAGAGAGAGATGGGGGAGTGGAGAAACAGAGAGAGAGAGCTGCAGTGGAATAGTAAGTGCTGGCTCCATCGCATACACACATCTTGAGGTGGAGTGCCCAACTCCAGGGGCTTGGGGTTGGTTTGGATTTTAGCCTACAGCTCATGAGACAACAGGTGAGCAATGTAGTTCCGCTTCTGCGATGCAACAGGCATTACATTTACATTTTTACATTTTAGATGTGGGTGTCGTTGGGCACCATAGACTGCAGGTTGGCGGTAATCATCTGGTGCAGGTGTGAGTTCCGGTACACCCTTGCGTCATGCACTGAGCCAGGATAGGCACTAAATACACCGGTGAAATGCATTTTGTTGTCGCAGATGGCATGGAGGTGCATAGAATGGAACGACTTTCGTTTTACATATGTCTCAGGGTATTCTCGGGGGGCCTTGATGGGAATGTGTGTTCTGTCAATGGCTCCGATCACCCCAGGGAACTTAGCTGCCTTTGCGAAGCCACTGATGACCTGTTGTGCTCTGGCCCCTGTTGGCCAGACGATGACTCGTGCAGAGAGATAAGACACTGCTTCAATCACCCTCTGGAAGCAGGCCTCGACTGTAGATTTAGAGACATTGAACCTGTCGCCGATTTCCCTGCACAAAGGAATATAATTGTTATTATTATATTATATACATTATGATATCACTGTAATAATAACATTATAACACTACTCTGAACCTAAATTCACTCTTTGACAACTAGGCCTATCAGTCATGATTCGAGATCAAATTCAATTGATATTGCAGTAACATGCAGTTCCTCATTACCTCCACAAGGCATCAGCACTACCATGTGCCTTTTAATACAGTGCTTCATGACAGATGAAAGGTCATGTCAATATCATGTAAGCAAAACCGATTGACCATTTAGCAGGATGGATTTCTGGTGAGTTTTATTGCAGATCTCTTGCCGTTTATTTTATTATACAGTACCAGTCAAAAGTTTGGACACAGCTACTCATTCAAGGGTCTTTCTTTATTTTTACTATTTTCTACATTGTAGAATAATAGTGAAGACATCAAAACTATGAATGAACACATATGGAATCATGTAGGAACCAAAAAGTGTTAAGCAAATCAAAATATATTTTATATTTGAGATTCTTCAAATAGCCACCTTTTGCCTTGATGACAGCTTTGCACACTCTTGGCATTCTCTCAACTAGCTTAACTTGGAATGGTTTTCCAACAGTCTTGAAGGAGTTCCCACATATGCTGTGCACTTGTTGGCTGCTTTTCCTTCACTTTGCGGTCCGACTCATCCCAAACCATCTCAATTGGGTTGAGGTCGGGGGATTGTGGAGGCCAGGTCATCTGATGCAGCATTCCATCACTCTCCTTCTTGGTAAAATAGCCCTTACACAGCCTGGAGGTGTGTTGGGTCATTGTCCTGTTGAAAAACAAATGATAGTCCCACTAAGCACAAACCAGATGGGATGGCGTATCACTGCAGAATGCTGTGGTAGCCATGCTGGTTAAGTGTGCCTTGAATTCTAAATAAATCACAGACAGTGTCACCAGCTAAGCACCCCCACACCATAACACCTCCTCCTCCATGCTTTACGGTGGGAACTACACATGCGGAGATCATCCGTTTACCCATACCGCGTCTCACAAAGCCACGGCGGTTGGAACCAAAAATCTTTAATTTGGACTCCAGACCAAAGGACACATTTCCACTGGTCTAATGTCCATGGCTCGTGTTTCTTGGCCCAAGCAAGTCTCTTCTTATTATTGGTGTCCTTTAGTAGTGGTTTCTTTGCAGCAATTCGACCATGAAGGCCTGATTCACACAGTCTCCTCTGAACAGTTGATGTTGAGATGTGTCTGTTACTTGAACTCTGTGAAGCATTTATTTGGGCTGCAATTTCTGAGGCTGGTACCTCTAATGAACGTATCCTCTGCAGCAGAGGTAACTCTGGGTCTTCCATTCCTGTGGCGGTCCTCATGAGAGCCAGTTTCATCATAGCGCTGGATGGTTTTTGCGACTGCACTTGAAGAAACTTTAAAAGTTCTTGAAATGTTCCGTAATGACTGACCTTCATCTCTTAAAGTAATGATGGACTGTCGTTTCTCTTTGCTTATTTGAGCTGTTCTTGCCATAATATGGACTTGGTCTTTTACCAAATAGGGTTATCTTCTGTATACCCCCCCTACCTTATCACAACACAACTGATTGGCTCAAACGCATTAAGAAGGAAAGACATTCCACAAATTAACTTTTAACCCTCCCGTTGTCCTAGGGTCAAAATGACCCGCCACTGTGTTGAACCAACTTTATTTAATTTTTATATTTGGGGGATCATTTGTGAGAAGGAGGCAGTGAGACTTTAAAGAAAGTATCACTGCCTCCTTCTCACAAATGATCCAAAAAATATACAAATTAAATAAAGTTGGTTCAACACAGTGGCGGGTCATTTTGACCCTAGGACAACGGGAGGGTTTTAAGAAGGCACACCTGTTAATTGAAATGCATTCCAGTTGACTACCTCATGAAGCTGGTTGAGATAATGCCAAGAGTGTGTAAAGCTGTCATCAAGGCAAAGGGTGGCCATTGAAGAATCTCAAATATAAAATATATTTTGATTTGTTTAACACTTTTTTGGTTACTACATGTTTCCATATGTGTTATTTCATAGTTTTGATGTCTTCACTATTATTCTACAATGTAGAACATTGAAAAAATATAGAAAAACCCTGGAATGAGTAGGTGTATCCAAACTTTTGACTGGTACTGTATATTTTGAAATGTGCGAGTAACAGTCTGTGGCCCTGTTTACCTGTTGTCTGAGCATTATGACAACTTATTACAGTGTTTGAAGTAGCTAGGTCTATAATTGTGTTGTTGGTCTGTGCACGTGTATGGACTAACTAGCTGTGATGGAGATGGCTAGTTATGACGTTGCTTATCAATGGTGTGGTATTGTAGATTTGGACATAATTTCATCAAGTTCTGTACCTGATTACGATTAGTTTATAATGGCATGACAATATTCACCTGAATGACTCCTGATTTCCTAGTAACCACAGAACAATCATGAGCTGCTTGTCTGCTAGAATGGATGGCCGACCGACTGCCTGGTTGGTTATTTGGGTAGATGTTTCCTCTAAAGTGCATTTTGAAGTCGTCATCAATGTACATAGGTAAAAATAAATTCTGCATAGTCTGGAATCTGTGTGTGTGTAAACTGCGGATTGGGTGTTAACATATTCAGGATTTCCATGTCAATGTTGGCAGTGTCATACCCCTAAAAGAAATAAATGAAAGACATTGTACTGTAGCAAGCTAGCTATCTGGCTCGAATAGCCTGCTATGTTACTAGCTAAGTAAGTTCCGTTATACTACTCTAGCTATTGCCATTCCAGCTGACAATCAGCTGATTGCACTTGCCAACGTTAGCTAGCAAGATAGCTAGCTTGATGTTACTGTAGCAAAAAGGTTAGTGACACACTGACATGCCAAATGCATTGTCCTCATCAATGTCGCTGTCAACCAGAGTCAACCAAAATACATGAAACATCATTGTTTACTACCCAAAGAGAGCAGTCACACTCTTTTCAGCTATTTTTATTTGTGAACCGTTTTAGCGTTCGTAAATTCATCATTATCAAGCGCTGTGCGCTCGCATTTCATAGCAGAGCGTCTAGAGTAAATTTACGAACACACCCTTAAAAACATATACATTCCATTCTCAGCATCAACAAAACTTTCTCTATCCTCTACCTTGTTAAGTGTTTTCAGGTGTGTTGGCCGCGCCCACTAATTGGCCACACCTGATCTTAATGAGTTGTTTCCTTTGAAATGGGTTCTGTTGAACAGACTACAACGAACAGCTTTGTATGAGTTTAAAAAAACACGGCATGCTAGCTCCATTCTGGTGGTGCAGTGGACTAAGTCCATGGATAGAGAACAGAAGATCATAGGTTCGAATCTCATTGACGCTGTGCCACAATAAATAAGTAAATGTCCTATCTGTGCTTGGAGTTCAAAACAGTTAAGGCAAACTAAGCTAGCAGTATTATTGAAACATGTCCTCAGAAAGTTATTTATTTCCTTTCAGGGAACCATAGTAAAACGTTCTCAAAACCTCCCTGCAACCTAAAAAACTATGTTCCCAGAAGAGGCTAAATGTTCACTTCTCCCTCCCATCCAGTAGACCAAACCCTCTGTTCATCACCTCACCCCTGGAGAGAGACGTGAGACAGAAAACTGAGTGCAGAAGGGGACATGACTGGGGCTCTAAACTGTAGTTCCGTGCTCACATTACATTAACAAACACATTTCAAGGTTGTCCATCAGCAAGATTGGTTATCTAAGGCACAATGTCTCATAGTAATTATCTCATAGGCTTTTGTGTGCTATCCCTCTTTCTTCCATCCCTCTTTCCCATCCCCTGTTTACAGGGTGAGACTCAGGTCTTACCAGCTGACCCCTCCACCATTGTGCAGGGACACCCACGTGGCCCCTCTAAACGCATCGCACACAAAGTTCTGGACCGCCATGTCTGTCAGGGGGCAAGACAGGCACACAGTGACAAAGTCACACTTTGACATACCTGAGTTCAGCCAAAGTCAATGGTTTCTAGCCATCTAGACTAACATAGTTACTAAAATAATGATGACAATGTCAAAATAATGTCTGTCCAAATGATAAGTGTGCTGAAGTGTACCTGCACAGAAGACAGAGCTGTCATACACTAACTCATCCTTGACCGCTGGCTATGTCCCTTCCGTCTTCAAGAGAGCAAGAGTTGCACCCCTCCTCAAAAAACCTACACTCGATCCCTCCGATGTCAACAACTACAGACCAGTATCCCTTCTTTCTTTTCTCTCCAAAACTCTTGAGCGTGCCGTCTCTAGCCAACTCTCCTGCTATCTCTCTCAGAATTACCTTCTTGATCCAAACCAGTCAGGTTTCAAGACTGGTCATTCAACTGAGACTGCTCTTCTCTGTGTCACAGAGGCTCTACGCACTGCTAAAGCTAACTCTCTCTCCTCTTATCCTTCTAGACCTATCTGCTGCCTTTGATACTGTGAACCATCAGATCCTCCTCTCCACCCTCTCCGAGTTGGGCATCTCCGGCACTGCTCACTCTTGGATTGCGTCCTACCTGACAGGTCGCTCCTACCAGCTGGCGTGGCGAGAATCTGTCTCCGCACCACATGCTCTCACCACTGGTGTCCCCCAGGGCTCAGTTCTAGGCCCTCTCCTATTCTCTCTATACATCAAGTCACTTGGCTCTGTCATATCCTCACATGGTCTCTCCTATCATTGCTACGCAGACAACACACTATTCATTTTCTCCTTTCCCAGTTCTGATAACCAGGTGGCGAATCACATCTCTGCATGTCTGGCGGACATATCAGTATGGATGTCGGATCACCACCTCAAGCTGAACCTCGGCAAGACGGAGCTGCTCTTCCTCCCGGGGAAGGACTGCCCGCTCCATGATCTCGCCATCATGGTTGACAACTCCATTGTGTCCTCCTCCCAGAGTGCAAAGAACCTTGGCGTGACCCTGGACAACACCCTGTCGTTCTCTGCTAACATCAAAGTGGTGACCCGATCCTGCAGGTTCATGCTCTACAACATTCACAGAGTACGACCCTACCTTACACAGAAAGCGGCACAGGTCCTAATCCAGGCACTTGTCATCTCCCATCTGGATTACTGCAACTCGCTGTTGGCTGGGCTCCCTGCCTTATCCAGAACGCTGCAGCCCGTCTGGTGTTCAACCTTCCCAAGTTCTCTCATGTCACCCCGATCCTCCGCACACTCCACTGACTTCCAGTTGAAGCTTCTACTACAAAACCATGGTGCTTGCCTACGGAGCTGTGAGGGGAACGGCACCTCCTTACCTTCAGGCTCTGATCAGACCCTACACCCAAACGAGGGCACTAGGTTCATCCACCTCTGGCCTGCTAGCCCCCCTACCTCTGCGGAAGCACAGTTCCCGCTCAGCCCAGTCAAAGCTATTCGCTGCTCTGGCACCCCAATGGTGGAACAAGCTCCCCCACGACGCCAGGACAGCAGAGTCACTGACCACCTTCCGGAGACACTTGAAACCCTACCTCTTTAAGGAATACCTGGAATAGTATAACAGTAATCCTTCTACACCCCCCATATTTTTTTTAAGGGTGGTTGTCCCACTGGCTATCCTAAGTTGAATGCACCAATTTGTAAGTCGCTCTGGATAAGAGTGTCTGCTAAATGACTTAAATGTAAATGTAAATGTAATACACAATGGAGGTACCTCTGAAGGGACTGTCTGTTTCACTGACTTCATGGTGGTCTCTGCTGATGAACACAGGAGCCTGGACAGAAAAAAGTCTTACACACTCTATTGACATCATCATTCTTACAGGTTCACCCACTAGAGACTCCAACCGAAGCATATAGTCTCATATAATATAACTCATATAAGCATCCATAATATAGAGATATTGGTAAGACTGATTGTGCTCTCCCATCAGCAATATCTGGATTGATGGCCAAGGCAATACACACACAACCTTTCTGGTCTGAGTAAAGGATTCTGGCTTGGTAGCCCACCACCTACACACAGAAGGCATCTAGAAATGGCATTCTAATTTGTATAATACATTTCTTATTTATCTAGTATTGCGATGTTAATGACTAACATTGTGTCCTGTATGTGCCATATTAATTAGTACCATGCTGTGTTTTACCAGTGGTGGAAAAATAACCCAATTGTCATACTTGAGTAAAAGTATAGATACCTTAATAGAAAGTTACTCAAGTAAAAGTAAAAGTCACCCAGTAAAATACTACTTGAGTAAAACTCTAAAAGTATTTGGTTCTAAATATACTTAAGTATCAAAGTAAATGTAATTGCTAAAATATACTTAAGTATCAAAAGTAAAAGTATATATCATTTCAAATTCCTTCTATTAAGCAAAGCAGGCGGCACCATTTTCTTGTTTTTAAAATTGATGGATAGCCAGGGGCACACTCCAACACTCTGACATCATTTACAAAAGATTTTCCTGTCCTGCTAATAATTCAAAATGTAATGAGTACTTTTGGGTGTAAGGCCAAATGTATGGAGTAAAAAGTAGATTATTTTCTTTAGGAATGTAGTGAAGTAAAAGTAAAAGTTGTCAAAAATATAAAGAGTAAAGTAAAGTACAAATACCCCAAAAAACTACTTAAGTAGTACTTTAAAGTATTTTTACTTAAGTACTTTACACCACTGTGTTTTCCTGCCTCACGGATCCAGCGGATGTTGTCGTTGTACTGCTGTCGCACACATTCAGTCACGTTGGCACTGATCTCCATCAGGACAGTGGTGGCGATGTCATCAGTCAGCGCCTGGTCACGGGGGTCACCGGAGGTGCAGACCCAGCGGAACGGTCCGAAGCCCAGGGAAAATATGTCTCTGCAGGGGGGAGGGGTCAACGGTTAGGGCCAGGAGTTTGATCTGACCATGTGCCCTGATCAGAAAAAAACGGGGCACTAAGTCATCAGGAGCTATATCTGTCTTGAGCTATCCCCTCACCCTGTCACTTACTGTACCCCATGATGTGTTGGACGTAGGACGGTAGCGGAACTCAGTCGCTCCATCTCCCTCCTTCTCTACTTCCGCTCCTGAAGAAAGGGAGAGGAACACAAACCTAGAGGTTTTCAAACTGGAGAAGACTCTGCTGATATCACTAGACATGCTATGATCAGTCTGTATGACCTTGTGTCAGTGACTTCTACCTACTCAGTTTGGTGGTGGTGGTTGAACTGTAGGACTCACCTTCTCTCTGGGCCTCCAGGAGGAAGGCGTTACCATAGTCCTAGAAGAACATCCCTGCCTCAGACAGGTTGTTGATGGCAGCTACCTGTCTACGGAGGCTGGCGGAGAGACGGGGGAGACCACAGGTTAGAGAGCAACCCCCTCAAACTTAACCATAACCAGGGGTCTCCAACTCAATCATGGTCTTTCTTGTGTCGCATTTCCATGTATACTTAACCCACACCAGTGTGTCGCCAGTGTTTTATGTAAATGTAAACTCTAGTGTAATTGTATTCCATTAGGAGTGTGACACTAAATCAATTAAAATGTTATTTGTCACATACAGGTGTAGACTAACAGTGACATGAATACTTATGGGCCCTTCCCAACAATGCAGAGAGAAACATTTAAAAATAATAACACAAGGAATAAATACATAATGAGTAATGATAACTTGGCTATATACAAGGTACCAGTACCAAGTCGATGTGTGCAGGGGTACGAGGTAGTTGAGGTAGATATGTACATACACAGTTGAAGTCTGAAGTTTACATACACTTAGGTTGGAGTCATTAAAACTAATTTTTCAACCACTCCACACATTTCTTGTTAACAAACTATAGTTTAGGCAAGTCGGTTAGGACATCTACTATGTGCATGACGCAAGTAATTTTTCCAACAATTGTTTACAGACAGATTATTTCACTTATAATTCACTGTATCACAATTCCAGTGGGTCAGAAGTTTACATACACTAAGTTGACTGTGCCTTTAAACAGCTTGGACATTTCCAGAAAATGATGTCATGGCTTTAGAAGCTTCTGATAGGCTAATTGACATAATTTGAGTCAATTGGAGGTGTACCTGTGGATGTATTTCAAGGCCTACCTTCAAACTCAGTGCCTCGTTGCTTGACATCATGGGAAATCAAAAGAAATCAGCCAAGACCTCAGAAAAATAATTGTAGACCTCCACAAGTCTGGTTCATCCTTGGGAGCAATTTCCAAATGCCTGAAGGTACCACGCTCATCTGTACAAACAATAGTACGCAAGTATAAACACCATGGGACCAAGCAGCCGTCACACCGCTCAGGAAGGAGACATGTTCTGTTTCCTAGAGATTAACGTACTTTGGTGCGAAAAGTGCAAATCAATCCCAGAACAACAGCAAAGGACCTTGTAAAGATGCTGGAGGAAACGGGTATAAAAGTATCTATATCCACAGTAAATCGAGTCCTATATCAACATAACCTGAAAGGCCAATCAGCAAGGAAGAAGCCACTGCTCCAAAACCGCCATAAAAAAGCCAGACTATGGTTTGCAACTGCACATGGGGACAAATATTGTACTTTTTGGAGAAATGTCCTCTGGTCTGATGAAACAAAAATAGAACTGTTTGGCCATAATGACCATCGTTATGTTTGGAGGAAAAAGGGGGTGGCTTGCAAGCCGAAGAACACCATCCCAACCGTGAAGCACGGGGGTGGCAGCATCATGCTGTGGGGGTACTTTGCTGCAGGAGGGGCTGGTGCACTTCACAAAATAGATGGCATCATGAGGAAGGAAAATGATGTGGATATATTGAAGCAACATCTCAAGACATCAGTCAGGAAGTTAAAGCTTGGTCGCAAATGGGTCTTCCAAATGGACAATGACCCCAAGCATACTTCCAAAGTTGTGGCAAAATGGCTTAAGGACAACAAAGTCAAGGTATTGGAGTGGCCATCACAAAGCCCTGACCTCAATCCTATAGAAAATTTGTGGGCAGAACTGAAAAAGCATGTGCGATCAAGGAGGCCTACAAACCTGACTCAGTTACACCAGCTTTTTCAGGAGGAATCGGCCAACATTCACCCAACTTACTGTGGGAAGCTTGTGGAAGGCTACCTGAAACATTTGACCCAAGTTAAACAATTTAAAGGCAATGCTACCAAATATTAATTGAGTGTATGTAAACTTCTGACCCACTGGGAATGTCACGATCGTTATTAGACACGGACCAAAGCGCAGCGTGATATGCGTACATTCTTTATTTCTAGTACACACACGAACAAAAACAACAAAACAAACGATACGTGAAGTCCGGAACAAGATCCCACAATAAACAGTGCCAAACAGGCTGCCTAAGTATGGTCCCCAATCAGAGACAACAAGCTACAGCTGCCTCTGATTGGGAACCACCCTGGCCAACATAGAAATACACGAACTAGAACAAAACATAGAAAATAACACATAGAAAATCCACACCCTGGCTCAACATATAAGAGTCCCCAGAGCCAGGGCGTGACAGTACCCCCCCAACCAAACACCGGCTCCGGGCGTGACCACCACTCTCTCTCTACCCCCCCGTAGCGCCCCTGGTCTGGTCCCGCTGGCCGGAACTGGACTGGACATCGGTGGAGCGGACCAGGCACCGGTGGAACAGGCACGGACCGTGCCGGACTGACGACGCGCACCACTGGCTTGGTGCGGGGAGCAGGAACGGGCCGGACCGGGCTGACGACGCGCACCACTGGCTTGGTGCGGGGAGCAGGAACGGGCCGGACCGGGCTGACGACGCGCACCACTGGCTTGGTGCGGGGAGCAGGAACGGGCCGGACCGGGCTGACGACGCGCACCACTGGCTTGGTGCGGGGAGCAGGAACGGGCCGGGCTGGACTGGGAACACGCACCATAGGCTTGGTGCAGGGAGCCGGAACGGGCCGGGCTGGACTGGGAACACGCACCATAGGCTTGGTGCGGGGAGCCGTAACGGGCCGGGCTGGACTGGGAACACGCACCATAGGCTTGGCGCGGGGAGCCGGAACGGGCCGGGCCGGACTGTGGAGGCGGACTGGAGGTCTGGAGCGGAGAGCTGACACAACATTATGACACAATATGTGCGAGGCATCAGCACAGGACGTACAGGGCTGTGTACTCGTACTGGCGCTACAGCACGTGGCACAGGTGCAGGATATACGGGACCGAGGAGGGGTACTGGAGGCCACGAGCGTTGAGCCGGCACACTCCGTCCTGGCTGCATGCCCACCTTAGCACGACACGTGCGTGGTGCTAGCACAGGACGTACAGGACTGTGCCGCGAGTGTTCCGGCACAGTCCTGTACGTCCTGTGCTAGCACCACGCATAACACGGAGCCTGCCCAGTCTCACGCTTTCTTGCCTGAGTATGGGGAGTTGGCTCAGCTCTAACTATAGGCTCCGCCAACCACCCTTTTAGCCCCCCCAAAAAAAGTTATTGGGGCTGTCTCTCTGGCTTCCTCCTCGGCCGGTACCCTCTGCGTTGCCGCTGCTCCTCTTTGTAGCGCGCCTCCACAGTCTCCTCCCAAGGACGGCGATCCATTCCGGCCTGAATCTCGTCCCAAGTCCAGGATCCCTTCCCGTCCAGGATCTCCTCCCAAGTCCAGGCTGTCTGTTCCTGGACACGCTGCTTGGTCCTCCTTTGGTGGGATCTTCTGTCACGATCGTCGTTAGATGAAGACCAAGGCGCAGCGTGGTAAGCGTACATCTTTATTAATTAACGTACTTAACACACACGAACAAAACAAAACAACAAACGATACGTGAAGTCCTAGGTTAATACACCAAAACAAACCTTACGGAACAAGATCCCACAATAAACAGTGCCAAACAGGCTGCCTAAGTATGGTCCCCAATCAGAGACAACGAGAATCAGCTGCCTCTGATTGGGAACCACCCTGGCCAACATAGATCTACACGATCTAGATCATGAACATAGAAAATACAACATAGACACTACACACCCTGGTTCAACATTTAAGAGTCCCCAGAGCCAGGGTGTGACAGGGAATGTAATGAAATAAATAAAAGCAGAAATAAATCATTCTCTCTACTATTATTCTGACATTTCATATTCTTAAAATAAAGTGGTGATCCTAACTGACCTAAAACAGGGATTTCTACTAGGATTAAATATCAGGAAGTGTGAAAAACTGAGTTTAAATGTATTTGGCTAAGGTGTATGTAAACTTCCGACTTCAACTGTAGGTACGGGTAAAGTGACTAGGCAACAGGATAGATAATAAACAGTAGGAGCAGCGTATTTGATGAGTCAAAAGAGTTAGTGCATAAACGGTCAATGCAGTTAGTCGGGGTAGCAATTTGGTTAAGCAGTCTTATGACTTGGGGGTAGAAGCTGTTCAGGGTCTTGTTGGTCCCAGACCTGGTGCATCAGTACCACTTGCCATGCGGTAGCAGAGAGAACAGACTATGATTTGGGTGGCTGAAGTCTTTGACAATTTTTTGGGCCTTCTTCTGACACCGCGTGGTATAGAGATCCTGGATAGCAGGGAGCTCAGCCCCAGTGATGTAGTGGGCCGTACGCACTAACCCTCTGTAGCGCCTTGCGGTCGGATGCCAAGCAGTTGCCATACCAAGTGGTGATGCAGCCAGTCAAGATGCTTTCAATGGTGCAGCTGTAGAAATGTTGAGGATCTAAGGGCCCATTCCAAACCTTTTAGCCTCCTGAGGGGGAAGAGGCGTTGTCGTGCCTTCTTCACGACTGTGTTGGTGTGTGTGGACCATGTTAATTCCTTAGTGATTAATTCCTTAATGTGAGTCTGGAAGGAGAGTTTACGGTCTAACCAGAGAGCTAGGTATTTTACGTTGTCCACATATTCTAAGTCAGACCCGCCGAGAGTAGTGATTCTAGTCGGGCGGGTGCAAGCAGCGTTCGATTGAAGAGCATGCATTTCGTTTTACTAGCGTTTAAGAGCAATTGGAGGCTACGGAAGGAGTGTTGTATGGCATTGAAGCTCGTTTGGAGGTTTGTTAACACAGTGTCCAATGAAGGGCCAGATGTATCCAGGGGGTACCGGTACCAAGTCAATGTGCGGGGGCACCAGTTAGTTGAGGTAATTGAGGTAATATGTACATGTAGGTAGAGTTATTAAAGTGACTATGCATAGATAGCTAACAGAGAGTATCAGCAGCATAAAAAGAGGGGGGGGGGGGGGGGGGGTGCGCAATGCAAATAGTCTGGGTAGCCATTTGATTAGATGTTCAGGAGTCTTATGGCTTGGGGGTAGAAGCTGTTTAGAAGCCTCTTGGACCTAGACTTGGCGCTCCGGTACCGCTTGCCGTGTGGTAGCAGAGAGAACAGTCTATGACTAGGGTGGCTGGAGTCTTTGACCATTTGTTGGGCCTTCCTCTGACACCGCCTGGTATAGAGGTCTGGATGGCAGGAAGCTTGGCCCCAGTGATGCACTGGTCCGTACGCACTACCCTCTGTAGTGCCTTGCGGTCAGAGGCCGAGCAGTTGCCATACCAGGCAGTGATGCAACCAGTCAGGATGCTCTCGATGGTGCAGCTGTAGAACATTTTGAGGATCTGAGGACTCATGCCAAATCTTTTCAGTCTCCTGAGGGGGAATAGGTTTTGTCGTGCCCTCTTCACGACTGTCTTGGTGTGCTTGGACCATGTTAGTTTGTTGGTGATGTGGACACCAAGGAACTTGAAGCGCTCAACCTGCTCCACTACAGCCCCGTCGATGAGAATGGGGGCGTGCTCGGTCCTCAGGAATCAGAAGGATAGAATTATGGTCAGATTTGCCAAATGGAGGGCGAGGGAGAGCTTTGTACGTGTCTCTGTGTGTGGAGTAAGGGTGGTCTAGAGTTTTTTTCCCTCTGGTTGCACATTTAACATGCTGGTAGAAATGAGGTCAAACGGATTTAAGTTTCCCTGCATTAAGGTCCCCGGCCACTAGGAGCGCCGCCTCTGGATGAACGTTTTCCTGTTTGCTTATGGCCGTATACAGTTCATTGAGTGCGGTCATAGTGCCAGTATCGGTTTGTGGTGGTAAATAGATAGCTACGAAGAATATAGATGAAAACTCTCTTGGTAAATAGTGTGGTCTACAGCTTATCATGAGATACTCTACCTCAGGCGAGCAAAACCTTGAGACTTCCTTAGATATCGTGCACCAGCTGTTGTTTACAAATATACTGCCACCCCTTGTCTTACCAGAGGCTGCTGTTCTATCCTACCGATACAGTGTATAACCCGCCAGCTGTATGTTATTAATGTGTATAACCCGCCAGCTGTATGTTATTCATGTCTTCGTTCAGCCACGACTCAGTGAAACATAAGATATTACAGTTTTTATGTCCCGTTGGTAGGATATACATGCTTGTAGTTCGTCCACTTTATTATCAAGCGATTGTAAATTGGCCAATAGTATCGATGGCAAAGGCAGATTAGCCACTCGTCGCCGGCTCCTTACCAGGCACCCGATCTCCTTCCGTGATATCTCCTTTTCTTTCTACTGCGAATGGCGGGGATGAGGGCCCTGTCGTGTGTCTGGAGCAAATTCCTCTCGTCCGACATATTAAAGAAAAATTATTCGTCCAGTCCAAGGTGAGTAATCACTGTTCTGATGTCCAGAAGCTATTTTCGGTCATAAGAGACGGTAGCAGCAACATTATGTATAAAATAAGTTACAAACAATGCGAAAAAATAAATAAATAGCACGGTTGGTTAAGAGTCCATAAAACGGCAGCCATCCCCTCCAGCGCCATTATTCTGAAGACGGAACTGCACACACACACAAACACGCAAAGATACTGTATATAGCAATGAATTACGTGTTTCCACACAGTACAATTAAAATTACACACACATTATCACACAGAGATATCTACATAATGCCATCATACTCACATGCTCTGTGCTTACCTGGGCCCAGTTACTGAACACCTGTCCATTGCCCACATAGGTAACCAGCTCCTTGGGAAACTGGAGAGCAGAGCAGGGGAAGATGATAAAGCAACCATAGACAGAGTGACTTAGGTGGATTAATACATTGTTTTAGTTAAATCAGAAATTAGAAGTGAGCTGTTGTGTGCCATGTACAGTATGTGAGAGTGGTGGTTACCTGGGCAACTGCAGGGTCCAGGTTATTCATGATCATGAGCATGATGGAGGCAGCTTGGCGTGTACGACATATCAATATCAAACAATATCTATAGGGTAGGCCCTGAGGACACACGCACGCGCACACACACGCACGCACACGGACTGATCAGGGTGAGGTAGACCGTATCATGGAATCAAGAGAGAGAGATTAATACTACAAATGGGGAGATGAGAGGTGGTGTTTTAGATGATGATATGTACAGTTGAAGTCGGACGTTTACATACACCTTAGCCAAATACATTTAAACTCAGTTTTTCACAATTCCTGATTTAATCCTAGTAAAAATTCCTGTTTTAGGTCAGTTATGATCGCCACTTTATTTTAAGAATGTGAAATGTCAGAATAATAGTAGAGAGAATGATTTATTTCTGCTTTTATTTCTTTCATCACATTCCCAGTGGGTCAGAAGTTTACATACACTCAATTAGTATTTGGTAGCATTGCCTTTAAATTGTTTAACTTGGGTCAAACGTTTTGGGTAGCCTTCCACAAGCTTCCCACAATAAGTTAGGAGGAATGGGCCAAAATTCACCCGACAGAGCTGGTGTAACTGAGTAAGGTTTTGTAGGCCTCCTTGCTCGCACACTCTTTTTCAGTTCTGCCCACAAATGTTCTATAGGATTGAGGTCAGGGCTTTGTGATGGCCACTCCAATACCTTGACTTTGTGGTCCTTAAGCCATTTTGCCACAACTTTGGAAGTATGCTTGGGGTCATTGTCCATTTGGAAGACCCATTTGAAACCAAGCTTTAACTTCCTGACTGATGTCTTGAGATGTTGCTTCAATATATCCACATAATTTTCCTTCCTCATGATGCCATCTATTTTGTGAAGTGCACCAGCCCCTCCTGCAGCAAAGCACCCCCACAGCATGATGCTGCCACCCCCGTGCTTCACGGTTGGGATGGTGTTCTTCGGCTTGCAAGCCTTCCCCTTTTTCCTCCAAACATAACGATGGTCATTATGGCCAAACAGTTCTATTTTTGTTTCATCAGACCAGAGGACATTTCTCCAAAAAGTACGATCTTTGTCCCCATGTGCATTTGCAAACCGTAGTCTGGCTTTTTTATGGCGGTTTTGGAGCAGTGGCTTCTTCCTTGCTGAGCGGCCTTTCAGGTTATGTTGATACAGGACTTGTTTTACTGTGAACTCATGAACCATAGGTAAGGTCCATTGGTAGCCTGCTAGGTGAGGTGGTAGAACTTGCTGTCTTTCTGAGAACAATGACGACATTGAATACTTTGTACCCAAAACACATCGATCTGAACAGAGACAAACTAATGAAGAGGGCACAGAGGAACACACGAGGCACTGATGTCACCCCCTCCAAATGAAGCTTCTGATTGGTATTGAAGGGACTCTCGTAGGCAACTGAGATCTTATTGGTTCCTTTGACCTTGGCCAAACCAGTTGATTTGGTTGCATGTGTTTTGTTTGGAGTTTTTGCTCCTGCTTGGGGAGATGTGCTGGATCTGTCATGAAACTTTAATGACCTCGGGGTGTTTTCCCCTCTTTTCTCCTCTATTTGGGTTATTTTTAAATAGAACATGAGGCTGGTTGTGTCTTCATCTCTCTCCTGTCCCCTCCATCTCTGTCTGGCCTGTCAATCACACATCTGCTGGGCTTTGTCTCTGTGGAGTGTCACCTTGCTTCCAGCTATACTGTTCACTGTTAACCTCTTAAGGATCGGACCGTTGTTTTCAATTTCTGCCTAAAATGACATACCCAAATCTTACTGCCTGTATCTCAGGACCTGAAGCAAGGATATGCCTATTCTTGATACCATTTGATTGGAAACACTTTGAAGTTTGTGGAAATGTGAAATTAATGTAGGAGAATATAACACATTAGATCTGGTAAAAGATAATACAAACAAAAAAACATGCGTTTTCTATATTTATTTATTTTCATCATCTTTGCAATGCAAGAGAAAGGCCACAATATAATTTTGCAGTTTAGATTATGGCCACTAGATGGCAGCAGTGTGTGCAAAGTTTCAGGTTGATCCAGTGAAGCGTTGCAATTTTTATTTAACTAGGCAAGTCAGTTAAGAACAAATTCTTATTTACAATGATGGCCTACACCGGCCAAATTGTGCGCCGCCCTATGGGACTCCCAATCACGGCCGGTTGTGATACAGCCTGGAATCGAACAAGGGGGTCTGTAGTGACACCTCAAGCACTGAGATACAGTGCCTTAGACCGCTGCGCCACTCGGGAGCCAATGCAATACTGGACTATTTTGTATCAAGTCCGCCCAAATGTGCTGAATTGGTCAACTGATACATTTTCAGGTACATAACTATAGAGAACATACAAAAATGATATGGTAATACAGAATGTAAGTTTACACACTCCCAGGAATGTCATACATGATGGATCATTAGCTTATACACTAACTTTCACACATCTAGATGGCCGGGCTGGGTGGGTGTGGCGCCAGAGACAGCAGGGGTTCAAACTGTAGAACCCAGTTCCTACATTTGAATATAAAAATTGATTTTATCAAACAAAGCTGTTTAAAGAGGGGGACGAAGGGAGGGGGTGAGACACCTCTAATAATGACTATGTATTAACCAGAAAAAAATTGGTTGTTTGAGAATTCATAAGGGTGGGAGGCAATTATGTCTGGGATGCAAATAACTTTCTTTTTTTTTTTTTTACCCCCCAACAAATGTAATGGTCAACTGTCTTCATTTACATATGCTCAGAACTGACAGGTTTCTTTCTGTAAAAGTAGACAGTCACACACTGCTGATGCAGAACTCATGTTTCAAATATAGATTGTGTTTAGATGACTGTGACTCGTGCCCATCTTAATTTGTGCTATTCTAGGTTTGTTGTCATGTAATGCTGTGACCTTGTTAGTAAAACCAATCTTACAATAACTTAATTGTGTAGGGAACACTACTATGGATCTCAGAACTATGCACTCAGATGCAAGTTTTGTTACATTACATCTTCTGCATGGTTTCCATATTATTTTAGTGAAGGATTGGGAAAATCAAACTTCAACAAAGTATCTAAGAGCTGTCTAAGAGCGGCACCTCACCTTAACGACAACCACATACTGCTGTTCACAATAGATACAAGGGTTAATTTAAAATGTCTCACAACAATTTAAAGATAACATAACTTCAGATCAAACTGATTCAGTCACATTTATTTCAAAAGCACTGGAATCACACCTCAGTCAGAATCCACAGCAACTCACAGCTCAACTATGTCAATCAGTAGCCGTCGGTGCCGTTTAAGATGAGGGAGGCCAATATTTTTTTAATGAGCATGGTCTTATTTCTATTACAGCATATTGAATGACTGTCATTTTGTGAATACAGACGCTGGGAGACAGGAAGCAAGTACATGGAGTTAACATTTAATGGAAAAAACAGACAGCCAAAAACCACAGACAGCGTCTGGACAGCGGAAACGAAACCACATCAATGCTGACACGGGGATCAAACAGAGGAACAGACAGATATACATT
The DNA here is from genome assembly GCF_964263955.1 of Coregonus lavaretus. Lineage (NCBI taxonomy): Eukaryota > Metazoa > Chordata > Actinopteri > Salmoniformes > Salmonidae > Coregonus > Coregonus lavaretus. Next base: position 32,311,859 of record NC_139999.1, read on the forward strand.
TACATTACATTTTAGTCATTTAGCAGACGCTCTTATCCAGAGCGACTTACAGTTAGTGAGTGCATACATTATTTTCGAACCCACAACCCTGGCGTTGCAAACGTCATGCTCTACCAACTGAGCTACATCCCTAGGGGAGGTAATTAACAAAGGGAAGGAGTCCAGGTGAGTCCAATGAGCAAAAGGGCGTGGTTACACGTAGTCTGCGGTTGTGAGGCCGGTTGGATGTACTGCCAGAAATTAACATTAAATTCTCTGGCAACAGCTCTGGTGGACATTCCTGCAGTCAGCATTCCAATTGCACGCTCCCTCAAAACTTGAGACATCTGTGGCATTGTGTTGTGTGACAAAACTGCACATTTTAGAGTGGCCTTTCATTGTCCCCAGCACAAGGTGCACCTGTGTAATGATCATGCTGTTTAATCAGCTTCTTGATATGCCACACCTGTCAGGTGGATGGATTATCTTGGCAAAGGAGAAATGCTCACTAACAGGGACATAAACTGATTTGTGCACAACATTTGAGAGAAATAAGCTTTTTGTGTATATGGACAATTTCTGGGATCTTTTATTTCAGCTAATGAAACATGGGACCAACACTTTACATGTTGTATTTATATTTTTGTTCAGTGTAGATTTAAGTCAAAAAAGTAACTTGCCCACTCAGGAACATTCACTGTCTTCTTGGTAAGCAACTCCAGTGTAGATTTGGCCTTATGCTTTAGGTTATTGTCCTGCTGAAAGTTGAATAAATCTCCCAGTGTCTGGTGGAAAGCAGACTGAACCAGATTTTCCTCTAGAATTTTGCCATTCCATTTTTTTTATCCTGAAAACCTCCCCAGTCCTTAACGATTACAAGCATGCCCATATCATTATATAACCACCACTATGCTTGAAAATATGGAGAGTGGTACTCAGTAATTTGTTATTCTGGATTTTCCCCAAACATAACACTTTGTATTCAGGACAAGAAATGAATTGCTTTGCCAGTTTTTTTTCAGTATTACTTTAGTGCCTTGTTGCATAGGATTTATGTTTTGAAATATTTTTATTCTGTACAGACTTCCTTCTTTTCACTCTGTCAATTAGGTTAGTATTGTGGAGTAACTACAATGTTGTTGATCTGTCCTCAGTTTTATCCTAGCGGTTTCCTTCCTCTCCGGCAACTGAGTTAGGAAGGACGCCTGTATCTTTGTAGTGACTGGGTGTATTGATACACCATCCAAAGTGTAATTAATAACTTCACCATGCTCAAAGGGATATTCAATGTCTGCTTTTGACCAATTTTACCTATCTACCAATAGGTGCCTTTCTTTGCGAGGCATTGGAAAACTTCCCTGGTCTTCCTGGTTGAATGTGTTTGAAATTCACTGCTCGACCCCACACATACAATTAACAGATAATTAATTGTATGTGTAGGGTACAGAGGTAGTCCTTCAAAAATCATGTTAAACACTATTATTGCACATAGAGTGAGTCCATGCAACTTATGTGACTTGTTAGCAAATGTTTACTCCTGAACATATTTAGGCTTGCCATAACAAAGGGGTTGAATACTTATTGACTCAAGCATTTCAGCTTTTCATTTTTTATTAATTTGTAAAAATGTTGAAAAACATAATTCCACTTTGCCATTATGGGGTATTGTTTGGTGGCCAGTGACACAACATTGCAATTATATCAATTTTAAATGCAGGCTGTAACACAACAAAATGTGGAAAAAGTTAAGGGGTGTGAATACTTTCTGAAGGCACTGTAGCTTCTATTGTGTTCCCATTTCATATATATTTTTAAGCTTCCAGCTATCCAGCAACAGTAGATACAGTGCCTTGCAAAAGTTACAAAGAGGGATTAAAATGGATTTGTCTTTTTTTTGTCTTTTTTTTGTCAACAATCTACACAAAATACTCTGTAATATCAAAGTGGATAAATAAATTCAAGCCTAAATTAGTTCAGGAGTAAAATTTGGTTTAACAAATCACATAATAAGTTAAATCATTTTTGAATGACTAACCCTTCCTCTGTCCCCCATACATACAGTGGGGAAAAAAAGTATTTAGTCAGCCACCAATTGTGCAAGTTCTCCCACTTAAAAAGATGAGAGAGGCCTGTAATTTTCATCATAGGTACACGTCAACTATGACAGACAAATTGAGAAAAAAACATCCTGAAAATCCCATTGTAGGATTTTTAATGAATTTATTTGCAAATTATGGTGGAAAATAAGTATTTGGTCACCTACAAACAAGCAAGATTTCTGTCTCTCACAGACCTGTAACTTCTTCTTTAAGAGGCTCCTCTGTCCTCCACTCGTTACCTGTATTAATGGCACCTGTTTGAACTTGTTATCAGTATAAAAGACACCTGTCCACAACCTCAAACAGTCACACTCCAAACTCCACAATGGCCAAGACCAAAGAGCTGTCAAAGGACACCAGAAACAAAATTGTAGACTTGCACCAGGCTGGGAAGACTGAATCTGCAATAGGTAAGCAGCTTGGTTTGAAGAAATCAACTGTGGGAGCAATTATTAGGAAATGGAAGACATACAAAACCACTGATAATCTCCCTCAATCTGGGGCTCCACGCAAGATCTCACCCCGTGGGGTCAAAATGATCACAAGAACGGTGAGCAAAAATCCCAGAACCACACGGGGGGACCTAGTGAATGACCTGCAGAGAGCTGGGACCAAAGTAACAAAGCCTACCATCAGTAACACACTACGCCGCCAGGGACTCAAATCCTGCAGTGCGAGACGTGTCCCCCTGCTTAAGCCAGTACATGTCCAGGCCCGTCTGAAGTGCATTTGGATGATCCAGAAGAGGATTGGGAGAATGTCATATGGTCAGATGAAACCAAAATATAACTTTTTGGTAAAAACTCAACTCGTCATGTTTGGAGGACAAAGAATGCTGAGTTGCATCCAAAGAACACCATACCTACTGTGAAGCATGGGGGTGGAAACATCATGCTTTTGGGCTGTTTTTCTGCAAAGGGACCAGGACGACTGATCCGTGTAAAGGAAAGAATGAATGGGGCCATGTATCGTGAGATTTTGAGTGAAAACCTCCTTCCATCAGCAAGGGCATTGAAGATGAAACGTGGCTGGGTCTTTCAGCATGACAATGATCCCAAACACACCGCCCGGGCAACGAAGGAGTGGCTTCGTAAGAAGCATTTCAAGGTCCTGGAGTGGCCTAGCCAGTCTCCAGATCTCAACCCCATAGAAAATCTTTGGAGGGAGTTGAAAGTCTGTGTTGCCCAGCGACAGCCCCAAAACATCACTGCTCTAGAGGAGATCTGCATGGAGGAATGGGCCAAAATACAAGCAACAGTGTGTGAAAACCTCGTGAAGACTTACAGAAAACGTTTGACCTGTGTCATTGCCAACAAAGGGTATATAACAAAGTATTGAGAAACTTTTGTTATTGACCAAATACTTATTTTCCACCATCATTTGCCAATAAATTCATTAAAAATCCTACAATGTGATTTTCTGGATTTTTTTTTCTCATTTTGTCTGTCATAGTTGACGTGTACCTATGATGAAAATTACAGGCCTCTCTCATCTTTTTAAGTGGGAGAACTTGCACAATTGGTGGCTGACTAAATACTTTTTTCCCCCACTGTACATCTGTAAGGTCCCTCAGTCAAGTATCGAATTTCCAGCAGAGATTCAACAACAAAGACCAGGGAGCTTTTCAAAAGCCTCATAAATAAGGGCAATAACAAATCAGACTGAATATCTCTTTTAAGCATGGTCAACTTTATAATTATGCTGTGGATTACACACGGAGAATACCAAACATTAGGAACACCTTCCTAAAAATGAGTTGAGTTTTTTAGGATAAAAAGAAACGGGATGGAGCTAAGCACAGGCAACAAACTAGAGGAAAACCTGCTTCAGTCTACTTCATACCAGAGATTGGGAGAGGAATTCACCTTTCAGCAGGACAACAACCTACAACACAAGCCAAATCTACCAAGAAGCCAGTGATGTGGAAAATTATCACTATACTTTATTAAAAATCAAAGTTCTTCCAGAGTTTTTGTAGAATCAAGATTTACTTTATTACAATGGACAAAGCCGTGATGGTCTGCAGAGCACCCCCCTCTCTCCCTTGGCTCTCCGTTTATATAGTCATATTCACACACAGCCTAGCTTAAAGCCCCTCCCTCTTGGGTTCCCCTACCACCATTCTGGTTTCCCTCTCTCTACCGCTCCGCCCACTCCCTTAGATGATCTATGATAGCGGCTAAATTTGACATTTATTCAGTTCAGAATCAATAGTAATCAATCCCTTATCTTGCAAAAACACTCATGTTTAGTTTAAACTCTGTTCAACCCCAGCTCTCCCGGGCTTGACCTGAATATTGATTGTTGGACATGACAGGTCCATACTTAATTTTTCAAACATACACAAACCCCACCCCATCATGCTGTAATCAATCAAGAAGATAGTCAAGGAGAGACAAAGGTTTAGCCTGAACTCTGTTCAACCCTGGCTCGTTCCAGGGATATGCCTAAGGAGAGCCACAGGGTCATAGTTTGGTTACAGTCACAGATAACATAAAACAACATTTGAATTTGACCCAATGACAGGTCAGATGCCCATTTTACACACACACAAACATAGTGAGAGGAATTCACTAAGTTCTTGTCTAGCAACAGCAATGTACCAATGTTTAATTATGACTCCTTGTTTGTCATGTGTGTAATTAACATTGGTTATCCAATAGTTTACTAAAAAATCTTCATCACCAGTGAATGTTCCTGAGTGGCCAAATTAGTTTTGACTTAAATCTGCTTGAAAATCTATGGCAAGACTTGAAAATTGCTGTCTAGCCATGATCCCCAACATCTTGACAGAGCTTGAAGAATTTTGAAAAGAATAATGTGCAAATATTGCACAATCAAGGTGTGCAAAGCTCTTATAGACTTACCCAAGAATACTCACAGCTGTAACCGATGCCAAAAGGTGTTTCTAACATGTATTGACTCATGGAGCTGAATACTTATGCAACGACTATATTTTAGTTATTTACTTATTTTTTCCACTGAGAGTATTTTTTGTAGATTTTTGACAAAAAACGACAATTAAATCAATTTTAAAATCTTACTTTGTAAAACAACAAAATGTGAATGAGGCCAAGTAGTCTCAATACTTTTGCAATAGCACCCACAGAATCTGAGAAAATGTGAAAATAAAAAACCAGGTGTGAATTAAATGGAAAAGACAAATGGAAAAAATAAAGAAAAGTAGAAATTACATTTTTTAAATACAAAAAGCAATTACTAATGGACTTTATAGTAAAGAGAACAATCAATACAAAAACTGAACACTAGTAATGGCAAAGGATAGCACAGTACATGGTCTTGGTTTGTTCCTGAAGGAGCAAAATTAGAGAAATATTCACACATCTAGAGTAAAGTTAGGAAGATGGCCCATCTTTTTCCTTACCCTCCTCTCTCTACAAGTCTTATATTCTATGAGGAAACCCCAACCTTGGTTAGAGTGGGGGGATAGTCAACACTCATTTATCACTTTAAATAATTGATACAAAAAGGATCACCTTAACACATCCATAGAAAGATTGCCGTGAATCATGCTCAGCCTGAGGCTGAGCTGTTTGAGGGGGGTGGTGGTGGGGTGTCAGCAGGGGCGGAGGATGCGGGGGAGGGGATAGAGTCTTGGACAGGGGCTGCAGGTGTAGGGGTAGTGGTTGGTTCAGCGGCAGAGTCTTGTTTGGAGGGATCCATTTCAGATGGCCCTCCCTGGGTCTCCTTGTCGTCCTCCTGGGGGTAGAGTTCTGGGTATCTCTGCATACACTCCTGCATGCCCCTGAATTGCTCCAGGCACTCCGAGCCCTTCACCTCCTCCTTGCTGTAGTGGAAACAGGAGAAGGCCTCCTTAAACGATGCTCCACAGGGACCGCTGGCCATCCCTCCCAGACAGGGGCAGTTCCAGTTGATCTCCCCACTGGGCAGGATCAAACCTTGGGAGGAGAGATAGAAAAAGAAATGGAAACAGATGCTAATTATACCGGAAAGGAGTGCAAATCTATTAGGTTACTGGTTATAACAGAGGTCAGCAAGTCTGGCCAATGTCACAACAAACCAATGAAAACATGGGACATGTCCTCATGTCAATCTAGTTAGCAATTGAGCTAATCTGGGCCTAATGTAATCTAATTGAGAAGCACTACTCCTCTCTGCTCCTCTCCACTCACCTCGTTCTTCATAGGGGTCATCAGGATCCTCCTCCACCAGCTCAGCGTTGCTCGGTGTTTCATGTTCCTCCTTAGTCACAAAGATGACACGGTCTTTACCTGGTGTGGAAAGGACAGAGGCAGATATCAGTGAGTTTAGAGTCTCCGCTGACTCAAGTGGCATGAAGAGGATTGTGGACTGGAGTTAGTCAACCCTAATATGTCCAATCAAATACTATTCACTTATACATAGTCTTAAATGTGATATAAATGAATGGCCGACCAATTTATATCCATTAGTTATCACACAGCAGTCTGTCTACTTTATACTGAAACTGATATCTCACACACCATGCCTGATATCAGAGACATAGATTTTCTAAATCTGTCTCTGGCTGAACCTGGTTCTACTAGCATTGGAGGAGACAAACAATGCCTCGTTCTAAGTAGAATCATAGTTATAAAATGCAATGATCGAGTAGCTAGCAAGCTACTGCTGTCATTCATTCACACAACACGTAACGTTACCTTCCTCCTTGACTGAGGACATTTCTTCGGTGTGGTATCTACCGACGTGTTGTGCCCTTGCCCTTCAAGGTGTCACTACGGTGCCGAGTTTCCCGACTGATGTTATACTACTTTATCAATTACAAAAATAGAGTTATTTGGTCTTGTATAGCTTGCTAGCTGATTCACAACGACTTAATCGTTCACATAACCCACGTTTTTACCTTAGAGCGTCTGAGGACGTAAGAACGAAGGACCCCTTTAAGCTGCCCCTCTTAGTTCCTGACGTAAATTCGTAGTGAACTGTCAAACACTGATACAGTAACACCACAGAGTTTCTAAACCCAGAGGCGCAACATCGCGAGACTTCCGGGAATGCTTGCGAAACAGACCAAACAGACAGGCCGGGGTTTGGGGTTTGAGAAGTCAATGAGAGAAGTAAAAGAATCTTCCTTAGTTGTACATTTTCTAGAAATCTAAATGCACAACCTAGATGAGAGCCAATGTTTTAAGTTGTTCAATATGCTATTACTCCAACCTCATGAAAGTGACAAACCGACACGTTTTCATTTTCATAAAAAACTACTTTATATCGAAGGAGTGCCTTTGATTTGACAATCTGCACATGCGCAGTTTGGCGCGAGACGACCGTTAGACCCGATGACGGGTTTCTACGCATGAGTTTAGCTAGCCAACGTGGCGATGACGTCGCCTACAAGTGTGATCGGGGATTGCAGTTTTAGCCTATCTTTATACTGTACTGTCTTCGGTAACACTGAGGTCAAATGGGTAACAAGGCAACAGTAAATATGTCAAATCCAATTTTATTTGCCACATGCGCCGAATACAACAGGTGTAGACCTTACAGTGAAATGCTTACTTACAAGCCCTTAACCAACAATGCAGTTTTAAGAAAAATAAGTGTTAAGTAAAAAATAGATAAGTAAAAAATAAAAAATATTTAAAGAGCAGCAGTAAAATAAAATAACAGTAGGGAGGCTATATACAGGGGGTACCAGTACAGAGTCAATGTGCGGTGGCACAGGTCAGTCGAGGTAATTGAGGTAATATGTACATGTGAGTAGAGTTAAAGTGACTATGCATAGATAATAAACAGAGAGTAGCAGCAGCATAAAAAGAGGGGGTGGGGTGGGCAAATAGTCCGGGTAGCCATGATTAGCTGTTCAGGAGTCTTATGGCTTGGGGGGGTAGAAGCTGTTAATAAGCCTTTTGGACCTAGACTTGGTGCTCCGGTATCGCTTGCCGTGCGGTAGCAGAGAGAACAGTCTATGACTACGGTGGCTGGAGTCTTTGACCATTTTTAGGGCCTTCCTCTGACACCGCCTGGTATAGAGGTCCTGGATGGCAGGAACCTTGGCCCCAGTGATGTACTGGGCCGTACGCACTACCCTCTGTAGTGCCTTGCGGCCGGAGGCCGAGCAGTTGCCATACCATTTACATTTACATTTAAGTCATTTAGCAGACGCTCTTATCCAGAGCGACTTACAGTTAGTGCATACATTATTATTTTTTATTTTATTTTTTATTATACCCCCCCGTGGGAATCAAACCCACAACCCTGGCGTTGCAAACGCCATGCTCTACATCCCCTGCCGGCCATTCCCTCCCCTACCCTAGACGACGCTGGGCCAATTGTGCGCCGCCCCATGGGTCTCCCGGTCGCGGCCGGCTACGACAGAGCCTGGATTCGAACCAGGATCTCTTGTGGCACAGCTAGGACTGCGATGCTGTGCCTTAGACCACTGCGCCACTCGGGAGGCGGCACAGTGATGCAACCAGTCAGGATGCTCTCTATGGTGCAGCTGTATTACTTTTTGAGGATCTGAGGACCCATGCCAAATCTGATAGTTTGTTGGTGATGTGGACACCAAGGAACTTGAAGCTCTCAACCTGTTCCACTACAGCCCTGTCGATGAGAATGTGGGCGTGCTCAGTCCTCTTTTTTTTCCTGTAGTCCAAAATCAGGAAATTGTGGACCCCAGCAATGATGCAGCACCCCCTTGGGCCAATTGAGATATTGCGTGTGACTAACACTTTTCAGTAATCATGTGTGACCACATATTATCCATTATATTGACCAGTGCTAGGTTTCCCAAAATCATGTTAGCACCATTTAGTTTAAATGGAATTAAGATGATCTTAGTGCTAACATGATTTTGGGAAACCCAGCCCAGATACTCATGTGTCAGCTTGAAAATAAATGGGTTTCCACTAGTTAATCTTAAACTGACATTCCCCTGAATCGGGCACTAGAATTACTTACAAAAATATATGTATATGTTTACATTACTTATTTATTATTTATTTCCCACCGTTTTATACGCCAGAAGACTGCAATCCAGACCTTCCTAGGACCTTGTAAACATTTTCTGTCGAATAAACTGCGTCATTACATCGATTTATATCACTTCACTGCAATGTTACTTCAAAGTGGCGGTCCTTAAACAAACATTTATCCAGCTCGGCTGCTTCACCGCACAGACATTGCAAAGCAATCCCTGAATTTGTCTCGAGTAGGTGGATCTAAATACATAGCTTTCATAGCTCTACGATAAAGAATGCGGCCTACACACGCCCTTAAACCTAAAATAAGTAAAGAAGTAAATTTGTGTTGAAGTCAAACATCTGTTTTATATCGGAGGCATACACATTGCATATGCTCAGAACGACAAAATCGATCCCTTTACATAGCCCTTCTCCCCTTACATATAGGAGGGACGCACCCTGTTTAAATGACCCAAATGTTGATTTAGATGCTCACACATTTAACAGATTTTGACTATCACTAATTTATTTTAATTTTTTTATTTTACCTTTATTTAACTAGGCAAGTCAGTTAAGAAAAAAATTCTTATTTACAATGAAGGCCTACACCGGCCAAACCAGGACGACGCTGGGCCAATTGTGAGTCGCCCTATGGGACTCCCAATCACGGCCGGTTGTGATACAGCCTGGAATCGAACCAGGGGGTCTGTAGTGACGCCTCAAGCACTAATGTCATGATATGTTTGATAAAGTAATAAAAAAGGTGAAATATTTTGGGTAGATGTTCCTAAAACAGATTATAACTATATATGGGCATATTATAAAGTATGAAAAGGCTTATTCATTCACAATTTAATTAAATTTGATCATATCATCATATTTATATATGTTTTATTATACTTTTATTGTGTACTAGATCATATGGGTTGAAACGTTTTTTTTCTTCTTCTCAGGGGGTAACGGAGGACGGGGGGACGACGACAATACTACGTTAATAAAATATTGCCCTCTTGCTAGATTGATGACTTAACCCATTGCGAAACAGTGCAAAACGGCTGTCAGTTCAACTGGTTAACACAGCCACAAAGTCCGATTCCACAGCCACAAAATCAAAATTGGCTACAAACATTTGCTTTTTGGTCTTAATTTAAGGCTGGGGTAAGGCATACGGTTAGATGTGTGGTTAAGGTCCGGGTTAAGATTAGGGTTAGGTTTAAAATCTGATTTTAAGAAGATACATTGTAGAAATGGGCGGGGTTCAGCCATAATTATGATTTTGTTGCGAATTGACGACCAAAGAAATGTCTTCAAAAATGGAAGGCTGTCGGGAGGAGCACGATCAGTGGGACCCTTCTAAGCAATGAGAGGGAAGATATGCGTGTGAACAACAGGCCAGAGATATTAAAGAAATAGGAGATAGGAATCCCAAAAATCCCATAGCGTAATGAATGGCGCAACGTATTCCACCCCACCCAGCAGACTGTCGACCAATCGTGTTCACGTTGTCATGCTGCGTCGAGCGGTTGCTAAACTAATCGTCACTCAATCCCTTCTCAAAGTCAGGATATGAGTCGAAAAACCTGCCTATTTTCCTCGAAAGTACGTAATGTCACGATTCCAAAACTATACGATATTACAGAGAACAAATTATTTATCTCACATCTCGGAAAATATTTGTAATGTTGTACTTCTTGCCACCTCCCCGGTCAGCAACAAGACCCAGGCCCTCGCATGGTTCTGGCTGGGGTCTTACCTCAGGACCCTGAGGCTGATCCCAGTCGACCTGCGAGCCCCAGTCTCTTTCCTGCTCCCCACACACTATGTCCAGCTCCAAAAGTTTTTAAGACATTTTAAACTGGAAAAGGAGCCTGTCACGGTTTTAACTAAACACCGCTCTCTTCTCTCTCTTGTGCAGGAACGGGAACCGGTGTGTCCAGTGCGCGGGCTCGCTATAGGTGAGCCCACAACGGTTTGGCGCAACGTAGCCCATCCTGCTCTGCTGAATTGGCATCGTGACCTGTCCTGGATGGTCGCCCATGAGATCCTCCCGGTCAGGGCCGTTATGCACTCCCGGGGCATGGCGAGGACATCCGCGTGCCCCCGACCAGGCTGCGGCCAAGAAGAGTCGGTGAGGCACTTGCTCTGGGAGTGCAGAGCCGCACGGGACCTGTGGAAGGAAGCAGGCTCCCTGATCTCCCTATGTTTGCCAGCAGGGGAGGACCTAACGCCCCAGCTCGTGCTATATGGGGTGGGCCGAAGGCCTATACAACCAAAGGCCTTCACAAAACTCTGGCCCACCCTCACGTGTCTGAAGGACGCACTGTGGTCCTGCCGTAACCTGCTGGTAGGAAAACAGGTAGAGACCACCCCCCAAGCAGTGGCTTTGGTAGCCACGGAAGCCCTGGGGTGGTACGAACGACAGGGGGCCTCGACCCCAGGCGAAGGGTCCCCCACAACACCTGAGGTCCCGGCGGCCACGGCCTGACAGCACTGCGGAGCCTAGGGCGATGCACCTAGGGGAGGAGTCTCCTCTGGGCCCCGACGGATGGGTACGGAGTCGATTCAGGAAGAGCAGGAGGAGGCTTTTTTGATAAGGACTCACCCCGTTCTTGTACAAAGGACCGAAGACAGCTTTTTAACAAAGATACTTTTGACAGGCTTTCCATGTCTTAAAAATGTTTTACTTTGTTAAATCATTTATGCACATTTTAAATGGCTTTTATAGATTGGCTTTTACAGGAAAAGGTACTTTTATGCATGATTGTTTTATTGTTTTAAATAAACAACTTGTACCTTTTTAAATGTAAATGTAATGTAATGCTGGTTTTTATGCACTTTATGCCGTCTTTATGTGTGCAAATGAATAAAAAATGTGAGCTGTTTTAAAAGGAAATGTACAAAAAAAAAAAAAAAAAAAAAAGAAACCTGCCTATTTTCCTCGAAAGTACGTAATGTCACGATTCCAAAACTATACGATATTACAGAGAACAAATTATTTATCTCACATCTCGGAAAATATTTGTAATGTTGAACTTCTTGTTCACGAAATTCATGCAAAAATTGAGACAGAGCATTGTCAATCTTTGTCCATTCGTAAATTCAGAGCGCACACTGGACGCTCTGGCCGAGGAGTAGGGTTGATCCGAGCGCTCTGACCTCACAGTGGCAGTCAAGCTCCCAAGCTAACTGGCTAACGTTGGCTAGCTTGCTAGCTACTTCCAGACACAAATGAGAGAAAACCTCACTCTGACCATTTTACTCGCCCTTGCAGAGCTGATTAGGCTGTTTTCATGTTATACAAAGTGTTGGTGACTAACTGTGCTGCTGGCAACAATTTAATAACGATTTTTTGCCGACGTTTACCGACACTGGCCATATTGAACGAGTGTTGAGCGTTCGTAAATTCATCAGTTATTCTGCGCTCTTGCACACTCAGACGAGAGTGCTCTGAAATCTGAGTAGATGGCCAGATTGAATTTACGAACGCAGCCCAAGTGTCCAATTTATATCAGTAGACTCGTAACAACCTAATTAATACGAAACTTCTATACAACTTTATTTTATTTTATTATATGAGCAAAAAAGATTACATTTTATTTGGAACGCCAAGCCAGACAAAATTAAGCGGGCCTATTTATATGATGAATATGAATTCAGAGGGCAGAAATGATTAAATATTAAAAGCATTAGACCTTTCACTAAAGGCTTCAGTCATACAAAAGCTATACTTAAATCCGAACTGGTTCTCTAGCAGATTAGTAAAAATGGCTTACCAAGAATGGCCTTTTTCCCTTTATGCAGATTACAACCTCTCACTTTCGGTTATTTGAAAATGAAATTATCTCCAAAATATCCCTATAAAAAAAAAAAAACGCCATAGAAAGTTGTTGGCAATTTCAGTTTAATCCAACAGAAAATACAAAACTAATATTACAACAAATATTATGGTTAAACTCAAATATACCAATTGATATTGAGAGCTAACTCGCTCTCCTCTGCTCTTATCCTTCTAGACCTATCCGCTGCCTTCGATACTGTGAACCATCAGATCCTCCTCTCCACCCTCTCCGAGTTGGGCATCTCCGGCGCTGCTCACTCTTGGATTGCGTCTTACCTGACAGGTCGCTCCTACCAGGTGGCGTGACAAGAATCTGTCTCCGTACCACGTGCTCTCACCACTAGTGTCCCCCAGGGCTCAGTTCTAGGCCCTCTCCTATTCTCTCTATACACCAAGTCACTTGGCTCTGTCATATCCTCACATGGTCTCTCCTATCATTGCTACGCAGACGACACACAATTCATTTTCTCCTTTCCCCTTCTGATAACCAGGTGGCGAATCGCATCTCTGCATGTCTGGCAGACATATCAGTGTGGATGTTGGATCACCACCTCAAGCTGAACCTCGGCAAGACGGAGCTGCTCTTCCTCCCGGGGAAGGACTACCCGCTCCATGATCTCGCCATCACGGTTGACAACTCCATTGTGTCCTCCTCCCAGAGTGCAAAGAACCTTGGCGTGACCCTGGACAACACCCTGTCGTTCTCCGCTAACATCAAAGCGGTGACCCGATCCTGCAGGTTCATGGTCTACAACATTCGCAGAGTACGACCCTACCTTACACAGAAAGCGGCACAGGTCCTAATCCAGGCACTTGTCATCTCCCGTCTGGATTACTGCAACTCGCTGTTGGCTGGGCTCCCTGCCTGTGCCATTAAACCCCTACAACTTATCCAGAATGCTGCAGCCCGTCTGGTGTTCAACCTTCCCATGTTCTCTCATGTCACCCCGCTCCTCCGCACACTCCACTGGCTTCCAGTTGAGGCTCGCATCTACTACAAGACCATGGTGCTTGCCTACGGAGCTGTGAGGGGAGCGGCACCTCCTTACCGTCAGGCTCTGATCAGACCCTACACCCAAACAAGGGCACTACGTTCATCCACCTCTGACCTGCTAGCTCCCCTACCTCTACGGAAGCACAGTTCCCGCTCAGCCCAGTCAAAGCTATTCGCTGCTCTGGCACCCCAATGGTGGAACAAGCTCCCCCACGACGCCAGGACAGCAGAGTCACTGACCACCTTCCTGAGACACTTGAATCCCTACCTCTTTAAGGAATACCTGGAATAGTATAAAGTAATCCTTCTACCCCCCCCCCCCTCCCCCACCCTACCATACAAAAAAAAAAGTGGCCAGTGGTTGTCCCACTGGCTATCATAAGTTGAATGCACCAATTTGTAAGTCGCTCTGGATAAGAGCGTCTGCTAAATGATGTAAATGTAAATGTAATTTTAAAAACATTATTTTAAAAAAAACTTGCAACTGCACATGGGGACAAAGATCATACTTTTTGGAGAAATGTCCTCTGGTCTGATGAAACAAAAATAGAACCGTTTGGCCATAATGACCATCGTTATGTTTGGAGGAAAAAGGGTGTTGCTTGCAAGCCGAATATCACCATCCCAACCGTGAAGAACAGGGGTGGCAGCATCATGCTGTGGGGGTGCTTTGCTGCAGGAGGGACTGGTGCACTTCACAAAATAGATGGCATCATGAGGAAGGAAAATTATGTTGATATATTGAAGCAACATCTCAAGACATCAGTCAGAAAGTTAAAGCTTGGTTGCAAATGGGTCTTCCAAATGGACAATGACCCCAAGCATACTTTCAAACTGAAAAAGCATGCGCGAGCAAGGAGGCCTACAAACCTGACTCAGTTACACCAGCTCTGTCAGGAGGAATGGGCCAAAATTCACCCAACTTATTGTGGGAAGCTTGTGGAAGGCTACCCGAAATATTTGACCCAAGTTAAACAATTTAAAGGCAATGCTACCAAATACTAATTGAGTGTATGTAAACTTCTGACCCACTGGGAATGTGATGAAATAAATAATAGCTGAAATAAATCATTCTCTCTACTATTATTCTGACATTTTACATTCTTAAAATAAAGTGGTGATCCTAACTGACCTAAAACAGGGCATTTTTACTAGGATTAAATGTCAGGAATTGTGAAAAACTGAGTTTAAATGTATTTGGCTAAGGTGTATGTAAACTTCCGACTTCAACTGTAGGTTCAGATCTTTTTTGAAACATCACAGCACAGTTGAAAAATGTATGGCAAATAGAACTCAAAACTGGATGGTCTTCAGAGATAGATGGGAGGGGTTGAGGGTAACTGAAGGATGGGACTAAAAACAAACAAAAGATAACTAATGTACAATATACTGTGTCTGTAAAATGTATATAGTATGTATAGTTGAAGTCGGAAGTTTACATACACTTAGGTTGGAGTCATTAAAACTCATTTTTTCAACCCCTCCACAAATTTCTTGTTAACAAATTATAGTTTTGGCAAGTCGGTTAGGACATCTACTTTGTGCATGACACAAGTAATTTTTCCAACAATTGTTTACAGACAGATTATTTCACTTATAATTCACTGTATCACAATTCCAGTGGGTCAGAAGTTTACATACACTAAATTGACTGTGACTTTAAACAGCTTGGAAAATTCCAGAAAATGATGTAATGGCTTTAGAAGCTTCTGATAGGCTAATTGACATCATTTGAGTCAATTGGAGGTGTACCTGTGGATGTATTTCAAGGCCTACCTTCAAACTCATTACCTCTTTGCTTGGCATCATGGGAAAATTAAAAGAAATCAGCCAAGACCTCAGAAAAAGAATTGTAGACCTCCACAAGTCTGGTTCATCCTTGGGAGCAATTTCCAAACGCCTGAAGGTACCACGTTCATCTGTACAAACAATAGTACGCAAGTATAAACACCATGGGACCACGCAGACATCATACCGGTCAGGAAGGAGACGCGTGTTCTGTCTCCTAGAGATGAACGTACTTTGGTGCGAAAAGTGCAAATCAATCCCAGAACAACAGCAAAGGACCTTGTGAAGATGCTAGAGGAAACATGTACAAAAGTATCTATATCCACAGTAAAACGAGTCCTATATCGACATAACCTGAAAGGCCGCTCAGCAAGGAAGAAGCCACTGCTCCAAAACCGCCATTAAAAAATCCAGACTACAGTTAGCAACTGCACATGGGGACAAAGATCATACTTTTTGGAGAAATGTCCTCTGGTCTGATGAAACAAAAATAGAACTGTTTGGCCATAATGACAATCGTTATGTTTGGAGGAAAAAGTGGGTTGCTTGCAAGCCGAAGAACACCATCCCAACCGTGAAGCACGGGGGTGGCAGTATCATGCTGTGTGGGTGCTTTGCTGCAGGAGTGACTGATGCACTTCACAAAATAGAATGCATAATGAGTAAGGAAGATTTTGTGGATATATTGAAGCAACATCTCAAGACATCAGTCAGGAAGTTAAAGCTTGGTCGCAAATGGGTCTTCCAAATGGACAATGACCCCAAGCATACTTCCAAAGTTGTGGCAAAATGGCTTAAGGATAACAAAGTCAAGGTATTGGAGTGGCCATCACAAAGCCCTGACCTCAATCCTATAGAAAATGTGTGGGCAGAACTGAAAAAGTGTGTGCGAACAAGGAGGCCTACAAACCTGACTCAGTTACACCAGCTCTGTCAGGAGGAATAGGACAAAATTCACCCAACTTATTGTGGGAAGCTTGTGGAAGGCTACCCGAAACGTTTGACCCAAGGTGATCCTAACTGACCTAAAACAGGGAATTTTTACTTGGATTAAATGTCAGGAATTGTGAAAAACTGAGTTTAAATGTATTTGGCTAAGGTGTATGTAAACTTCTGACTTCAACTGTATAAGCTGGAAGTAGAAGCGTAAGTGTTGTTGTCCATTAGTTTACTCCGATTAGGGGAGGGGTGGTAGGGTTAGGGGGGAAAAATAAAGGAAAATATATTTTAAAAATATATACACTACCGGTCAAAAGTTTTAGAACACCTACTCA
This sequence comes from Coregonus lavaretus, assembly GCF_964263955.1. NCBI lineage: Eukaryota > Metazoa > Chordata > Actinopteri > Salmoniformes > Salmonidae > Coregonus > Coregonus lavaretus. Next base: position 32,328,757 of record NC_139999.1, read on the forward strand.
TTCAAGGGTTTTTCTTTATTTTTACTATTTTTTACATTGTAGAATTACAGTGAAGACATCAAAATGATGAAATAACACGTATGGAATCATGTAGTAATCAAAAAAGTGTTAAACAAATCAAAATATATTTTATATTTGAGATTCTTCAAATAGCCAAACTTTGCCTTGATGACAGCTTTGCACACTCTTGGCATTCTCTCAACCAGCTTCATGAAAATAGTAAAAAATTAAGAAAAACCCTTGAATGAGTAGGTGTTCTAAAACTTTTGACCGACAGTGTATATACATATATTTAAAATAATATACATATATTTACCCCCAAAGTATATGGGGAATTGGAAATGATGCAGACAATTACATTGATAGAAGCCACACTCTATCTGCAATATTAAAGCTGATGTACCCCCCCAATAAAATAAAATAAATAAATAAATAAGTCACACGTAGCAAATAACCAAATGTCATTACTCATATCCACCTGCTGGAGAAGACAGATTTTGGGCCTAGTTATCCCTGTCACTTCGCCTCTTCCTCTCTGGTGTGACTCACACATTTCAGAAAATTACTATAGTTCCAGCCTTGGGCCAATCAGTGTAATTTTGTAAATGCCGGATCTCTACGGCAAGACACATCATCCACCCAAGTTTCATAAAAATCGGGCCAGTGCTGTCTGAGATATCGTGTGTGACTAAGGCCGATTTATGCTTGATGTAATGTGGTCCAGCTTGCAGAGGCCAAATCAAGCTCTGTACCACATCGCGGTGCGCCTCCCAAATGTTGTGACAATGCGGAGGGCTCCATACAGCTCCGCATTAACATGATTGGTTGACGGTAGGGGGGGGCAGTACTTCCTGTATAAACACAAACACACTTCCTTGACAATTTCCTTCACAACAGCTCTGCTCTGCTTCCCGAAGTGCAAGAAGTATGAATGCCCTGAGTTCTGCAGAGGCCACGTTGTATGGCCAATTCAAATGCTTGAATGACCATAAATCGGTTTTTAATTACCATAAATCGTCAACCAATCATGTCAATGCAGAGCTATATGGAGCCCTCCGCAGTGCACGGCGATGCGGTACACATGATCGTATCAAGCATAAATAGTCTTTAATGTACTGGTATGATATGAAAGGTTCTGTAATACGGCCACTGCAGAAGTCAGGGCATTCATACTTCTTGCGTTTCGCGGGGCAGAGCTGCTGTCAAGGAAGTGAGTTTGTGTTTATACAGGACCTCCCGCCGACCAATGAAATGATTGCGGAGCTCAGCAATTGTGTAACACCCTCCATACGAAGCATAAATCGTATTTAAGGGAAAGACAGACGGACAGAATGAGATCCACAGTCTCCTCCCCGATTTCATCGTGGGGGACAATAATCTTGACTGAAGTAGCTAGATACATACATTTTTACATTTTAGTCATTTAGCAGACGCTCTTATCCAGAGCGACTTACAGTTAGTGAGTGCATACATTTTTTCATACTGGCCCCCGTGGGAAACGAACCCACAACCCAGGCGTTGCAAGCGCCATGCTCTACCAACTGAGCTACTGGGGACATAAAAGCAAGTTGGTTTACACAATACTAGACCATATGAGTTTACACTTCTAGATATTGGAAAGTTTTTTTCATCATGTGACACAAAGCTAGAAGTGTGTTGTGATGGATTTATCCAGACAATAATTCAAGTTGTTAGTATAATCTTTACAGACAAAGAAAAAACAATAACTTTTCCCTAAAATGAGTTTTTATTGAGAAATATCATTTTTTCCCCTGGAATACATTTGTTCGGAACAGCATACTATTTTTTATTTTTTTTTACATATTAAAAAACTTATTTTACACTGCAGATGGATTCAATGCATGGCATATATACAGAACACCAAAATCCACGACATGTGAAAGTGTTTTTAATACAGTCATGATCAAAGCAGACAAAAAACACAAACACAAAAAATCTTTCCTCACCCAATTTTACCCAACAAAGTGGGCAACAGGTATGAACGTGGCATAAGATGACCTCTCCCTAAACACACCCTTCCTTCAGCCCAGTTTCAACATTAAGGACCTTCTGCTGAGTGGTTCACTTGATAAACTCTTCCACTGCTGCACACTTTCACATTAAACACATTTGATTTTGACAAAGCTGGACCACACAGAGCCCTACACTCCTCTTCCTGATCCTATATTGGATCGCTGCTTTTAAACAGTCACGTCTGGCAGACAAACATGGTTATATTCTGAATAGTTCTGAGTCTGGTCCAAAACTTCCTTTGCTACTCAATCAGTGAAATGAGTGGCCATCAGGTCAACACCCCAGATAAAGATTGTACCAAAGAGCCCAGCTGTGAAGGTATACTGTACACTCATACCCATCTATATCCTCCAGGTAATAGAGATGATGGAATTAAAGCAGAAAAACTAAGTATTCCTATGTATACTGTGTTGGGTTGTATGAAAGAAGTCCAGTAAGAGAGGGACTGCCCTCACCCCAGTGTAGTATACATGATTGCATACAACAGAGCCACAGAGCTCTTGTCTCAGTCTGAAAAGGAACCCCCCCCCCATAAACGCTTGTGGATCAGACCATTTTATACAGATATGAAACACTTCAGATGATGACCCTGAGGAGGTTAACCAGTCCCAGGCATCAGGCAAACTGAGTTTAGAGATTGATCTATGTGTTATAACTAAAAGGGGGAGCAGACCAGGGGTTGTGAATGTCAGGATGTAGTCAGTCACACCACGTCGCTACACAAACCATTCTGTTTGAGCTGAACCTCCTGTAGGCCATGTCAGGGGGAGATGCCAGAAAGCATCCGGGAAATGACACAGGAGAGAACAGATTAATTATGCAGATTAAAAAACCTAAATGGACATATAATAATGGGAATAATAATAGGAGGTTTGGTGGGACTTGGTCTGATCTGGGGCATGTCCATGTGCATGTGCATTAAGAGGGTCATTATGTCGCAGATGTTGGCAGCCAGGTGTCTGTCTAAAAGAGCAGGGCTCCCATGCTGCCCATTTCACTCTGCTCCTTGACAAAGATCTCAAAGTACTGGTAGATGATGGTGACGGCTAGCAGGATACCCGTGCCCGAGCCGATAGCACCCAGGAAGTCCGCCATGACGGAAAGGCCGCCGATACAGAGACCACCAAAGGCAGCCGCTGTGGGGATGTACCTGGAACACACATAGGCAAGATTAAGGGTTGTTCGGGAGGCAAATTCAAGTAGTAGTGCACCAATCATTACCAGAAGAAAGTTTGTTTGGAATAGTGTAATATTAAACCCTGGTAAAGCTATGATGATGTGGATTGTTATGGCTAAATGTTAGAGAGATGGCTGAGATTGTTCACCTGTTGAGTTCATGGACCATGGAGGTCTCTCTGTGTCCCCTCATAACCATCTGTTGCTCCTTTAGCTGCTTAGCCACCTGGGAGACAAAACACACACTCATGGTTTACATAACACATGTTGCCCCTAAAAGCCCTAGAAATGTTTAGTTAATAAGATTTCTACATCAAAACCACTTGTCTGTTTCAAATGAAATCGAATCAGTTGATTAATACATAGTCTAACAAATGTAGAGCACATGTGGTAGCAGGACTTACATCTTTGGCAGAGGAGCCGGACACCTCAATCCAGGTCTTGGAGAAAAAGGCACAGGAGCCCAGCATGAAGCATATGTAGATAGCAGCATGGATGGGGTCATCTAGGACCGAGCCAAACGACTCCGGGGGAGAGAAGTAGTAACAGAGCCCACCCACTGGGTAGGCACGGGCTGGACCGCCTGACGATGTGTCCTACAAACACACGCACAAGTCTGGTCATCTCATACAGTCTATGTTGCTGGATATGTTAATGTGACAAACTTGTCAAATGTAGTTAAACTGAGTTTAGAGTTCAGACATAGTAGTTCAGGTAAATGGTTTAAAATGGTGTGTACTTACCGACCAGGTGCCCAGCAGGTTAACCAGGAAGTTACCACTGAATCGTGTGGAGAGCATCTGAGAGATGACGTACAGGTTGGACACGAGGGCAGACTGGAGGATGATGGGAATGTTGGAGGTATAGAAGAGCTTGATGGGATAAGTGTTGTACTGGCCACGGTAACGGGCAGACTTAATGGGCAGGTCCACCCTGAAGCCCTGTAGAGAGATGGGAGGAAGAGACGGACATGGTGAGATACAGTATACATTTATAAAGTCTAAATGGACATTACTAAAAAGGTGAAGAAAAAACAATTGCTATGTGTTGTTTTTTGAGGGACCAATTATCTGACAATAACAAATGTGTTCAACTCCTTTAACTGGTATTAGGACAGACAATGAAGAAAGAGCGTTACTGACCTGGAAGTATATGACTACACCAAAGACGAAGACGGTGGCGAGGAGGTTCATGAGGTTGGGCAGGTTCTGGCGGTAGAAGGCCTCTCTCAGGGCGCGCACCTTGTCTGTCCGAGTGGCCAGCAGATGGAAGAGGGCAATGATAGCCCCCTCAAACTCTGTGCCTGAACCAAAGACAAGATACTCAAACATCAGCCTCACATCTAGAGACCACCTGACCTAACCCAGACCGCTGGGGGTTTTCAAGGCCAAGTCTGGATCTATAGGAGCCCTAGTTGGTCTTATGTGAAATTACTACTTACATATAACCAGGTATGTTTATCTCTGATAGTGGAAATTAGTAAGTCTGTCCTAAATGTACACCCAGACATGGCACATCAGTTTCAATGCCCCAGTTTAGCCCCTATGAGCCCTGCTGTCCCTCTCTCACAGCCCTCTGGTCTGGTATCATACCCCTGCCAGTGTTGACGGTGGTGGGGCTAAAGGCCTTCCAGACGATGGTCTCACAGATGTTGGTGGCAATGAACAGAGAGATACCAGAGCCCAGACCATAACCCTTCTGCAGCAGCTCATCCAGCAGCAGCACGATCAGACCTGCCACAAACAGCTGGAAGGGGAGACAGATGGGTTAGAGACACAGAGACAAATCACCCGCACTGGAGCCCTGTTTGACTTCCTTTAAATATACCTATTCTTCATACATTCCTTGAAGTAATCTGAGAGGGTTGGATTGGTTAAAGAATAGGATGTGAACCTTGTTCTATATTATCCAATCACTTACAGATTAATAGTGATAACCTCAGAAAATGTAGCAAGAAAGGAGTGTTTTAACTATTGGACCAAGCTTGGATCTGACAGGGGAAGTAAAGAGTAGGGATAAGAATATGACTCAGAGGGGTGGGGAGGAGGGCTCACCTGGATGATGATGAGAAGACAGATCCCAGCGCCCATATCGGAGGGGTCTCCGTACATGCCAGTCATCACATACACGATGGCCTGACCAATGGTGATGATCATACCAAACACTGTAGGAGAAAGCAAGGGGTTAAAGAATCTATGGCCTCATTCACAGTAATGCTCCAAGCTTGACAGAATCAAATCAAAGATACTCAAACTAGGAACAGGAAGTGGGGCTTGTGGTCTTACATTTTTGTGCTCCATTGAAGAGGGCCCTGTCTTTGGGGGTGTCTCCCACCTCGATGATCTTAGCCCCAGCCAGGAGCTGCATGATGAGGCCTGAGGTGACAATCGGAGAGATACCCAGCTCCATCAGGGTACCTTGAGGGAGAAACCCAGGGGACGTTAACAGGAGAGCAGAGCCATAGAGATGAAATAACACCATTCACCCATTCAAGTCGGAGATAAAAGTTATCACTCCAATTGACCAACAACATTCACTCAACACTTTATCAATTCACACACTCAATTACTAATTCGTTGATATGTCCCTTGATTGACTTATCAATTCACAGAGCCATTCATTTATTCACCTGTTAATCTAATTTGATGTCTCTACATTGCAAAAGTGACAACCCACCTCTGTTGGAGGCCAGAATCACTCTCATCCAGTAGAAGGGATCTGCAGAGTCTGATGACATGATGCCAAACAGGGGAATCTGGAGGATAGACGTGACAGACATTCAGGTGTGAGGTTTTTCTTTATTTAATTCTACTCGTTTAACATGCTAGAAAAGATTGTGTGAACAAAAAGGCAGATATTTACCTGGCAGCACACGAGGAAAATGAAGAGAGTGATGGCTGTCCATAGTACCTTCTCTCTGAACTGGATCTGTTGAGCACAAGAATTACAGTGAGACATGGAAGTAACAATGACAGCATTAACAATGTAACACATACAGAGGTTTATAAAGTTTAATGTAAAACGATTCTTGTCATCATTAAGTAAATACTGTACCTTTCTTTCGGGTTTCTGGATTTCAGGTAATACCGCGCAGAACGGCTTTATTACCTCCAGGAATTTGACTAAAAAACAGACAAAGGGAGGGTTGTTATTGGTTCACCATAATAAACATAAATCAAGGGCAGTGAACCTATTTGTAGGGGGACGTGGCATAGCGGTAACGTTACATGCATTACTAGCGGTTTGCATCTTTGGATATAAGCGAATTCACTATGAAAACAGATAGCACTATACACAATTATTCAATTAAACATTTTGCATACCAGCAAAAGGGTTTCAGTTAGCATTTGCTGCTTATGATATGGAGTTAGTTATTTGTGGCAAACACTGACTGTTAGCTGTGCGTCGTCATCACTGGTCTAGCTGTCTGCTTCAAATATAGCTAGCTATGTTAGCATAAATACTGCAAGATAAACCTGTAAAGTTACCGAACTCTGAGATATCAATGATCATGTAACAATGGTAGATATTAAATAGTTATCAATGTAGCTGATCGGGCATTTAATAATACGAAGTAAATAACAAATATGTACAGCTGTTAGCTAGCTAGCCGGCTAATGTAATGTTAGCAAGTAGCTAGTTAACTAGCTATCAACTGACAGCTAACGTTAGCTAGCTAAATTAGTTAACCTTAGTTACCTAACTAACGTTAGTATAAACAACTGACAAAACTAACCATTTCATTGCAGACATTGCTGTTGAAGACAGGAGTTGAAAATGTGTTTTAAACACAGAGTACTCGTCGTCTAACTAACTAAATGTTAGCTAGCTAGCTACAATGAAAATGGCCTCCATCGAGCCAATCGTTGAAAAATCTCATAGCTTGGATCTGATTCATCAAACGTTTCCTGTTTGTGAAATCGTCCTCTTGCTAGCTAGCTACTTAATTCTGGGGGATACTCACTGCCCATGATGATGTCCCAAGCGTTACGTTCTTTGAGTGTGTGGTCCCTGTGTGTCAGATAGTGGGTCTCTCCAGTTTTCGTTCTGACTACGGGCAAAAAGCTCTGCGCTGGGAAAGAAAGCACTTTAGAGACACGTCACCACTACACAGGCGCTTCAACACGTCAGTTCAACAGAAAGTGGGTGTCTCTTTAGTTTCTAGAGTTAAAAGTGAACTGAAAACTATGCGGTAGGGTCAATATTGTATTCTGTCTCCCCTGTAGCACTGTACTGGCCCTCAATGCATATGGCCAGACGTGTGTCGGTCAGCTTTTTCATAACCCCACTGTCTCCATGAAAAATTTAATGTCTTTGTTAGATATTATTATGATGAAGAAACATACAATAAAAAAATGGACACGCCGTTGGCATTAAACAATAAATAGATTATGTCCTGCAAAAATTTTTACGCGAATGGGCGCGTTTGAGCACTCATTCAAAGTGTGTTGCATTATGGGGATTTATTTGTTTCGACTTGCACCTACATGTCCACTGCATGAGCTTTACAAAAATAATGTGATCAAAGGTCATCAAGTTTTGACTGCAGTCGACTGCAAATTTCTGCAGTTGCTCTTCACCAACTTCATCCTGCAGCCATCGCTTGCATTGTGGGAGGCTCTATTGTCAACCAATCATTAGGGTGTTTTTGTTTGACCCACGCGAACGTGACCAAAGACTTGGAACCAACTTTGCCTTTCAGTTTGTGATTGTGTGATATGGGGGTTGGAGACACGTTTATAAACAATGGGAACACTGCCTCAGATCCTCAAAAGGTTCTACAGCTGCACCATCGAGAGCATCCTGACTGGTTGCATCACCACCTGGTATGGCAACTGCTCGGCATCTGACCGCAAGGCGCTACAGGGGGTAGTGCGTATGGCCCAGTACATCACTGGGACCAAGCTTCCTGCCATCCAGGACCTCTATACCAGGCGGTGTCAGAGGAAGGCCATAAAAATGGTCAAAGACTCCAGCCACCCTAGTCATAGACTGTTCTCTCTGCTACCGCATGGCAAGCGGTACCGGAGCGCCAAGTATAGATCCAAAAGGCTCCTTAACAGCTTCCACCCCAAGCCATAACACTGCTGAACAGTTAATCAAATGGCTACCTGAACTATTTGCATTGACCCCCGCTTTTTTTACTCTGCTGCTATGCATAGTCACTTTACCCCTACCTACATGTACATATTACCTCAATTACCTCAACTAACTTGTACCCCTGCACATTGACTCTGTACCAGTACCCTCGGTATATAGCCTCGTTATAGTTATTTTATTGTGTTACTTTTTTTTACTTTAGTTTATTTAGTAAATATTTAGTAAAAAATGGCTTTTTCCCCCCTGGATTGCGTTCCCCTGTGATTTTACCCACACACTGCTACTGTTAAAATGCTTGATGTTCATATGATTATGGGTTATACATACAATACTGATGTTACTAAAACATTAACAAATAAGCCTAATAACGCTTACAAACAATAATTTAATAATGGGAAATTAGCAGTTAAAGGGAAAAAATACTTCATATACATCATCTCCAGCACCACCCTACACTCTAAAAAGTAAAGGTTCCTGGAGGATCCTTTAGGGGTTCTTCAAATTGAAACTGTGGGGGAACCCCTATAAGTTATTTGAAGAACCCTTTTAATGGATCCTCAAAGAACCCCCCCCCCCCCCCCCCCCATTATTATTATTATTATTAATTAATAATATGCATAACAATAACAACAATAACACAATATTTTAGTTGTCAGTGTTAATATTGATTTTAGTGGCAAAGCAGAATAAAAAAATCAACTCCCAGCAGAGCCCCAAGTCCAATGTATATTTCCTCTGGCATGTTGATGTTAATGTATTGATGTTCTCCGTATCCATAGCCATAATGATTTTGCAGTGTATGGTGATCGAACTGGTTTCCTGTTATATTCATCAGAGGTGTAGGGAGAGTGAAGTCTGTGAATCCAAAAAATTGTAATTATACAGATGTTTAACAAAACATGCACACAACAGTATCCATACCTTGGTTTTTGTGGTAAATGTGAATGAAAAAAACTGTTTTGGTAATGGTTTTCATACACATACCTTGTCCATAATGTAGAGGCCTATGGGATTTTCATTAAAGAGGTAAGGGAGGAGGATGGTACATGTGATCTGCATAACATACCAATACCAATTGACATACCTTTGTATGCCTCCTCGTCTGTATACCTGCAGACACAGACACAAAAGTGAGCAGTTCATTCATCTGCACCCAATACAGCTAGCCTTCAACATATTCTTATAGCATGCACATTCTTACCTCTTTGTTGATTGATATCCATTGAATTATGTCCATTTTCTGTTTAAGAAAGATTTGCACAAATATGAAAAGATACATAAAACAATATCAATTTAGATCATACATGGGACAAACCTTACCTTCAATTGAGGAGCTCTTTAAAAATGTAGTTAAGTGCCTGCACCTGCTGTCCTTTCAAATCCAAATGTTTCAGTTGGGCAGTTAGGTTCCTGCAAGAACCCCCACCAACTAAGGAGGTTCCTCAATGAACCCCACCTCCTTTGGGGTTCTTGGAAGAACCTTTTGGGGGCAATTTTCAGTGCCAAGAACCATAAAGTTCTTCAAAGAACTTTAAGGATCTTAGAAGAACCCTTGTTGAACCCCTAATTTTTTGAGTATAACATCAACATATGTGAAAATTGTGCAATTTCTATGTTTTGTAGTAAAAAAGGTAGAGAAAGATAAGTGTTTCCAATGACATTATCAACAATTAGTAGACAATGCCTACTCACAATTGGTCAAAATCACATGATACACACCGATAATGTCATTGGAAACACTTATCTTCCTCATAATAATAGCCAGATTGGAGCCAATGGAATGGCATCAAACACATGGAAACCATGTGTGTGATGTATTTGATACCATTCCACTGATTCCGCTCCAGCCATTACCAACCTCCTGTGGTAGAAACACACCATATTCACTTGTTAATGTTGGGATGGTACTGTAGATGATGAATATGAAGTTGAACAATGGTGAAGTTTCCTTTAAAGAAGCAGATTGTCGGGGTTGGTCGTGCCAATGACTGGCTGAATGTACAAAGTTGTTTGGCGGCTGGTAGAGCTTTGTGAGTCGATGTGACATGTCGACAAATTCAAGATACAAGATACAAGAACCATTTGAACAGCAGCCCCACGGGGGGGGGGGGGGGGGGCAGTATGAAAAAATTTATGCACTCACTAACTGTAAGTCGCTCTGGATAAGAGCTAAATGACTAAAATATAAATGTAATGAAGGAGTGGAAAAAAGTTGGAGATGTGGAAATGGACAGCAAGGAAAAGGGAAAGGAGCTGTGTAGAGGGAAGCGGTGTGGTGAGGAAGATTGGCGTACAAAAAGAAAAAAAACTTGATGACAAGGAGGATTCTGGCCCAGTGGGAATTAGATTTTTGGAGAATGGATCCTTGCCTTCTGGATGATCCATATGTGGTGTCAGGATGGGTGAAGTAGAAGTTGGGGACTGTTGAATCGATGAAAGTAAGTCGAAGTGGACTCGTGATTATTTTTTGTTGTTCTTCCGTCCAACTGAAATGTAAGATTCCTGGTGTCTGTGATGCCCACCGTTTGGTGCGACGCAGACCCGGTGGAGATCGTGGTGAAACAGAGAAGACACTGTCTGTCCTGCTGAGTTTTGATGAAGAATCTTTACCCAACAAAGTCAGGTTTGGATGTGTCAGTTATCCTGTGAGAGCGTTTGTCCCAAACCCATTATGGTGTTTTAGGTGCCAAGCTTATGGTCATGTTGCAGCAGTGTGTAGGAGGGAGATTCCTAGATGTGAGAAGTTTGCAGGAGGGCATGAGCAAAAAGGAATGTGTGGTATCTGTGGAAAAAGCTGTGTGTATTAACTGTACGGGGGACCTATGGTGCTGGAGAGCAGAAGTGTCCGGTGAGAGAAAGGCAGGTTGAGGTTTCCAGGATCAGAGGTGTCTTATGCTGAGGCAGTGAAGAGAGTAGTAGAGGAAGATGGATCCAGGGCGAGGGATCCTAAAAGGTTCCCTGTGAGTAGTAGGCCGAGGCCGAGGCCAATAGAGTGTGATAGGAATAACATGTGCTTCGGTAAGGTTGGCTTGTTAGTGTTCATAGCCATGGTTATTAACTGTAATGCAGAAACGGAACGTAAATCACAGAAAATAGATGTTGTGGTGGCAGCTGCAGAGTAGTACTTGGGTGTACGAGATTTTACTGCAGAGGAGTTACAAGGTGTGTTGAACGATAGTGTCCTGTCCTCCCAGGCTGCCTGTCTGGTGTAGGATCAGGGTCATGTAGTGGAATAGTGGTGAGGTTTTAATGGGTGTAGGGTTAATTGGTAGGGCAATTTTTCTTTCCTTTTCCCCTTCCCTTTTTGTGTCACAAAGTGTAATTAATTCACACTCCAGAACAGTAGGGTGAAAGACAGGGCAAGATAAGATAGATAGATGAATAACGAGCCTCACTCTCCAGTACAGTAGGTGGCGGTGTATGCACCTTTCAGTTGGTTGCGATCCGCCAATACAAATGTAAAGAATAACAACAAAAATGGGAACAAATTAGTCTAAGTGGGCAGCACAAGCAAGGAGGTGGGCAGAGCCAAGCACGAGCTAGCGAGATCCTATTAGCGTGTTCTAGAATACATATTGAATACTGCATATTTCCGTTAGGGAACGCTTCCTTTGTGAAGTGCACGTGTGCAATAACTCAATTCGCCTTTGCACTCCTTCTAAACAACGCGATTATTATTTTTTTGTTGCAAAGGGTAAAGTTCATAACAGATTCTAGTTTTGGGAACAGAAAACTGTATTGAGAAAATGTGCAGAATGTCGGCCAAAATCCATCTTGTTCCATCTTCTCCCACTGCCGGCCAGTGGGCTTCCTGTCACTACCATATTTTGGTAGTGAGTGGAAACGCTAAGTGGATGCTTCACATTTATACATCCGGTGAAATATCTGTCTCATTGTTCTATCTGTGACTAAACCATTGTTAGCTAGCTCATTGTTCTTGTTCTATCTGTGACCACAAGCTAGCGAGCGAAAGGGTGTAGACTTCGGCCACCGAACTTCCGCTTGCCTCAGGAAAAAATGTGTGCAAGAATAGCCTAAAAAACCTTTACCGAAGACTAAAACGAACAACAACGTCACAAAATGTCGTCATAACATATGCAAGAACTGTTTCGGATGTGACGCCTTTATAGCAGTGTTTCTTAATCCTGGTCCTGGGGACCCAAAGGGGTGCAGATTTTTGTTTTTGCTCTAGCACTACACAGCTGATTCAAATTATCAACTCATCATCATCTTTGATGATTGGAATCAGGTGTGTAGTGCTAAGGCAAAAACTGAAATGTGCACCGCTTTGGGTCCCCAGGACCAGGATTAAGAAACACTGCTTTATTGGAATCAAATCAATCAAGGACATCAGCAGTCCACATGTTTTCTGTCACCAGCAGGTGTCCCCATCACTCTACAATGCAAAGTGATTGTTCTGTCAAATAGTGCTAAATATATCCAACAGGAGGCAGACTGGGTCTGTAATGCAATATTGTGGATCAAACAGTTGCGAAATAGGAATACGTGAAATGTGTTTGTAGTTGTGAAATGTGGAATAGGTACAAACAGCAAATGACACAAACAGTTGTATGATGATTTCTTGGAATTACTTGTTATGTTCAAACATGACAGGATATTTTAGTCAGAGAATGACCAATTCATTTTAAAGGCTTGTAGTTCCCCAATATCAAGATGTATCTGGGTGAGTGTGTAGTATTGTGCAATATATTGATATCATTCTACGGGTAATTGAACTGAACATTGTATTGACATGCATATGTATTGACCATTGTCATCACTAGCACATTAGAGGCTGCTGCCTATATACATAGACTTGAAATCACTGGCCACTTTAGTAACGGAACACTAGTCACTTGAATAATGTTTACATATTATTAATCTCATATGTATATACTGTATTCTATTCTATTCTATTCTCTTAGTCTATGCTGCTCTGAAACCGGCCATTTGGGGCAACAGTAGGCGCTGTTACTTTCTAGTAGGTTTCGGTTTTGCTAGGGCGTTGTGGATAGGGATGGCGGATTGGCGTAAGCACCTGCCTCTGATTCATGGGAGCCTGACGTGTATAGCCGTAACGGACATTTTGGTGACCTTATTTGACCTTTTCTACTGCTTTTGAGACATGATTCGATTCCACCTTGGGGCACTACTTGTTGAGTAATTAAAACACTAAACAATCACAATACAGTAACTATTGGTCACTCTTTTATGTATTATTCTAATATGTATTCATTATAGAATTGTGTCAGTTATTAATGATAAACCTTTAAACTGCACTCTTCCTCCCCTCTCTCCCCATCTTTCCATGTTTCAGCTCCAGATGACAAAACCTGCACACTCCCAGAGGGTTGCAGGGCTGCCGACTTCCTTTTGGTCACACCTTTTATTTGGAGAAATATCCAATAAACCAAAGACATTGCTTTAACTGTGAATGTACTTTATTGCAGACATTTTCCTCAAATAAAATGGAGCATACATAAAATATACAAGTTATTACAATGTATTTACATTAGGTCTAATGTGGGTATGAGAGAGTCAAGTTTTGTAACTCAGACAAAAGCACAGAACTTCCCCACAAACTATCCACATATAAAATGAAATGGAGCATACATAAAATAAACAAGTAATTACAATTGATTTACATATTCACATACTATTGTGTTTGTGGGAGAGCGAGAGTGTGTGTGCATGTTTTGTATTTTTTCTTGTCAGCCACCATCTCTCCTAACCATGCCCTCTCCACCAACTGTGAGTAAGCACAACAGCACATGTCTGTTGTGGGAAATGGATAACACAATCTGTAGGCCTAAATATCTCCAATGCTAAAATAAAATGGAGCATACATATAAAATAAACAAGTAATTACAATGTATTTACATACTAATATGTGTGTGAGTGAGAGAGAGAGTAATTATTTTTTCTTGATAGCCACCCATCTGTGTTTTTCTGCTTCATAAAAAGCTGAGGTCTGGAACTCCCTCCAGGTCATTTCTCTCTCCATTCCTTGGCCTTGGTTGCCTGATGACTCACCCTGTCTTTTACATGCAGTCATTGTGGAGAACAAATTTCAGTTTGGCCTGAGCGATGTGGATGGGTAGCCAGGGAATGGCCTTGGTACATTAAAAATACTTTTGCAAGACAATAAACCTGCCACTCATGGGAACCCTGTACACATGAGGGCTGTTGGAGCCCTGTTTCAGCTCCAGATGACAAAACCTGCACACACTCCCAGAGGGTTGCAGGTCTGCCGACTTCCTTTTGGTCATTCATTTTAATCAGAGAAATATCCAATATACCAAACTGTTGCTTTAACTGTGAATGTACTTTATTGCACACTTCTCCTCAAATAACATGGAACATACAGAAAATAAACAATGTATTTACATTGGGTATTGTGTGTGTGTGTGTGTGTGTGTGTGTGTGTGTGTGTGTGTGTGTGTGTGTGTGTGTGTGTGTGTGTGTGTGTGAGTGAGAGAGAGCGTGAGAGGGAGGCATGTTTTTCAGAATTTCCTCAAACTACAAATTAAGCAATACTCTCACAATATTATCAATCACACTTTGATTGGATAGATATTTAGAGTAATCATGTAGATATTGATAATGGATATGTAGACGTAGATACAGTGAGGGAAAAAAGTATTTGATCCCCTGCTGATTTTGTACGTTTGCCCACTGACAAAGACATGATCAGTCTATAATTTTAATGGTAGGTTTATTTGAACAGTGAGAGACAGAATAACAAAACAAAAAATCCAGAAAAACGCATGTCAAAAATGTTTTAAATTGATTTGCATTTTAATGAGGGAAATAAGTATTTGACCCCTCTTCAAAACATGACTTAGTACTTGGTGGCAAAACCCTTGTTGGCAATCACAGAGGTCAGACGTTTCTTGTAGTTGGCCACCAGGTTTGCACACATCTCAGGAGGGATTTTGTCCCACTCCTCTTTGCAGATCTTCTCCAAGTCATTAAGGTTTCAAGGCTGACGTTTGGCAACTCGAACCTTCAGCTCCCTCCACAGATTTTCTATGGGATTAAGGTCTGGAGACTGGCTAGGCCACTCCAGGACCTTAATGTGCTTTTTCTTGAGCCACTCCTTTGTTGCCTTGGCTGTGTGTTTTGGGTAATTGTCATGCTGGAATACCCATCCATGACCCATTTTCAATGCCCTGGCTGAGGGAAGGAGGTTCTCACCCAAGATTTGAAGGTACATGGCCCCGTCCATCGTCCCTTTGATGCGGTGAAGTTGTCCTGTCCCCTTAGCAGAAAAACACCCCCAAAGCATAATGTTTCCACCTCCATGTTTGACAGTGGGGACGGTGTTCTTGGGGTCATAGGCAGCATTCCTCCTCCTCCAAACACGGCGAGTTGAGTTGATGCCAAAGAGCTCGATTTTGGTCTCATCTGACCACAACACTTTCACCCAGTTCTCCTCTGAATCATTCAGATGTTCATTGGCACACTTCAGACAGCCCTGTATATGTGCTTTCTTGAGCAGGGGGACCTTGCGGGCGCTGCAGGATTTCAGTCCTTCACGGCGTAGTGTGTTACCAATTGTTTTCTTGGTGACTATGGTCCCAGCTGCCTTGAGATCATTGACAATATCCTCCTGTGTAGTTCTGGGCTGATTCCTCACCGTTCTCATGATCATTGCAACTCCACGAGGTGAGATCTTGCATGGAGCCCGAGGCCGAGGGAGATTGACAGTTCTTTTGTGTTTCTTCCATTTGCAAATAATCGCACCAACTGTTGTCACCTTCTCACCAAGCTGCTTGGCGATGGTCTTGTTGCCCATTCCAGCCTTGTGTAGGTCTACAATCTTGTCCCTGACATCCTTGGAGAGCTCTTTGGTCTTGGCCATGGTGGAGAGTTTGGAATCTGATTGATTGATTGGTTCTGTGGACAGGTGTCTTTTATACAGGTAACAAGCTGAGATTAGGAGCACTCCCTTTAAGAGTGTGCTCCTAATCTCAGCTCGTTACCTGTATAAAAGACACCTGGGAGCCAGAAATCTTTCTGATTGAGAGGGGGTCAAATACTTATTTCCCTCATTAAAATGCAAATCAATTTCTAACATTTTTGACATGCGTTTTTCTGGATTTTTTTGTTGTTATTCTGTCTCTCACTGTTCAAATAAACCTACCATTAAAAGTATAGACTGATCATTTCTTTGTCAGTGGGCAAACACACAAAATCAGCAGGGGATCAAATACTTTTTTCCCCTCACTGTATCTCCAATCCTAAAATAAAATAAAGTAATTAAGTAATTACAATTTATTTACATTGGGGATAATGTGTGTGTGACAGAGAGAGAGAGTGTGTGTGAATGTTGTGTTTTATTTTTCCACCCATCACTGCTTTGTCAGTCTTGATATGCCCAGTGTATGCACTTCTGGGCGAGGCTGTCAGGGGCAGTGGTGGAATGCATGGCAGATCTGAAAGAGTGATGCACAAAGTGACAATAAGTATACAGTTCAACAACATGTTTGTGTTCTGTTGGTGTGAGTGAGCGTATGTGTATGTAATATCATTCTGAATGACCTGTATCCATTTGGGAATCCTCAAAAGTTTCTCCTTTAATGGCCAGTGTAGTAGGAACTGGTGCAGCCAGTAAATTAAATACAGTACTAATAAATACCACAGCAGAGGACTACTGTGACTGCAGCTGAACTGCTGGGGGTGGCAGATCTAAAAGAGAGGCACAATTTTCTTAACTGACAATAATCATACAACAAAACAGTCTGAATGAGTGTAAGGCCTAGATTCAATCAGATTAAGCGTTAACCGGCGATAGCCGACACCCGCATTGCTGATGTTTTGACGGTGTCTGAGGTGTAACTGTGTTGGATCATTGTCAAGAAACTACACCCGCCCTACTCGCATTACAAGCTCAGAACGAGAAAGTGTAGGTTATATAGAAATAATGACTGTACACCTCAGCCTAATCGAGGTGTACAGTCGTGGTCAAAAGTTTTGAGAATGACACAAGTATTGGTCTTCACAAAGTTCGCTGCTTCAGTGTTATGAGATACAGTGAGGGAAAAAAGTATTTGATCCCCTGCTGATTTTGTACGTTTGCCCACTGACAAAGAAATGATCAGTCTATAATTGTAATGGTAGGTTTATTTGAACAGTGAGAGACAGAATAACAACAAAAAAATCCAGAAAAACACATGTCAAAAATGTTATAAATTGATTTGCATTTTAATGAGGGAAATAAGTATTTGACCCCTCTGCAAAACATGACTTAGTACTTGGTGGCAAAACCCTTGTTGGCAATCACAGAGGGGTCAATCAGCAGGGGATCAAATACTTTTTTCCCTCACTGTATTTTTGTCAGATGTTACTATGGTATACTGAAGTATAATTAGAAGCATTCCATAAGTGTCAAATACTTTTATTAACAATTACATTAAGTTTATGCAAAGAGTCAATATTTGCAGTGTTGACCCTTCTTTTTCAAGACCTCTGCAATCCGCCCTGGCATGCTGTCAATTAACTTCTGGGCCACATCCTGACTGATGACAGCCCATTCTTGCATAATCAATGATTGGAGTTTGTCCGAATTTGTGGGTTTTTGTTTGTCCACCCGCCTCTTGAGGATCGACCACAAGTTCTCAATGGGATTAAGGTCTGGGGAGTTTCCTGGCCATGTGTTTTGTTCCCTGAGCCACTTAGTTATCTCTTTTGCCTTATGGCAAGGTGCTCCATCATGCTGGAAAAGGCATTGGTCATCACCAAACTGTTCTTGGATGGTTGGGAGATGTTGCTCTCTGAGGATGTGTTGGTACCATTCTTTATTCATGGCTGTGTTCTTAGGCAAAATTTTGAGTGAGCCCACTCCCTTGGCTGAGAAGCAACCCCACACATGAATGGTCTCAGGATGCTTTACTGTTGGCATGACACAGGACTGATGGTAGCGCTCACTTTGTCTTCTCCGGACAAGCTTTTTTCCGGATGCCCCAAACAATCGGAAAGGGGATTCATCAGAGAAAATGACTTTACCCCAGTCCTCAGCAGTCCAATCCCTGTACCTTTTGCAGAATATCAGTCTGTCCCTGATGTTTTTCCTGGAGAGAAGTGGCTTCTTTGCTGCCCTTCTTGACACCAGGCCATCCTCCAAAAGTCTTTGCCTCACTGTGCGTGCAGATGCACTCACACCTGCCTGCTGCCATTCCTGAGCAAGCTCTGCACTGGTGGTGCCCTGATCCCGCTGCTGAATCAACTTTAGGAGACAGTCCTGGCGCTTGCTGGACTTTCTTGGGCGCCCTGAAGCCTTCTTCACAACAATTGAACCTCTCTCCTTGAAGTTCTTGATGATCCGATAAATGGTTGATTTAGGTGCAATCTTACAAGCAGCAATATCCTTGCCTGTGAAGCCCTTTTTGTGCAAAACAATGATGACGGCACGTGTTTCCTTGCAGGTAACGGTGTCTGAGGTGTAACTGTACTGTAACAATGGTTAACAGAGGAAGAACAATGATTTCAAGCACCACTCTCCTTTTAAAGCTTCCAGTCTGTTATTCTAATTCAATCAGCATGACAGAGTGATCTCCAGCCTTGTCCTCGTCAACACTCTCACCTGTGTTAACGAGAGAATCACTGACATGATGGCAGCTGGTCCTTTTGTGGCAGGGCTGAAATGCAGTGGAAAGTTTTTTGGGGGATTACTTTCATTTTCATGGCAAATTCGTCTGATCACTCATCAAAACTGAGGCAGCAGACTTTGTGAAAATTACCACGACTGTAGATTAGATCTCAAATGTCAGTGTTCTAACTTGTAAACAGGGCTGAATAAAGATTTATGTTAATGCGACTCTGTTCAGCCAATGGCAATGTCCGCTTTAGGTATAATGCCAGGAGCCACTTGTGAATTTGACAGCTCTAACACAGTTCCATCTCAGACACCGCCAAAACAACCGCTATGCGGATGTTGGCTAAAGAGGATGTGATTGAATAGAGCCCTAAGTGAGGGAGAGTATGCATGTGTGTATACATGCATGTGATAATTACCTGTATCACCTGTCGTGGCCAGTGTAGCAGGTGCAGGGGCAGACGACTGCAGCTGTGAGGACTGTGGTTGAGCTAATAGGGGTGTCAGATCTAAAAGAGAGAGGAACAATTTTCTTAAGTGAAAACAATTATACAACAAAACAGAGTGAGTGATTGAGTGAGTGTGTATACATGTGTTTGATAATTACCTGGACCATATCACACTGCTTCAGGTCTACAAGCCTCTGGAAGTTCCAGAGTGCCACTCCAGGCCTGGAACAGCTTGGTGGAAACACGGTTACCTGTCACCCACCGAGCCTGGTTGGCAGATCTGAAAGATAGACACTATATTATTTTAATGACAAAGCCTTGACTGCACACCAACTTAAATTAAGTGTGTGTGTGTGTGTGTGTGTGTGTGGGGCAACCATTTTCCAAACTGCTCATTGTACTTGCCCTCGCAATCTGTGGTGTGACTCAGAAGTGTATCAACCTGACCACATCCTTGTAGTAGGACATTCAGTGATTAGCTAGGGCTTAGTCTGCACAAATTAAATAAAGGATGCAGGACCTGAGCCCTAGGACCACGTGGCCTGATGACTCCTGGCTATCCCTGTCCCCAGTCCACCTGGTCGCGCTGCTGATCCAGTCTGTTTCTGTCTGCGGCTATGGAACCCTGACCTGCTCAGGACCTGCTCAGGACTCACCGGAAGTGCTACCTTGTCCCAGACCTGCTGTTTGATCCTGCCTCTCTCTACCGGACCTGCTGTCTCAACCTCTAAATGCTATGAAGAGCCAACTGGCATTTACTCCTGAGGTGCTGAATTAGTTCACCTTCTATAACCACTGTGATTATATAATAATATATAATATGCCATTTAGCAGACGCTTTTATCCAAAGCGACTTACAGTCATGCGTGCATACATTTTTTTTTGTGTATGGGTGGTCCCGGGGATCGAACCCACTACCTTGGCGTTACAAGCGCCATGCTCTACCAGCTGAGCTACAGAGGACCACGTTTAAACGTCTTGAAGAACGATCTGGCCTAAATGGCTGTACTCTTTTATCATCTCCATCAGCACAGCCAGAAGAGGACTGGTCACCCCTCAGAGCCTGGTTCCTCTCTAGGTTTCTTCCTAGGTTCCTGCCTTTCTAGGGAGTTTTTCCTAGCCACTGTGCTTCTACGTCTGCATTGCTTGCTCTTTGGGGTTTTAGGCTGGGTATATGTATAAGCACTTTGTGACAACTGCTGATATAAAAGGGGCTTTATAAAATACATTGGATAGATTGCTTGTGCATGCTTCTATTGATGTCAGTAACTCTAAATCTAAATATAAAATGGAGTTATCTTACATTTCCTCAATAGGAAGTTGTACCTTAAGCCAACACTTTTTCCTGGTATTTCCTGCTGGGGACAGGGGGCTTCAGGTTTCGGAATGGAAGAGTTGGAGTGAGTAGTCATGCTGTACTTCGCTCCGCATGTAATATGACACACATAACATTACAATGGAACGATTTGATTAGTGTAATGTTAGCTAGCTACATAGTTGTCTTTGTATCAAAGATAAAGGTGTAGTATAGAGAAACTATTGAGGTTAGCTAGCCAGCTACAGGGGCTGATCCCTCATCTTCCTCATGATCATTGATGCCCCACGAGGTGAGATCTTGCATGGAGCCCCAGACCGAGGGTGATTGACCGTCACCTTGAACTTCTTCCATTTTCTAAAAATTGCGCCAACAGTTGTTGCCTTCTCACCAAGCTGCTTGCCTATTGTCCTGTAGCCCATCCCAGCCTTGTGCAGGTCTACAATTTTATCCCTGATGTCCTTACACAGCTCTCTGGTCTTGGCCATTGTGGAGAGGTTGGAGTCTGTTTGATTGAATGTGTGGACAGGTGTCTTTTATACAGGTAACGAGTTCAAACAGGTGCAGTTAATACAGGTAATGAGTGGAGAACAGGAGGGCTTCTTAAAGAAAAACTAACAGGTCTGTGAGAGCCGGAATTCTTACTGGCTGGTAGGTGATCAAATACTTATGTCATGCAATAAAATGCAAATTAATTACTTAAAAATCATACAATGTGATTTTCTGGATTTTTGTTTTAGATTCCGTCTCTCACAGTTGAAGTGTACCTATGATAAAAATTACAGACCTCTACATGCTTTGTAAGTAGGAAAACCTGCAAAATCGGCAGTGTATCAAATACTTGTTCTCCCCACTGTACATTCGTTCACAGCGACGCCGTTTCTCAAACAAAGTCAACACCGCAGCCATTGCTAGCTAGCCAACGTTTAATTATTTCTGCGTTATGAAAGGAACTAGACACGGACACGAATGATCTGTTTAGTGTGTTAACACACTATTGGTAGTTTGTTGTAATGAATTATTGGTGCTAAACCGTGTGTTATTGGATGCTAGCATGCAAGTTAGCTATGGTGTCATTGGATACGGTGCCCTGGGCGGTTTTCACAGAAGAATACTGTACCAAGTTAGCTAGCTCAATAAACTAAGTTAGAGTCTATTCCTAGAAAACATTGAAACGCTCTAGTTTACAACAATTATAATTTCTAAAGTGGAAGTTGGGAGAGTTATATTTGAGTGTTTCAGTGAAAGGTAAGTGAGGGAGGCCCCGCTCTCTCGCTTTTCCAGATGTTTAGTTAATTTTATTCCGATCTCTTTTGCATTATTGTAGCCTTTTCTGTAGCCTGTCAACTATGTGTCTGTCTATCCCTGTTCTCTCCACTCTGCACAGGCCATACAAAAACTTCACACCGCGTGGCTGCTGCCACTCTAATCTGGTGGTCCCTGCGTGCACGACCCACGTGGAGTTCCAGGTCTCCGGCAGCTTCTGGAACTGCCGTTCTGCGGCCAACAAGGCAGAGTTCATCTCAGCCTATGCTACCCTCCAGTCCCTCGACTTCTTGGTGCTGACGGAAACATGGATTACCACAGAAAACACTGCTACTCCTACTGCTCTTTCCTCGTCTGATCATGTGTTCTCGCATACCCCGAGAGCATCTGGTCAGCGCGGAGGTGGCACAGGAATCCTCATCTCTCCCAAGTGGACATTCTCTCTTTTCCCCCTGACCCATCTGTCTATCTCCTCATTTGAATTCCATGCTGTCACAGTCACTAGCCCATTCAAGCTTAACATCCTTATCATTTATCGCCCTCCAGGTTCCCTTGGAGAGTTCATCAATGAGCTTGACGCCTTGATAAGTTCCTTTCCTGAGGATGGCTCACCCCTCACAGTTCTGGGTGACTTTAACCTCCCTACGTCTGCCTTTGACTAATTTCTCTCTGCCTCCTTCTTTCCACTCCTTTCATCTTTTGACCTCACCCTCTCACTGTCCCCCCCCTACTCACAAGGAAGGCAATTCGCTTGACCTCATCTTTACTAGATGCTGTTCTTCTACTAATCTCATTGCAAATCCCCTCCAATTCTCCGACCACTACTTTGTATCCTTTTCTCTCTCGCTCTCCTCCAACACTACTCACTCTGCCCCTACTCAGATGGTAATGTGCCGTCGCTCTCTCTCTCCCGCTACTCTCTCCTCTTCCATCCTATCATCTCTAACCTCTGCTAAATCCTTCTCCCTCCGATCTCCTGATTCTGCCTCCTCAACCCTCCTCTCCTCCCTTTCTGCATCTTTTGACTCTCTATGTCCCCTATCCTCCCGGCCGGCTCGGCCCTCCCCTCCTGCTCCGTGGCTTGACGACTCATTGCGAGCTCACAAAACAGGGCTCCGGGCAGCCGAGCGGAAATGGAGGAAAACAAGACTTTTCACTCCCTCCTCTCTACATTTTCTTCCACTCTAAATGTCAAGCCTCTGCCTCTAACCCTAGGAAGCTCTTTGCCACCTTCTCCTCCCTGCTGAATCCTCCTCCTCCTCCCCCTCCCTCCTCCCTCTATGTGGATGACTTCATCAACCATTTTGAAAAGAAGGTTGACGACATCCGATCCTCTTTATTAAGTCAAATGACACTGCTGGTCCTGCTCACACTGCCCTACCCTATGCTTTGACTTATTTCTCCCCAGATGAAATCTTGCGACTTGTGACGGCCGGCCGCCCAACAACCTGCCCGCTTGAACCTATCCCCTCCTCTCTTCTCCAGACCATTTCCGGAGACCTTCTCCCTTACCTCACCTCGCTCATCCTTGACCGCTGGCTATGTCCCTTCCATCTTCAAGAGAGCAAGAGTTGCACCGCTCCTCAAAAAACCTACACTCGATCCCTCCGATGTCAAGAACTACAGACCAGTATCCCTTCTTTCTTTTCTCTCCAAAACTCTTGAGTGTGCCGTCTCTCGCCAACTCTCCTGCTATCTCTCTCAGAATTACCTTCTTGATCCAAACCAGTCAGGTTTCAAGACTGGTCATTCAACTGAGACTGCTCTTCTCTGTGTCACGGAGGCTCTCCGCACTGCTAAAGCTAACTCTCTCTCCTCTGCTCTTATCCTTCTAGACCTATATGCTGCCTTTGATACTGTGAACCATCAGATCCTCCTCTCCACCCTCTCCGAGTTGGGCATCTCCGGCGCTGCTGACTCTTGGATTGCATCCTACCTGACAGGTCACTCCTACCAGGTGGCGTCACGAGAATCTGTCTCCGCACCACGTGCTCTCACCACTGATGTCCCCCATGGCTCAGTTCTAGGCCCTCTCCTATTCTTTCTATACACCAAGTCACTTGGCTCTGTCATATCCTCACATGGTCTCTCCTATCATTGCTACGCAGACAACACACAATTCATTTTCTCCTTTCCCCCTTCTGATAACCAGGTGGCGAATCACAACTCTGCATGTCTGGCGGACATATCAGTGTGGATGTCGGATCACCACCTCAAGCTGAACCTCGGCAAGACGGAGCTGCTCTTCCTCCCGGGGAAGAACTGCCCGCTCCATGATCTCGCCATCACGGTTGACAACTCCATTGTGTCCTCCTCCCAGAGTGCATGGAACCTTGGTGTGACCCTGGAAAACACCCTGTTGTTCTCCGCCAACATCAAAGTGGTGACCCGATCCTGCAGGCTCATGCTCTACAACATTCGCAGAGTACGACCCTACCTTACACAGAAAGCGGCACAGGTCCTAATCCAGGCACTTGTCATCTCCCGTCTGGATTACTGCAACTCGCTGTTGGCTGGGCTCCCTGCCTGTGCCATTCAACCCCTACAACTTATCCAGAACGCTGCAGTTCGTCTGGTGTTCAACCTTCCCAAGTTCTCTCATGTCACCCCGCTCCTCCGCACACTCCACTGGCTTCCAGTTGAAGCTCGCATCTACTACAAAACCATGATGCTTGCCTACGGAGCTGTGAGGGGAACAGCACCTCCTTACCTTCAGGCTCTGATCAGACCCTACACCCAAACGAGGGCACTACGTTCATCCACCTCTGGCCTGCTAGCCCCCCTACCTCTACGGAAGCACAGTTCCCGCTCAGCCCAGTCAAAGCTATTTGCTGCTTTGGCACCCCACTGGTGGAACAAGCTCCCCCACGACGCCAGGACGGCGGAGTCACTGACCACCTTCCAGAGACACTTGAAACCCTACCTCTTTAAGGAATACCTGGAATAGTATAACAGTAATCCTTCTACCCCCCCTCATAAAAAAAGGGTGGTTGTCCCACTGGCTATCCTAAGTTGAATGCACCAATTTGTAAGTCGCTCTGGATAAGAGCGTCTGCTAAATGACTTAAATGTAAATGTTAAATGAGGGCCTAGAGAATTGGAATATTAACAATAATTAGTGTCCACATTTATGAATGAATGAAATTCAATTTGGGTTAGCTGTGTGTCTCATCTGATTGAGAATTGCTGATGATATACAGTATATGTCTATTTTCTTTTGAAAGTCTGCCACGAACCACACAATTCTATCTAGTGAGAGCGCACACAGTTAAAATCAAATCATTTGTCAAGGGAGACCTTGCAAAGAGGACAGAGCTCTCAAGTAAAAGGCATATCTATAGCAGCAACTATGGTATGGATAAAGACAATGTGACACCACCACAGGGTGGCTGAAGTCTTTGACAATTTTTTGGGCCTTCCTCCGACACCGCCTTGTATAGAGGTCCCGGATGGCAGGAAGCTTGGCCCCAGTGATGTACTGGGCCGTACACACTACCCTCTGTAGTGCCTTGCGGTAGGAGGCCGAGCAGTTGCCACACCAGGCAGTGATGCAACCAATCAGGTGCAGCTGTAGAACCTTTTGAGGATCTGAGGACCCATGCCAAATCCTTTCAGTCTCCTTATGGGGAATAGGTTTTGTCGTGCCCTCTTCACGACTGTCTTGGTGTGCTTGGACCATGTTAGTTTGTTGGTGATGTGGACACCAAGGAACTTGAAGCTCTCAACCTGCTCCACTACAGCCCCATCGATTAGAATGGGGGCGTGCTCGGTCCTCTTCTTTTTCCTGTAGTCCACAATCGTCTCCTTTGTCTTGATCACGTTGAGGGAGAGGTTGTTGTCCTGGCACCACACGGCCAGGTCTCTGACCTCCTCCCTATAGGCTGTCTCGTCGTTGTTGGTGATCAGGCCTACCACTGCTGTGTCGTCAGCAAACATAATGATGGTGTTGGAGTTGTGCCTGGCCATGCAGTCATGAGTGAACAGGGAGTACAGGAGGGGACTGAGCACGCACCCCTGAGGGGCCCCCGTGTTGAGGATCAGCGTGGCGGACGTGTTGTTACCTACCATTACCACCTGGGGGGCGGCCCGTCAGGAAGTCCGGATCCAATTGCAGAGGGAGGTGTTTAGTCCCAGGGGCCTTAGCTTAGTGATGAGCTTTGAGGGCACTATAGTGTTGAAAGCTGAGCTGTAGTCAATGAATAGCATTCTCACATAGGTGTTCCTTTTGTCCAGGTGTGAAAGGGCAGTGTGGAGCGCAATAGAGATTGCATAATCTGTGGATCTGTTGGGAGGGTATGTATATTGGCCCTGCAGCCTTGTGAATGTTGACCTGTTTAAAGGTCATACTCTCATCGACTACGGAGAGCGGGATCACACAGTCGTCCAGAACAGCTGATGCTCTCATGCATGTTTCAGTGTTACTTGCCTTGAAGCGAGCATAGAAGTACTTTAGCTCGTCTGGTAGGCTCGTGTCACTGGTCAGCTCGCAGCTGTGCTTCCCTTTGTAGTCTGTAATAGTTTGCATGCCCTGCCACATCCGACGAGCGTCGGAGCCGGTGTAGTACGATTCAGTCTTAGTCCTGTATTGACGCTTTGCCTGTTGTCAGACAGCCACTGCTTAAACCAGGAAGTGAAAGTGGGGGTTAATATGAGACAGTTGTCAGAGAGAGGAAGTCAAGGCAAGGCATTGGGGGGTTGTGGTAGGGACAATTGCAGTGAAGGTTAGATAATGTAAACATGGGGTACTTCACTTCATACACAGATACAAATACAGTCACGCAGACATGCTCGTATGCATGCACGTAGGCACGGGCGCAGGCACGCACGCACTGTATACCACACCATGCTGTGTGTCTGCACCAGAATAAATAATTTGTAGATAGTCCTGAGGTGGTGCGCTCAGACCGGTGGCTCAGTAGACTGGCGAATCAGAGCGCTGGAGGGGAGCAACGGGAGGAGACGTGACAGTACCCGCTCCCGCCGCAGGACATCACTGGCCTAGAGGACGACCCCAAGGACAAGGAGCGGGCCAGTCAGGGCGGCAACGGTGGAAGTCCCGAATTAGGTTGGGGTCCAGAATGTCCCCAGCCGGAACCCAGCTCCTCTCCTCAGGACCATACCCCTCCAAGTCCACCAGGTAACAGAGCCGACCCCACGGAACCTGGAGTCCAGCAGGTCTCTCACTGCATACGCCGGACTCCCGTCAACAGCGGGTGCATTGGTCTGGCTAGGTGTCCAAGGGGCCAGGGCCAGCTGGTACCCCAGGACGCACTGGAAGGGAATGAGCCCCGTGGAGGAGTGAACGAGGGAGTTCTGGGCATATTCTGCCCAGGGTAGAAACCTCGCCCACTCACCCTTCCGGTCCTGACAGTGGCAACGAAGAAACCTCCCCAGCTCCTGGTTCATGCGCTCCACCTGCAAATTCGACTGAGGCCTATATCCGGAAGTGAGGCTGGCCGTGGCCCCAATCTTCTCCAGGAAAGCCTTCCACACTCTGACAATGTCCTCTGGAAGTCCATAATGCCGGAATACCTGTTGGAACAAGACCTCAGTGACCTGGAGAGCTGAAGGAAGACCAGTTAGTGGCAAAAAACGGCATGATTTGGAGAACCGACCACCAGGACTGGGGTGAAGCCGTCAGAACGTGGGAGGTCGGTGACAAAGTCTATGGACAGGTGTGACCAAGGTTGCTGAGGCACTGGGAGAGGAACTAGTTTGCCTGCCGGGGAGTTCCGAGGTGTCTTCGTTTGGGCACATACGGAACAGGAGTTGATATAGCGGGAGACATCAGTAGCCAAGATGGGCCACAAGTATTTTTGTGAGAGAGAATGTACGGTGTGCGTCCCCTGTAGCTCAGTTGGTAGAGCATGGCGCTTGCAACGCCAGGGTTGTGGGTTCGTTTCCCACAGGGGCCAGTATGAAAAATGTATGCACTCACTAACTGTAAGTCGCTCTGGATAAGAGCGTCTGCTAAATGACTAAAATGTAAACAATGTAATACCGGAGAGCCCTGGCGGAAGGGTGGTGTGCGCCCAGATCAGCAGGTGGTCACGGACCCTGGTGGGTACATACATGCGCCCCGGAGGGGCGTTGGCAGGCGCTGGGTCTTCCTGAGCCGCCAGGCGGATGTCTTCGTCCACATCCCAAACGACAGGTGAGAGATGGAGGCAGGATAGGACCCCCCAGATCCTTCCTTTCTCCGGTAGGGTGCATCCTGGAGAGTGCGTTGACTTTCACATTCTGGGATCCTGGGCGAAGGACAGAATAAACTGAAAGTGAGTAAGAAATTGGGCCCACCTGGCTTGATGAGAGTTCATCCGTTTTGCTGCCCGTATATGCTCCAAATTCCGGTGGTCAGTGAGAATCCGCAATGGATGGACTGCGCCCTCCAACCAGTGTCTCCATTCCTCCAGAGCGAGGATCACCGCCAACAGCTCCCTGTCTCCACCTCCATAGTTCCTCTCTGCAGGTGTAAGCTTATTCGAGAAAAAGGCACAGGGATACATTTTCTCTGGCTTACCTTGCCACTGGGAGAGGACCCCACCCACGCCCTCCTCAGATGCATCCACCTCCAGGATGAAAGAACGAGCTGGATCTGGGTTTTTTAGGATGGGCGCTGTGGTGAACCTCTCCTTCAGCCTCTTGAAGGCAGCGTCAGCCTCAGGGTTCCAGGCCAGCTTCTGATGCCCCCCCTTAAGGAGAGAGGTGAGCGGGGCGACTATGGAGCTGAAGGACCTGATGAAACGCCGGGAGAAATTTGCAAAGCCCAGGAAGCGCTGTAGGCCCTTGATGGTGGTGGAGACTGGCCATGACCTGACGACGTCCGTCTTCGCTCTTTCCGTGAACACCCCCTGAGGACTGATCCTGTATCCCAGGAAGGAGATGGCCTGTTTGTGGAATTCACATTTCTCCCCATTCACCAACAGCCTGTGTTCCTGGAGGCGGAGTAGGACCACTCTGACGTCCCTGAAGTGCTCCTCGAACGTAGTTGAGTAGATCAGGATATCGTTGATGTACACCACCACCTGTCTACTCAGCATGTCTCGGAACACGTCATTGACGAAGGACTGGAACACGGAAGGTGCGTTGGCGAGGCCTTAGGGCATGACGCAGTATTCATAGTGGCCTGAGGTAGTGCTGAATGCCGTCTTCCCCTCGTCTCCTTCCCTGATTCGGATCAGGTTGTAGGCACTCCTCAGGTCCAACTTGGTAAAGTACCGGGCCCCTCGCAGCTGCTCGATGGCCAACGGAACCAGAGGAAGTACTTGGTGGTGACTGCGTTCAGCCTACGTTAGTCAATGCACGGTCTCAGTCCTCCATCTTTTTTGGCCACGACGAAGAAGCTGGCGGAGGCAGGAGAGGTAGAGCGTCTGATGAACCCCTGTTTCAGGGTCTCACTTCTCCATGGCCTCAGTCTCTGCTATGGAGAGGGAGTAAATGCGACTCATTGGGGGGTGTTGTTCCTCCAGCAGGTGAATTGTGCAGTCCCAGGGCCTGTGAGGAGGGAGACACTTAGCCTTGGAGGCAGAGAAGACATCTGAGAGATCTGCGTACTGACGTGGAATGTTGGGCTGGAGGGCGGACTCCGGACTCTCCACTGATGTTGAACAATAAACCACCGGCAGGCAGGTCCTCCGGCATGAGGGGGACCAGACTATGATCCTCTTGGTGATCCAATTGATGGTGGGGTTGTGTAGTCTGAGCCAGGGCAATCCCAAGACGAGCCGGTGAAGGGGTGACGTGACGATGTGGAAGGACAGCTCCCCGTGGTGCTCTGGTAGTGTGGGAATGGTGATGGGGTGAGTGACGTGCGTAATGGTGCCTGATCCAAGTGGTTTATTGTCCAGCGAGGTGATGTGTAGCGGAGAAGGCAGTGGCACGGTGGGCAACCCCCATTCAGAGACCAGCTCCCTATCTGTAAGGTTCCCCGCTGATCCAGAATCTATCACTGCTGTGGAAAGCGAAGAGAAGGAAGAACCATTCACGATAGGGGAACTAAAAACAATGGTTTGGTGACAGGTGATGACGGAACACTCACGGAGCGGCGACGGGAGTCATACCGCCTAGATAGGGAGCCGCCAGGAGATCTGTGGTCCGTGGTGGTGTAGGGGGTGCTGCCCACCTCCATGGGTGAGGACTCAGAGGCAGGGTGGCTTCCGTAGCTCAGATGGGGTGAGCATCGAGGCTCCGGGAGGTGTTGGGAACACCGTCGGGCTCTCAACATGTCGTCAAGACGAATGGACGTGGCGATGAGGGTATCAAGGTCCATCTCGTCATTCCGACATGCGAGTTCTGTCGTGATGTCCTCCCGTAAGCCTCTCATGAAGGCCGTGCGCAGAGCACGCTCAAGACGGCGCCACCGTGCGAAAGCTCAGGGCGTACTCGCACGCGACCCCCTCTCCCTGTTGTAGCCAGAGGAGATGCTCACCCCCGTCCTTTCCTTCCGTGGGATGATCAAACATTGCCCTGAACCGAGCGAGGAAGGTGGAGTAGGGAAGCGCCGCGGCCTCACCTCCTTCCCAGACTGCCGTGGCCCAATCCAGCACCTTTCCCTTCAGTAGCGAAATCACCAGCGCTATCCTGGCTTGGTCCGATGGAGATGCCCCGCGCTGACGTGCCAGAAACAGTGAAACCTGTAGCAGGAAGCCTCTACATTTCGTTGTTTTCCCTTCATAGCGCTCCGGCAGGGCGAGGGGTCACTCAGACGTTGGTGATAGCCCATGAGGAGGTGGACTGGGTGCACTCGCCGCTCCCTGAGGTGGAACCGGAGCGATGGTCAGTTTATGCAGCGTTTGGAGCACTTCCTACATGGTGGCATTCAGCTGGGCAATCTGCTGCTGGTGCTGGTCGAGGCGCTGGAAAACTCCAGGAGGATTACCTGATGCATCCATCTTCGTGATTGGTGTGTGATTCTGTGACGAGTACTGAGGATACGAAGAGGCAGGACGCAGACGCAGACGCAGGACTCAACAATGTAAAGGTTTACTTAACACTGAGCAAGAGAACAACAAAGCGCAAGTACACGACAAGACACTAACAATCACACACAACACAATTCTGAACTGTCCAGAGCTATATAGGGGTGGTGATGAGATGATGAGGTGCAGGTGCGTTGGAGGTGATTAGGGTGCGTTGGGTTTCCATTCCGGTGTTGCCGAGGTGGTGCGCTCAGACCGGTGGCTCAGTAGAGGGGAGCAACGGGAGGAGACGTGACACTGGGTCAAACATCTGTCTTAGTCATATCAGATGGTGTCTGTTCTATTCTTGACTTGGGTTTTTACTTTTGCATGCAGACTGACAGACAGAAACTTCTCTGATTCACTGTGTACTGTACAGTGTAGGAGGAATGATAGGCCGCTGTAGTGTATTGTGTGTACTGACGTCTTAATAAGGTTTGCTGCTCTATGATTGGTTGGCCCTGCCTGTAGCCTGCCTGTAGCCTTTGGACCCTGCTGTCTGTATCTATTGTATTCAATTTAAACAGTATCATACTGTTGATTAATACATTAAGTTACTGATAAAATTACAAAAACGGCTAACAGTGTGGCTTTCTGATAATAGTAGTTATCACAACAAAAGACAACATGGTCTAATACAACAAAACATGTAAAAGATGACTTACAACACAGCACACCTGACAGAAAACAAAACCAGAACACATTTTGACAAAACATAACAGAAAATAGCTGCACAATTTACTGGGTGTAAATTACATCGCTCAGTAGGATTTTGTCATTGTGTGTCTCATGGACCATTACTCTCACAAATCAATAACGACATCACCATACTGTTCATTGCCACTCACAACCTCAGGTGTTGTGTAATTTGCAGGAAACGTACACTTGAATACCTACACCACCCCCCTCTCAAACACTCTCTTACTTACACAAACGTAGCTGAGCTGCTTAGGTGTGGGAAAGGAAGCTGTTCTCTGACCTGTAGTGGGCCATGACACAGACAGGAGGTTCACTTAAGCACTGACTGGAGATCAGTAATACTGTGTGTGTGTGTGTATGTGTGTGTCATTTAAAGACATATTGCCCTGTCGGGCAGAGTAGAGAAGAACAACATGACTCACTCACAGAGCAGAAAGTCCCTCTCACCACCATTTGGTTACTGTATGCAGTACAGCATTGGAGAACTCACTCTACTACCTCAATATCCT
Organism: Coregonus lavaretus; assembly: GCF_964263955.1. Taxonomy (NCBI): domain Eukaryota; kingdom Metazoa; phylum Chordata; class Actinopteri; order Salmoniformes; family Salmonidae; genus Coregonus; species Coregonus lavaretus. The sequence continues at coordinate 32,360,859 of NC_139999.1, forward strand.
CTCTTTGCCTCCACTCATCCACTCACTCACTCACAATCATGAAATGGTTCACTATTCTCTATACACATTGTACCAAATCTATACACAACATATAGAGCTATGCAAAACTCTATACACTTCTTGAATTACCCTTTAGCTCAATTGTCCAGAACAGTAGCCCATAACACCACATCATAACACAATTACTGTAGAGCCATTTCTTCTTCATTCCTCAGAAAGGCTGTGGGCTCAGGGCCTGTGTTCTGACCTCTACTATTGTGGCTCAGGTTAAACCTAATGAGAATCACACCCACTTAACCTGAGAACGTCAGCAGTATCTCTCTACCATTGACTGTCTTTGGTGTTGTACTGTAGATGGGGCAACAACATAACCCAGCTGCAGTAAACACAGTGCTTCGGTACTGCTGTCCAGTCCACAGGCTTAATCCAGATTATTCCAGATTATGCACACAGAGCTGGAGCGAGACAGCTCCCCCAACCCCTCCAGTCCTGTCTGTGTTATATAAAGCCACAGATAGTCATACAGTTGACTGCTGCTGCTGCAATAAATAGTAGTTAATGTGTAACATCACTGATTCAAACTAAACATTTGTCATATTATACTCATCTGATGATCGTGAGCCCTGTCCTATCTTTCTTTTGAGCCAAGTCCTATCCTTCTTTTGATCAGTCTATCCTTCACTCTGTATTAAGAAAATTCATACTCTTTTTGGCATTGAATAGGGTTATGAAACAATATTCAGTAGGTGTAATTCAGCAAAGAGGAAAGAATGCAACAATTAAACACTGCCCTTGAGCTGTGTTTATGTATTTGGTGTGTATGCAATAATATTGTTAGATTGTAGAATAGAATGGTCCATGCAGAGGTGCAGGTCAAATGAAGCCTCTGAAACACACTAGAGCGATGGGTCTGGATCAATGATGAATATAAACCCTGGATTGCTGATACTATGTAATGGCCAATGAGCGGTTTTGAAACCACCAAATTTACATGTATTAAAAAAATATATAATTGTAGTGGGGACAGTAACATTTCAAAATATTATACTTTGAGTAACATTTATTTATATTTGCTGAGTGTACAAAACATCAGGAACACCTGCTCTTTCCATGACATAGACTGACCAGGTGAATCCATAGACTGACCAGGTGAATCCAGGTGAAAGCTATGATCCCTTTTTGATGGAGATGAATGGGAGGAGACAGGTACATTTTTTATTTTTAAGCCTTGAGACAATTGAGACATGGATTGTGTATGTGTGCCATTCAGAGGGTGAATGGGCAAGACACAATATTTAAGTACCTTTGAACGGGGTATGATAGTAGGTGGCAGGCGCACCAGGTTGAGTGTGTCAAGAACTGCAACGCTGCTGGGTTTTTACCACTCAACAGTTTCCCATTTGTATCAAGAATGGTCCACCACCCAAAGGACATCCAGCCAACTTGACACAACTGTGGGAAGCATCAGAGTCAACATGGGTCAGAATCCCTGTGGAACGCTTTCAACACCTTGTAGAGTCCATGCCCCGACGAATTAAGGCTTTTCTGAGGGCAAAAGCAGGTGCAACTCAATATTAGGAAGGTGTTCCTAATGTTTTATACACTCAGTGTATATATATATATATATATATATATATATATATATTTATTTTATTTTCTGTTTAGCTCACAAAATATTATTTAAAAGTATGCGTCAAGGTGTCTGTAATATAATAAACATCGATTTTTTTGTTGTTGACATTAATAAATGTATTTCTATATAATGTATAATTCCTATTAGAATCCACCCAGAGTGAGGATATCCAACAATTTAATCACCTGCAATCTGCTTTCAGAATGACTGCCAGAGCAGGGAAAATTGACAATGGAAACTACCTAAATCATCTAAACTGGAACAACCATCTCAGTAAAGGGTGCAATAAGTCCAACTACTAACAGAGTGGATTAGTTTAGAAAAAACTATGTTATTTATCTTTGTGTAGCATAGATATTAATGTACAAGCAAAACAGATATTGAAACAAACAACTCTGAAAATCAATCTGCAATAGAGCATGCTGGGAAATAGGATTATGATGGGTGTGGTTTTGAGTGTTTTACTCTACACAGAGTAAAAATTACACAATCCCACTCAACTCTTGTTATTAAGGCCAACACTTGGGTTATTTTACACAACTGAGTGCTAATTGAACTATTTATACCTGAAATAGTTATTTACCTGAGTCAACACTAGAAATGTTACACTTAAAAATCAACACCAGGTAACACTGGCCAATTTGATGTGTACCATACAATACACTGCTGGTTCACTCACACTGCCTTCTATTCTTCTACTCTCTACTCAATAAAATCACAGAAAATACTCATTTGAAAGAAAGACATAATGGCAAAGATATCAACTATGTCAGTACTGTTTATAAAATGATTAAGGGAATACCAGATACATGTACAAATATTCCCATATAGGTACAGTTTAAAACATTCTCTTTATAAAACTCATCAAATTAACCAAACTCCTGATGTTAAAGTTTAAAACACTGAGGTAAACACTAATGCACAGGCACTATAAATAAATAAACTTATTCAGATTCAGAAGGTCCTATGTAGAACCCTTCTTGCCTTCCAAAGAATCCTTCTTGCCTTCCAAAGAATCAAAGTTTTTTAAAATCTCATTGATACTATTTTTAAAAGTACAATATATACACAAAAGTATGTGGACACCCCTTCAAATTAGTGGATTCGGCTATTTCAGCCACACCCGTTGCTGACAGTTGTATAAAATTGAGCACACAGCCATGCAATCTCCACAGACAAACATTGGGAGTATAATGGCCTTACTGAAAAGTTCAGTGACTTTCAACGTGGCACCGTCATAGAATGCCACCTTTCCAACAAGTCAGTTCGTCAAATTTCTGCCCTGCTAGAGCTGCCCTGGTCAATTGTAAGTGCTGTTATTGTGAAGTGGAATCATCTAGGAGCAACAACGTCTCAGCCGCGAAGTGGTAGACCACACAAGCTCACAGAACAGGACCGCCGAGTGCTGAAGCGCGTAGCGCGTAAAAATAATCTGTCCTCAGTTGGAACACTCACTACCGAGTTCCAAACTGCCTCTGGAAGCAACGTCAACACAATAACTGTTCGTCGGGAGCTTAAAGAAATGGTTTCCATGGCCGAGCAGCCGCACACAAGCCTAAGATCACCATGCGCAATGCCAAGTGTCGGCTGGAGTGGTGTAAAGCTCGCCGCCATTGGACTGTGGAGCAGTGGAAACGCATTCTCTGGAGTGATAAATCACACTTCACCATCTGGCAGTCTGACGGACAAATCTGGGTTTGGCGGATGCCAGGCGAACACTACCTGCCCGAATGCATGGTGCCAACTGTAAAGTTTGGTGGAGGAGGAATAATGGTCTGGGGCTGTTTTTCATGGTTCAGTGCCCGACCTCACTAATGCTCTTATGGCTGAATGGAAGCAAGTTACCGCATTACCACTTTCTCAGAAGAGTGGAGGCTGTTATAGCAGCGAAGGGGGGGACCAACTCCATATTAAAGCCCATACTTTTGGTCATGTAGTGTATGTGGTACATTTTCACAACTCTTAGTGCAAAACTCCAAACTGGTCACATTTGTAACGCACCCAGTCTTTTATTCAAAACCTGTCATTGTGCTTTCATTTGTATTGTAAACATCTCTCACCACACAACCATTGATTCAACATATACGTTTATTGTGAAATGTAATGAAAACATTGTTTTAATCACCAAAACACAACATAATTATATATTTTCAATTTAGTTGTTTTAACTACCAGTTAATCCTATAGCAAACAATGCAAGATACGTGTTTCAAATCGCCCTTAGAAGTGCTGAATGTAATGTGCCACAGTACTGTAAATTACAGTAGAGTACACCGTTTTCACATTAGGCAATACACTTACATTACCCAACAAAATTTACCGAAAATTTATAATTTCCGTAATATCTATCCAATGTGTAATCAAAGGTGTGATCAATTAAGACATCCTCTACAATCATTCATGCAAAAAGAAAACAATTGCAACATTGGTAATCAGAAATTAAATGAATGAAAATAAAACAACATTTAGCATGCATTAATTTGCATCAAGCCTGTCTTGAGCATTTAGCCATAAATTCTCACCCACATCACAGTGAATGTCCTCATTGTTCATGCACCACGGGAAAAAACTTTTGGCAAGGCGAATCCAAGCTTGACATGGGTCTGCATTGATGTCGTCGCATGCCTCATCCATGGCCAGAAGGAGGGTGGCACACTCATGGGGATGGCGATCGTACACCTTCCACCTCCAAGCTGAAAAAAGTTCCTCAATAGGGTTGAGGAAAGGAGAGGATGGGGGCAGGTTAGGGTCACGCATCAGGGATGGGCCCGAAACCATGCCTGAACCACCTCTGCATGGTGGAACCTGACATTGTCCCACACAATGACAGGCCTGCTCAATTTAATTGAGAAACACAATGAGGTGTGCAACGTTGTAGGATCCAAATAATGGTCTACGTCCTACCACACCATCTTCAGAGATAGCTGCACACATGGAGATGTTTCCCTAAGTTGTCTAGGCACTTGGACGGTCGCCCGTTGGCCGATAAGGTTCCACTCATGGCGCCGGGTTTAGGCCAGGTTGAATCCCGCTTCATCAACAAAGATATACTTGTGATGGTTTACAGCAGCTTCAAGTACCAGCACCCTCTAAAAATATATTTTGGTTAGTTATTTTTACGGTATAATTCCAATATGATATTGTGAAGTAGCATGTGTATCAAATAGTAACAATAATACAGTATATAGTGCTGTACCTGAACATACTCGGCCCACAGTTGTTTCACTCAGTCGTTGTTTCTCTCAAGAGGCACCAGGTAAATGTGTTTCAGAGATACCTGGTGCCTCTTCAAAAGGCGGGTGATTGTTGGTAGGCTGATGGATGCCACATTGACAAAGGTGTCATTGTTCTCCTCAATGGCCTGCTTTATTTCAGGCAGCTGCATGTCATTCCTGGCCCTCACCATTTCCACCACTGCCCACTCCTGCTGGTCGGTCAGCACAAGGCCTTGGCCAACACCAAGGGGTCTTCTGTCAATTCTAAGGATAGAACTGAGTATACTGTCAATAGATAATACTGTAAGAATACTGTAACTTGTTTTGTGAATTTACATGCATTACAATATGTCATTTTCTGTAAATATAATAGTAAAGCATAGTGCATATCCTGCAGACTTACAGTTTTTCTTGGCGAAATGTTCTCATGATTGAATTGAAAGTTGATCTTTTCAGATTGGGGTAAACAAATCTGGCAGCCTCTGCCATGGTAAGGCCTCTGTTTACCACATGGTCAACGACGATGGCCCGGACTTCATTAGACACAACAGTTCCCTGCCGTCTGCCTCCCTCTCTCTGATGTCCACCTCTTTAACGGGGCCCATGCCCACCTCTTTGACCTCTTTGATGGGTCCCATGGCCACCTCTCTGACGGGCCCCTTGTCAACGAGCTCTTTGATTTCGTCCTCTCCCTTGCTATTCATCCTGCTCCATGTTGAAAGAAATTGCAAGTGTTCACACCCCCCCTTTTATTTGGTGACCAGTTGTGGTTACCGCTATGTGAAATGAATTAGCAATCATGTATTATACATGTAATTTAGATGTTTATACTTTACAAACACACATTTTATTTCTGTAGTTCTCAAAATCCATATATTCATTTATTTATTTTGTACCTTTATTAAACTAAGCAAGTCAGTTAAGAACAAATTCTTATTTACAATGACGGCCTACCAAAAGGCAAAAGGCCTCCTGCGGGGACTGGGGCTGGGATATAAAATAAAATAATAATAGGACAAAACACACATCACGACAAGAGAGACAATACTACATAAAGAGAGACCTAAGACAACAACATAGCATGGCAGCAACACATGACAACACAGCATGGTAGCAACACCACATGACAACAACATGGTAGCAACACAACATGGCAGCAGCACAACATGGTAGCAGTACAAAACATGGTACAAACATTATTGGGCACAGACAACAACACAAAGGCAAGAAGGTAGAGACAACAACACATCACGCGAAGCAGCCACAACTGTCAGTAAGAGTGTCCATGATTGAGTCTTTGAATGAAGAGATGGAGATAAAACTGTCCAGTTTGAGTGTTTTTTGCAGCTCTTCCAGTCGCTAGCTGCAGCGAACTGAAAAGAGGAGCGACCCAGGGATGTGTGTGCTTTGGGGACCTTTAACAGAATGTGACTGGCAGAACGGGTGTTGTATGTGGAGGATGAGGGCTGCAGTAGGTACAGTGAGGGAAAAAAGTATTTTATCCTCTGCTGATTTTGTACGTTTGCCCACTGACAAAGACATGATCAGTCTATCATTTTAATGGTAGGTTTATTTGAACAGTGAGAGACAGAATAACAACAAAAAAATCCAGAGAAACGCATGTCAAAAATGTTATAAATTGATTTGCATTTTAATGAGGGAAATAAGTATTTCAGCCCCTCTCAATCAGAAAGATTTCTGGCTCCCAGGTGTCTTTTATACAGGTAACGAGCTGAGATTAGGAGCACACTCTTAAAGGGAGTGCTCCTAATCTCAGTTTGTTACCTGTATAAAAGACACCTGTCCACAGAAGCAAACAATCAATCAGATTCCAAACTCTCCACCATGGCCAAGACCAAAGAGCTATCCAAGGATGTCAGGGACAAGATTGTAGACCTACACAAGGCTGGAATGGGCTACAAGACCATCACCAAGCAGCTTGGTGAGAAGGTGACAACAGTTGGTGCGATTATTCGCAAATGTAAGAAACACAAAATAACTGTCAATCTCCCTCGGCCTGGGGCTCCATGCAAGATCTCACCTCGTGGAGTTGCAATGATCATGAGAACGGTGAGGAATCAGCCCAGAACTACACGGGAGGATATTGTCAATGATCTCAAGGCAGCTGGGACCATAGTCACCAAGAAAACAATTGGTAACACACTACGCCTTGAAGGACTGAAATCCTGCAGCGTCCGCAAGGTCTCCCTGCTCAAGAAAGCACATATACAGGCCCGTCTGAAGTTTGCCAATGAACATCTGAATGATTCAGAGGAGAACTGGGTGAAAGTGTTGTGGTCAGATGAGACCAAAATCGAGCTCTTTGCCATCAACTCAACTCGCTGTGTTTGGAGGAGGAGGAATGCTGCCTATGACCCCAAGAACACCATCCCCACTGTCAAACATGGAGGTGGAAACATTATGCTTTGGGGGTGTTTTTCTGCTAAGGGGACAGGACAACTTCACCGCATCAAAGGGACGATGGACGGGACCATGTACTGTCAAATCTTGGGTGAGAACCTCCTTCCCTCAGCCAGGGCATTGAAAATGGGTCGTGGATGGGTATTCCAGCATGACAATGACCCGAAACAAACGGCCAAGGCAACAAAGGAGTGGCTCAAGAAGAAGCACATTAAGGTCCTGGAGTGGTTTAGCCAGTCTCCAGACCTTAATCCCATAGAACATCTGTGGATGGAGCTGAAGGTTCAAGTTGCCAAACGTCAGCCTCGAAACCTTAATGATTTAGAGAAGATCTGCAAAGGGGAGTGGAACAAAATCCCTCCTGATATGTGTGCAAACCTGGTGGCCAACTACAAGAAACGTCTGACCTCTGTGATTGCCAACAAGGGTTTTGCCACCAAGTACTAAGTCATGTTTTGCAGAGGGGTCAAATACTTATTACCCTCATTAAAATGCAAATCAATTTATAACATTTTTGACATGCGTTTTTCTGGATTTTTGTTGTTGTTATTCTGTCTCTCACTGTTCAAATAAACCTACCATTAAAATTATAGACTGATCATGTCTTTGTCAGTGGGCAAACGTACAAAATCAGCAGGGGATCAAATACTTTTTTCCCTCACTGTATCTCAGATATGGGGGAGTGAGGCCTAAGAGGGTTTTATAAATAAGCATCAACCAGTGGGTCTTGCGACGGTTATACAGAGATGACCAGTTTACAGAGGAGTATAGAGTGCAGTGATGTGTCCTATAAGGAGCATTGGTGTCAAATCTGATGGCCGAATGGTAAAGAACATCTAGCCGCTCGAGAGTACCCTTACCTGCCGATCTAAAAATGATGTCTCCGTAATCTAGCATGTGTAGGATGGTCATCTGAATCAGGGTTAGTTTGGCAGCTGGGGTGAAAGAGGAGCAAGTCTAGATTTAACCTTAGCCTGCAGCTTTGATATGTGTTGAGAGATATAGTATATATAGTAGACAAACCAGTTTAAAATCTATAGGTTTACAAAACGGTTAAGTGATTAACCACTGAGCGCAGTTGGATTAAGTGATGGTCAAATGTATTTAAACAAATGAGAAGAGAATCATAGGAAGAGTATGGTGAGCATTGCATTGTGAAAGGCAATTACTTTATATGAAAGGTATTTCTAGATGAAACACTGATTAGCTTTGGTGAAAAAGTTCCTGTGTGATTTTTTGTGTTGTATTTAGTCAATTGAAAATGTGTTTAAAGTTGTGAAAAAACAGCCTTTTTGATGATCTGTTTTGAGTTTTGTTCTAAGAGTTGTGAATTTTATTCGAAAAAATGATGAAAAAGGTTCTAGTTAGAACCCTTTGCCTTACAAAGAACCCTCATCTCCCAAAAAGGGTTCTTTAGATAAGAACGGTTCTCGGTAGAACCACATCACTCCGTAAAGAACCCTTTTGGGACCCTTTTTTCTAAGTGTGTAGAACTGTACTATAACTAGACTCTGCCAGGTAGCAACACACACTGTGCATTGTAACTAATCACAACAACTTTCTCATTAAAGCCCCAATCAGCGTTGCTGCCCTTGCCCAATGTTTATGGCTTTGATGGATGACTGTTTAAGAGTTCAAAGTGAATACAGTACATGTAGTGGCTTTTTATTGTGAATTATGTGAATGTTAGATTGATGTAAAATGTGTATGTGTGTGTTTGAGAAAGATAAATAAATAAAATATTATAATATAAAGTGTGTTGGTGTGTTTTCAGTGGATATATTGTGTTATACTGTAGGTGTTATAAAGGTATTTTTGGGCTACCTCAGCTCTCTAAGGGAGATACTGTGTTCCGTACCAGTAGAACAGAGATCATTTTGTACCTCTCTAAAGGAGATACTGTGTTCCATACCAGTAGAACAGAGCTCATCGTGTCCATCCCTATCAGATCACCCTTCAACCCTTGACCCTTCATTCTGAGTGCTGCAGAACAGGGAAAACTGCAGTCAGCACTTATCTCCGACCTTCAGTCATATGCAAGCATCAACCAAAGTGACTACCAGAAGGGTCAAGTGCATTCATACTCTCTCTCTCTCTCTCTCTCTCTCTCTCTCTCTCTCTCTCTGTCATATTTCACAATAAATCCTTTGTTCAAATGAACAAACAAATAAACAAGTAAATGTTGCTATCTGAAGAAATAAATGGAGTCGTCACATATTTTCACAACCTCATGAGAAACCACCACAGGTTACTTTGTTCAGGGTTACTTTGTTCAGGTGAAATATTACCTTAGCATTGTCCTTGATAAGTAATTAATTAGCCAAACACAATGACAAATGCATCAATATAGGCAAAATAAAATATAAATTCAGCCCTGATCTCTGGTATTGTCTGTCAGTAATTGGAGGGTCCTCTCACTAAACTTCACACTACACTGTTTTAGAATCAATCAGCAGTCTACTTGGTTGTTATATCTATCATGGTGGGCTTTTGATCGTCAGCTGTATGTGATGATACTTTTTAAAAAACGTGTATCAAAACAAAACAAATATACGGTTTGAATTTTAAATAGATAACACCTGTCAGGTCAGCTATTCCCTTCTAAATCCATGACTGCAGCAAAGAGGTAAAGTCATAAGACAAAAGTGTTCTAAAATTGAAGTGGGCCAGGGGCAATAGGGGCAGAGGACAGTGTGTACAGCTCAAGAAAGGGTGCATATAACCCACATTCACACTGAGTGATCACAGACGGCCAGATCTCAGCTAATCTCCAGGGCCCATTGGACCCATTCTAAACAAATATAAGCACCTGTTCAGATACAGCACAGTGCTCATGTCTTACAATCTCCAACACAACACCTTTGGTTGTCTCTCAGCTATAGGTACCTCTATGCAGGCAGACCTGCGCAGTACGTGGTGCTTTTTTTGTGATGTAGTTTTTTTCACGTGTGCGTGGCCTTTGTACTCTGTGTGTCACGTCTTGCCAGTGCTTAAGGTCACTCTGCTGAAAGTCCTGTTCCTACAGCTCGTCCAAAAGCACATTCGTAGTTTACGACGAGCACAGCACACCCACTGGGCACAGACGTCAATTCAACATCAATTCCACGTTGGTCCAACGTAATTTCATTGAAATAGAAATGCTGAGGAGTATTTTTGTAATAATAATGTATTTTTTGTGTGCTTTTGCTCAATCTGATTAGGTGGGCCTGGCAGGGTGTCACGTTCGCTTACAGACGGGACGGACCAAGGCGCAGCGTGATATGCGTACATGTTTATTAAATATCAAACACAACAACAAAATAACAAACAAAACGAAATGTGAAGTCCAAGGCAGCACAACACAACATACCATGCCATGCCATGCCATGCCATGCCATGCCATGCCATGCCATGCCATGCCATGCCATGCCATGCCATGCCATGCCATACCTTAACACGGAACAAGATCCCACAACCCACTAGTGCCAATAGGCTGCCTAAGTATGGTCCCCAATCAGAGACAACGAGCGACAGCTGCCTCTGATTGGGAACCACACCGGCCAACATAGATCTAGACGATCTAGATCTAAACCTAGAAAATACAACATAGAACATACCACACAGAAAATGCACACCCTGACTCAACAAATACGAGTCCCCAGAGTCAGGGCGTGACAGTACCTCCCCCCCAAAGGTGCGGACTCCGACCGCACAACATAAACATAACAGGGTAGGGGCCGGGTGGGCATTCCGCCTCGGAGGCGGATCCGGCTCAGGGAGTGACGACCACTTACTCTCCGCCTCCCTGTTGCGCCCCTGGTCTGGTCTGGACCTCGGCGCGCTGCTTCCCCTCTCCTTCCTCCCACGAAGTACCAAGCCCTGTCTGGACCCTGGTGTGGGAGACCTTGAACCTGGAGAGCGGCTGACGTCTGGGTCTGGACTGGAGCCGCTGACCGGAGCTGGACCAGGCACTGGTGGAGCGGACTACACAGGCACCGGACTGGAGCCGCTGACCGGAGCTGGACTAGGCACCGGTGGAGCGGACTGCTCTGGCTCCGGAGTGGAGCCGCTGACCGGATCTGGACTAGACCCCGGTGGAGCGGACTGCTCTGGCTCCGGAGTGGAGCAGCTGACCGGAGCTGGATCAGGCACCGGTGGAGCGGACTGCTCTGGCTCCGGAGTGGAGCCGCTGACCGGAGCTGGACTGGACCCCGGTGAAGGGGATTGCTCTGGCTCCGGAGTGGAGCAGCTGACTGGAGCTGAACTGGGCACCGGTGGAGCGGACAGCTCTGGCTCCGGAGTGGAGCAGCTGACCGGTGCCGGACCAGGCACCGGTGGAACAGGCACGAGCCGTGCCGGACTGGACACACGCACCACTGGCTTGGTGTGGGGAGCAGGAACGGGCCGGACCGGGCTGGCGACGCGCACCCCTGGCTTGGTGCGATGGGCAGGAACAGGCTGGGCCGGGCTGGCGATGCGCACCACTGGCCTGGTGCGGGGAGCAGGCACAGGCCAGGCCAGGCTGGCGACGCGCACCACTGGCTTGGTGCGAGGGACAGGAACAGGCCGGACCGGGCTGGCGACCCGCACCACTGGCTTGGTGCGAGGGGTAGGAACAGGCCGGGCCAGGCTGGCGACGCGCACCACTAGCTTGGTGCGAGGGGCAGGAACAGGCCGGACCGGGCTGGCGACGCGCACCACTGACTTGGTGCGAGGGGCAGGAACAGGCCGGGCTGGCGACGCACACCACTGGCTTGGTGCGAGGGACAGGAACAGGCCGGACCGGGCTGGCGACGCGCACCACTGGCTTGGTGCGAGGAGCAGGAACAGGATGGGCCGGACTAGAGACGCACACCACTAGCTTGGTGCAAGGGGCAGGAACGGGTCGGGCCGTACTGGGAACACGCACCACTGGCTTAGTGCGGGAAGCAGGAACGGGCCGGACCGGACTGGCGACACGCACCACTTGCTTGGTGCGAGGAGCGGGACTGGGTTCCTTTATTAACCCCCGCTCCTTCTGCTGCCTAACCAGCTCCTCTCGCCGTGCCTCTACACTTTCCTTCTCCCTTATAGCCTCCTGTAGCGCCTCCCTCTGACCGAATAACTCCTGCTCCCTCTGAACCAATAGCCCCCGTAACATGGTGGCCTCCTCTCCTAACCTGCAGATCCGCCCTGTCGCGGCCTCCTGCTGCCTCGTCGTCCACACCGTGTGCCCCCCCCAAAATGTTCTTGGGGTTGCCTCTCGGGTCTCCGTCGTCGGCACTCCTCTTTCCGTGAGGACTCCTCCGGGAGCCCCCACGAGTTAGGGAACAGAAACTTGTCGTCGTTGTCATCCTCCGACTCCTCAGTATAATACTGTTCCCACTCCTCTTCCCAAGGTCGTAGGGACCCAAACTGAAAACCAACCGGGTGCAGTGGTCGGGGCTCTTCTCTCACGCTCCCCGACCACCCCTTTAGCCCCCCATTTTTTTTTTATTGGGGCTGCTTCTCGGACCTCCTCCTCGGCCGGCTTCCGTGTTGCCGTTGCTCCTCTCCTGCCTGGGCATCTACCTTCGCCCATGGCCCTTTCCCCGCGAATATCTCTTCCCATGACCACAATTTGCCCACCTGGGACATGGCTATTCGCTCCTCCTGGGCACGCTGCTTGGTCCTCGTTTGGTGGGATCTTCTGTCACGATCGTTGATGAACAGGATGGACAAAGGCGCAGCGTGATATGCGTACAGGTTTATTAAATATCAAACACAACGACAAAATAACAAACAAAACGAAACATGAAGTCCAAGGCAGCACAACACAACATACCTTAACACGGAACAAGATCCCACAACCCACTAGTGCCAATAGGCTGCCTAAGTATGGTCCCCAATCAGAGACAACGAGCGACAGCTGCCTCTGATTGGGAACCACACCGGCCAACATAGATCTAGACGATCTAGATCTAAACCTAGAAAATACAACATAGAACATACCACACAGAAAATACACACCCTGACTCAACAAATACGAGTCCCCAGAGTCAGGACGTGGCACAGGGCCTGGCTCCCCAGTGGGAGGCAGTGCCTGTCTCCCCTGACTTGAACACAAGCACACAAACAAAAAACAATGCTGATGGTACAAGTCTGAATGGTAATGATGATAGACGATAAAAGACGGCCTGAGGTGAATGAACATCAGCCCAGACAAGAATCTACAGAACCTTCGATCCCGTCACCTACAATATTCCCAATTCTCTGGCACTCAACACACAGACAGACCATGTCCCATTGTTAGTTGTGGTTGATCATTTAAAGCAAACAGCAGGAGGTTAAACCATCTACCATGTTAAATACTGATACTGTACATCGCTTACACCAGCAGCTTTAGCCAAATCCCCAATATCGCTTGGTGCCAGTAGGTCTTAATAGGCAGGATTATTAATGTTATCAGTAGCCTACATTATGAAAGGCCTAATACAATGACTATCCTCATTAGAGCCTGATAAAGCTCTTAAAACGTAGTGAACTGCAGGTGAGATTGTGACAAGCCGAAGTTTCTAGCCAATCAGGACAGTATAATACAGTGGTTAGACCAAGAGGCAGTTTATCGGGGTCAGCCCAACTGTCAGTAGAAGTGTTGCTCTTGTAGTACAATCAAGGGCAAGAGCAAGACCATCATCTGCCTAGAAACCTTTGAGAAAATGATACCCAAGAGAAGGATGGCATGAGATTTGAACAGATTTGTGGGCACAGGAATTGAAGTTCTGCTGCAACTGAAAGTAAATCTCAGCTCTTTTCTGTTCTGTCCTTTTTCAAGGTCTTTCCTAAAAATGCTAAACTGTTTGGTTATCTGGAACACACCAACCCCTCCATGTCTTTGGGCCGCAACACTAATAAAAATACTGGTGCTGTTGCCATGGAGACTTGTCACTGTTACAGAACTGATTCAGTTACTATGACAACCTGAAAATCCCCACAAATGTGGAAAGTGGAGCACGTAACACACACACACACACACATACACACACACACACACAAAGCTCCAATCCACATCTTGTCAGTGTTAATTTTGGCACTCTTTTAGATTTAGTCTAGTCTTAGTCATTTTGACTAAAATATCATTAAGTCAGTCACATTTTTGTCATTTGAATAATGATTTAGTGTAGTTATTGCCAAATTGACGAAAACAGTGGGCCATTTTAGTCAACTAAATGCCCTTTAATTTGAGTCACATCACATTTGTATTGCCTCATTAACCTATAGTAAACATAAATCATTGACTTCCATGTGCACAAACATACATAGCCTTGTCCTACCAAAGTATTTTTCTGCATAACATCATATTCTCTTCCCAACAGCAGATACAGTATATGACAAACATATATAAGAATTATCTGGACAATATATCCTACATAGATACTACACAGAGAGAGAGAGGCACAATCACAATCAAAGTATTGGCAAAGTAGTATGGGTTGCACCTCCATCACTCAGTTGTGTCATTGCCATTGTTATCAATGTTCCACAGATGTCGCAGCCGCATTGATGTCCAAAAGTAGAACGGGGGCTAATCCCAAGTCCCCTGTGCTTTAGTCCAAGTCGGAGTCACCAATGGTCGAGTCACGAGTCCACATCAACTCAAAATACAGCTATTTACCCAGTCAGATATAGCGTAGTGGCAAGAGGGATTTAGTAAAAAATTGTTTGCTATCCCTTTTACTTTCTTTCTCTGCCACCAAATGTTTTCATATAAGCTACTGGTAATGTTACCATGGCCAAGTTCAGTTAAAAAACGTTCTCGAACTTTGCAGATAGAAATTCCATGAATAGAGCCGATGTTATTCCTTATTTAATAATATAATAATAATATAATATGCCATTTAGCAGACGCTTTTATCCAAAGCGACTTACAGTCATGCATGCATACATTGTAAGAGGCATGTTTGTTCTACATAGCATATTTCTATCTGAACGTTCCAAAATGCTGCGTCCTGCTGAACGCGCCCCAGGTTGTGTTCTCCCGAGTGGCGCAGTGGTCTAAGGCACTGCATTGCAGTGCTAGCTGTGCCACCAGAGATCCTGGTTCGAATCCAGGCTCTGTCGTAGCCGGCCGTGACCGGGAGACCCATGTGGCGGCGCGCAATTGGCTCAGCGTCGTCCAGGGTAGGGGAGGGAATGGCCGGCAGGGATGTAGCTCAGTTGATAGAGCATGGCGTTTGCAACGCCAGGGTTGTGGGTTCGATTCCCACAGGGGGTAGGGAAAAAAAATTTCAATAATGTAAGTCGCTCTGGATAAGAGCGTCTGCTAAATGACTAAAATGTAAATGTAATGTTAGCTATAGCTAGCTGATGAGGAAACATGACTGAACAAGATGTAGCCTAAACCAAAGGTTAAATGTCCGGTCCGCAAGTTGCCTGGTTTTAGAACAGCCCACCATATGCTTTGTGAATATAAAATGCCGCCCGCCAATGCACACAGAAAGAAAAAAACATAGCGCCATGTCTTTTTACTATAGAATCAAGCGTTTTTTCTAAGAAAAAGAGGGAGACTTGGCTACGTTGGCTACAGAACATGTATATGAAATGCAGTGGGAAAAGTGGGAGGGTTGAACGAGATTACAAATTCAAAGACAGCCTACTTTTCTATAGCCTACTCAAGGGAGAGATAAACATAGCTAGACTATTGTTTTACTATTAAACTCAATGCTGCTATTGCTTTTAATTTTATAAATGTTTTTTAACCAGGCAAATGGTAGCTAACTAGAAGGCTGGTGGTGAGATGGTTAGGTGAAGCAAGAGTCGCCTGCGCAATGTGTATAAGCGGAGGCGTAGCCAGAGCGGAGCCTGTCTGCTGCTCTGCCCACACTGATCGCTTGCTCCACCGCAGCTCACCAGCTGATGTAGGCTGTGTTTGCCTGGTGTGACCCATCCTTCCCACTGCTGAACACATTTTTTCTCTTCTTGTTTTAGTCAACTGAAATCAAAAAATCATGTTTATTTAGTTATAGTTTTTTCTGGGTCTATTTAGTCAGTTATAGTCTCTACAATTGCCTTTGAAAAATAGGTGTTTGATTAATATTTTAGTCACTATTTTTGTTGATAAAATTAACCCTCCATCACATCATTCATTCATCAAAGCCAGAGCTCATGTGACGAGCAGGGATGGCAGATTTATTGACTATATGTTAAGATATGCGCAAAGCAGATTATCATTCCTCATGCTGTTGTATATTCATATTTATCATACTTTTGAATCCCTCCCTGTCCATCTCTATTTCCTCTCTCTCCATATTTTCCCTTGATGAAACACATTGTCCTCAGTTGCAGAGTGGGCTGAGTCAAATGTATGTATGCACACATGACTGTAAGTCGCTTCGCTAAATAGCATATATTATTATTATATTATCAAATGCACCCACCCACCCACACAGTCACCCGCACTTACAGTGGGGAAAATAAGTATTTAGTCAGCCACCAATTGTGCAAGTTCTCCCACTTAAAAAGATGAGAGAGGCCTGTAATTTTCATCATAGGTACACGTCAACTATGACAGACAAAATGAGGAAAAAAATTCCAGAAAATCACATTGTAGGATTTTTAATGAATTTATTTGCAGATTATGGTGGAAAATAAGTATTTGGTCAATAACAAAAGTTTCTAAATACTTTGTTATATACCCTTTGTTGGCAATGACACAGGTCAAATGTTTTCTGTAAGTCTTCACAAGGTTTTCACACACTGTTGCTGGTATTTTGGCCCATTCCTCCATGCAGATCCCCTCTAGAGCAGTGATGTTTTGGGGCTGTCGCTGGGCAACACAGACGTTCAACTCCCTCCAAAGATTTTCTATGGGGTTGAGATCTGGAGACTGGCTAGGCCACTCCAGGACCTTGAAATGCTTCTTACGAAGCCACTCCTTCGTTGCCCGGGCGGTGTGTTTGGGATCATTGTCATGCTGAAAGACCCAGCCACGTTTCATCTTCAATGCCCTTGCTGATGGAAGGAGGTTTTCACTCAAAATCTCACGATACATGGCCCCATTCATTCTTTCCTTTACACGGATCAGTCATCCTGGTCCCTTTACAGAAAAACAGCCCCAAAGCATGATGTTTCCACCCCCATGCTTCACAGTAGGTATGGCGTTCTTTGGATGCAACTCAGCATTCTTTGTCCTCCAAATACGACGAGTTGAGTTTTTACCAAAAAGTTATATTTTGGTTTCATCTGACCATATGACATTCTCCCAATCCTCTTCTGGATCATCCAAATGCACTCTAGCAAACTTCAGACGGGCCTGGACTTGTACTGGCTTAAGCAGGGGGACACGTCTGGCACTGCAGGATTTGAGTCCCTGGCGGCGTAGTGTGTTACTGATGGTAGGCTTTGTTACTTTGGTCCCAGCTCTCTGCAGGTCATTCACTACGTCCCCCCGTGTGGTTCTGGGATTTTTGCTCACCGTTCTTGTGATCATTTTGACCCCACGGGGTGAGATCTTGCGTGGAGCCCCAGATCGAGGGAGATTATCAGTGGTCTTGTATGTCTTCCATTTCCTAATAATTGCTCCCACAGTTGATTTCTTCAAACCAAGCTGCTTACCTATTGCAGATTCAGTCTTCCCAGCCTGGTGCAGGTCTACAATTTTGTTTCTGGTGTCCTTTGACAGCTCTTTGGTCTTGGCCATAGTGGAATCTGGAGTTTGACTGTTTGAGGTTGTGGACAGGTGTCTTTTATACTGATAACAAGTTCAAACAGGTGCCATTAATACAGGTAATGAGTGGAGGACAGAGGAGCCTCTTAAAGAATAAGTTACAGGTCTGTGAGAGCCAGAAATCTTGCTTGTTTGTAGGTGACCAAATACTTATTTTCCACCATAATTTGCAAATAAATTCATAAAAAATCCTACAATGTGATTTTCTGGAGAAAAAAATTCTCAATTTGTCTGTCATAGTTGACGTGTACCTATGATGAAAATGACAGGCCTCTCTCATCTTTTTAAGTGGGAGAACTTGCACAATTGGTGGCTGACTAAATACTTTTTCCCCCCACTGTATACACACATGCCCCTCCACCCCCAAACATAGTACAAAAGCACACACCAAATCCCAGTAAGTAAGAGAGAGAAAGCCACAGAGAGTTTCTGGAGAGGCTTATGAAAGGCCTTTAATTACAGAGCACCATAACGAGTAGCTGGGAACAAGGATTTACAAAAGGACTGCTTGAGGAACAAAGAGGCAGAGCATTGAAGGGCTTTGAACTGCAAGCCTGGATGACTGAGAAGAGATTAACTATGATCAAGTTCCGTTTTATGTCGACCTTGTTCACGATAATGAATTGCACAATTTTCCTAGAAAAGACTAGAGAGGCAGGGTATTGCACAAGAGTGTGGAATTAACCACAGATGAAATAACTGATCCCTGCCTTTCTTATGATGATATATCAGTTTATAGCTGATGTTGGTGTTGGTCTGGTAGGGGGATGAGTTGTCAGTTTTATGCTTGGTAATGAAGATGAATGAAAGGCATTTACAGTAAGTAGATGATTTCCTTGTTGAGGCATTGACTCGTCAGTTCTAGCTGACATCAGTTATTGGGCCTACAGCAAGTTGGATTGTTATTGAAACTGTCCTTGAATGCAATGCGGCTTTATTACTCTAAGTTGAGACGTAAGAGGCAGGGCTAACAATTTGTCCTGCTGGAAATCTGCCTTACAATTATGGATGTGTTATGACTCATTTTGTAGCTTCCCCCTTCCAATCCTTGACTTTGAGTCTTACTGTAAGCAGATATGAGTGCACGGCTTGGTACAGTACACAGTAGAGGCCCTAGCATCAGTGTATCATGGGTGAAGGAATGGATAGCCCACACACAGTGTCTGTGTATGTGGGTCTTCTGACTGCAGGCCCTGATTCAGTGAGCTCATACCGGTTGGGACCGGATCGTGGTGGAAGTAAGGGTGGGCAGGAGTCTGCGTGACTCTCCCCCAGGCGCCGTGTGCCCTTCATGGGGCATCATCGAGCCGCCCTCCACAGCCTAGCACTCCATCAGCCCAGTAAACATCAAGCCCACCAGTCAGATTCCACAGACGTCATCGGCCCATCTAGACCTCAACATTCTCTCTCTCAACCTCCATGTGTCACATTAATTAGATCTTCAACATGGACCTCGATCTGCTCCTTGATGATGGATAAAATCTACTGTCTCTCTCTCTCAGCCTCCATCATTCAACTTTACTACATCCACTATCTCTCTCTCTAAAGACCTCATCTGGATAAGAGCGTCTGCTAAATGACAAAAATGTAATGTAAAATGAGCCCATCAGTCTATAATAATCCAAGTACAAAGCATATCCGGTGTCTCTAAACCCACACTCCACTTTTACAAGCCGTCACTGCTCCGTTTACAGCTCCACTACTGATAAAGGCCTCTAAGCCTCTTAATATATCCTGTTACTTCGCCGCTTCAACTATCTCACACATTCAACTAACCTTCTATTTATACAATGCTAATAATAGGCATCTGTTGTCACCCACCTAGTTTTTGTAAAAAGTATCTCATTTCAAAGGCCTTTCAGTTGTGACCCCAGGCATCCCTCTTGCTTCTATAAGTAGCAGGTGAGCCATGCCTGTGGTGTGAAGCAGCATTCCTCACATACTTTCCACATTATCAAGCCGTGGTTTTACCCTACCCAGCTCAGCATTTTCCGATCCTGGAAAGCCGATTTGGACGTGGAACAAAGGCTCTGCTGCCACTCGGAAACAACGGCTCCCAATACGAGGGTCAGAGGGCACAGGTAAGCCCAAAATGTTACTTAGGGAGATTGCCATGGCAACAACTTGCATCAGCCAACATCACACCACTCCCTGGTTCTACCAGCCTACTGCTTATTGCGGAGAATAATCTGAGGGAGCGAGAGGGGGCCCTAATGCGAGGATAATAAACGTGCTACAACAGGCGTGGCAGTCATAGACGTCTCAGCCGGGCAGAAAACAGACAAAGCAAAACACCTAAACTGCATAATATGATAAACTCTCAAATAGTGTGACGCGTGTAACGAAAAGTGTCCTTATTTTTCCTGTGAGCACTCATAGACCCCAAAACTTGTCCATTGACAGGCGAAGGGACATTCTCTAAATTAGATCATGGAAATTCCGTTTAGTTTTAATTGAGTTGTGAACTGCCATTGCCCTTGGCTGTGAAAGAGGTGCAACTGGGTGGAAAGGGTGAAGGAGTGACGTCAGATTCAGTCCTCTTCATTCTCTCCGTGAACCACACCTGTGTAGAAGTGACTCATTTTCCCACAGGATGGCTTATTTAAACTGACTTCCTGCAAGTGTGGTGTGCCATGGTGACACAACAGTATTTCAGTGGTCAATTTAACAGCCATTTCATTTTTATTTCCTGTCTTTCCTCCCACAACCCCCCCTTATTTTCCAACACCCCGTGCCCCCTCCCATCCCTTTCCTACAAGTATTGTGCGCTCAATGACAGAAAAGTGCTTTTACCACAAAGAAATGTCTTTATTTTACTTCCAACATAAAACATACTGTTGACACACAGGTATACAAGAGAGGTATCTTGCAAAGAAACTATATTCACTAACGTCATTATCAGAACAGAACATTTAGAACAGTAATATGGAATGTAGTAATTATTTTCTCCATTTAGTTTCTCATTTTTTATTTTTTTATTTTTAAGAAATATGTCAAATAAATAAAGTTTCTATATAGTCTTTCTCTATATAGTTTCCATATAGTATTTATTGTCCTTATCAATATATTCTCTTCTTCAGTCACCATTTCAGGAATGAAAAACAAAGAAAGTTACAAAGTAATTACATTATCCCCTTATAACCCCCTACATTAAATGTCTATGATTTCGGGACTAAACAGTACAGGGGGGGAGTATGGTGGACAAATGGTAGAAATTCCTTCTTCTTCACCTAAATCTTCTTCTCCTTCCAAGACAAAAAAAAGTGTCTTCTCCATGCGTAGTTGTTGTAGTAAACCCAGACGCCCAAAAGTAAAACAAGTCTGTTTGTTTGTTTGTTGCTGGGACCAGCAGAGACACCAGGAGAAATACGAAATGTCAGCCATAGGAGAGCGAGGAGATCACTCGCTACAGAGCTGCCAGCCGACTGAGCAAACCTGCCCAGACCCGTTCAGTCTGTACAGAAGCAACTCCCACTCGTGTGTGCTGTGCGGTTGGGGGAACGGCAGTCCAAACTCAATCCACAAACACCTCATGTAACCTTACAGTTTAATAAGCACCAAGTCTGACTCACAGAACTACACTTAAGCTTTACGTCTCTCTCTCAGAGAGACCATACAGTAAAGAAAACTGTCTGTAACAGAGGAGCAGAGGTGGAAAGGAGAGGAAAGGAGGACGCTACTGGAGTCCCTGAGCCTGTTAATAGACTAGAGTCTCAGCCACAATCTCTCCCACCACATAGAAAAGAAAGAAAGGGAGAAAGAGAGAAAGAACAGTCACAGAGACAAGGTGCAAACGAGTGCACAAGCGGTCCTGTCCCGTGTTGGTTCAGGGGAAGGGTGGGGAGTGCAGAACCGACCCCAGCGTGGCCCCTCCCCCGGGCCAGAATCTCCCTGGTTCTCCCCTACAGTAGGTGGGGGGTCAGACCCCCGGCCGTGTCGTGGCCATTAGGACCGGGCCAGTGGCGGAGGAGGATAGAGCAGGGCTACAGCTACAGCTCAGTGCTGTTATTCCCAGGTTAGCTTCCCAGAGTGGAGGCTCAGCCTTTAGTCGGCGCTATGCTCCTCCAGCTGGGAGATGATGGTGATGAGGTTCTGCAGGCCGAAGATGTAGCCACTGTCCTGACCCTCATGCACCACACTGTCCTCCCCGTAATGGCGACACGTCGTGTGGGCAAAGTCTATCATCCTCACATCCACTGCCGGGCTGCTGGCCTCCCCTGCTCCACCACGGGACGAGCGACCGGCACTACCGTTACTGCTCCCGTTACTGCTCCCATTACTGCTCCCGTTACTGCTCCCGCCAGCACTGCTGCCAGCTGCCGAGCCACGGGTGAACCCAAACGCCCCTTCTTCCTCTTCCTCATCTGAGGGCTCGTCTTCATCACCCTCCTCTCCTCCACGGTGGCGGGGTCGGGTGGGGGCGCGGGGGGGCTCCCCATCATAGATGATGAGGAGGGAGGAGGAGTAGAAGCGGTAGGACTCGCAGGACTCCAGGGTTTCCTGCATCTCCCTGAGCTTCCGCAGCACCGGGGAGAGCAGCTCGTGCCGCAGACGCTGCCCGTCGTGGAAGAACTGGAACAGAGCCTCCTTGAAGCCCGGCAGGCTCAGCTTCCTCCCGTGGTACTTGTTCATGAACATCAGCTGGCCTGAGTCTGACTGGTACACCTGCATGCCACAAAGCCGGACACCGATGGAGGCGGAGGTGCTCTGTTGACATTTGCGGATCTGGTTGGCCTTCTTCTCCTCTGACGCGTCGTCACCGTGCTGCCGCGTGCCCATCTTCAGGTCCAGCACGCACGGCACTGCGTGACGCCATGTCAGGTTCTCCAACAGGATGAATTTGTATTGGTTGCGGTGTTTGGAGTTCTCCTTCATCCTCTGGAGGTGCTGCTGGTGGCATTTCAGACTCCAGGGGTTGTGTTTGATCTGCTTCCGATCTAGGCTGTAGCGGAGTACCTCAGCCTGCTGCTGCACCTCCGCACCGTTATAACTACACACACATAGAGAGGAAAGAGAAGTTAGATATCTGCCAATCACCATACAGTACATCTTTGCTGTATTGAATCTATGAAACTGTTGGTGTTTGGATATATTTGTACATTCAGTATGTGTATGGATGCAACAGTATGTGTTCACCTTTTGCTCTTGTTCTCTTTAGTGCTCTGTCTGGCCCGGTCTTTGCTGTAGTTGTCATTATCCAGCAATAGGGACGATGATTTCTTGTTGCCCCACTTGATCATCTTGCTTTTAGGCTCGCAGTCAGCTGAGGGGTCCTTGTTTTCCATGTTCTCTGGTTCATTGTGGATGGGGTAAGCAATGAGGCACAGGTTGCCCTCTTCGTCTTCCTCAAAGCTGACTGACACCACACCTGAGAGAGGGAGAGATGGAGGGAAGGGGAAAAGAGAAGGATAGGAAGGTGGTTAGTACCCGGCATTGGATTTTTTATTTTATAATGCTATGATGAAGCCAAAACCTCCCAGTAACTGGGTAGTCATAGGCAGCTCTTACCAACTGGGTCCTGCTTCCAGCCAAATACACTCTGTAAAGAGAGACGCAAACACAAACAAACACATGCTTTGCTATGGAGGGAGCAGAGAGAGAGAGTGGGTGGGGGTCAAGGAGGCAGCAGAGAGAGAGCAATAAGTGGCAACAACAATGTATGTGTTTCCAAGTACTTCAAATGTGAATGTGAGAATGAACCCAAGAAGCAAAGAGATACACAAACACCACAGGAGGCTCAAATGTATGACACTCAGTCCGACCTTTATTGAGAAACTACCAAACCCACCCAGAACCACAAATTAACTGATACACAGTGTTACAATGTTTCAAGGCAACCCAAAAGAAATGACAGCAAAAATACACTGTATAAACTCAAAAACCACCACAACAACAACACACCTGAATTATACTTCATAGAGATACAACAGTTCCATCAAGACAGGCATTTTGTGTGCACCGTCTCTCTGACCAGTCCATGTTTTAAGAGTCCATTCAGTCTGACTTGCCTTTTTATACAGTCCATTTGAAGTCAATAATCCAAACACACTAACAAATGAAAAAGGGAAGGGATGGACAGAGTGGTGGGGAGGAGGGTGGTGGGATGGACACAGTGGTGGGGAGGAGGGTGGTGGGATGGACACAGTGGTGGGGAGGAGGGTGGTGGGATGGACACAGTGGTGGGGAGGAGGGTGGTGGGATGGACAGAGTGGTGGGGAGGAGGGTGGTGGGATGGACAGAGTGGTGGGGAGGAGGGTGGTGGGATGGACACAGTGGTGGGGAGGAGGGTGGTGGGATGGACAGAGTGGTGGGGAGGAGGGTGGTGGGATGGACAGAGTGGTGGGGAGGAGGGTGGTGGGATGGACAGAGTGGTGGGGAGGAGGGTGGTGGGATGGAAAGAGTGGTGGGGAGGAGGGTGGTGGGATGGACAGAGTGGTGGGATGGACGGAGTGGTGGAGAGGAGGGTGGTGGGTCTCCGGAACACTTTCATAGAAAACTGTACACACTGTTACTTAGTCCTGGGATCATTTATGATGCGTTCCCCAAACATGCACACACCCCCTATCCCCCTCTACCTAATAAACCCCTGCAGAAGGGCCTGTGTACTGCAACCCTCTCTGCAGACTGGGGGAAGGGGGTGGTGGGTGTCAAGACAGGAAGAGTAAACATCACAGCTGCAGGAGCTGACACAGACAAACTAGAGAGAGGGAGGGAGGAACAGCGGGATTGGGAGATGGAGAGAGATAGGCAGGGGGATGGATATTCAGCATCCCATTGAATTTAAACATGACAATAAGACTGACAGCAAAAGCAAATCCCAGCCTTTCTGAAATACAAACAAAAACATCCCTGGTTTACACTGGAGGAAAGGTTCTCTGAAGCATAAAGACAGATCCTTCATTAGGGCCTATGTGTATGAGCTGATAATGGGTGGGTTGGCCAGTGACTTGGAGGACAATGGGACCCAGCGCTTATCTCTCCTCTGCAGCGCCTGTCTTGAGTGATGTCATGCACAGTGATGTCACTACCCTGAAGCAGTTAACCCTCTACTGGCCAGGGCTGTTCCAACTGACAGAGCTGCACTGTTAGCGGGGCATGTAAGGATGAGTGTTTAAGTGCCTGCGACTCATGTGCTTTGTGAGTATGCAAGTGTGTGAACGTGACTGTATATGGGCCTACATTAGTTTGTAAGAGTGTGAGAGTGTGTGTAAAAGTGTTTTGAGCAGAAGTAAGTGTGTTTGTTAGGTGTGGAATATTCTCAGTGTCACCAGACGTCTGTGCTCTTCTTTCTACAGCTTCATCTACCATCCAAATCACACTGGTCTTTTTATAGTTCTACGATGCATTGCTGCAGAGTCAGATACATGCTAGCGCCTCAACTCCATCACATAACCGGGGTAGGAGTGACTTGATAGAAAGTGTATGTGTGTGTGATGTGTGTGTAGGCCTATCTGTGAGTGCAAGTGTCAGGAGGCACCGAATGTAGCATCATGGTCAATGAAAAACAATACAGAGTGAGATATTCCACCCAAGGTGTGTGAGAGTGTTTGTGTGTGTATTCGTTATCCATGACAGGCTGATGTCCAGTCAGACACAGCTATCTCTCCCACTCAGCATTCTGTCTCTGATGATCAGCCCCATTAATTATTGAGTATGTTGGGAACTGGATCCTTCCTCCAGTAACTTTAGCCCTCTTCGGAGATGCGGACATGCCGGGCAGGCGCTCAGGGCTACTGGGCTTTTATCCCTACTGTCAGGAGAGGGCCTGGGGCCGACCATGGTCTGAGCAGACGAGATAGTGATGCTGTTGGTCCTCTGTGATATTTCAATGGCGATATAATCCAATGGAACAGAATAGAATCTAATAAAAGACACATTACATCCTGCCTGTGTGACTGACTTACCCAACCAAGGACACCTTTGCGTGTGTATGAGGGTTGTCTCCGTCTAATGCAGAATGCCTTGGTCACACCTATCCATCAGGGGATGAAGATCCTGTCATACCCCTCTCCACCATTACATTACCCGACACTGCAGAGCCCTGATGCATCATGCAGTCACATACTGTCTGTCCCCAACCCCCCTCTCACTTGAGCCCCACAATGAAACTAATCCCTTTGTGCTGCTGTGGTACTGCCATCTCCAGTGACCTGCTGTAATCCTAAATGCAGC
This sequence comes from Coregonus lavaretus, assembly GCF_964263955.1. NCBI lineage: Eukaryota > Metazoa > Chordata > Actinopteri > Salmoniformes > Salmonidae > Coregonus > Coregonus lavaretus. The sequence goes on from NC_139999.1 coordinate 32,386,963, forward strand.
TAATATTACAAAACACTCCAGCTGACCATATCAGTAGAGATAACCAGGGAGATAAAAAGAGAGCAATGGAGAGGTGGAGGTAGAGAAAGATAGAGAGAGAAGAAAGGAGATGAGGAGAGAAATAAAGGGCAATAGCAGTAGGGCACAACACACACACACAGCATAATGGATGTTATTCACATGACAGTAGCATTATATTGTAGGTTTAGGTTGGGTAGGGAAAAAGCTTACCTCTGTACTGGGGGGTGAACTTCCTCATTTCGGGGGGCAGGCTCTTGTAGAACTGGTGTTCTCGGGGGATGAGGGGCTTGCAGATGGTCTGGTCGCCGAAACGCAGCACGCAAGAGTGGCCCCCCACCTGGTGCACAAAGGGCTCAAGCATCACTCCTTTCCCGGGATAGGAGGGCGTCCCGTCTGCCTGCATAAGGGCTTCTAGAGCAGGACTCATCCTCACTCCGCATCGGACAGCTAAACTGGAGGGGCCCACGATGAGGCTGCTCGGGCTGCCTATCTTCTGGCTGTACCGCTCTTTTTCGCTGTGGGGCGCTAATGAACGCCTGCTAGGACAGCAGAGACCACGGAAGGAAAAACAAAGGGTGCAGCAGGAAGCAGAAGAGAAGAGTAAAAACGTTTAGTTCCCTGTGCTTTCCTGGTCCGAAAGCAGAGTTGTATAGTCCAAGTTTGGGTTAAGGTAATCTCCCTGTGTACGTAGTGCTAGTAAATCGTTATTTTCGACAGGTCTGGGGCTGTAGGTTGTGTGTGAGCGCGAGTGTGGGTTGTTCCTGACTCTCTCTGTCTGTCGCCGATAATGAACTGAGGTCTGTACTGAGCTCAGAGCAAGAAAAGGATAAAAACAGGTCGGCCCCGCCTCCTACCCGCGTCAGCCTATCAGAGCTCAGCAGCTGTTGTTGGGTGGGAACTAAGCACTGAGAACAGGAACAAGCAAACAAAGGAAGGAGAGCACTGCAAGGAGAGAGAGAGAGAGAGAGAGAGAGAGAGAGAGAGAGAGAGAGAGAGAGAGAGAGAGAGAGAGAGAGAGAGAGAGAGAGAGAGAGAGAGAGGGGGAGGGGAGAGAAATGAATGACCATAGAAAACAGACAGGCAGAGACAAAAACACATCTACAGTATCTAAAGAGGGGGTTAAATACATAGACCTATACGTTAATATCTGTTGAATTGGTTACTGCTTCTGAAAAAAATTATACTTAGCATTCCAATGCCAAGGCAGAAGAGAATTTGAATCTGGGAGAGAGAGACCCACGTTAAAAAATACTATAGTCTATACTATGGTAGGAATACTATAGTATTCACTGTATTGTTTTTGCAGACTTTACCGTAGTATTTACTGTAGTGTTTTTGTGGACTGTAGTATTTACTGTAGGGGGAGTTTCTCCTTGAGGAAACCTACTGGAGAAATACCAAAAGAGCACATTTTCCATAACCTGTAGGTAGCAAGGACTTGGTTCTGAACGGTGGTGTAAAGTACTTAAGTAAAAATACTTTGAAGTACTACTTAAGTAGTTTTTTTTAGGTATCTGTACTATACTTTACTAATTATATTTTGAACAAGTTTTATGTTTACATTCCTAAGAAAATAAAGTACTAGTTACATTTTGAATGCTTAGCAGGACAGGAAGATGGTCCAATTCACACACTTATCAAGAGAACATCCCTGGCATCTCTACTGCCTCTGATCTGAAGGACTCACTAAACACAAATGCTTTGTTTGTAAATGATGTCTGAGTGTTGGAGTATGCCCCTGGATATCCGTAAATAAAAAAAGCAAGAAAATGGTGCAGTTTGGTTTGCTTAATATAAGGAATTTTAAATTATTTATACTTCGACTTTTGATACTTAAGCATATTTAAAATCAAATACTTTTAGACCTTTACTCAAGTAGTATTTTACTGGATGACTTTCACTTGAGTCATTTTCTATTAAGGTATCTTTACTTTTACTCAAGTATGAAAATTGGGTACTTTTTCCACCACTGGTTCTGAACAGCATTCAGCATTTCTCTATGACCTGTAAAGAACACAATATATGGTCTGTGTCTCTATAGCCTGTGGAGAACACAATATATTGTCTATACTTGGCATGTAGGTTTCTCACTTGTGGGTGGCACAAATTGGAACAATGGGAGGGGAATGGGCAGGGTTTATGCAAATTAAATACGGTATTATTTATTATAGTTTAAGAAATGCAGTGTTTTTGCAGACTGTAGTGTTTTTGCTGACATTTCTGTAGTATTTACTACAGTGTTTTTTGTGCGGATAATACTGTAGTATTTACTATAGTATTCTACCGTATACAAAAAAATCTATACTAAGTACTACACATGATCGAGGGACATAGTTATATAGTAAGTTGTAGTATTCTATAGTAAACTGTAGTATTTTTTATGTGGGGAGGAACAGAGAGAGGGAAAGTGAAATTGATTTTCTAAGCAGTTTCCCATCCATTTCACCTGTTTGCCTTGTTATTCTTATTAGCTGATAAAGAGCAGAAAGAGATGGTGGGAGAGGAAAAGAGAAACTGGCAGAAGGAAGACAGAAACTGATATGGTGCAGCAGCCACAAATAGCAGGCATTACCACAGTAATATTTAAACTATGTGCGCTTCCTGTCAGCACTGCGTCACCTGTGTGTCATTGTCAGTGTCAGAGAGCGAGAGAGAGACAGACTGATAGGCTAACAGAGCGCTAACAACTGATCTGCAACAACAATCACATTAGGCAACTTCACATATCCTTCTAATAAGAACAACGTTTTCCACAGGTAAACAATCAGGTCACAAGCAGTTTTATAGACCTCCATAAATACACACACACACACACACACACACACACACACACACACACACACACACACACACACACACACACACACACACACACACACACACACACACACACACATAATCACACACACACACACACACACACACACCTATGTAATGTACGGATGTAATTAGTGCGATATTCTGGGAAGAGACAAGGAAAGGGTTACGTAAATGTCAATTTATATTCTAAATGGGTTACGGATTTGACTGTTGGACCCAATCAGCTCTGAGGCTAGCTGGGATGAGGCAGTCCAGTACAGGGCAGGGCAGGATGGGAGGCCATGGTTAGCATGGAGGAGCAGGCAGGGAGTAATCTCACAAACGCTAAGTCCCGATGTTCTACTTCCCAGCTGGGAATAATAATAATAATGGACCTGGTCGGGCTATACTCCAGGCAGGGCCTTGAGCCCAGTTATAAAACACATTACTGGGCCAGGCAGGCTCTAACCTCCTCCATCCGGTGGGCACAGAGCAATGATCTAACAGGGTCTAACAGACTCTAACATCCAGTAGGCACACAAGGGTGGCCATTCAGAAACATACCACCCAGTAAGCAAAATTACGTTGAAAATATATTTTATAAGTATTTTCCAGAAGTTGACATCACGTGCATTTTCCGGATTTCAAAAATAAGTATTTTCCAGATGTTGAAAATACGTATTTTCCGGACATTGAAAATATGTATTTCTGGACTTTTAACATAATTATGTATTTTCCAGACGTTGAAATCAGGTGAATTTTAGGTGCTGAATGATAGGTAAAAATAGGCATTTTCAGACGTCAGTACTTGTTTTCTCACATAAACTGAAATTGAGCGAACAGTGTAGAATCTTAGCAACCATGAAAAGTTAAAGCAATTTCCACTAGATAACACAGCCACAAAGTCAGAACAGCTTTCCCAATTTGATAACAGGTGCCGTTCCAGCGGGAGAAATCAATAGGCGAATATCACATCCAATCACAACACTGGCGGGTAAATAATATTGTGAAGCCTAAACTTAACCCTTAACTTCTACATTTTGAGAAATGGAACGATACAGAGCAGCAGGTTCGAAATTTGACGTTTGGAGAAATGGAACGAAACAGTACTGGCCGAAAGGGGTCTATATCAGGGGATATCTTTACATGACACGTTTTTGATATTCTAGAGAATACAGACCATTTCCATTGCATATGTTGAGTTTTGTCGATATGCACCATATCCTGAGAAATTCTGAATCCAGATGTCTTTTACACATATATGATATTGGGATTACTCCTAATATCACACATGGACATTTCCTACGGCCGGATATGGACATAAGTGACATCCTATTTTCTCTCTTCATGTTGACAAATACTGACTGTATACATCACATATCTGTGTTTTCTCAGCACATTCAATATATTATGCTATATTGATTCCAGATTTGCTTCTCTTGGCTGAGATCAATATCCGGATCTTGATATGCTTTTTGATATGCTGAAAATAAGGATGATTTCTAATGCATTTCGGAGTTTTCAGCACATGCTCAATAATTTGAAAATGTTTATTTTATGCACAAATCATTTATGGATTCCCTCCGGATATCATACATGGTATGGCCGGATATTGAGTCATTAGATATCCTTAGATAGGCCTATGTGGACATCTTATTTTCTCTATATGAAGACAAATACTGACAGTAGGCCTACATAGTATATTTTCTCAGCACATACAATGCATATGCTCTTGACTGAGGTCCATATCAGGATCTTGATATGCTAAATAAGGACAATTTCTGACGCTTATTTGAGTTGAAGACATGCTCAATAATTTGAGAAAATATTAAATCCATATAATTATTTTAGACACTAGCTATAATTTTTTTATTCCCTATGCATAAATGTGTTCGCAAACCGCAAGCTAAAAGCACTGTAACTGGTAGCCGAGCAACAAGAATCAGGTATTTCCTTCTGTGGAGTTCCAACTGTCATTTTTTAATTTGGGTGCCACAAATGAGTGTGTAAATGGTGTGTGGTTGAACTGACAGCTGGAGAAACAAAGAAGTGAGAAACTGTTCAGAAAATACCTAAAATAAGTTAATGTTAAAGTGAGTAGCTAACTTGAGATGTTTTATTTATCTTAGTAACTAGAATCAAGAACGTTATCCAATTTGGCCAGCAGCCAGTAGGGCTAGCTAGCTAGCTATTTAGGCTTGATAGAGGGGTAAAACCTTACTGGCTGCCTAGCTAACTAACAAATAACGAAATTGCCTTCCCTTCAGGAAAAACATTTTTACCCCCTATCAAGCCTCAAGGTGACAGCTAATGTTTTAAAACATTTAGGTGTATTTTGTATTACTAGTTAATACAGGCTAGGTAGCTAACTAACTTAGCTAGCTAACTAACAACTTGGCTAGCTAATTGTATCGAGGTTCTCTAAACCTGGCCTCTTGGAAACAACTAAAGAGTTCAGTGGCAGACTGGGATCTCCAACCCCATGCTAGGCCACTGATTGGCTGACCAGTTCAGCTGACTCTGTTTCCTGGCAACCTGGTACCTAATACATAGGTGTGAAGTGACCTTCTGCAGCAGGACTGAGGTCGGGGGTTGGTAGCCTAACTCAGCTGTAAGAAGGCACAAAGAGAAGGTTTGAGAGAGGGTTCTGAGAAGTACTTATGGGCAACTGTAAGGGTTTTCTACAGCTGCCCCAAAATGTATGTAGTACATTTTGCCTCAGTGAAGCGGTCTTGTGAGGGACAGTGAGGGACAAGTTGCTCACTGTGTCTGTGAGGCTGGGCTGTCCAGCAGCAGTCGGGACAGTCCGTGCTGCTGGAGGCGTCCAGGCTGGTGGAGGAGGCCATCCCTCGAGTCAGGCCAGGCATCCTCAGCCGGAACAGGGCGAGAGCACTGGTTAGGTGGAGGCTCTCCCACGGGGGGCTGGATGTTCACCCAGGTCTGGAGCCAGAGGCAGGCTCAGATCTGGTTTGGGCGGTGGACCAAGGACTGGAACTGGATCGAGCGGTGTCGCAGGGGCAGGACTGGACATCAGACCCAGCGATGGTTGTGGGTCTAGCAGCAATGTGTCCAAAGGGGCCGGTGAAGGCGATGGACCAAGGACTGATGCTGGGCCAGCTGATGAGCCATGGACAGGAACAGGCATCGGACCCAGGGCTGGTGCTGGGTCGGCCGATGGAGATGGTCTGTTGACGGGAGTGGATGGCTGGACCAGGACTGGAACCTGGTTGGCCGGTGGGTCCAAGACAGGGCCAGACATCGGACCCAGGGCTGGTGCTGGGTCTAGCGATGGGCCTAGGTCGGGGCTGGACTGGTCCTCCAGGATGGCAGTGGACACTGGTACCAGGACAGGAATCAGGTCAGCCGACTGTAGGTCCAGAGAACATGGTGCTACAGGCTCAGGTGCCAAATGGGATGCTGACTGGGACTTGGCTTGGGCGTCAGGTCCAGGCCAAGCAGGTCTGCAAGGGAAGCAGGTTGTGTAGGGACCAGCACCGCAGTTGAATCCGGTGATGGCTGGTCCAGGAGCGACACTAGCTGGAGTGTCTCCTCAGGTGTCGGTTTTGGTGCTGACTCGGGCACCGGTGGCTGCTGATCTGGCTGGCAGTCTGCAGGCGGAGGTGAAGCAGGCTGGAGCGCTGGTGGTTGCTGGTCAGACTGCAGCTCTGGCGACATCTCAACTTGCTGGAGCTCTGTTGGTCACAGGATGGTGCTCGGCCAGCTGCTGGAATGGATTGGGCTCTGGTGGCTGTCGTGTGGCATGCTCAAGCACCAGGAGTTGCTGGTCTGGCTGCACTGCTGTTGTCGGGTTGGCTGTCTGGAGCGCATTGGACTTAGCTGGGTGCAGCTCTGGCGACTGCTCGGCTGGCTTGAGCACTGTCGATGAGAGCCGTGGAGGCTGGGTTGGTTCTGGCATCGGCCTGTGCACGTGAAGAGATACCCATTGTGGCATCGGTGTTGGGGGCAGCATTGGCTCCAACTCTGGCGGCTACTGGGAAAATAAAACATAATTTATGAACTCCTGCTGCCGTTTCTTTAACTCATCCACCCGCTGCATAATGTCAGTGTCCAAAGGATCCTCAGCTGTCTTCCTCTTCCAGCCACTGGAGCTGGGTCGGAGAGATGGGGCGGAGGTTGATGGAGTTGCAGGGCAGAGAGCAAGGGTGTGCCTGGACGGTGCATTGGGTGTTGGTGAAAAGGGCCTGGGCATTGGGGAGAGGGGCCGGGAAGGTAATGAGCACAGACACTCCTCAAAACTGGACAGAGACATAGACATAATTACGAGTAGCAAATCTCGAAATAAAAGCACAAAAAAGGAAGCTTGCAACTAGAATAGCAAGTAGTAGCAGCGAGCGAAGTAGCATCACATCCATCTCTTCTGTTTATACCAGAAGGGATACCAGAAAAGATGCGATATAGTCAAAGGGGCGGTACTTCTGTTGTAAAACTCACTCAATACTGCCCCTCAGTCTTCGCAAGGAATGATAAGTCGGGTCTCAATTTCCAGGTAGAGAAAAAACTGCGTCGAATGACGGAGCGTATTACAAGGAGCCACCCCTTTTGTGACGAGAAAACGTCATTGCAACACTGCGCAACGTTCCGTCGGTCCCATTTGCGTATTCTCTGTAGGCCCCTTAAGTCCCGGGGCCATTGAGGGTTTGAGAGAGGGTTCTGAGAAGTACTCATGGACAACTGTAAGGATTTTCTACAGAGGTCATTTTATTTTATTCTAACTGCACAAAAACTGCCACATGCAGGAACACCCTGAATTGCGGGCCGCAATCCCACCCTTCTCGTCTTCGAAGTCCTCCTTCTCTACTAACCCCTCGTTAACTCAGTTAGCTAGCTAGCTACAATGCTCTTAGTTAAACCAAAGATACTGGTAACTTTTATATGTGGTTACACGTTAGCTAGTTACCTAGCTAGCTGCTAGCTGACGCTAACCTAGCTTGCCTAATCAATAGCCTAAGCCTGCTTTAATAACAGAAGACTAAATAACAACCTACTTCAATTTCAATATTGAAATCATAATTCATTAGTTGGTTAGGTTATCTACTGAAAAATTATAGAGCTTACCTTTTTATCGTCGGCCATCGTCCCTACGTCACCAACATCACCTTGCCTTTCACTGTCAAAATCCGGTTAGAGAGCAAACCTGACGAATTGTGTTTCAGTAGAATGCTATATGCTCATTGGCTAGAACTTTCAACTTTAATAAAATGAGAGTAAAATATTGCAGTTGTGAGAGCAATAATTTTTAGTGTGAGAGGAGAAATCAAGGGGCCAGGCTTCCGGTATAGCTCAATGGGTTAAATCCATGTGAGGATGCAGTGTATTTGTGAGAGCGCAGTAACTTCTGAGTCTTGACATGTAGTATCTCTGCAAAACCCCCCCCAAACTTTATATTTTGCACGCGACAATGATGTTCTGCTCGCTCAAAGTCACACTTGCAACTGAAGTTTAATTTGCGTTTCCCCGCTGCCTGTGCACTCGCAGGACCAATGCTCTGCTCATGACTGGCCTGTGTGTTCTCAGCACCCATCCTCTACGCTCTCGACAACATTTCTGTTCTGCGCTCTTGACTGGTCAGTGGGCTCGTGGCACTCTCTCGGGACCCATCCTCTGCTCGCGGGACCCATCCCCTGCGCTCTCGACTCAGTGTTTGCTTGCTCAATGATGTTTCATCTTTCTCAACAATGCCATCTTGCGTGTTTGAAGCCATAGCTGGCTGCCTCTGGGGACTGGGTGCAACCAAAAAAGTATTTGGCGGCAGGGAGATCCAATCATAAAATGAGGAACTGAGAAGCCACATAAAGCCAGTAGCTGCCTGGCGCTTTAAAGTGGGGATTTGTTTTCACCAATCAATCAAACTCATCATGGTATATTATTGGGGAGGTTAAATTTACCTGTTTCTAACATTGGGTGGGGGGGGGGGCTGGCAGAGTGACACACCCTTGTAAGGCATAGCAGCAGTTTCTGACTCTGCATCACAGCCCTGGCTGGAGAGGGGTTTCTGTGTGTCATGCAAAGAGTATGTGTGTCCGTGTGTGTATGTATGTTCATGTGTAACCGTGTGTGTGAATGCAAGTGTGTGTGCCTGTGTAACGGTTTCTTTGCAATATGTGCGTGTGTGTGTGTGTGTGTGTGTGTGTGTGTGTGTGTGTGTGTGTGTGTGTGTGTGTGTGTGTGTGTGTGTGTGTGTGTGTGTGTGTGTGTGTGTAAACGCAACATGAAGTGTTGGTCCCATCTTTCATGAGCTGAAATAAAAAATCCCAGAAATGTTCCATACGCACAAAATGCTATTTCTCCAAAATGTTGTGCACACGTGTTTACATCCCTGTTAGTGAGCATTTCTCATTTGCCAAGATAATACACCCACCTGACAGGTGTGGCATATCAAGAAGCTGATTAAACAGCATGATCATTACACAGGTACACCTTGTGCTGGGAACAATAAAAGGCCACTTTAAAATGTGCAGTTTTGTCACACAACACAATGTCTCAAGTTTTGAGGGAGCGTGCAATTGGCATGCTGACTGCAGGAATGTCCACCATAGCTGTTGCCAGATAATTGAATGTTTTTCTACCATAAGCTGCCTCCAACATCGTTTTAGAGAATTTGGCAGTACATCCAACCGGCCTCACAACTACAGACTACGTGCAACCACCCCAGCCCAGGACCTCCACATCCGGCTTCTTCACCTGGGGGATTGTCTGAGGGAGGGTGCTGAGGAGTATTTCTGTCTGTAATAAAGCCATTTTGTGGGGAAAAACTCATTCTGATTGGCTGGGCCTTAGCACCCCAGTAGGTGGGCCTGGATGCCAAGTGGGTGGGCCTATACCCTTCAAGGCCCACCCATGGCTGCACCCCTGCCCAGTCATGTGAAATCTATCGATTAGGGCCTAATGAATTTATTTCAACTGACTGATTTCCTTATATGAACTGTAACTCAGTAAAATCTTTGAAATTGTTGCATGCTGTGTTTATATTCAGGTTCAGTATAAGAATAACAGTCCTACTCCGGTCATAACACACATACACAATACACACTCCTGGAGTGATAGTCACATACAAGCATGAATGCATGTGTAACAGACGTCATGCTGCTTGCTTAGCAAATACCACTTCCTCCCGATTTGGATCACACCGAGGCTCGAACCCAGGACCTCTGCCTTGCTAGCACACATGACTGCCCTCCTGAAGAGTCCTGCGACTGGTGGCTATCATAATTTCATACTTATGAGGGATGATGAGACATTGACCCCATGGTTTCCTGGTAGGCTCTCCTCATGCAGGTTTGTGTCCAAACAAATGCATGGGCCTGAAAGCCTGCTTACAGCAAACACTGGAGCAGACTACTCCTACGTGCAGCGTAACCTAAAACTGCTGTTTTGTTGTTGGTCTCTCCCCAGGGTTTACTAAGGTACCTTTATTATGATGGCTGACAAAGACTTGGAGGGTTGAGTTTAAAAAAGAAACATATTTGTGTCCTGAGAGGCAGAGGAAGAGAATGTAGATAACCACACCTTCCCAAACACACACAAACACACACACACACACAGAGAAATCAGTAGGCTACCATGGACAGCCACATCATATTTAGCTTACGTTGACTGGACTAAACCGTTTTTAGTATCTTTTAGTTGTCACTGTATTAGACTAAGCATAGCTGATTAGATTACGTTGAAATGTTGAAGTTGAAATGGTGCTGGAATAGTGGAGGCAGTGGTTCTAAATCAATAGTTGTTTAGTAGTCAGAAAATGTCTGAAACCTTGACCTACAGCATGGTCAAGCATGTTATGTAACTGTTTGTTACATGCAATATGTTTTGTGAACTTCACCAGACAGATGTTGCTCTCCGGTATGTGATGAAACAAAAGTGTGGTTGAAGTTATTCTGCCACTGTGTTTTCTTATTGTCTCGGCCTTAGGCCTATATATCACGGTGTCAAGGCGTATGAACGAACAGGTTATAGAGCAAACAATGCAATTATCACAACACATAGGTTGTAATATGGCTTATTTTTCCTGGCTTGGCTTCCCCAGTGATTTTACCCACGCACTGCTACTGGTTGTGATAGCACATTCAATGCAACAACAGCCCAAGTGCTGGAAAAAAGGTGTTCGTGGGGAATGTCCAGAATATTTTGGTGTCTCATTTGTTACGCCGATGAAGACAGTTGTGCCTGGATCCACGTTGGATATAATATCCCTAGCGAATTGATGTTGATTATATGTTGTTGTCTGCTTGATTTACAGCAGGGTCTCGTTAGATTTAACAGAGAAAGCATCAAGGTAAGGAATAGGTCGTTTTTTGGGATAGAGGTAAGCACAGGCAAAATCCTAGAAGAAAACTTGGTTCAGTTTGCTTTCCAACAGACACTGGGAGACAACTTCAGCTCTGGTAGTGCACTAGGCCTATATAGGGAATGGAGTGCCTTTGGGGCACATCCTCAGTCTATCATCCTTTTAACTCCCCAGGTCTCTCTGCCTATAATCTAATAATGTGCACGTATGCATGCACACACAAATACAAATCCAGGTCCCATAGTCTATATATAACCCCCCAGGGGCCCCTGTCCACTTTACACAATTTCACACACCTACGCCCTGCCAAGCCACCCTTCAACCACACACGATGATTATGCAATACAACCTGCATCCTTATTGACGGATCCCCGAGCTGGGATGTGGGGCAGGGAGGCAGGGCTCAGGGTGTGTGTTTGTTTATACAATCAGGACCCCAGCTTTAGGGGGAGTGGAGAGGTTGGACTTCTTCCATGCAGTACTACGCATACTGTACACACACCTCACCTCACCCCACAAACACACACACACCCTGCCATACACGCCACACACCTCAAGCTCTGTGCCCTGCCTGCCTGCTCCACATCCCAGCTGGCCAGGTTCTTTATCCACATCCTACTGGGATCAAAAATAATGAGGTATTCACACAGCTCTCAGTTATGGGGGCAGAGAGAGAAAATAGGGGGGCCTTCTGTCTGTCTGGGAGGGGCTGACCGTATATCATCCTAAAAGTGGCTAAAAGGGGATGTTCCTTCCCTAACTCATCACTACCCTCCATATCACCGTCTCTCCATATCCCTGTATCCAGTATATCTGCCTAGATCGCTATCATTCTTGCATCTTCACCTGTTGCATCTCATCTACCGGTGCCTTTATGTCTCCTTCTCATCTTCTTATATCCTCCATGTCAGCTGTGTTCTATCTCAGTAGGTTCTCTTGTAGAACCCAGAGCTATGAATAGTCTGTGTGGGGAGAGCACTCCCAGCCTACACACAGTCAAGCTAACTCTCAACACCTCCACTACTTAGCCCTCTCACACACAGAGATGCAGACAGACACACAGATGCACAGGAAGACATAGACCAAACTCACATGCTGCCAACACGCGTCGCAAACAATGAAAAACAGACACACACATTCTCTACACAAACAGGTAAATACAGATGGAACTATAATAAGGTACCACACTCAAGAGTCCACATTCACACCACACACACACACCTTACAAAAAAACATGTCAAATGTGCATATTTTCACATGTATTACATTTACAGTTCACATGTTAACACCACATTTTCACATGTGAGGAGAATAACATGTATTTACCTCATGTGAATTGCAGTTTGCGGTTGGATATGTAGTTTCTCACTTTCACATGTGGAATTGCATTTTCACATGTGAAAAACATTTACATGTGAAAACCACATTAGCCATTTCACATGTAAAAAAATTGAAATCAGTTTTTTACCAGCATGTCTAGAGGTGACAAAACTGTAGATCACCTGTACTCTACACACATAAATGCATACAAGGCTCTCCCTCGCCCTCCCTTTGGCAGATCTGACCATAACTCTATCCTCCTGATTCCTGCTTACAAGCAAAAGCTCAAACAGGAAGTACCAGTGACACGCTCAATACGGAAGTGGTCCGATGAAGCAGATGCTAAACTACAGGACTTTCTTGCTAGCACAAACTGGAATATGTTCCAGGATTCATCCGATGACATTGAGGAGTTTACCACATCAGTTACCCACTTCATTAATAAGTGCATCGACGATGTCATCCCCCCAGTGGCCGTTTGTACATATCCCATCCAGAAGCCATGGATTACAGGCAACATCTGCAGCTAAAGGCTAGAGCTGCCGCTTTCAAGGAGCTGGACACTAATCCGGATGCTTATAGGAATCCCGCTATGACCTCCGACGAGCCATCAAACAGGCAAAGCGTCAATACAGGACTAAGATCGAATCCTACTACACTGGCTCTGACCCTCGTCGAATGTGTCAGGGGTTGCAAACTATCATGGATTATAAAGGGAAACCCAGCCGCGAGCTGCCCAGTGACACAATCCTACTAGACGAGCGAAATGCCTTCTATGCTCGCTTCGAGGCAAGCAACACTGAACCATGCATGAGAGCACCAGCTGTTCCGGATGACTGTGTGATCTTGCTCTCAGTAGCCGATGTGAGTAAGACCTTTAAACAGGTTAACATTCACAAGACCGCAGGGCCGGACGGATTACCTATGACGTGTACTCAGAGCATGCGCTGACCAGCTGGCGAGTGTCTTCACTGACATTTTCAAACTCTCCCTGACCCTGTCTGTAATACCTACATGTTTCAAGCAGACCATCATAGTCCCTGTGCCCAAGAATGCCAAGGTAACCTGTCTAAATGAGTTACGCCCTGTAGCACTCCCATCTGTAGCCATGGAATTCTTTGAAAGGCTGGTCATGGCTCACATCAACACCATAATCCTAGACACCCTGGACCCACTCCAATTCACACACCGCCCCAACAGATCTACAGAGGATATCATCTCTGTTGCACTCCACACTGCCCTCTCCCACCTGGACAAGAGGAACACTGTTCATTGACTATAACTCAGCGTTCACACCATCATTAAGTTTGCTGACGACACGACGGTGGAAGGCCTGATCACCGACGACGATGAGACAGCCTATAGGGAGGAGGTCAGTGACCTGACAGTGTGTTGCCAGGACAACAACCTCTCCCGCAACATCAGCAAGACAAAGGAGCTGATCGTGGACTACAGGAAACAGAGGGCCGAGCACGCCAACATTGATGGGGCTATAGTGGAGCGGGTCGAGAGCTTAAAGTTCCTCAGTGTCCACATCACTAAGGAATTAACATGGTCCACACACACCAACACAGTCGACATCGTCTCTTCCCCCTCAGGAGGCTGAAAAGATTTGGAATGGGACCTCAGATCCTCAAAAAGTTATACCATTGACAGCGTACGGCCCAGTACATCACTGAGGCCGAGCTCCCTGCTATCCAAGACCTCTATACCAGGCGGTGTCAGAGGAAGACCCTAACAATTGTCAAAGACTCCAGTCACCCAAGCCATACACTGTTCTCTCTGCTACCGCATGGCAAGTGGTACCGATGCACCAAGTCTGGAACCAACAGGACCCTGAACAGCTTCTACCCCCAACCTATAAGACCGCTAAATAGCTAACCAAATAGCTACCCTTTTTACGCTAACTCTTTTGACTCATCACATACGCTGATGCTACTGTTTACTATCTATAGTCACTTTACCCCTACCTATATGTACTTATCTACCTCAAGTTACCTCGTACCCCTGCACATCGACTCGGTACTGGTACCTCGTGTATAGCCAAGTTATCGTTACTCATTGTGTATTTATTCCTTGTGTTATTATTTTTCTATAATTTGTTCTACTTTTTCTCTCTGCATTGTTGTGAAGGGCCCGTAAGTAAGCATTTCACTGTTAGTCTACACCTGTTGTTTAGGAAGCATGTGACAAATACAATTGTATTATGATTTGAATCAATCACATTTGAAAAAATCTAATTTGGAGGTTCACATGTAAGAAAACTCCACATGTGAAAATCTCACTTTTACATGTGGAATTGCAATTCCACATGAACGTTTTTCACACATGACACTGCAAATTACATTTTTACATGTGATTGTTTTTCACATGTGAACTTGCAATTCCATATGTGAAAGTGAAAATCTAATTTGCAGTTTCACAAACTCCACATTTACTCCAATGTTCGTAAACAAAGTAAATCTAAACAAACAGTGTATAGCCTAAAAACATGGTTACAAATATAATTTTGAATTCATAAATGGTCAGTCCTTGCACCTATAGCGTAGTTTATAGATTTGAGAGTGGTTGCATTTCTCCAGCCCCATCCCTTAGCTTTTTACTGAAACTGTGGCAGGGAGTACACTTTGTTAATGTTTCAATTAAGGATTGCTGCTTTAAACACTTTTAGTAATAGTGTATTTATATGGCGCAATCCTCTAGTGAGTGAGTTACTTTTGTACCATTAATATCAAGCTAAACTTCTGAAGTCGAGAAAAAACGTCTTAGTATTGCAAACATAAAGAATTATATTGAAAGCAAAACATATACCCAAAAGTATTGATAGCAAAAAAAATATTGCAAGGAAATAATTGTTAAATGTGAGAACAAATTAATTGTAAATGGATGAAAAAACGTTTTTTTCAGTTAAACATTTTTTATGATAACGCAATTAAATTAAACACCTCCCACTTTCCTGCAATTGCCCTATTTTTGGTTGTTACCCTGGCCTTTGCGTTCGCTGCCTTTTTTCCAGTTGCAAGTTTCAGCATATAAATTCCAGCAACATAGCATACTGCATCCCATTGCTGATTTGTCTCTGAAGCTAAGAAGGGGTGGTCCTGGTCAGTCCCTGCATGGGAAACCAGATGTAGCTGGAAGTGGTGGAAAAATAAACGTGAGGTAAAAAGAAGTCACATGGGGGAAAAACTAATGTGAAAAATGTACATGTGAAACTTCACACAGGTCTGAAAACCACATTTCAAACAGGGATGATTCCAAAGTGTCTCTCCTCGCTCATTGCTATGCAGATCCACTGGTGGACTACATACCTAGTGGTAAATGAACTGGACCTTCTGTTCCTTCTTTCACTCTGGGCCCAGTCAGAACCACTAAGTCTCTGTCTCACTTTCTCAGTGTCTCTTTTATCTCTTCTTTAACTCTGCGTGTGGTCTGCAAGAAAGGACAGAACACTCAACACATTAGCTCTGTGGTTAGGGGTGATGTGATGTGCATTTATGTACCCTGTCAAACAAACGTTTCACTTACTAAATGACATTATTTACAGTGTGATTGTTGGGTTTTATAAACAGCATTGAGAAGAATGAAACCCTTTTTTCTTCATTTGAACAGACTCCAATATTGACACAACCTACTGTGCTGCATGCTTTAGAAGCTGGATGGGTGTAGGGGAGAGAGAAGGAAAGAGAAGGAAAGAGAAAAACAAACCTTTTCTAACCGAAAGCCTACTTCTCTGTCATTCCTGTCTAAGAAACTTGAGCTCTATCTCTGGTATGTTTCCCAAGGGGTTGTCTCCAGAACTAGGGCTCAAAGACTGAGCTGGAGTGAGACGGCACAGGCTCTGATCTACACAGATAGCCTACACAGATAAGATTCATACAGAGGAGAGACATAAAGCAAACACTTGCTGTTCACCCAGCCGGCAGTTTATAAGGGTCAAATCTAATTATCAAGCTTTGAAATCGAACTTTGCATATGTGACTATTGATGTGTTCTGTGTATTACCTATATGCATTACATATGCATAGGCCTACATATGATAGAAAGTCATAGCAGGTCTAGCCACTATATTTCTATGCGCTGTAGCTCTCTCTAGCAGCCCTCGGCACATTAATGAGCTCCATATGACCCAGAGTGCCAGAGTGAGAGAGTTATGAAAACAGTAAAACTCCTACAAGGCACGTGTATTACAGGATGTCACATGGAGCTCATATACAGGGCTACTGCTGACAAAAACCAAAGACCCTACAGTATTCCAAAACATTCAAAGTTGAAAAGCACTACCAGGTGCGCGCACGCACGCACGTATGCACACACAGGCATACACACACACACACAACCCACAGAACCGGTCCAAAGAAAACAAGGGAGAGAAAGAAAAACACTAGACAGAGAGACATTAGGGAGTTCTATCAGCTCACATGGAAATACTCAACTGCAGTACTCGAAGGCTGAGGCTGCATTAACACACATACTGTACACACAGCCAGGGCCAGGACATACAGTGCCTTCAGAAAGCATTCACACCCCTTGACTTTTTCCACATTTTGTTGTGTTACAGCCTGAATTTAAAATGGATTAAATTTAAATTTTGTGTCACTGATCTACACACAATACCAGGAGTAAAAATGTGCTTAACAAGTCACATAATACATTGCATGGACTCACTCTTTGTGCAATAATAGTGTTTAACATGATTTTTAAATGACTACCCCATCTCTGTACCCCACACACACAATTATTTGTAAGGTCCTTCAGTTGAGCAGTGAATTTCAGGCACAGATTCAACCACAAAGACCAGAGAGGTTTTCCAATTGTTTGCAAAGAAGGGCACCTATTGGTAGATGAAAAAACACACACACAAAAACAGACATTGAATATCCCTTTGAGCATGGTGCAGTTATTAATTACACTTTGGATGATGTATCAATACACCCAGTCACTACAAAGATACAGGCGCATTTCCTAACTCAGTTGCTGGAGAGGAAGGAAACCGCTCAGGGATTTCACCATGAGGCCAATGGTGATTTTTAAACAGTTACAGAGTTGAATGGCTGTGATAGGAGATAATTGAGGATGGATCAACAACATTGTAGTTACTCCACAATACTAACATAAATGACAGAGTGAAAAGAAGGAAGCTTGTACAGAATAAGAATATTCCAAAACATGCATCCTGTTTGCAATAAGGCACTAAAGTAATACTGACAAAAATTTGGCAAAGAAATATACATTTTGTCCTGAATACAAAGCGTTATGTTTGGGGCAAATCAAACAACACATCACTGAGTACCACTCTTCATATTTTAAAGCATGGTGGTGGCTGCATCATGTGATGGGTATGCTTGCCATCGGCAAGGAATAGGTAGTTTTTTGGGATAGAGGTAAGCACAGGCAAAATCCTAGAAGAAAACTTGGTTCAGTTTGCTTTCCAACAGACACTGGGAGACAAATTCACCTTTCAGCAGGACAATAACCTAAAACAAGGCCAAATATACACCGGAGTTGCTTACCAAGAAAACGTTGAATGTGAGTTACAGTTTTGACTTAAATCGGCTTGAAAATCTACGGCAAGAATTAACAATGGATTTCAAGCAATGATCAACAACCAACTTGACAGAGCTTGAATACTTTTTAAAAGAATAATGGGCAAATATTGTACAATCCAGGTGTGCAAAGCTCTTAGAGACTTACACAGAAAGACTCACAGCTATAATCGCTGCCAAAGGTGATTCTTTAATATGCATTCTCGGTGAGTTAAATACTTATCTAATCAAGATATATTAGAATCTGCATGGATCACGCTTTGTGCACAGGGGCATTGTCATGTTGAAACAGGAAAGGGCCTTCCTCAAACTGTTGCCACAAAGTTTGAAACACAGAATCGTCTAGAATGTAATTGTATGCTGTACTGTTAAGATTTCCCTTCACTGGAACTAAGGGGCCTAGCCCGAACCATGAAAAACAGCCCCAGACCATTATTCCTCCTCCATAAAACTTTACAGTTGGCACTATGCATTGGGGCAGGTAGCGTTCTCCTGGCATCCGCCAAACCCAGATTTGTCCGTCGGACTGCCAGATGGTGAAGCGTGATTCATCACTCCAGAGAACCCGTTTCCACTGCTCCAGAGTCAAATGGCAACAAGCTTTACACCACTCCAGCCGACGCTTGCCATTGCGCATGGTCATCTTAAGCTTGCGTGTGGCTGCTCGGCAATGGAAACCCATTTCATGAAGCTCCCAATGAACAGTTATTGTGCTGACGTTGCTTCCAGAGGCAGTTTGGAACTCGGTAGTGAGTGTTGCAACCGAGGACAGACGATTTCTACACACTACGCTCTTCAGGACTGCATTTCTAGCAGGGCAGAAATTTGACTAACTGACTTGTTGGAAAGGTGGCATCCTATGACGATGCCACGTTGAAAGGGACTGAGCTCTTAAGTAAGGCCAATCTACTGCCAATGTTTGTCTATGGAGATTGCATGGCTGTGTGCTTGATTTTATACACCTGTCAGCAACGGGTGTGGCTGAAATAGCCGAATCCACTCATATTTGTACATTTAGTGTATATCACAGTCAATATCACAGCCCTAGGAACCCCTTACCTTAGAAAGATCACATGTTTGTGTGTGTGTGTGTGTGTGTGTGTGTGTGTGTGTGTATGACTACCATACACTGTTCTGATGTGTTAAATTGTTGGACTGGATTAAATTGTGAAAAGTGCAAGCTGCCCTGTTTGGTTGCAAAGGTCATGAGCACAGTGTCCTGATTCTGTCCTCTGGCTTCCACACTCATTCTGTATGACTTTCTCGCTTTCGCTCTCACAGACACACACACTCTTCTGTTCTGCTTCCAGGAAAATGGAGTAAACATCATCTGTTAGTCACAGTCAACGCCAGATATCCTCCCTGTGGTTGGCTGGAGAGAAGCGTATGAAGCATGTTGTTGTGTTATCTGTTCTTCGAATTCCATTGCATATCAGTGTGTTTGTGTGTGTGTGTTCTCCTGAATTATTACTCCAATAAAGCCAATCATCCAATAAACCCCATGACATTGAGTGAGTTAGTCCGTTCACATAGAGTACACTTAATCAGGAATAGCATGCAGTTATACAAACACACACAAACACACACCATTGCACAAAAACATACTCCCTCACACATTAAAGTCCTCAATGGTACTTGCTAGAGTTGAGAATGAAGCAAAGCAGTGTGGGAGGGTATTACCTTAGAGTAGCCTAGTAGATTGACTTATTAAACCATGTGTTTGATGAGTTCAATACCATTCCATTAATTACATTCCAGCCATTACTATGAGCCTGTCCTCCCCAATTAAGGTGCCACCAACCTCCTGTGAGTGATTCATATTTTCCTGCAACTTTCTGAAACGGCACTGTGTGTGTGGGTTTTTCTTTATTTTTACTATTTTTTAAATTGT
This sequence comes from Coregonus lavaretus, assembly GCF_964263955.1. Classification (NCBI taxonomy): domain Eukaryota; kingdom Metazoa; phylum Chordata; class Actinopteri; order Salmoniformes; family Salmonidae; genus Coregonus; species Coregonus lavaretus. The sequence continues at coordinate 32,406,848 of NC_139999.1, forward strand.
AGAATAATAGTGAAGACATCAAAACAATGAAATAACACATATGGAATCATGTAGTAAACAAAAAAGTGTTAAACAAATCAAAATATATTTTATATTTGAGATGTTTCAAATAGCCACCCTCTGCCTTGATGACAGCTTTGCACGCTCTTGGCATTCTCTCAACCAGCTTCACCTGGAATGTTTTTCCAACAGTCTTGAAGGAGTTCCCACATATGCTGAGCACTTGCTTTTCCTTCACTCTGTGGTCCGACTCATCCCAAAACATCTCAATTTTTTTATTTTTTTATTTCACCTTTATTTAACCAGGTAAGCCAGTTGAGAACAAGTTCTCATTTACAACTGCGACCTGGCCAAGATAAAGCAAAGCAGTGCAATAAAAACAACACAGAGTTACATATGGGGTAAAAAAAAAAAACATAAAGTCAAAAATACAACAGAAAATATATATACAGTGTGTGCAAATGTAGCAAGTTATGGAGGTAAGGCAATAAATAGGCTATAGTGCAAAATAATTACAATAGTATTAACACTGGAATGCTAGATGTGCAAGAGATTATGTGCAAATAGAGATACTGGGGTGCAAAAGAGCAAAATAAATAACAATATAGGGATGAGGTAGTTGGGTGGGCTAATTTCAGATGGGCTGTGTACAGGTGCAGTGATCGGTAAGGTGCTCTGACAACTGATGCTTAAAGTTAGTGAGGGAGATAAGAGTCTCCAGCTTCAGAGATTTTTGCAATTCGTTCCAGTCATTGGCAGCAGAGAACTGGAAGGAATGGCGGCCAAAGGAGGTGTTGGCTTTGGGAATGACCAGTGAGATATACCTGCTGGAGCGCAGACTACGGGTGGGTGCTGCTATGGTGACCAATGAGCTAAGATAAGGCGGGGATTTGCCTAGCAGTGATTTATAGATGGCCTGGAGCCAGTGGGTTTGACGACGAACATGTAGTGAGGACCAGCCAACAAGAGCGTACAGGTCACAGTGGTGGGTAGTGTATGGGGCTTTGGAGACAAAACGGATGGCACTGTGATAGACTACATCCAATTTGCTGAGTAGAGTGTTGGAGGCTATTTTGTAAATGACATCGCCGAAGTCAAGGATCGGTAGGATAGTTAGTTTTACGAGGGCATGTTTGGCAGCATGAGTGAAGGAGGCTTTGTTGCGAAATAGTAAGCCGATTCTAGATTTAACTTTGGATTGGAGATTCTTTATGTGAGTCTGGAAGGAGAGTTTACAGTCTAACCAGACACCTAGGTATTTGTAGTTGTCCACATACTCTAGGTCAGACCCGTCGAGAGTGGTGATTCTAGTCGGGTGGGCGGGTGCCAGCAGCGTTCGGTTGAAAAGCATGCATTTAGTTTTACTAGTGTTTAAGAGCAGTTGGAGGCTACGGAAGGAGTGTTGTATGGCATTGAAGCTCGTTTGGAGGTTTGTTAACACAGTGTCCAATGAAGGGCCAGATGTATACAAAATGGTGTCGTCTGCGTAGAGGTGGATCTGAGAGTCACCAGCAGCAAGAGCGACATCATTGATATACACGGAGAAAAGTGTCGGCCCAAGAATTGAACCCTGTGGCACCCCCATAGAGACTGCCATAGGTCCAGACAACAGGCCCTCCGATTTGACACACTGAACTCTATCTGAGAAGTAGTTGGTGAACCAGGCGAGGCAGTCATTTGAGAAACCAAGGCTATTTAGTCTGCCAATAAGAATGCGGTGGTTGACAGAGTCGAAAGCCTTGGCCTGGTCGATGAAGACGGCTGCACAGTACTGTCTATTATCAATCGCGGTTATAATATCGTTTAGGACCTTGAGCGTGGCTGAAGTGCACCCATGACCAGCTCGGAAACCGGATTGCATAGCGGAGAAGGTACGGTGGTATTCGAAATGGTCGGTGATCTGTTTGTTAACTTGGCTTTCAAATACTTTCGAACGGCAGGGCAGGATGGATATAGGTCTGTAGCAGTTTGGATCTAGAGTGTCACCCCCTTTGAAGAGGGGGATGACCGCGGCAGCTTTCCAATCTCTGGGGATCTCAGACGTTATGAAAGAGAGGTTGAACAGACTAGTAATAGGGGTTGCGAAAATTTCGGCGGCTAGTTTTAGAAAGAAAGGGTCCAGATTGTCTAGCCCAGCTGATTTGTAGGGGTCCAGATTTTGCAGCTCTTTCAGAACATCAGCTGTCTGAATTTGTGTGAAGGAGAAGCGGGGGGGGGGCATGGGCAAGTTGCAGCGGAGGGTGCAGAGTTGGTGGCCGGGGTAGTGGTAGCCAGATGGAAAGCATGGCCAGCCGTAGCAAAATGCTTGTTGAAATTCTCGATTATTGTAGATTTATCGGTGGTGATAGTGTTTCCTAGCCTCAGTGCAGTGGGCAACTGGGAGGAAGTGCTCTTATTCTCCATGGACTTTACAGTGTCCCAAAACTTTTTGGAGTTAGTGCTACAGGATGCAAATTTCTGTTTGAAAAAGTTAGCCTTTGCTTTCCTAACTGCTTGTGTATATTGGTTCCTAACTTCCCTGAAAAGTTGCATATCGCGGGGGCTATTTGATGCTAATGCAGTACGCCACAGGATGTTTTTGTGCTGGTCAAGGGCAGTCAAGTCTGAGGAGAACCAGGGGCTATATCGGTTCTTAGTTCTGTATTTTTTGAATGGGGCATGTTTATTTAAGATTGAGAGGAAATTACTTTTAAGGAACAACCAGGCATCCTCTACTGACGGAATGAGATCTATATCCATCCAGGATACCTGGGCCAGGTCAATTAGGAAGGCCTGCTCGCTAAAGTGTTTTAGGGAGCGTTTGACAGTGATGAGGGGTGGTCGTTTGACCGCGGACCCGTTACGGACGCAGGCAATAAGGCAGTGATCGCTGAGATCCTGGTTGAAGACAGCTGAGGTGTATTTAGAGGGTATGTTAGTCAGGATGATATCTATGAGGGTACCCATGTTTACGGATTTAGGGTTGTACCTGGTAGGTTCGTTGATAATTTGCGTGAGATTGAGGGCATCTGGTTTGGATTGTAGGATGGCCGGGGTATTAAGCATATCCCAATTTAGGTCACCAAGCAGTACGAACTCTGAGGATAAATGGGGGGCAATCAATTCACATATGGTGTCCAGGGCACAGCTGGGGGCTGAGGGGGGTCTGTAGCAAGCGGCAACAGTGAGAGACTTATTTCTGGAAAGGTGGATTTTTAGAAGTAGAAGCTCAAACTGTTTGGGCACAGACCTGGATAGGATGATAGAGCTCTGCAGGCTCTCTCTACAGTAGATTGCAACTCCACCCCCTTTGGCAGTTCTATCTAGACGGAAAATGTTATAGTTGGGGATGGAAATTTCAGAATTTTTGGTGGCCTTCCTGAGCCAGGATTCAGACACTGCTAGAACATCAGGGTTGGCGGAGTGTGCTAACGCAGTGAATAACTCAAACTTAGGAAGTAGACTTCTGATATTTACGTGCAAGAAACCAAGACTTTTGCGATTACAGAAGTCAGCAAATGATAGCGCCTGGGGAGTAGGAGTGATACTGAGGGCTGCAGGGGTTAGCCTCTACATCACCAGAGGAACAGAGGAGGACTAGAATAAGGATACGGCTAAAGGCTTTAAGAACTGGTCTTCTAGTGCGTTGGGTACATAGAATAAAGGGGACAGATTTCCGGGTGTTGTAGAAAAGATTCAGGGCATTATGTACAGACAAGGATATGGAAGGATATGAGTAAAGTGGAGGCAAACCTAAGCGTTGGGTAACAATGAAAGAGATAGCATCACTGGAGGCACCAATTGAGTCGGTCTCCGCGTGTATGGGGGGGTGGGACAAAGGAGCTATCTAAGGCAGGTTTAGCTGGGCTGGGGGATCTACAGTGAAATAGTACAATTAGAAGTAACCGAAACAACATTAAGCTAACCATGTTTGGGCTGAGGCTAAACATAAACAGGATGTAGTACCGTAAAAAGGAACAGTCCAGCAGACATCAGCTGTATAGCTGAGTTATCATAAGGTCCGGTGAACAGCAATAGGATAGTTCGGAGGCTGCTAAAGCACTAGCGAGTAAGAGGCCACGGCTAGCGTGTGCTAGCGGGCCGGGGCTAGCAGATGGAATCTTCGTGGTCGACGTCGTAACCACATCAGACGATTTCGTCGGCAGACCAGTCGTGTAGGATCGGCGGGGCTCCGTGTCAACACTAGGTGGTCCCGTCCGGTTGACAGAGAGGTAGATAGCCGGGAGATGGGCCTAGCTCAGGATGATTAGCCAGACCACAGCGTCCATTTTGTTGCAGCTAGCTGGTAGCGATGAATCCGGAGTTAAAGGTCCAGTGATTCAGTGATTCCGGCAGAAAAACTGATATGTTCTGGGTCGATAACGCGCTGTGCAGACTGGCCGAATAATAGTCCAGACTAGAGCTGGCTGGTGAGTGGTGCAGGCCATGGACAATGGTGAAAAACCGCTAACGGTAGCTGATAGCAAGTAGCTAGTTAGCTGGCTAGCTAGTTTCAACTGGAGATTCTAGATAAAAGGTAAGTCAATAATAGAATCCGTTCCACATTGAGTGAGGCGGGTTGCAGGAAAGTATATTTTGTAGAAGGATGAAAAGTCTGATAGGGAAATATGTACGAAAAATACACAAAAAACAGGGTATTTACAGGCTATTTACAGACACACGACAAAAACAGAACTGCACTACTACGCCATCTTGGATGTGGAGGTCGGGGGATTGTGGAGGCCAGGTCATCTGATGCAGCACTCCATCACTCTCCTTCTTGGTAAAATAGCCCTTACACAGCCTGGAGGTGTGTTGGGTCACTGTCCTGTTGAAAAACAAATGTCCCACTAAGCCCAAACCAGATGGGATGGCGTATCGCTGCAGAATGCTGTGGTAGCCATGCTGGTTAAGTGGGCCTTGAATTCTAAATAAATCACAGACAGTGTCACCAGAAAAGCACCCCCACACCATAACACCTCCTCCTCCATGCTTTACGGTGGGAAATACACATGCAGAGATCATCCGTTCACCCACACCGCGTCTTACAAAGACATGGCGGTTGGAACAAAAATCTCAAATTTGGAATCCAGACCAAAGCACACATTTCCACTTGTTGAGAGAATACCAAGAGTGTGCAAAGCTGTCATCAAGGCAAAGGGTGGCTATTTGAAGAATCTCAAATATAAAATATGTTTTGATTTGTTTAACACTTTTTTGGTTACTACATGATTCCATATGTGTTATTTCATAGTTTTGATGTCTTCACTATTACTCTACAATGTAGAAAATAGTAAAAATAAAGAAAAACTGTTGAATGAGTAGGTGTGTCCAAACTTTTGACTGGTACTGTATGTCTACACTTTGTGTAGCCGTTAGCGATGTCTTAATAATAACCATCTTCTGGTAGAGATGGAAAGGCTTTCCCAAAAACCTTCTCAATTAAATGTTAACTACAAAGTAGCCTATGCCTACCTAGCAGAATGATATCATGATTATTTGCACCAATCCAGTGGCCATTTGTTTTTGCAAACTCTGCAATCACATGAGCGCTACAGAGACATAGCTAAGTTAACCAAACAACATCTCTGGCTGGTGCACACTTGAATTAAAGGGTAACTACACCCCAAAATCACAATTTCTTAGATTTTTTCCAGACCTCAAAAGTGGTCTCATGATGTGGTTTAAGCATTGTTGTGGACTTAGAGCATCCAATTTTGTTGTTTTTCTATATAAAAAAGTGGGATTTTGAGAGAGAAAACATGAAAATACTGGGAAAAACGGAAACCTGGAAAAACAAAACTGAGAAAACTTAATTTAGGGAAAAAAACTGATCAAACAAAAAATAAAACTGATTTTATAGGGCGCTATACTGTGAATGTGAAAGTGAATGAGTGAGCGAATTTGTGCATGCTTGCATGAGTAAGTCAGTGATTGTGTGTTTGTGGGTCTGTGTTTGTGTTGACCTCTGGGCAATGGCTTTTCAGGCTGCATACTCTACATTCCTGGTAGGGGCAGCCTGTGGAGCGGACACCTGGGCTGCTGTGTGTCCCCAGACCTGGTGGTGACAGGAGGGCTCTGGAGCCCTCTCACTGGAGCGCGCCTCACACTGACACGGCCTGAACCACTACTGACATTCAACCATGAACCCCCCATACTACACAAATACACCCTTCACTCAATATGCTTCTCCCCTAGCTAATTCTTTAGCATGTCGTCCCTATGGAATTTTCGTTACATGGCTTGTTCCACTAATTAATTATCTCCCTCAGAACTCAGTCACACACACCGCTCAGGTTTCTCACAGGAGTCCTTGGGTCCATCTTCCACGTTCTAGGCACGTATCAGTAGCTATGGTGATCTGGCCAGAAGAGAGAGAGGAGGGAAAATCTCTGCTATGGTCAACTTTGGTCTGACTACACGTTGTTACGTCAAATCCTACTCAGACAGCAATATGTCATTTTACATCCACCTCTAGTCCTTTTCTGGTCTGCCCTATGGTGTTGGGTCCATCTTTGGTAACCCAGTCAGGCCTGGCCCATGTATAGCTTTGCCCCAGCCTGACCTGCCTCCGGTCCCACTATGGGTCAACCAGAGTGCATCTGCTTTCACCAACGTTCCAGACTCACTCCAACACACATGGAATTTTTTGTGACAAGAGTTAATCCAGAGTGTGAAAGGCACGAAATAGGTCAACATCAAGTCGTGTCATACTGTCTCAATGTCCAGCCAAAATGGATACCAGAGTGGACACTGGATCCTCACTGAGCTCCAATGTCACACTGCTGTCACCCTGAGTAATGGCCCATGGCTCCATGCAACAGCCCATGCCACTAATGTTCCAGGGCCGGATCAGTCAACTACCACCCGCACTCACTGTGTGACAAAGGCTGTGTGAGGATGTGTTCTTGAGAATCAGTGCACCCATACGTGCAGGTGTGTGTGTGTGCATGCGTGTGTGTGAAAAGCAGAGATGTCACATGCAGGGAAGCAAGTAAAATACTTAATTAATATTTCCTTTCAGGATGTGGCAAATAAAGTGAGTGAATTATCTAGTCAATCAATGACTTCTGATAAAGTGAGCATTTGTAGTGGAACTTTATAACAGCAGACAGACACTGAAGTCAAAGTTAATACAGTGTAACTCCATCTCAGCTACCTTCTAATAACGTCAGGCAGTACACAGCTGATTCTGCATGGTAGTATAGCGAGTTCAGACCTGCAGGTTGCAGAGAGAGAGTGTCTTGGTATGGAAGGAGAGGGGGAGGAGGGAAGACAAGGGATTGACAAGTTTGTGAGACTCCTGAAATTGTTTTTGTCAGCTTTTCTCAGACCTTGCAACATGTTCCTCAGACCAAGGTCACGATCCTGACATTCCCCTGCTCGGAATAACAGCATCGCCAAGGCAACCCATGGGCGACCGGAAAACCGACCTGCCGACTTGGCAGACCCTTCATGGAAGGTATGGGAGTGTATGAGTAAATTGGAGGGTAAAAATATCTGAGCAACTAAATATAGCCGCCCCTTTAAGTAGCACTTCACATTAATCTGACCGTCTATGGAAGAGTGCACTGAAGTGCTGGTGTGTTTGTGGCAATGCGTGCTACAGGCCAGGGCTACTTCAATAAGACAACATTCAGCAACTTCTGTCCTTAGAACCTGAGGAAGACGAGTAAACATCACTCAAACATCTTCAGTTTTACATGGAAACTGAACAGTGAATCATTCACAGAGAACAGGGGTCTGACAGCCTGAGCCTCACCGCCTTAGCCTCACATACAGTACCAGTCAAAAGTTTGGACCCCCTTAATCATTCAAGTTGTTTTTCTTTTTTCTTCTTCTATTCTTTATATTGTAGAATAATAGTGAAGACATCAAAACTATGAAATAACACATACGGAATCATGTAGTAAACAAATCAAAATATATTTTATATTTGAGATTCTTCAAATAGCCACCCTTTGCCTTGATGACAGCTTTGCACACTTTTGGCATTCTCTCAACCAGCTTCACCTGGAATGCTTTTCCAACAGTCTTGAAGGAGTTCCCACATTTGCTGAGCACTTGTTGGCTGCTTTCCTTCACTCTGCCGTCCAACTCATCCCAAACCATCTCAATTGGGTTGAGGTCAGGGGATTGTGGAGGCCAGGTCATCTGATGCAGCACTCCATCACTCTCCTTCTTGGTAAAATAGCCCTTACACAGCCTGGAGGTGTGTTGGGTCATTGTCCTGTTAAAAAACAAATGATAGTCCCACTAAGCCCAAACCAGATGGGATGGCGTTTATCTGCAGAATGCTGTGGTAGCCATGCTGGTTAAGTGTGCCTTGAATTGTAAATAAATCACAGACAGTGTCACCAGCAATGCACCCCCACACCATAACACCTCCTCCTCCATGCTTTACGGTGGGAACTACACATGCGGAGATTATCCGTTCACCCACACCGTGTCTCACAAAGACACGGCGGTTGGAACCAAAAATCTCAAATTTAGACTCCAGACCAAAGGACAAATTTCCACCGATCTAATGTCCATTGCTCGTGTTTCTTGGCCCAAGCAGCTCTCTTCTTATTATTGGTGTCCTTTAGTAGTGGTTTCTTTGCAGCAATTCGACCATGAAGGCCTGATTCACACAGTCCCCTCTGAACAGTTGATGTTGAGATGTGTCTGTTACTTGAACTCTGTGAAGCATTTATTTGGGCTGCAATTTCTGAGGCTGGTAACTCCAATGAACGTATTCTCTGCAGCAGAGGTAACTCTGGGTCTTCCATTCCTGTGGCGGTCCTCATGAGAGCCAGTTTCAACATAGCGCTTGATGGTTTTTGCGACTGCACTTGAAGAAACTTTCAAAGTTCTGTACTGACTGACCTTCATGTCTTAAAGTAATGATGGACTGTCGTTTCTCTTTGCTTAATTGAGCTGTTCTTGCCGTAATATGGACTTGGTCTTTTACCAAATAGGGCTATCTTCTGTATACCCCCCCCCTACCTTGTCACAACACAACTGATTGGCTCAAAGGCATTAAGACGGAAATAAATTCCATAAATCAACTTTAAGAAGGCACACCTGTTAATTGAAATGCATTCCAGGTGACTACCTCATGAAGCTGGTTGATAGAATGCCAAGAGTGTGCAAAGCTGTCATCAAGGCAAAGGGTGAATATTTGAACAATCTCAAATATAAAATATATTTTGATTTGTTTAAGACTTTAAAATAGTAAATATAAAGAAAAACCCTTGAATGAGTAGGTGTGTCCAAACTTTGGACTGGTAGTGTATGTGTATATGCAATACAGGAAGTAATAAAGAAACCAAGTTTGAATAGTCATTGATTGGATTGGTACAGTGCCTTGCAAAAGTATTCATCCTCCTTCACGTTTTTCCTATTTTGTTGCATTACGACATGTCAATTAAATTGATTTTTATTTGGATTTCATGTAATGGACATACACAAAATAGTCCAAATTGGTGAAGTGAAATGAAAAAAATAACTTGTTTCAAAAAATTCTACAAAATAAATAACGGAAAAGTGGTGCATGCATATGTATTCACCCCCTTTGCTTTGAAGCCCCTAAATCAGATCTGGTGCAACCAATTACCTTCAGAAGTCACATAATTAGTTAAATAAAGTCCACCTGTTTGCAATCTAAGTGTCACATGATCTGTCACATGATCTGAGTATATATACACCTGTCTGAAAGGCCCCAGAGTCTGCAACACCAGTAAGCAAGGGGCACCACCAAGCAAGCGGCACCATGAAGACCAAGGAGCTCTCCAAACAGGTCAGGGACAAAGTTGTGGAGAAGTACAGATCAGGGTTGGGTTATATAAAAATATCCTAAACTTTGAACATCCCACAGAGCATCATTAAATCCATTGTTAAAAAATTGAAAGAATATGGCACCACAACAAACCTGCCAAGAGAGGGCCGCCCACCAAATCTCACGGACCAGGCAAGGAGGGCATTAATCAGAGAGGCAACAAAGAGACCAAAGATAACCCTGAAGGAGCTGCAAAGCTCCACAGAGGAGATTGGAGTATCTATCCATAGGACCACTTTAAGACATACACTCCACAGAGCTGGGTTTTACGGAAGAGTGGCCAGAAAAAAGCCATTGCTTACAGAAAAGAATGAGCAAAAACGTTTGGTGTTCGCCAAAAGGCATGTGGGAGACTCCCCAAACATATGGGAGAAGGTACTCTGGTCAGATGAGACTAAAATTGAGCTTTTGGGCCATCAAGGAAAACGCTATGTCTGGTGCAAACCCAACACCTCTCATCACCCTGAGAACACCATCCCCACAGTGAAGCATGGTGGTGGCAGCATCCTGCTGTGGGGATGTTTTTCATCGGCAGGGACTGGGAAACTGGTCAGAATTTAAGGAATGATGGATGGCGCTAAATACAAGGAAATTCTTGAGGGAAACCTGTTTCAGTCTTCCAGAGATTTGAGACTGGGACGGAGGTTCACCTTCCAGCAGGACAATGACCCTAAGCATACTGCTAAAGCCACACTCGAGTGGTTTAAGGGGAAACATTTAAATGTCTTGGAATGGCCAAGTCAATGCCCAGACCTCAATCCAATTGAGAATATGTGGTATGACTTAAAGATTGCTGTACACCAGCGGAACCCATCCAACTTGAAGGAGCTGGAGCAGTTTTGCCTTGAAGAATGGGCAAAAATCCAAGTGGCTAGATGTGCCAAGCTTATAGAGACATATCCCAAGAGGCTTGCAGCTGTAATTGCTGCAAAAGGTGGCTCTACAAAGTATTGACTTTGGGGGGGGGGGGGGTGAATAGTTATGCACACTCAGGTTTTCTGTTTTTTTGTCTTATTTCTTGTTTCTTGTTTGTTTCACAATAAAACATATTTTGGATCTTCAAAGTGGTAGGCATGATGTTTAAATCAAATGATACAAACCCCCAAAAAATCAATTTTAATTCCAGGTTGTAAGGCAACAAAATAGGAAAAATGCCAAGGGGGTGAATACTTTCACAAGCCACTGTATATTAAATACCGGTAATTGCTTTGGTACAATTTGCGGTATTGTATTGGTATTACTGTCTAATGTCAGTGACAGTAAGTTAGCTACTGAGTCTAGTGTATATGTACTGTGCACAATGGGCATATGCATGTGGGTGGAAGTTTCACATACTTTCTGTAGCGAGTATGTCAGTGTACTCTGTCTATAGGTGAGTAAGCATTCACATTTACATTTTACATTTATGTCATTTAGCAGACGCTCTTATCCAGAGCGACTTACAAATTGGTGCATTCACCACTTTACAATGTTTTTTTTTTTTTTTTTTTTTTTGGGTGGGGGGGGTTGGGGTAAGGGGGGGGTAGAAGGATTACTTTATCCTATCCCAGGTATTCCTTAAAGAGGTGGGGTTTCAAATGTCTCCGGAAGGTGGTGAGTGACTCCGCTGTCCTGGCGTCGTGAGGGAGCTTGTTCCACCATTGGGGTGCCAGAGCAGCGAACAGTTGTGACTGGGCTGAGCGGGAACTATGCTTCCGCAGAGGTAGGGGAGCCAGCAGGCCAGAGGTGGATGAACGCAATGCCCTCGTTTGGGTGTAGGGACTGATCAGAGCCTGAAGGTACGGAGGTGCCGTTCCCCTCACAGCTCCGTAGGCAAGCACCATGGTCTTGTAGCAGATGCGAGCATCAACTGGAAGCCAGTGGAGTGTGCGGAGGAGCGGGGTGACGTGAGAGAACTTGGGAAGGTTGAACACCAGACGGGCTGCGGCATTCTGGATGAGTTGTAGGGGTTTAATGGCACAGGCAGGGAGCCCAGCCAACAGCGAGTTGCAGTAATCCAGACGGGAGATGACAAGTGCCTGGATTAGGACCTGTGCCGCTTCCTGTGTAAGGCAGGGTCGTACTCTCCGAATGTTGTAGAGCATGAACCTACAGGATCGGGTCACCGCCTTGATGTTAGCGGAGAACGACAGGGTGTTTTCCAGGGTCACGCCAAGGCTCGTCGCACTCTGGGAGGAGGACACAACGGAGTTGTCAACCGTGATGGCGAGATCATGGAACAAGCAGTCCTTCCCCGGGAGGAAGAGCAGCTCTGTCTTGCCAGGGTTCAGCTTGAGGTGGTGATCCGTCATCCATACTGATATGTCTGCCAGACATGCAGAGATGCGATTCGCCACCTGGTTATCAGAAGGTGAGTATCAGATACAGTTGAAGTCGGAAGTTTACATACACTTAGGTTGGACATTTCTTGTTAACAAACTATCGTTTTGGCAAGTCGGTTAGGACATCTACTTTGTGCATGACACAAGTAATTTTTCCAATAATTGTTTACAGTTTATTTCACTTATAATTCACTGTATCACAATTCCAGTGGGTCAGAAGTTTACATACACTAAGTTGACTGTGCCTTTAAACAGCTTGGAAAATTCCAGAAAATGATTTAGAAGCTTCTGATAGGCTAACTGACATCATTTGAGTCAATTGGAGGTGTACCTGTGGATGTATTTCAAGGCCTACCTTCAAACTCAGTGCCTCTTTGCTTGACATCATGGGAAAATCAAAAGAAATCAGCCAAGACCTAAGAAAAAAATGTGTAGACCTCCACAAGTCTGGTTCATCCTTGGGAGCAATTTCCAAACGCCTGAAGGTACCACGTTCATCTGTACAAACAATAGTACGCAAGTATATACACCATGGGACCACGCAGCCGTCATATCGCTCAGGAAGGACACGCGTTCTGTCTCCTAGAGATGAACGTACTTTGGTGCAAAAAGTGCAAATCAATCCCAGAACAACAGCAAAGGACCTTGTGAAGATGCAGGAGGAAACAGGTACAAAAGTATCTATATCCACACTAAAACATAATCCTATATCGACATAACCTGAAAAGCCGCTCAGCAAGGAAGAAGCCACTGCTCCAAAACCGCCATAAAAAAGCCAGACTACGGTTTGCAACTACACATGGGGACAAAGATCGTACTTTTTGGAGAAATGTCCTCTAGTCTGATTAAACAAAAACATAACTGTTTGGCCATAATGACCATCGTTATGTTTGGAGGAAAAAGGGGAATGCTTTTAAGCCGAAGAACACCATCCCAACCGTGAAGCATGGGGGTGGCAGCATCATGCTGTGGGGGTGCTTTGCTGCAGGAGGGACTGGTGCACTTCACAAAATAGATGCCATCATGAGGAAGAAAAATTATGTGGATATATTGAAGCAACATCTCAAGACATCAGTCAGGAAGTTAAAGATTGGTTGCAAATGGGTCTTCCAAATGCACAGTGACCCCAAGCATATTTCTAAAGTTGTGGCAAAATGACTTAAGGACAACAAAGTCCAGGTATTGGAGTGGCCATCACAAAGCCCTGACCTCAATCCTATAGAACATTTGTGGGCAGAACTGAAAAAGCGTGTGTGAGCAAGGAGGCCTACAAACCTGATTCAGTTACACCAGCTCTGTCAGGAGGAATGGGCCAAAATTATTGTGGGAAGCTTGTGGAAGGCTACCCGAAACGTTTGACCCAAGTTAAACAATTTAAAGGCAATGCTACCAAATACTAATTGAGTGTATGTAAACTTCTGACCCACTGGGAATGTGATGAAAGAAATGAAAGCTGAAATAAATAATTCTCTCTACTATTATTCTGACATTTCACATTCTTAAAATAAAGTGGTGATCCTAACTGACCTAAGACAGGGAATTTTTACTAGGATTAAATGTCAGGAATTGTGAAAAACTGAGTTTAAATGTATTTGGCTAAGATGTATGTAAACTTCCGACTTCAACTGTATATGAGATTTTCAACCACATCACACAAAGTGTGTGTGTTTTTTTATGGGTGTTTTTGAGAAATGTGTGTGTATGTGTGCATAAGTGTGTGTGTGTGTGTGTGTGTGTGTGTGTTAGTGAACCACTTTGTAAATATGCATGATTGTGAGTGGGCGTAGAGATGAGCTATAGTCCAGTTTGTGTGCTTGTGTATGTACTGTATATAAGTTAATAAGTGTAAATATGTACGCGTGAGTGGACTGCAGTGGGGGGCTGCAGTCCTGTGTGTATGTGTGTGCTAGTCCCATGCAGTGGTAGTGTGGTATTGCAGTGTTTCACTGGTCCTGCACATGAAGAGGGGTGCACGTGTTTCTGCAGAGCTCAGTGAGAAAGAAAAGTACCCTCACTCTTAGAAAAAATGTTAGGCCTACTGCTGCTAGGCTCTCTGCTCTCCCCCTCCCCTCTGTCTGTCCTTGATTGCAGGAGTGAAGTCTGGTGTGCGGGAGTCAGGGTTCCAGCTGCAGCTCATTCACCATAATCACCTCAGCCTTTAAGACCCGGTCAAACCTGCCACTCATCGTCAGATCATAGTCAAGACGACCATGTTAGTCTCGCTGCCGACTCAACCTGCTTGTTTTCGCTCTTTGTGTTTTTGGCCTGTTCTATTTACTTTTCTCCTGTGCCACAGATTATTGGAACCTGACTCCTGCCTCCGCTTCACTCCTGCCACCACCATCCTGCTTTCCACTACCGGACCTCCCTTTTGGACTCACCACGGACACTAGGACATTACGGTACCACACCTGCTCTGAACCTGGATCTGTTACCCTCCCTGTAACCTGGACTTGCTCTTCCCCTATTATTGGAAACCTGGACAAATTGAACATTGTAAATAAACCTGTTAAACCTTCTCTGGCTCGGTGTAGTTGTCTGCATTTGGGTTCAAATCCAGTTTAATCATGACAAAAAAGGGTTCCAAAAGGGTTCTTCGGCTCTCCCCATAGGAGAACCCTTTTTGGTTCCAGGTACTGTAGAAGCCTTTTTGGTTCCAGATATAACTATTTTGGGTTCCATGTAGAACCCTCTGTGGAAAGGGTTCTATATGGAACTCAAAAAGGTTGTACCTGGAATCAAACAGATTATACCTGGAACCAAAAAGGGTTCTCCCAAGAGTTATCCTATGAGGACAGCCAAAGAACCCTTTTAGGTAATATTTTTTTTTCTAAGAGTGTGCCTGCAGCCACAAAACTACACTCCTACCACCCTCTCTTTCTATCCCTCCCTGGCTCTCTATCACACATTCACTCTCTATCCCTCCATGGCTCTCTATCACACATTCACTCTCTATCCCTCCATCACACATTCACTCTCTATCCCTCTGCTTTCTCTCCCTCCTTGTATCCATCTGTTCCCCTCTTCCTCACACAGAGTTCATGTGTGATCTGTTCAGATCCCTCAGTCATCCTGCGATACATTCAGCTGCTCATCTTCTCTATTACCGTTCCTTTCATTTCCTCCATCATCTCTTTATTACTTTAGTTTATTTTCAGTTTCTCTTAACACTTGTACACACACACATCAGCATTCAATGTACTGTATCACTGCTATACGTCACTAAGGGTCAATATGTTCCTCTCAATGTGGTGACAAAGTCAAGCCTCATCACTTACCTCTTTCACACATACACTCTCATCCACTCCCTCCCTCCCCTGCTCTCCTCCTTCTCTCCCACACTCTCTCCATCATCACAAACACCCTCCTACTCCTCTCTGAGTCTCTCTGCTGCAGTCTGGAAATGTTCAAGTAGAGTGCTGCAGTGTCTAGGCAGGGAACGAGGGAGGGAGAGGAAAAGAGCGAGAGAGAGAGAGAGAGAGAGTGGGTGAAGGATGAGACTGCTACCTGACACAGAGCATAAGCTAACCTGAGCTGCTCTAGTGAAGAACGCAGTCACAAAGCTTGTGTCTCATCAACTTCCCTAGCACACAGTGGAAAAATACCCACACAGAGAGAAAGAGAGAGAGAGAAAGAGAAAAGGGTAGAGAGTGTCACCTTGCACTACACACAAAGACACACACACACACTCACAATGTCAGACGTGCCCACAGAACTCGATATCCACCATTTCTATAAACAGACCAAAACTGATACAGCATGCATACACAGTGAAATTATACAATCTGAACTGACAACCAGAACTGAAATGGTAGCCTGAACTGAGCCACTAGAATAGGGGGTTCTCCTCCATGTAAGTACCAATTCTAGGCCATCGTTCCCATTCATGTCCCGTACATTATCTGATCCCACATCAAAATGTTTTGATAAACCTGTGTAATAAGAGCCTTTCCTTATATCGACACACATTATGAGGAGCTCATCTATAGAAATACCTGGGAGCCAGAATAGAATGAAGAGGGATTTCTGCCCACATAACAGGGCTCTCTTCCCAGCCTCAGCCTACAGCCCTAGCCTCAGCCCACAGCCCCAGCCTCAGCCTCAGCCTCAGCTCCAGCCCTAGCCTCAGACTCTAGCCAGGGAAACTGCAGTAAATCCATAGACAGGCTCACATTTCAGAGCAATAACATTACAACATACTGGCATAAAACACAGCTAATAATGTCTATAGAGCTATAGTATGTTATCCAGCACTAAATCTAGCTCTGTGTGTGTGTGTGTGCATAAGAGAGAGAGAGAGAGAGAGAGAGAGAGAGAGAGAGAGAGAGAGAGAGAGAGAGAGAGAGAGAGAGAGAGAGAGAGAGAAACTGAGCGAGAGAGAGAGAGAGAGAGAGAGAGAAACTGAGCGAGAGAGAGAGAGAGAGAGAGAGAGAGAGAGAGAGAGAGAGAGAGAGAGAGAGAGAGAGAGGGAGGTTGCAGGTCGTGAGTACACTACAGAGTGCTGGTATGTGTCGTGAATGTATGGTTTCTGCCTTCGCCTACGGAGGCTGGTCCTGAGAGGCTGTGGTTGAAATGACGTGGTCCGCCCTCGCAGCTTTTCACCTCTTCACTGCAAAAGTTTTTGGTTTTGCTGAAGCCCATGGAGACAGAGCTAGAGTATAAGGACAAGTGTGTGTGTGTGTGTATATGTGAGAGGGAGAGAGTTAGCTGTAGGTTGATGGCCTGTGTCAGCAGAGGCTGCAGAGGCTCCTGAGGCACATGACGAGTCTGACACACTCCCTCCGCTGGACACGTCACACACTCATCATCACACACACGTACACACGCGCACGCACACACACACACAAACCGTTTGATGACACTCAAACTCTCATACAGTTGCCCACACACCATTTTAAATTAGCATGTAATCTACAAGCCCATATGCATTCAATGGTCTCTTGTTAGTGTCTTGTACAAAAACAGTCGAGAAACACGTGACTTTAGACCATTCATCTCTGAGCCACAGACATCAGATTTCCCTAGTCCATGCGTGTTAAACAGAGTCCATGTAGGCTGGGTCTGCCCTGTTGGCTGTGCTGTAACCCCCCTACAGAGCCTCCCAGTCTGTAAACATGCCCATATAAGACCCGTCTGGGGCAACTCTGCCGCCTGGGGGCCGGTGGCGAGAGGGCGTAAGGGTTGGATAACCCGGTGGGGGGTAGAGGTGGTAGAGGAGAGGTATCTGGGACAGTGATGTAAAAAAAGCAGTGGATAATGTGCATACAACAAACCCCAGTCATTCCTTCCTAAATCCCTTCATCATTCCTCACCTTATTTTCATGGATGGGAAACAGGACCCAGGGTGTTTTACCAGGACCTTGTTCAGGTCACCCTGCTGGGACTCGGTGGGATCTGGGCCAGCTCCGGCTACCTGCGTTAAGTCATATGTCCCAGTGTCACGCACCCAACCACCCACCCACCACTGTCCTAGAAAAACACAAGGACAAAAACAGGGTGACCCCGGGCAGAGAGGGAGACGGTAGTAAGTTAGCTTAGGCACAGATAGAAGGTCTGCAGTGCACACACCATTGTGTGTGTATGTGTGTGTGTATGTGTGTGTGTGTGTGTGTGTGTGTGTGTGTGTGTGTGTGTGTGTGTGTGTGTGTGTGTGTGTGTGACTGTCGGTCTGTCTGTCTCTCTGTACCCGCCAATGTCTATTATGTAAGGGTGAACATTCAGTCCCCACCAGACCATATAGGTTATAGTTACAACCTGTCTGACTATATGGCTGTTGGATTATGGCCAGGTTGCATAACTTGACCTCTTAGGCTTTGTCCACAACCACTACCACCGCCAACACAGCTTAATCCCTCAGATTAAGAGAGGGAGCGAACAAAAGGAGGACACAGAGAAAAAGAGAGCGATGTGTAGGAAGAGCAGGCATTTGGCCCAGTCACTCTCTCAGAGAACACAGAACGGCTAAGAACAAAAGAGGACAGCAGACTGTGGGCATGCCAACCACAGACGAGGGAGCTTCTTAACACACATACAGTACACACACACACACACACACACACACACACACACACATACACACACAAGCACACAAGCACACACCTTTCTCAATGAGTGTTTGTACACTATAGAGTTTGACTCAGACAGTGCAATTGTGCAATGCCATAACAGTGTGGATGAGTCAATTATTTAACTAACAAGTAACTTTTGCAACAAAGTGAGATGAAATGGTCTGCCATCCTCTTCACCAGGCCTCTCCACATCCCCCATACAGTGCCTTCAGAAAGTATTCAGACCTCTTGACTTTTTCCACATTATAGCTATTTTCAGGTCTCTCCAGAGATGTTCGATCGGGTTCAAGTTGGCCACTCAAGGTGGGCGGGTGCAAGCAGCGTTCGCTTGAAGAGCATGCATTTAGTTTTACTAGTGTTTAAGAGCAGTTGGAGGCTACGGAAGGAGTGTTGAATGGCGTTGAAGCTCGTTTAGAGGTTTGTTAACACAGTGTCCAATGAAGGGCCAGATGTATACAAAATGGTGTCGTCCGCATAGATGTGGATCCGAGCGTCACCAGCAGCAAGAGCGACATCATTGATATACACAGAGAATAGAGTCAGCCCTAAAATTGAACCCTGTGGCACCCCCGTAGAGACTGCCAGAGGTCCAGACAACAGGCCCTCCAATTTGACACATTAAACTCTATCTGAGAAGTAGTTGGTGAACCAGGCGAGGCAGTCATTTGAGAAACCAAGGCTATTTAGTCTGCCAATAAGAATGCGATGGTTGACCTAGTCGAAAGCCTTGGCCAGGTAGATGAAGATGGCTGCGCAGTACTGTCTTTTATCGATTGCGGTTATAATATCGTTTAGGACCTTGAGCGTGGCTGAGGTGCACCCATGACCAGCTCGGAAACCGGATTGCATAGCGGAGAAGGTACGGTGGGATTCGAAATGGTCGGTGATCTGTTTGTTAACTTGGCTTTCAAATACTTTCGAAGGGCAGGATGGATATAGGTCTGTAACAGTTTGGATCTAGAGTGTCACCCCGTTTAAAGAGGGGGATGACCGCGGCAGCTTTCCAATCTCTGGGGATCTCAGACGTTACGAAAGAGACGTTGAATAGGCTAGTAATAGGGGTTGCGACAACTTTGGCAGCTAATTTTAGAAAGAAAGGGTCCAGATTGTCTAGCCCAGCTGATTTGTAGGGGTCCAGATTTTTCAGCTCTTTCAGAACATCAGCTGTCTGAATTTTTGTGAAGGAGAAGTGCAGAGCTGGTGGCCGGGGTTGTGGTAGCCAGGTGGAAAGCATGGCCAGCCGTAGCAAAATGCTTGTTGAAATTCTCGATTATTGTAGATTTATTGGTGGTGACACTGTTTCCTAGCCTCAGTGCAGTGGGCAGTTGGGAGGAGGTGCTCTTATTCTCCATGGACTTTACAGTGTCCCAAAACTTTTTGGAGTTAGTGCTACAGGATGCACATTTCTGTTTGAAAAAGCTAGCCTTTGCTTTCCTAACTGATTGTGTATATTGGTCCTGACTTCCCTGAAAAGTTGCAAATCGCGGGGGCTGTTCGATGCTAATGCAGTACGGCACAGGATGTTTTTGTGCTGGTCAAGGGCAGTCAAGTCTGAGGAGAACCAGGGGCTATATCTGTTCTTAATTCTTAATTTTTTGAATGGGGCATGCTTATTTAAGATTGAGAGGAAAGCACTTTTAAAGAACAACCAGGCATCCTCTACTGACGGAATGAGGTCAATTTCTATCCAGGATACCCGTGCCAGGTCAATTAGAAAGGCCTGCTCGCTAAAGTGTTTTAGGGAGCGTTTGACAGTGATGGGGGGTGGTCGTTTGACCGCGGACCCATTACGGACGCAGGCAATAAGGCAGTGATCGCTGAGATCCTGGTTGAAGACAGCGGAGGTGTATTTAGAGGGTGAATTTGTCAGGATGATATCTATGAGGGTGCCCATGTTTACAGATTTAGGGTTGTACCTGGTAGGTTCGTTTATGATTTGTGTGAGATTGAGGGTATCTAGTTTAGATTGTAGGTTGGCCGGGGTGTTAAGCATATCCCAGTTTAGGTCACCAAGCAGTACGAACTCTGAGGATAGATGGGGGGCAATCAGTTCACATACGGTGTCCAGGGCACAGCTCGGGGCTGAGGGGGGTCTGTAGCAAGTGGCAACAGTGAGAGACTTATTTCTGGAAAGGTGGATTTTTAGAAGTAGAAGCTCAAACTGTTTGGGCACAGATCTGGATAGTATGATAGAGCTCTGCAGGCTATCTCTGCAGTAGATTGCAACCCCACCCCCTTTGGCAGTTCTATCGAGACGGAAAATGTTGTAGTTGGGGATGGACATTTCTGAATTTTTGGTGGCCTTCCTAAGCCAGGATTCAGACACTGCTAGAACATCAGGGTTGGCGGAGTGTGCTAACGCAGTGAGTAACTCAAATTTAGGGAGGAGGCTTCTGATGTTAACGTGCAAGAAACCAAGGCTTTTACGGTTACAGAAGTCAACAAATGATAACGCCTGGGGAGTAGGAGTGATACTCAGGGCTACAGGGCCTGGGTTAACCTCTACATCACCAGAGGAACAGAGGAGGAGTAGAATAAGGATATGGCTAAAGGCTTTAAGAACTGGTCTTCTAGTGCGTTGGGTACAGAGAAAAAAAGGGGCAGATTTCCGGGCGTTATAGAATAGATTCAGGGCATTATGTACAGACAAGGATATGGAAGGATATGAGTACAGTGGAGGTAAACCTAAGCGTTGGGTAACGATGAAAGAGATAGCATCATTGGAGGCACCGATTGAGTCGGTCTCCGCGTGTATGGGGGGTGGGACAAAGGAGCTATCTAAGGCAGGTTGAGCTGGACTGGGGGCTCTACAGTGAAATAGGACTATAAGAAATAACCGAAACAGCAATAAGCAAGGTATATTGACATGGGAGAGAGGCATAAAGCAATCACAGGTGTTATTCGAGAGAGCTAAGACAACAGCTGGTAATGGCAACAAAGTTTGGGCTGAGGCTAAACATAAACAGGATGCGGTACCGTATAAAGTAACAGTCCAGCAGGCATCAGCTGTATAGCTGTGTTATCATAAGGTCCGGTGAACAGCAATAGGAAAGTTCGGAGGTAGTTCGGGGGCTGCTACAGCACTGGCGAGCAAGAGGCACGGCTTGCGTGTGCTAGCGGGCCGGGGCTAGCAGATGGATCTTTGTGGTCGACGTCGTAACGGGAAGCCTGTTGAAACCACATCAGACGATTTCGTCGACAGACCAGTCGTGTTGGATCGGCGGGGCTCTGTGTCAACACTAGGAGGTCCCGTCCGGTTGACAGAGAGGTAGATAGCCGGGAGATGGGCCTGGCTCGAGGCTAGCTCAAGGCTAACTGGTGCTTGCTAAGGGGCAATGGTAATTAGCCAACGACAACAGCCATTCGGTTGCAGCTAGGTAGTTGCGATGATCCGGCGCTAGGGTCCAGTGATTCCTACAGAAAATCCGATATGCTCTGGGTCGATAGCACGCTGTGCAGACTGGCCGACAAATTGTCCAGGCTAGAGCTTGCTGGTTGGTAGTGCAGGTCACGGACAATGGTTTAGACTGCTAACGGTGGCTAATAGCAAGTAGCTAGCTAGCTGGCTACAACAGCCATTCGGTTGCAGCTAGATAGTTGCGATGATCCGGCGCTAGGGTCCAGTGATTCCGGCAGAAAATCCGATATGCTCTGGGTCGATAGCACGCTGTGCAGACTGGCTGACAAATTGTCCAGGCTAGAGCTAGTGCTGGCTGGTGGGTAGTGCAGGCCACGGACAATGGTGAAGACGCTAACGGTGGCTAATAGCAAGTAGCTAGCTAGCTGGCTACCACAGCCATTCAGTTGCAGCTAGACTAGTTTCAGCTTAAGGTTCTTGATAAAAGTTATAAAGAAATAATAGAATCCTTTCCACGTTGGGGGATTTGGGTTGCAGGAAAGTATATTTAGTTAAAGAATGAAAAGTAAAGTTGAGAAATATATACAAAATAGACAAAAAAATAAAAAAAACTGGCTATTTACACAAGGACACTACAGAAAACACAACCGCACTGCTACGCCATCTTGGTAACCCTATGATCCCTAAGGGAGATTCTGAGGGAGGGAGGGAGGGTGGATTAGAATCTTTAGTTGGAATACTAAAAACAGTTTGAGCGTTTAGTAGTAGAGAAAGAGAAGCAGAGGTAGTGCCAGAGAATGAGAGTATGCTGACTGGAAGAGGTCAGCTTAAAAATAGCCATGGCACTACCTCCACAGAGAGAGGGGGAGGGAGCTGGAAAGGGAGAGAGCGAAGCAGAATAGGCCACAGCCTTACTGCTGAAGGTGTAGAAATAATCTGCATAGTTTCTGTGTCATCATCTGATCATGATCAGTGACAACCTCCCCTTCTTTCCAGTTACAATGATCCAACAACAACAACCTTCCCCTCCATTTCTCCCTGTATAAAAGTCCCCCTTCTCTGTCCTAATAATAGTCTAGACAGCCTCAATGAGTCATGGTAGTGAGATGTATCTAATCCTCTCTTCTTTTCCCTATGCTGCTCATCCAGTTCCTGCTCAGTTCCCGCTCCCTCTATCGCCTTACAGCCAGTGCCCAACAGTGGTGGCGCCACTAGGAATGTGTCATAAGTGTGTGTGTGTCTCTCTGTGTGTGGTTAGAGCTGTAATGAGTACTGTAATCAGGGTGGGAAATGAACGTTGGCCCAAATTTTACCAGCCAATTTTACACGCCACATTTCTTTTTAAAAAAAATGAATAATGAAAATGAATCACACACGGAGTGGCTGTGGATCAGACTTTTCCTCCGGACTAAAGATCCTGAAGTTTCTGCACATGTGATGATTACGTTCTGGGCATGTGTTTATGCTCTACTTTACGCACAGTCTCTGCTCTACTCGTAGAGAACTGTCACGATCGCCAATGAAGTGTGACCAAAGCGCAGCGTTGGGAGTGAACATGATGATTTTAATTTTGAAACACACGACAAAACAAAACACGATCCGTGAAGTCCTCAGTGACAACTACTGAACAATGAACAAAAACCCACAACCACAAGGTGAACACAGACATTTAAATATGGCTCCCAATCAGAGATAACGAGCCGACAGCTGACACTCGTTACCTCCGATTGGGAGTCACTGACCAAACATAGAACGCGAACACCTAGACACTACCCACAGTACACAACACACGGAAATCTACACACCCTGACTAAACACAAAAAGTCCTAGAACCAGAGTGTGACAGTACCCCCCCCCAAAGGCGCGGACTGCGACCGCGCCTAACTACAAGCAAACAGGGGAGGGCTGGGTGGGCATTCCTCCTCGGCGGCGGCTCCGGCTCCGGGCTTCCTCCCCACTTCCTCTCCAACCCCCCAAAGTACCCCTGGTCCTGTCTAGCCCCGCTGGCCGGAACCGGACTGACGACACGCGCCCCTGGCTTGGTGCGTGGATCCTGGCTGGACGGCTCTGGCGGATCCCGGCTGGACGGCTCTGGCGGATCCCGGCTGGACGGCTCTGGCGGATCCCGGCTGGACGGCTCTGGCGGATCCCGGCTGGACGGCTCTGGCGGATCCCGGCTGGACGGCTCTGGCGGATCCCGGCTGGAAGGCTCTGGCGGATCCCGGCTGGAAGGCTCTGGCGGATCCCGGCTGGACGGCTCTGGCGGATCCCGGCTGGACGGCTCTGGCGGATCCCGGCTGGACGGCTCTGGCGGATCCTGGCTGGCGGAAGGCTCTGGCTGATCCTGTCTGGCGGACGGCTCTGGCTGGACAGGGCTGACGACGCACCCCGTAGGCTCGGTGCGTTGAGCAGGGACAGGCCGGGCTGGGCTGGCGAAACGCACCACAGACTTGGTGCGGGGCGCAGGAACAGGCCGAGCTGGGCTGGCGACGCACCCCGTAGGCTTGGTGCGTTGAGCAGGGACAGACAGAACCGCACTGGGGACACACACCCCTGGCCCTACACGGGGATCAGGAACGGGCCGGACCGGACTGGAAACACCCCCCAGTACCTCTCGCCGTGCCTCCACACTTTCCATCCCCTTCGTAACCAGTGGCCCCTTTAAACTGGCGGCCATATCTGCCAACCTCTTGCACTCCTCCGGGCCGTACACCTTCTGCCCCGACGTCGTGAGCCCCCCCCTAAAAATTTTCTGGGGGTCTCTCCTCTCGGTGGACCAGGCCTCCATAGTCCTCTCCCAACCTTCGCCCTTCTGGCTCCACCACTCGTCATCCAACTGCTGCTTGGTCTCGTTGTGGTGGGTTTTTCTGTCACGATCGCCAATGAAGTGTGACCAAAGCGCAGTGTTGGGAGTGAACATGATGATTTTAATTTTGAAACACACGACAAAACAAAACACGATCCGTGAAGTCCTCAGTGACAACTACTGAACAATGAACAAAAACCCACAACCACAAGGTGAACACAGACATTTAAATATGGCTCCCAATCAGAGATAACGAGCCGACAGCTGACACTCGTTACCTCCGATTGGGAGTCACTGACCAAACATAGAACGCGAACACCTAGACACTACCCACAGTACACAACACACGGAAATCTACACACCCTGACTAAACACAAAAAGTCCTAGAACCAGAGTGTGACAAGAACAGGCTACTCTGGCGAATGGTGCTTGTTTAATAAAGTTAGATCAAAGTCTGCAAGATCACATAATGATAATATTCTACATAACAAAACCGAATGTAATAGCATAGTATTACATTACTGTAAGACACAAACACCACCGCATTTTTCTCATGTGGCCAAAACTCAACTTTATTTTTATTTGGAACGGCAAGCCAGACAAAATTAAACGGGCCTATTTATATAATGAATATGAATTCGGAGGACAGAAATTATTACATATTAAAGCATTAGACCTATCACTAAAAGCTTCAGTCATACAAAAGTTATACTTAAATCCAAACTGGTTCTCTAGCAAATTAGTAAGATTGTCTCACCCAATGTTCAAGAATGGCCTTTTCCCCTTTATTCAGATTACAACATCTCACTTTCAGTTATTTGAAAAGGAAATCATCTCCCAAATGTAATTATTTCTAAAACAAGCGATATAAAGTTGGTTGCAATTTCAATTTAATCGTCCAGAATCGACAGAACAAATAATGCAACAAATATTGTGGTTAAACTCAAATATACTAATTGATAAAAAAACATTATTTTTTGACAAAATATTTAAAAAAGGTATAATCTTCGTAAATGATATCATAGGTAGGACTGGTGGAGTTATGTCGCACATGCAGCTAACAAAAACATATGGAACTGTCTGCTCTACCCAAAATGACAACCAAATAATTGCAGCATTACCGCAAAAATGGAAGAGGAAAGTGGAAGGGGGAAAAAATAAGGAACTTGTCTGTCAGCCTTGCATTAAAGATCATAATTGGTTAAAGAAAATTGTGATAAAAAGGTATACCAGTTTCATTTAAGGACCAAAGGATCGACAGCCGTCCCATATAGATTGTACAATAGTTGGGAAGAGATTTTTGACGTACCGATTCCATGGCATAGTGTTTATGAACTGAGAAGCAAAACGATGCCGGATTCAAAACTTAGAATTTTTCAATTTAAATTATTATATAAAATTCTTGCTACCAATAGAATGTTATTTATATGGGGGATACAATCTTCCCAGCTCTGCAGATTTTGCTGCGAAGAGACATAATCATTAGATCATTTGTTTTGGTACTGTCCATTTGTAGCTTGTTTATGGACACAGGTCCAGGAATGGCTAAAGGATTGCAATATTTACCTGGAGCTAACCTTGCAGATAGCACTACTGGGTGATCTGATAAGTCATAGTCAATCAATCAATAATATAATAATACTTTTAGCAAAAATGTTTATTTTCTATTTACAATCTGTAGAAACAATGAGAATAGAAAGGTTCAGAACTTTTGTAAAACATCACAGAACAGTTGAAAAATATATGGCAAATAGAAATCCAATACGGATGGTGTTAAGAGATAGATGGGTGGTGTTGAATGAAGTTGAAGGATGGGACTAATAACAACTAACAACAACTAATAACAACAAGATAACTAATGTAAAGCATACTGTGTCCATAATAAGTATATAGGTTATAGCTTGAGAGTTTTTGTGAAAGAGCACAGTTAGAAAGATATGGCACATAGAAGCAAACCGGATGGACATCATGAAAATGATCGGAGAGGTTGAGGGTAGAGGAAGTTCAGGAGTAAAAACAAACAAAATATAATTATTGTCCATAAAATGTATATAGTATGTATAAGCTGGAAGTAGAGGCCTAAGCATTGTTGCTGAGCTAGTTTACTCCAGTTAGGGAAGGGGTGGTGGGGTTGGAAAGTAATAAAGGGAAATATATTTTAAAAAAGGATCTGTATACAGTTGAAGTCAGTTAGGATCACCACTTTATTTTAAGAATGTGAAATGTCTGAATAATAGTAGAGAGAATTATTTATTTCAGCTTTTATTTCTTTCATCACATTCCCAGTGGGTCAGAAGTTTACATACACTCAATTAGTATTTGGTAGCATTGCCTTTAAATTGTTTAACTTGGGTCAAACGTTTCGGGTAGCCTTCCACAAGCTTCCCACAATAAGTTGGGTGAATTTTGGCCCATTCCTCCTGACAGAGCTTGTGTAACTGAGTCAGGTTTGAGGCCTCCTTGCTCGAACACGCTTTTTCAGTTCTGCCCACACATTTTCTATAGGATTGAGGTCAGGGCTTTGTGATGGCCACTCCAATACCTTGACTTTGTTGTCCTTAAGCCATTTTGCCACAACTTTGGAAGTATGCTTGGGGTCATTGTCCATTTGGAAGACCCATTTGCGACCAAGCTTTAACTTCCTGACTGATGTTTTGAGATGTTGCTTCAATATATCCACATAATTTTCCTTCCTCATGATGCCATCTATTTTGTGAAGTGCACCAGTCCCTCCTGCAGCAAAGCACCACCACAGCATGATGCTGCCACCCTGTCACGGTTTCTGCCGAGGCTGCCCCTCCTCCTTGCTCGGGCAGGCTTCGGCGTTCGTCGTCACCGGAATACTAGCTACTGCCGATCTATGTTCTATGTTTCTATGTTCTACCTGTTGTCTGATTGTTACACACCTGTTTCCCATTATGTGATTACTCCTTCCCTATTTAACCCGGTGGCTCCCAATGTGTTTTGTGCGTGTTTGTTTTTCGTTTCGTGTGTCGTTGGTGAGCGGGTTTGTTCCTCCCTGTGTGGAGGTATCGTGTATTGATTTCTTTACTTGTTCAGTAAAGTACGTTTCATTGAGTTCTGTGTCCTGCGCCTGACTTCGATCCACCACATTACACTGACACTCGTGACACACCCCTGTGCTTAATGGTTGGGATGGTGTTCTTCGGCTTGCAACCTACCCCCTTTTTCCTCCAAACATAACGATGGTCATTCTGGCCAAAGAGTTCTATTTTTGTTTCATCAGACCAGAGGACATTTCTCCAAAAAGTACGATCTTTGTCCCCATGTGCAGTTGCAAACTGTCACGATCGTATAACATAGAAAAGTCCACACCCTGGCTCAACATATAAGAGTCCCCAGAGCCGGATCCGGCTCCGGGCGTGACCACCACTCTATCTCCACCCCCCCGTAGCGCCCCTGGTCTGGTCCCGCTGGCTGGAGCTGGACTGGACACCAGTGGAGCGGATTGCTCTGGCTCCGGTGTGGAGCAGCTGACCGGTGCCGGACCAGGCACCGGTGGAACAGGCACGGACCGTGCCGGACTGACTACGCGCACCACTGGCTTGGTGCGGGGAGCAGGAACGGGCCGGACTGGGCTGAAGACGCGCACCACTGGCTTGGTGCGGGGAGCAGGAACGGGCCGGACCGGGCTGACGACGCGCACCACTGGCTTGGTGCGGGGAGCAGGAACGGGCCGGACCGGGCTGACGACGCGCACCACTGGCTTGGTGCGGGGAGCAGGAACGGGCCGGACCGGGCTGACGACGCGCACCACTGGCTTGGTGCGGGGAGCAGGAACGGGCCGGACCGGGCTGACGACGCGCACCACTGGCTTGGTGTGGGGAGCAGGAACAGGCCGGACCGGGCTGGCGACACGCACCACAGCCTTAGTGCGGGGAGCAGGAACGGGCCTGATCGTACTGGGAACACACACCACTGGCCTTGTGCGGGAATCAGGAACGGGCCGGACCAGACTGGTGACACACACCACTTGCTTGGTGCGAGGAGCGGGACTGGGTTTCCTCATAAACCTCCGCTCCCTCTTCTGCCTAACCAGTTCCTCTCGCCGTGCCTCTACACTCTCCTTCTCCCTCGTGACCAATGACCCCCTTAATCTGGCGGCCTCCTCTGCTAACCGGCTGAACCGCTCTATCGCGGCCTCCTGCTGCCTCGTCGTCCACGGCGTGAGCCCCCGCCTAAAATTTTGTTGGGCTTGTCTCTCCCCCGTGCTCATGGCCTCCATCCCTCTTGCCAGACTCTCACTCATCTCCTCCCAAGTCCATCCTCTCTCCTCGTCACGCTGCTTGATCCAGTCGAGGTGGGATCTTCTGTCACGATCGTCGTTAGATGAAGCGGACCAAGGCGCAGCGTGATAGGCGTACATACTTTATTAAATGTACAACAACACGAACCAAAACAACAAAACAAACGATAAGTGAAGTCCTGGGTTGAACACAAACCTTCCGGATCAAGATCCCACAATAAACTCTGCCAAACAGGCTGCCTAAGTATGGTCCCCAATCAGAGACAACAAGCTACAGCTGCCTCTGATTGGGAACCACCCTGGCCAACATAGATATACATGAAATAGAACACAACATAGAAAACTATAACATAGAAAAATCCACACCCTGGCTCAACATATACAGTGGGGAAAAAAAGTATTTAGTGAACCACCAATTGTGCAAGTTCTCCCACTTAAAAAGATGAGAGAGGCCTGTAATTTTCATCATAGGTACACGTCAACTATGACAGACAAAATGAGAAAAAAAAATCCAGAAAATCACATTGTAGGATTTTTAATGAATTTATTTGCAAATTATGGTGGAAAATAAGTATTTGGTCACCTACAAACAAGCAATATTTCTGGCTCTCACAGACCTATAACTTCTTCTTTAAGAGGCTCCTCTGTCCTCCACTCATTACCTGTATTAATGGCACCTGTTTGAACTTGTTATCAGTATAAAAGACACCTGTCCACAACCTCAAACAGTCACACTCCAAACTCCACTATAGCCAAGACCAAAGAGCTGTCAAAGGACACCAGAAACAAAATTGTAGACCTGCACCAGGCTGGGAAGACTGAATCTGCAATAGGTAAGCAGCTTGGTTTGAAGAAATCAACTGTGGGAGCAATTATTAGGAAATGGAAGACATACAAGACCACTGATAATCTCCCTCGATCTGGGGCTCCACGCAAGATCTCACCCCGTGGGGTCAAAATGATCACAAGAACGGTGAGCAAAAATCCCAGAACCACACGGGGGGACCTAGTGAATGACCTGCAGAGAGCTGGGACCAAAGTAACAAAGCCTACCATCAGTAACACACTACGCCGCCAGGGACTCAAATCCTGCAGTGCCAGACGTGTCCCCCTGCTTAAGCCAGTACAGGTCCAGGCCCGTCTGAAGTTTGCTAGAGTGCATTTGGATGATCCAGAAGAGGATTGGGAGAATGTCAGATGAAACCAAAATATAACTTTTTGGTAAAAACTCAACTCGTCGTGTTTGGAGGACAAAGAATGCTGAGTTGCATCCAAAGAACACCATACCTACTGTGAAGCATAGGGGTGGAAACATCATGTTTTGGGGCTGTTTTTCTGCAAAGGGACCAGGACGACTGATCCGTGTAAAGGAAAGAATGAATGGGGCCATGTATCGTGAGATTTTGAGTGAAAACCTCCTTCCATCAGCAAGGGCATTGAAGATGAAACGTGGCTGGGTCTTTCAGCATGACAATGATCCCAAACACACCGCTCGGGCAACGAAGGAGTTTCTTCGTAAGAAGCATTTCAAGGTCCTGGAGTGGCCTAACCAGTCTCCAGATCTCAACCCCATAGAACATCTTTGGAGGGAGTTGAAAGTCTGTGTTGCCCAGCGACAGCCCCAAAACATTACTGCTATAGAGGAGATCTGCATGGAGGAATGGGCCAAAATACCAGCAACAGTGTGTGAAAACCTTATGAAGACTTACAGAAAACGTTTGACCTGTGTCATTGCCAATAAAGGGTATATAACAAAGTATTGAGAAACTTTTGTTATTGACTAAATACTTATTTTCCACCATAATTTGCAAATAAATTCATTAAAAATCCTACAATGTGATTTTCTGGATTATTTTTTCTCATTTTGTCTGTCATAGTTGACGTGTACCTATGATTAAAATTACAGGCCTCTCTCATCTTTTTAAGTGGGAGAACCTGCACAATTGGTGGCTGACTAAATACTTTTTTTCCCCACTGTAAGAGTCCCCAGAGCCAGGGCGTGACACAAACCGTAGTCTCGCTTTTTTATGGCGGTTTTGGAGCAGTGGCTTCTTCCTTGCTGAGCGGCCTTTCAGGTTATGTCGATATAGGACTCGTTTTACTGTGGATATACAGTGGGGGAAAAAAGTATTTAGTCAGCCACCAATTGTGCAAGTTCTCCCACTTAAAAAGATGAGAGAGGCCTGTCATTTTCATCATAGGTACACGTCAACTATGACAGACAAATTGAGAAAAAAAAATCCAGAAAATCACATTGTAGGATTTTTAATGAATTTATTTGCAAATTATGGTGGAAAATAAGTATTTGGTCACCTACAAACAAGCAAGATTTCTGGCTCTCACAGACCTGTAACTTCTTCTTTAAGAGGCTCCTCTGTCCTCCACTCGTTACCTGTATTAATGGCACCTGTTTGAACTTGTTATCAGTATAAAAGACACCTGTCCACAACCTCAAACAGTCACACTCCAAACTCCACTATGGCCAAGACCAAAGAGCTGTCAAAGGACACCAGAAACAAAATTGTAGACCTGCACCAGGCTGGGAAGACTGAATCTGCAATAGGTAAGCAGCTTGGTTTGAAGAAATCAACTGTGGGAGCAATTATTAGGAAATGGAAGACATACAAGACCACTGATAATCTCCCTCGATCTGGGGCTTCACGCAAGATCTCACCCCGTGGGGTCAAAATGATCACAAGAACGGTGAGCAAAAATGACAGAACCACACGGGGGGACCTAGTGAATGACCTGCAGAGAGCTGGGACCAAAGTAACAAAGCCTACCATCAGTAACACACTATGCCGCCAGGGACTCAAATCCTGCAGTGCAAGACGTGTCCCCCTGCTTAAGCCAGTACATGTCCAGGCCCGTCTGAAGTTTGCTAGAGTGCATTTGGATGATCTAGAAGAGGATTGGGAGAATGTCATATGGTCAGATGAAACCAAAATATAACTTTTTGGTAAAAACTCAACTCGTCGTGTTTGGAGGGCAAAGAATGCTGAGTTGAATACAAAGAACACCATACCTACTGTGAAGCATGGGGGTGGAAACATCATGCTTTGGGGCTGTTTTTCTGCAAAGGGACCAGGACGACTGATCTGTGTAAAGGAAAGAATGAATGGGGCCATGTATCGTGAGATTTTGAGTGAAAACCTCCTTCTATCAGCAAGGGCATTGAAGATGAAACGTGGCTGGGTCTTTCAGCATGACAACGATCCCAAACACACCGCCCGGGCAACGAAGGAGTGGCTTCGTAAGAAGCATTTCAAGGTCCTGGAGTGGCCTAGCCAGTCTCCAGATCTCAACCCCATAGAAAATCTTTGGAGGGAGTTGAAAGTCTGTGTTGCCCAGCGACAGCCCCAAAACATCACTGCTCTAGAGGAGATCTGCATGGAGGAATGGACCAAAATACCAGCAACAGTGTGTGAAAACCTTGTGAAGACTTACAGAAAACGTATGACCTGTGTCATTGCCAACGAAAGGGTATATAACAAAGTATTGAGAAACTTTTGTTATTGACCAAATACTTATTTTCCACCATAATTTGCAAATAAATTCATAAAAAATCCTACAATGTGATTTTCAGGATTTTTTTTCTCTCAATTTGTCTGTCATAGTTGACGTGTACCTATTATGAAAATTACAGGCCTCTCTCATCTTTTTAAGTGGGAAACTTGCACAATTGGTGGCTGACTAAATACATTTTTTCCCCACTGTAGATACTTTTGTACCTGTTTCCTCCTGCATCTTCACAAGTTCCTTTGCTGTTGTTCTGGGATTGATTTGCACTTTTTGCACCAAAGTACATTCATCTCTAGGAGACAGAACGCGTGTCCTTCCTGAGCGATATGACGGCTGCGTGGTCCCATGGTGTTTATACTTGCGTACTATTGTTTGTACAGATGAACGTGGTACCTTCAGGCGTTTGGAAATTGCTCCCAAGGATGAACCAGACTTGTGGAGGTCTACACATTTTTTTCTTAGGTCTTGGCTGATTTCTTTTGATTTTCCCATGATGTCAAGCAAAGAGGCACTGAGTTTGAAGGTAGGCCTTGAAATACATCCACAGGTACACCTCCAATTGACTCAAACGATGTCAGTTAGCCTATCAGAAGCTTCCAAAGCCATGAAATCATTTTCCTGAATTTTCCAAGCTGTTTAAAGGCACAGTCAACTTATTGTATTTAAACTTCTGACCCTCTGGAATTGTGATACAGTGAATTATAAGTGAAATAATCTGTCTGTAAACAATTGTTGGAAAAATTACTTGTGTCATGCACAAAGTAGATGTCCTAACCGACTTGCCAAAACTATAGTTTGTTAACAAGAAATGTGTGGATTGGTTGAAAAATGAGTTTTAATGACTCCAACCTAAGTGTATGTAAACTTCCGACTTCAACTGTATGTATATGTACAGTGGGGAAAAAAAGTATTTAGTCAGCCACCAATTGTGCAAGTTCTCCCACTTAAAAAGATGAGAGAGGCCTGTAATTTTCATCATAGGTACACGTCAACTATGACAGACAAAATGAGAAAAAAAAATCCAGAAAATCACATTGTAGGATTTTTAATGAATTTATTTGCAAATTATGGTGGAAAATAAGTATTTGGTCAATAACAAAAGTTTCTGAATACTTTGTTATATACCCTTTGTTGGCAATGACACAGGTCAAACGTTTTCTGTAAGTCTTCACAAGGTTTTCACACACTGTTGCTGGTATTTTGGCCCATTCCTCCATGCAGATCTCCTCTAGAGCAGTGATGTTTTGGGGCTGTCGCTGGGCAACACGGACTTTCAACTCCCTCCAAAGATTTTCTATGGGGTTGAGATCTGGAGACTGGCTAGGCCACTCCAGGACCTTGAAATGCTTCTTACGAAGCCACTCCTTCGTTGCCCGGGCAGTTTGTTTGGGATCATTGTCATGCTGAAAGACCCAGCCACGTTTCATCTTCAATGCCCTTGCTGATGGAAGGAGGTTTTCACTCAAAATCTCACGATACATGGCCCCATTCATTCTTTCCTTTACATGGATCAGTCGTCCTGGTCCCTTTGCAGAAAAACAGCCCCAAAGCATGATGTTTCCACCCCCATGCTTCACAGTAGGTATGGTGTTCTTTGGATGCAACTCAGCATTCTTTGTCCTCCAAACACGACGAGTTGAGTTTTTACCAAAAAGTTATATTTTGGTTTCATCTGACCATATGACATTCTCCCAATCCTCTTCTGGATCATCCAAATGCACTCTAGCAAACTTCAGACGGGCCTGGACATGTACTGGCTTAAGCAGGGGGACACGTCTTGCACTGCAGGATTTGAGTCCCTGGCGGCGTAGTGTGTTACTGATGGTAGGCTTTGTTACTTTGGTCCCAGCTCTCTGCAGGTCATTCACTAGGTCCCCCCGTGTGGTTCTGGGATTTTTGCTCACCGTTCTTGTGATCATTTTGACCCCACGGGGTGAGATCTTGCGTGGAGCCCCAGATCGAGGGAGATTATCAGTGGTCTTGTATGTCTTCCATTTCCTAATAATTGCTCCCACAGTTGATTTCTTCAAACCAAGCTGCTTACCTATTGCAGATTCAGTCTTCCCAGCCTGGTGCAGGTCTACAATTTTGTTTCTGGTGTCCTTTGACAGCTCTTTGGTCTTGGCCATAGTGGAGTTTGGAATGTGACTGTTTGAGGTTGTGGACAGGTGTCTTTTATACTGATAACAAGTTCAAACAGGTGCCATTAATACAGGTAACGAATGGAGGACAGAGGAGCCTCTTAAAGAAGAAGTTACAGGTCTGTGAGAGCCAGAAATCTTACTTGTTTGTAGGTGACCAAATACTTATTTTCCACCATAATTTCTAAATAAATTCATTAGAAATCCTACAATGTGATTTTCTGGATTTTTCTTTCTCAATTTGTCTGTCATAGTTGACGTGTACCTATGATGAAAATTACAGGCCTCTCTCATCTTTTTAAGTGGGAGAAATTGCACAATTGGTGGCTGACTAAATACTTTTTTTCCCCACTGTATATGTATGTGTGTGTGTGTGTATGTATGTATGTATGTATGTATGTATGTATGTATGTATGTATGTGTATATATATATATATATATATATATATATATATATATATATATATATATATATATATATATATATATATATATTGCGAGAGAAAAAACATATGGGGGATTGGAAGTGATGCAGACAATTACATTGATGGATGTTACAAACTATCTGCAATATTAAAGCTGATCTACCCCCTAAAATAAAATAAAAATAAAAGTAAGTTGGTGGTCTGTTCTTTGCCCATGGGAGAAGTATATTTCGCCCCCCATTCCTTTTTCCACGTAACTTCATCTAGAATTGTTGAATGAGTTTCCTGTAAACAATAGATATTCCTTCTCTTTGAGCCATGTAAATATTGTTCTTCTTTTGTTATTATCTGCTAAGCCATTACAATTATAACTGGCTATACTTATTTCACCACATTCCATAATGAGATACACATTTCTAATCTATTTATCAATATATATATGTTTGTAAATTTACCAATAAAAAATACCATAGTGATTGAGTGTCCATATAGCTGTACCATGATATTTGCATTGCTACTAAGTAACCCTCCAATTGTTCTCCACTACTTCCCCTGCTAAAGCCCCGCCCCATCCCAAGTTGGGCCGTCATCCCAGTGATCGGCATTCCACCCCCGTACCCCCGGATCCCTAGGCCCCCGAGGGGCCAGGACCCATCCATCGAAAACAGCACACAGAAGCAGGTCAACCGCCAAAACCATTTCCAATGCTCTCATCTCAATATATATATAGCTATTTAAAAATATATATCTATTCAAATATTGTGCACATCTTATTTTCTTCATTATCAATTAATATGCATAATAATGTTAACAGTTTTTGCGTAGGATTTTTACCCATAACCCGGATTGCCATTGTATTACATTCCATTTTTGACAAGCAATTATTATTTTAGCAAACAATTATTGTGGTTCATCCTATATTTTCCCTAACATCCTTATTGACCACCAACTTACTACCATGAGACAAGGCTGAGTATAGCCCACAAAGATCTCCTCCACCGCACAAGCCCGAGGGGGTGCAAAATGTTTCGTTGGAGGGTGTAGTGGGATTTCTTATAAGCTTCTGGATTAGTGTCCCGCTCCTTGAAAGCGGCAGCTCTAGCCTTTAGCTCAGTGCGGATGTTGCCTGTAATCAATGGCTTCTGGTTGGGATATGTACAGTGGGGAAAAAAAGTATTTAGTTAGCCACCAATTGTGCATGTTCTCCCACTTAAAAAGATGAGAGAGGCCTGTAATTTTCATCATAGGTACACGTCAACTATGACAGACAAATTGAGAAAAAAAATTCCAGAAAATCACATTGTAGGATTTTTATGAATTTATTTGCAAATTATGGTGGAAAATAAGTATTTGGTCACCTACAAACAAGCAAGATTTCTGGCTCTCACAGACCTGTAACTTCTTCTTTAAGAGGCTCCTCGGTCCTCCACTCGTTACCTGTATTAATGGCACCTGTTTGAACTTGTTATCAGTATAAAATACACCTGTCCACAACCTCAAACAGTCACACTCCAAACTCCACTATGGCCAAGACCAAAGAGCTGTCAAAGGACACCAGAAACAAAATTGTAGACCTGCACCAGGCTGGGAAGACTGAATCTGCAATAGGTAAGCAGCTTGGTTTGAAGAAATCAACTGTGGGAGCAATTATTAGGAAATGGAAGACATACAAGACCACTGATAATCTCCCTCGATCTGGGGCTCCATGCAAGATCTCACCCTGTGGGGTCAAAATGATCACAAGAACGGTGAGCAAAAATCCCAGAACCACACGGGAGGACCTAGTGAATGACCTGCAGAGAGCTGGGACCAAAGTAACAAAGCCTACCATCAGTAACACACTATGCCGCCAGGGACTCAAATCCTGCAGTGCTAGACGTGTCCCCCTCCTTAAGCCAGTACATGTCCAGGCCCATCTGAAGTTTGCTAGAGTGCATTTGGATGATCCAGAAGAGGATTGGGAGAATGTCATATGGTCAGATGAAACCAAAATATAACTTTTTGGTAAAAACTCAACTCGTCGTGTTTGGAGGACAAAGAATGCTGAGTTGCATCCAAAGAACACCATACCTACTGTGAAGCATAGGGGTGGAAACATCATGCTTTGGGGCTGTTTTTCTGCAAAGGGACCAGGACGACTGATCCGTGTAAAGGAAAGAATGAATGGGGCCATGTATCGTGAGATTTTGAGTGAAAACCTCCTTCCATCAGCAAGGGCATTGAAGATGAAACGTGGCTGGGTCTTTCAGCATGACAATGATCCCAAACACACCGCCCGGGCAACGAAGGAGTGGCTTCGTAAGAAGCATTTCAAGGTCCTGGAGTGGCCTAGCCAGTCTCCAGATCTCAACCCCATAGAAAATCTTTGGAGGGAGTTGAAAGTCCGTGTTGCCCAGCGACAGCCCCAAAAGATCACTGCTCTAGAGGAGATCTGCATGGAGGAATGGGTCAAAATACCAGCAACAGTGTGTGAAAACCTTGTGAAGACTTACAGAAAACGTTTGACCTGTGTCATTGCCAACAAAGGGTATATAACAAAGTATTGAGAAACTTTTGTTATCGACCAAATACTTATTTTCCACCATGATTTGCAAATAAATTCATTAAAAATCCTACAATGTGATTTTCTGGATTTTTCTTTCTCATTTTGTCTGTCATAGTTGATGTGTACCTATGATGAAAATTACAGGCCTCTCTCATCTTTTTAAGTGGGAGAACTTGCACAATTGGTGGCTGACTAAATACTTTTTTTCCCCACTGTACGTACGGTCACTGTGGGGACGTCGTCGTCGATGCACTTATTAATGAAGCCGGTGACTGATGTGGTAAACTCCTCAATGCCATCAGATGAATCCCAGGAACATATTCCAATCTGTGCTAGCGAAACAGTCCTGTAGCTCAGCATCCACTTCATCGGACCACTTCCTTATTGAGCGTGTCACTGGTACTTCCTGTTTGAGATTTTGCTTGCAAGCAGGAATCAGGAGGATAGAGTTGTGGTCAGATTTGCCAAATGGAGGGCGAGGGAGAGCTTTGTATGCGTCTATGTTTTGAATAAAGGTGACCTCTAGTTGCACAGGTGACATGCTGGTAGAAATAACGTCAAACAGATTTCAGTTTTCCTGCATTAAAGTCACTGGCCAATCGCAGCACTGCCTCTGGGTGAGCATTTTCTTATTTGCTTATTGCCCTATACAGCTCGTTGAGTGTGGTCTTAGTGCCAGCATCGGTTTGTGGTGGTAAATAAACAGCTACGAAAAATACTATTGGTAAATAGTATGGTGTACAGCAGGGCTCTCCAACCCTATTCCTGGAGAGCTACTGTCCTGTAGGTTTTTGCTTCAACCCTAATCTAGCGCACCTGATTCTAATAATTAGCTGGTTGATAAGCTGAATCAGGTTAGTTAAAACTGGGGTTGAAATGAAAACCTACAGGAGGATAGCTCTCCAGGAACAGGGTTGGAGAGCCCTGGTCTACAGCTTATCATGAGGTATTCTAACTCAGGCGAGCAGAACCTCGTGACTTCCTTAATATTAGAGATCGCTCATCAGTTGTTGTTAACAAAGAGACACACACCACCTCCCCTTGAGCTTCCCCGATGCCACCGTTCTGTCCTGCCGATGTATAGAAAAAAACGATTAGATTTATAGTTACCATATCCTTGTTCAGCGACTCGGAGAAACATATTACAGTTCTTCAGATCACGTTGGTAGGATAGTCTCGAACGGAGCTCATCCAGTTTAATCTCCAGTGATTGCACATTTGCCAATAGAACGGAGGGTAGAGGCGATTTATCCACTCTCCGACGTAGTCTCGTCGGGTATCCCGCAAGCCAGCCTCTATATTGCCATCTCCTCCTTCGATTGTCGAGGATTTGGAGCTGGTCTGGGATAATCAGTATGTCTTTCGCCTCCGACTCATTGAAGTAAAAGTTATCGTCCAAATTGAGGTTAGTGATAGCTGTTCTGATGTCCAGAAGCTCTTTTTGATCATAGGAAACGATGGAGGAAACATTATGTACAAAATAAGTAAGGGCAGCGCAAAACAATACACAAAATAGCACAATTGGTCAGGAGCCTGTAAAACAGCTGCTATTCCCTCTAGTGCCATTATACATTTTGTATGGTTATATAAGACAGAAGGGTACCTAAGGCAAAAATTATGGTGGTTGGTCAGGGTGGATGGGTAGTTGTATAACGCGAACGTCTAGCATGCATGTTCGAATCTCATCACAGACAACTTTAGCATTTTAGCTAATTAGCAACTTAGCATTTTAGCTAATCTTTTACTTTTTAGCTACTTTGAAAGTACTTAGCATGTTAGCTAACCCTCACCCTAAGCTTAACCCTTTAACCTAACTCATAACCTTAACCTTAACCCTAACCTCTAACCCTAGCCCCTTATTATTAGTTACAGTTGAACTTCAAATAGCAAATTTGGACTAGCGAGAAAAGCAAGAAAAGTAGAGAGTTTTAAATCCAAAACTATCTAGCGAGTTGAGTTGGCTAACTAGAGTAAGACAGCAGCACGAGCTTTGGCCTTTGTATGGGAAATGCGGTGGATAAATTGTAACAATAATTGGTTTACAAATTATACACATAAGACAGCTTGATACAGTTGTTACAGATACTGTTCAGGTTCACATACCGTTGATCAATACCAACATTTTTCATGCCGTCTCCCACGTGTGTCGTCACTTGTGGAGAAACGAGACGTTGGCGGGTATAAAGATTTTGACAATTTTTTTGGTCAACATTACCGTGAGAGTCACCCTCCGATTGGACAAAGTGGAGTGGTCTTTGTTGATAGCAGTCGGCTCAGCCACACCAAGAGAAGACAGGAATATGAACATCATTTGCACATATCATGCAAATATCCGTTCATGCAGAACTTAGTTCTCACACACTATCAATACATTCAAGTAAAACTTGCAGAAGCAAATATACTTCTAACAAGATACAACATTGTAGCTTATAAACTGTAGGCTACCCTAACCTTTTCCACATTTTATTTTCAATATATTTCTTTTAAAGTGTGTTCTTGTAAAAACACGATAAACACTGAGTGTACAAAACATTAGGAACACCTGCTCTTTCCATGACATAGACTGATCAGGTGAATCTAGGATCCCTTATTGATGTCACCTGTTAAATCTACTTCAATCAGTGTAGATGAAGGGGAGGAGACAGGTTAAAGAAGGATTTTAAAGCTTTGAGACAACTGAGACATGGATTGTGTATGTGTGCCTTTCAGAGGGTGAATAGGCAAGACAAAAGCTTTAAGTGCCTTTGAACGGGGTATGGTAGTAGGTGCCAACGCTGCTGGGTTTTTCATGCTCAACAGTTTTCCGTGTGTATCAAGAATGGTCCACCACCCAAAGGACATTCAGCCAACTTGACACAATCTGATTCTGAGAGCCATATCAGATCACATTTGGAAAATATGGAGCCAAACACGTGAGTGAGCTTGGGACTGGGGAATTGCTCCAGAGCAAATGAGGAGAGAATCATAAAACTAGAATGATTATGCACATATATCTGTATCACTCCCTCTCCGCCCATTTGTTTGGCAAAGGCCTGAGTTATGTCTGCACAGACAGACAGGCAGGCAGGCAGACTGCACACTGACTAAACTCAGCGAGAGCCACACTAGACCATTAAGACAAGATATAGAAATGGTATAGCCTACAGTATGTGTGTCTATATATGTGGGTTGTTTTGCAGATTGCAGTATATAGGGACTCTGTAAAATTATACATACTGATATTGTACAATAGCGAGGAGCCTAAACTAGACACGTGACTGCATGTGTGTACTGTATCCATATGTGTGCACTGTATGTGTCTATGTGTATCATTAGTGTGTATAAGTGTGTGCATGTTGTGTGTGTGTGTGTGTGTGTGTGTGTGTGTGTGTGTGTGTGTGTGTTGAGGGAGATTTGAGAGAGGAAATGCTCCAGATGCTGAAACTGCAAAGAGTGAGTGAGAGCAGAGAAGGGGAAAGGGAGGAACAGAAGAGATAGAAAGAGAGAGAGAACAGAAAGAGAACAGGGGAAGTGGATCTGTTTTCAGCTATTTTCCGACACGTGCAGAGTGGACCTCTACAATGACGTGTATTCATGGATGCCAAGGGAAGCCAGGCTTTCTGTGTTTCATAATTTTCATTCAACTCGCAAGAGGCTGAATGTATCTCACTGGAGAAAGCATCCGAGCAAGCGAAATAGCACGCCTCTGTCTAAGTACACTACCGGTCCAAAGTTTTAGAACACCTACTCATTCAAGGTTTTTCTTTATTTTTACTATTTTCTACATTGTAGAACAATAGTGAAGACATCAAAACTATGAAAAACACATATGGAATCATGTAGTAAACAAAAAAGTGTTAAACAAATCAATATATATTTTATATTTGAGATTCTTCAAATAGCCTCCCTTTGCCTTGATGACAGCTTTGCACACTCTTGGCATTCTCTCAACCAGCATCACCTGGAATGCTTTTCCAACAGTCTTGAAGGAGTTCCCAAATATGCTGAGCACTTGTTGGATGCTTAGTTGTCACTGTATTAGACTAGGCATAGGTGATTTGATGATGTTGAAATATTGAAGTTGAAATGGTGCTGGAATAGTGGAAGCAGCTCCTGTTTTCTTTGTGACTTGCGATAACTCTCCGTGGTTCTAAATCAATTGTTGTTTAGTAGTCAAAAAATATCAGAAACATTAATTTACATGATGTAGTAGGTCATGCAACTGTTTGTTTTGTGATGAAACAAAGGTGTGGTTGAAATGATTCTGCCACTGTGTCTTCTTATTGTCTCAGCCTTAGGCCTATATATCACGGTGGCAAGGGATATGAACTAACAGGTTATAGAGCAAACAACGCAATTATCACACATATAGGTTGTAATATGGCTTTTTTTCCCTGGCTTGGCTTCCTCAGTGATTTGACCAACGCACAGCTACTGGACCTCTAGAGAGAATTTGACAATGGATCCTGATAATTAGGACAGCAGCACTACTGGTAATTAGTGCCTTAAGCAGAGGACATGGCTGTCAGAGGGCTAACATTGTCCAATGTCAACCTCTCTCTCTCACTCACTCACTCACTCACTCACTCACTCACTCACTCACTCACTCACTCACTCACTCACTCACACTCTCTCTCTTTCTGACTTTCTGTACCCCGTTTATCTTTCTGTGTGTTTCTCCTTCACTGTCTCCTGTGTGTCCCTGGTTGAAGGAGCTGATCCTGGCTGAAGGAGCTGATGTCTCTGTGTAAACACAGCCCAGAACCACTGAGTACATATAATTAGGCCTACATAAACACCCCGTGGGACCAAGAGGTTGAGCAGGTCTCACCAGACTCGGTTGCCTAGCTCACCTCACTTGCTATTTACCAAACCTCTTATCTGTAGTCTATAGACGCACAGTCACACACACACACTAAATGTCACCTCACAAAGCCACTGTGACATGTTCGCACACCCTAATTCTTCTGGCCTTCTCAGAAATGACACCTCATCCTTGTGTCAGTGAAAACCCATGCATGAATCAGCATAGTGTATTACTGAGGTGTGGTGTGGTTGACGGTGGGATAACTGTTTCAGATGGTCTAGCTGCCATAGCCTCTATATACTCTATGTCACTGTTACTGTTTGGTGTTGGCACACCAGTTATTATCTGTCATCTAGGACTTATGGAGTGGTCACTATAGTCATATGGCCTCCCCACAGAGATTTAGGGGGGCTATAACAGTTAGAGATTCTGCTGATGTACATTTACATGTACACACACACACACATATACACATACACACACACACATGCATATACTTCACACACTTCTCCCTCTCCACGCCCTGTTCTGTGCCGTCTTCATTCCCCAGCAGACCACGCCCTGTTCTGTGCCATTGTCATTCCCCAGCAGACCAGGACACAGCTGCAGGAGATATGATATGATCACGGCAATAGTAACCCATTACGATGTCCAACAGCAGCCTCTAGTGCCTGTGCACACTTAAAGTTCCTTTCTCATGTTATAAATACATGCAGTTTCCAACACAAGGGTCAATGGACAGACACCCTGCTGTTCATGCTCCCTGACACCATACCACATTCGAGAGTTTCAAGTTCCTTGGTGTCCACATCACCAATAAACTACCATGGTCCAAACACACCAAGACAGTCGTGAAGAGGGCACGACAACGCCTTTTCCCCCTCAGGAGACTGAAAAGATTTGGCATGGGTCCCCAGATCCTCAAAAAGTTATACAGCTGCACCATCGAGAGCATCCTGACCGGTTGCATCACCACCTGTTATGGCAACTGCTCGGCCTCCGACCGTAAGGCTCTACAGAGGGCAGTGCGTACGGCCCAGTACAATCACTGGGGCCAAGCTTCCTGCCTTCCAGGACCTATATACTAGGCGGTGTCAGAGGAAGGCCCAGAAAATTGTTAAAGACTCCAGTCACCCAAGTCACTGACTGTTCTCTCTGCTACTGTACGGCAAGCGGTACCGGAGCGCCAAGTCTAGGTCCAAAAGGCTCCTTAACAGCTTCTACCCCCAAGCCATAAGACTGCTGAACAATTAATCAAATGTCCACCTGGACTATTTACATCTGCGTACTACCTCTGACTCTCTCCACCCGTCAGAAAGTATGAAAAATGTATGCACTCACTAACTGTAAGTCGCTCTGGATAAGAGCGTCTGCTAAATGACCAAAACATTTAAAAAAATTACAAATGTGAAACTCATTTTGCCCCGTAGGCCGCACAGATATACACGGCATTGTTTACTGAGAACAGCTGTTAGCAAAACATAGCCATAAAGTGACCCAAGGACACACCAAGTCTAAAGGTACAGATAAACACACACTGATTACCTTAATTGAAAGGAATATGAAAGGTTGGCGCCTAGTGCAATGCACTGACTGATACGCAACAAACAGAATAAAACAAAATGTGCCATCACTATACGTATTTGTGACCTTTGAACACACACCCACCCACACCCACACACACACTGTCCATAAAGC
This sequence comes from Coregonus lavaretus, assembly GCF_964263955.1. Classification (NCBI taxonomy): domain Eukaryota; kingdom Metazoa; phylum Chordata; class Actinopteri; order Salmoniformes; family Salmonidae; genus Coregonus; species Coregonus lavaretus. The sequence continues at coordinate 32,450,584 of NC_139999.1, forward strand.
GTGAAGTCTCAAAGATGTCAGTGTGGGAAAATTTGGCTTGGTGCCAACCCCCCTCTCTTTCTCTCTCTCCCTCAACCCACTCCTTCCACAACAGCATGCTGAGAGAACTTTCAGGAATCCAGTTTTTTTGTCTCTCTGTAAAATAACTTGTTGTACATCTGGCATGTGATTGGCTAAAGTGACAGCTCAACTCTGCAGAGTTCACAAGCAGTGCACATACACTGTACCTGTGTTTGGGTGAGGGGGATTTCGGTTTTGGCAAAAAAAAACATAGCCTACATCAAGCAATTATTTAGTGAAGTTAGTTGTTTACTGTCTAGCTCTGCAGCATCTTGACATAGACCTCATTTAGATGTTGTTGTTGTTGTTAATGTTTTTGTATTATGTGTTTAGTCATGGCACCAGAAAATGTCCCCTTTATAGTTCCTGGAAGCATAGTCAGCCGGCCGTGGTGTGGGTGTCTAGACCTGGTTTTGTGCAGAAGTCCTTGTGTCACCAGGGAGCAAGACTTGCTTTTGTGTGTTTGTCACCAGGGAGTGGGTGAAATATCTGTTTACAGGCTGCAGAGTGCTCTTGCTGCCAGCTCAGGGAAAAACGTTTGTGGTGTGTGTGCGCGTAATGTGCATGTTTTTGCACGAGTGTGTGTGTGCGCAGGTCCGGCCCTAGCCACATAAGGGGCCGCTGTTAATATTAATTTTTTTAAGAAACTCAGTCGGGTCTGAACTTACTGTTGAGAGTTAGAATAATAAAATACAGTAAGTGCAATTTCGAAATTTGGTTGTGCATCAGCAGTTTTTCTCTTATTATGTCAGTCACTGACAGTCACTCAAATAACTACAGTATGTCAGCTAAAAATGATTAGATTGGTAAATTATTCTAGCCAGCTACCTAAACTTGTAGTAATCATGGTGGAATACTGACTGGGCATGCAGGGCATGTGCCCAGGGGCCCTGACCTCCAGGGGGCCCACATTGATTTTGTTAGTCACTCTCACTCAGATATCATATTACCGTGGCATAACTCATGGCAAAAGTGTAGATTTGCAGAAAAATAATCTTTAAAACTGCAAAAATGTCTCTCCACCCTCTAATCGGGAAATGTAAGATGAATAAAGTTCATATCCAGTTAAGAGTAATTAACACAATGCTAGGCATGTTTATATGTTTTCCTTTTCTGTAATACACATGATTTCCAGTGTTCCATTTGTGACACTCATTTGTGTACGTGTTGATGATCACTAGACTTGATAGAGAATGTTATGGATTGTTCTCATATAACATCTGACAGTTTTGACACTCACCACTGCATCCTTTATCATAAAGTTGGTTGGACCTCGCTAAAAACACGTAGGTCACTTCATTATTCTGTTTTTGTTTATAAAGCCTTACTCAATAAACTACCAATTTACTTAACATCATTGTTGAAATATAGAAACTCGGATTACAACACTAGATCACAGGGTTGGGTAAATCTGCCTTTTCCTACCAGGCCCCTATCATGTGGAATAATCTCCAAGTAACATTTCATTTAGATGTGGTGTTGTCTCAGGGTCAGTTTAGGAGAAAGGCTAGGGGTTTTTACATTGATAAATGTGTTTGTTTTGTTTGATTGTTTATTGTGTATGTTTAATTTTGTGTTTTAAATTGTGTATAATTTTCTTTTCTGTATTGTTCCCACACCTCGGTCTCAATGTGTTTTTCCCTGGTTAAATAAAATTTTCAAAAAGGAAAATAAGAATAATATCTGTTGATTGACGCCAGACTGGAGGTACAAGGACCAAGGACACTGGTTGTTATTGTTTTCTATGACACTGTGATTCTGTAGCAGCTGATGTTGTGACTTCCTACAAGCCTCTTGGCAGGTGTTTACAGAACATTCCCACTGGGCACAGATGTCAGTTCAACGTTTAGTTTTGATTTACATTTGGTTGAGTTGTCAACTAATGTGAATTCAACATGAAATCAACAAAAAATTTCACCATGTCATTGGATTTAGCTTAAAAAAAATACAAAATTCCCTTACCTTAATGACTCTTTTCATATCCAATCAGTTTTCCACCTTGATTCAACGTCATCACACCAGTTTTTTCCAGTGGGTTGGTGCTGTTAGATTCGAATATAAGCGCCTACTTAGGTGAGTTAGACATTTTCTGTGCTCTAATGCTGGACGTTGTCTCTCTGTAGCTACTTGTATTAAACCATATTGGTTTTGATTGACTTCATCTGTGACTGCTTTTCTCTTTTATTCACCTTGAAAATCCCTACTACACATCCCTTGGCAAAATAGGTAGAATTGCTGGGAATTAGCTGTAAAACTGCTCTCTTCCCTATGGCAAAATCTGTAGACTTGCTTAAAAGCTGCAACATTCTCTCTACCGTCAAGAGGGGGAAAACTAAAATGTTTTTGCCGCAAGGTGTGGGGCCCCTAAAAGGCTAGTGCTGGCCTTGTGTGTGTGTGTATGTGTGTGTGTGTGTGTGTGTGTGTGTGTTTGTGTGGGCTGTTGTCTGAGAGTATAGGCTCTAGTTTACGAGTAAAGATGTGGAATGTCTAGAGAACGAAATAGGAGATACATCACAGAGGTTATGTGTGCATGGCTGTGTGTCTGTCTGTCTCTTCCTCTCTCTCCTGTCTAGGAACGTGATTAGCTAATACAGCTTAAACCATTTGACCTACAGAAACCTCTCCAACAGCGAACCAGAAGTTGCCTCTCAGCTCAGCTATAAGGCGCCAGCCATCCTGTTTCCTCTCCTGCTCAAGTACAAGGGTGACTTTACAGTACATGATTTGTTTAGCCTTGTTAGTACAATAGGGTCTACACAAGTTCATTCTACCAGATGCATGATAGAGGTAGTGTATTCAGATATAGGGTTTATGAGGAAGTGGGCCTATTGAGGGCGTCAGCTGAAGGAAACTAATGGTTCACCCTGTCCTCGCTACCCGCTTCGCTGATTTAGCCACTCAGACCATTGTGTGACATTTAAATCCACACATCTCTGAACATCTCTTCACTACTTGGCATTTAACAAATGGCTCTATAGGCATGCAAATACAGGGAGATTCCGAGAGTGCTTACATAATTCAACAGAATACAGTATCTCTGATCAATCCTCCACAGAGCAATACAATGGGTATACACTAAGGGCTGGTCACGCTAGCTGTGTGTGAGCTATTATCCTTGTTTACCATGAGACACATGGGACAGACTAGACAGCCATTTCCACTGTTAGTGTTGAGTGACCGTGGAGAAGTGTAAATGTAAGCACTGGTTCAGAGCTTAGGCAAGTGACAGTGAATTTACAGCTGTGCTGATAAGGCCTTATCAATCCCTTCTATCTCAGGGCTTTCACACTCAAACTGTCATAGCATTAGTGTATCCCCTCTGATCTCTCTAAGCCCCTCTCCCCGCCCACAGCATGATGCGTACAGTAGCTTCACCACAGTTGTGGGTCAGGAGCTGAGTCTGCACTGAGTCAGCAGGCCGCTGGCATTACTAATGTTTCTGATGATGGTGGTAGGAGTTGAATACTGGAATTTTACAGTACAGTCTAGCTACTGTAAACGCCACTTCAATAGGATGTGTTATTGGATGTTACATAAAGTGCACTAGGCTGTTTAAACAAAAACAACAGTTTTTGTTTTTATCAACAACAACAAAAACTATAAGTCTGACATATAAGTGTGACATATGACTGGATTCAGCTCGCTGATGTCCTTCCAATGGTGCGTATTATACTAGACCACCTAGTTTCATAAGCGTGTCTGCAAAATGCTCATTGGCTCAGAGAGGTTCATGTGATGTCAACAGCTATAGACGGACTTCCGTGTGAGGTAGAGTGAACTGCGAGGTACCATTAAACGTGTCTTGACCGGGGCAACACAAAGACATGTATTTAGTCTCTGTAGGACTAGACATCAGCCCCCCCAAACCTCTTAAAAGGTCAAATACAAGACCATTTCAATAAATATGTGTGTGTTTGTCTGATTTGGACACAAGTTGTACCAAAAGAAGCGCCTGGGCCTTCCGAGTTGTATGGTGTATCGTTTGTCCGACAGAGGGGCCAACGCTACAGTCAAATTCATGGAACTAGTACATCAAAATATGTTTTTATTTGTATTGTTTTATGACTCATAACACATTCGAACAGTATAAGACACATAATCCTTCATGTCATGTCATGAACCCTCTGTTTGAAACAATATTTGTACAAGGATTCAAATGGTGAAAAGCCTTATTCATTCACATTAATAATTTATATAATTGTGTAGCTCAGTTGGTAGAGCATGGCGCTTGCAACGCCAGGGTTGTGGGTTCGTTTCCCACGGGGGGTCAGTATGAAAATGTATGCACTCACTAACTGTAAGTCGCTCTGGATAAGAGCGTCTGCTAAATGACTAAAATGTCAAATGTAAAAATATTTGATACTCAACATAAGGAATTTGGAAATATTTCTACTTTTACCTTTACTTTTGATACTTATGTATATTTTAGCAATTACATTTACTTTTGATACTTAAGCATATTTAAAACCAAATACTTTTAGACTGAATTTCACTTTTACTTGAGTCATTTTCTACAAAGGTGTCACGTCTCCTCCCGTTGCTCCCCTCCGGCGCTCTGATTCACCGGTCTACTGAGCCACCGGTCTGAGTGCACCACCTCGGCAAACCCAACGCACCCTAATCATCTCCAGCACACCTGCACCTCATCATCTCATCACCACCACTATATAGCCCTGGACTGTTCATTCATTGTTGTGTGTAATTGTTAGTCGTGTCGTTTACGCGCTCGTTGTTATTTATCTTTCTCATTGTTAAGTAAACCTTTAGCTTGTTAATTCCTGCGTCCTGCCTCTTCGTATCCTCAGTACTCGTCACAGAATTACACACCACTCACGAAAATGGATGCAGCAGGTAATCCTCCTGGAGTTTCCCAGTGCCTCGACCAGCACCAGCAGCAGCTAGCCCAGTTGAACACCGCCATGCAGGAAGTGCTCCAAACTCTGCATAATCTGTCCAGTGCTCCGGTTCCACCTCAGGGAGCGGCGAGTGCACCCAATCCACCCGTTCCCGTGCTATCACCCACTTCTGAGGGGATCCTCGCCCTACCGGACCGCTATGACGGTAAAACTACTAAATGTTGCGGCATCCTGCAACAGGTTTCCCTTTATCTGGCGCATCAGCCTGGGGCATATCCATCTGACCAAGCCAGGATAGCGCTGGTGATTTCGCTACTTAAAGGAAAGGCGCTGGATTGGGCCACGGCAGTCTGGGAAGGAGGTGAGGCCGTGGCGCTTCCCTACTCTGCCTTCCTCGCTCGGTTCAGGGCGGTGTTTGATCATCCCACGGAGGGAAAGGATGGGGGTGAGCGTCTCCTCCAGCTACAACAGGGAGAGTGGCCCGCGTCCGAGTACTTTCGCACGGTGGCGGCGTCTTCCGGCTGGAATGAGCGTGCCCTGCGCACGGCCTTCAGGAGAGGATTACGGGACGACATCAAGATGGAACTCGCATGTCGGGATGATGAGATGGACCTTGATACCCTCATCGCCACATGTTGAGAGACAGACGGTGTTCCCAACACCTCCCGGAGCCTCGACGCTCACCCCATCTGAGCTATGGAAGCCACCCAGCCTCCGAGTCCTCACCCATAGAAGTGGGCAGCACCCCCTACACCACCACGGACCACAGATCTCCTGGCGGCTCCCAATCTAGGCGGTATGACTCCCGTAGCCGCTCCGTGAGTGTTACATCATCTCCTATCACAACCATTGTTTTTAGTTCCCATAACGGTGACTGGTTATTCCTTCTCTTCCACTTCCACTGCAATGATAGATTCCGGATCAGCAGGGAACCTTCTAGATAGGGAGCTGGTCTCTGAATGGGGATTGCCCTCCGTGCCACTGCCTTCTCCGCTACACGTCACCTTGCTGGACAATAAACCACTTGGATCAGGCACCATTACACACGTCACTCTCCCCATCACCATTCCCACACTACCGGAGCACCACGAGGAGCTGTCATTCCACATCGCCACATCACCCCTTCACCGATTCGTCTTGGGATTGCCTTGGCTCAGACTACACAACCCCACCATCAATTGGATCACCAAGAGGATCACAGCCTGGTCCACCTCATGCTGGAAGACCTGCCTACCGGTGGTTTGTTGTTCCACGTCAGTGGAGAGTCCGGAGTCCGCCCTCCAGCCCAACATTCCACATGAGTACGCAGATCTCTCCGACGTCTTCTCTTCATCAAAGGCTAAGTGTCTCCCTGCTCACAGGCCCTGGGACTGCGCCATTGACCTGCTGGAGGGACAACACCCCCCGACGAGTCGCATTTACCCCCTTTCCATGGTGGAGACTGAGGCCATGGAGAAGTATGTGGCAGAGACCCTGAAACAGGGGTTCATCAGACGCTCTACCTCTCCTGCCTCCGCTAGCTTCTTCTTCGTGGCCAAAAAAGACGGAGGACTGAGACCGTGCATTGACTACCGCCGTTTCATCAGGTCCTTCATCTTCATAGCCACCCCGCTCACCTCTCTCCTTAAGGGTGGGCCTCAGAAGCTGGCCTGGAACCCTAACTAAAGGAGAGGTTCACCACAGCGCCCATCCTAAAACACCCAGATACATCTTGTCCTTTCATCCTGGAGGTGGATGCATCGGAGGAGGGCGTGGGTGCAATCTGCTCCCAGCGGCACGGTAAGCCAAAGAAAATGTATCCCTGTGCCTTTTTCTCTAAAAAGCTTACCCCCGCAGAGAGGAACTATGGAGTTGGAGACAGGGAGCTGTTGGCGGGTGTCCTCGCTCTGGAGGAATGGAGACACTGGCTGGAGGGCGCAGTCCATCCATTCCGGATTCTTACTGACCACCAGAATTTGGAGCACATACGGGCAGCGAAACGGATGAACTCTCATCAAGCCAGGTGGGCCCAATTTCTTACTTGCTTTCAATTCATTCTGTCCTACCGCCCAGGATCCCAGAATGTGAAACCGACGCACTCTCCAGGATGCACCATACTGGAGAGAGGAAGGATCTGGGGGGTCCTATCCTGCCTGCGTCTCTCATCGTTGCACCTGTCGTTTGGGATGTGGACGAAGACATCCGCCTGGCGGCTCAGGAGGACCCAGCGCCTACCAACGCTCCTCCGGGGCGCGTGTATGTACCCACCAGTGTCCGTGACCGCCTGCTGATCTGGGCGCACACCACTGTTATGCGCACCCTGCATTCTCTATCAAAAAAATACTTGTGGCCCACCTTGGCTACTGATGTCTCTCACTATGTCAACTCCTGTTCCGTATGTGCCCAAACGAAGACCCCTCAGAACGCCCCGGCAGGCAAACTAGTTCCTCTACCAGTGCCTCAGTGACCTTGGTCACACCTGTCCATAGACTTTGTCACCGACCTCCCATGTTCTGACGGCTTCACCACAGTGATGGTGGTCGTAGATCGGTTCTCAAAATCATGCCGTTTTTTGCCACTAACTGGTCTTCCTTCTGCTCTCCAGGTCGCTGAGGTTCCAACCGGTCTTCCGGCACTATGGACTTCCGGAGGACATCGTCTCGGACCGTGGCCCCCAATTCACTTCATGAGTGTGGAAGTCTATCCTGGAGAAGATCGGGGCCATGGCCAGCCTCACTTGCAGGTATAGGCCTCAGTCAAATTGGCAGGTGGAGCGCATGAACCAGGAGCTGGGGAGGTTTCTTCGTTGCCACTGTCAGGACCGGCAGGGTGAGTGGGCGAGGTTTCTTCCCTGGGCAGAATATGCCCAGAACTCCCTCGTTCACTCCTCCATGGGGCTCACTTCCTTCCAATGCGTCCTGGGGTACCAGCCTGCCCTGGCCCCTTGGACACCCAGCCAGACCGACGTGCCCGCTGTCGACGAGTGGTTCCGCAGGGCCAGACAGGTCTGAGACGCCACCCATGTCAGTCTCCAGAGGGTCATTAATCAGCAGAAGGACCAAGCTGACCGCCACCGCAGTGAGGCTCCCGTATTCCAGCCTGGTGATCGTGTCTGGCTGTCCACTCAACCTCCCTCTCCACCTGCCCTGCAAGAAACTGAGCCCCCGGTTTGTTGGGCCGTTTAAGGTCCTCCGGCGGATTAATGAGGTGTCGTACCGGCTGCTCCTTCCCCCTCGCTACCGTGTCTCACCTACTTTTTATGTCTCTCCTCAGGCCGGTGGTTCCTGGTCCTCTGGCGGATGCCATCCCCCGGGGTAAGCTCCCTCCGCCCCTGGACATTGACGGTGTGAGGGATCTGCTCGAGTCCAGGTTACGTGGGCAACGGCTCCGTTACCTGGTGGACTGGGAGATGTATGGCCCTGAGTAGAGGAGCTGGGTTCCGGCTGGGGATGTTCTGGACCCCAACCTAATTCTGGACTTTCGCCGCCCTGACTGGCCCGCTCCTCGGGGTCGTCGTCTAGGCAGGTGACGTCCTGCGGCAGGAGCTGCACATCCGGGGTGGGGATGGGGGGGGGGGGTACTGTCATGTCTCCTCCCGTTGCTCCCCTCCGGCGCTCTGATTCACCGGTCTACTGAGCCACCGCTCTGAGCGCACCACCTCGGCAAACACAGGAATGGAAACCCAACGCACCCTAATCATCTCCAGCGCACCTGCACCTCATCTCATCACCACCACTATATAGCCCTGGACTGTTCGTTCATTGTTGTGTGTGATTATTAGAGTCGAGTCATTTACTCGCTCTTTGTTATTTCTCTTTCTCATTGTTAAGTAAACCTTTACCTTGTTAATGTCTGCGTCCTGCCTCTTCGTATCCTCAGTACTCGTCACATAAGATATCTTTACTTTTACTCAAGTATGAGTAAAATCATGTCCATCGATGCCAGTCTCCGAGCTCTTCACCACACCTTCCACCTCACTTAGCTCGTCCTCATTCACTTCCATTTGAACTCCAGAACTTGGTCTGGGCACGGCTCACTCTGTTTGCACTTAACACCAATCTTCTTCGACACACCGTCTCCATTTTTATCGTCATCTTCCTCAAATTCTAATCCAACCTCTGCTTTCCTCTTCTTCCTATTTTTGCCTTCCATTCCTCCTCAGAAATCCACCTTTCTGTGTCCCTGCCCCAATATTCCTCTTCTCCCGACATTGCTTGCCACAGACTGCCTCATTCCCTAACAGATATGGCACTTTTCAATATTTGTGTTACACCAACTGGGAGGTTGACTCTGTGATGGGAACTAACTCAATAACCAGGAGTGATACAGTATCTGGTCTTAAGAAACAGGAACAATGGCAGCTAACAGAGTAGTGACAGTTTAAACACACACTGACCATGACCGTGGAGATCAACACTGCTACTGCCAGCAGGTGCTCTCAGGTCAGAGGTCAAAAGTAAGATGTTAAGGAGTAGGGTGTCCACACAGCAAATTGACCAGTGTTACGTAGTTTAGATATTTTAGTGTAACATTTCTAGTGTTGATTCATGATTTAAATTAACTCTCTGTGTGAAATTAACACTCAGTGGTGTGAAAGGGAAAGAGGATACCTAGTCAGTTGTACAACTGAATGCATTCAACTGAAATGCGTCTTCTGCATTTAACCCAACCCCTCTGAATCAAGAACCCCAGTGTTGGTGTTAATAACCAGTGTTGAATGTCAGGGTGTGATGGTTTCAGATTTACTCTGCCCATCATTATCATATTTCCCAGCATGCTCTACTGCAGCTAGATTTTTTAGGATTGTTTTTAATATCTGTGTTTTTGCATTTACATTGATTGGTTAATATTATGCTACACAAAGATAAATAACACATTTTTCTAAACAAATCCAATCAGTTACAAATGGTTATTCCAGTTGCATAGAACCACATGTACTGTACAGATACTGAGAGGAATAGCAGAAGGCGGTTTGACATTCAGAATGCAAAAGTCTGGACAATGAAAAAGAATGTGTGTTATGGGTTGGGGAAAGATGCCAACTTAATACTTTCGCAACCGCGGCTTTGGACAGGGGTTTAGACTGCTACACAATAAGACCCCAGTTATTAGAGGACACAGATATGGAGTCAGGCTTTGCTTGTATTATGACCAAGATTGGAAATTTACACAAGTCAGTGTGATTTTAAAGCAGAGCAACCCACCAAACATCTCTTCACAGTCCACACTAACAGAACACACACACATCACATTTTCTAAGCCTACATCTAACCATTCCCACAAGCACATTCAGACATTAAACAGATGGATAAACATCTCTTTCTTTCACACACACGCACACAGACAGTAGTCATGTCTCACGTGTCAATTCTAGGGTGCACTGGGTTTAGTCTCCTCCTGGAAAGGTATGTATTAATAAACTAAGGAGTGGCTCCCTAACAAACACTGATATAGAGACCAACAGGCCAGGGAAAGAGACAGACAAAGGGAGAAAAAGAAAGTGAGAAAGAGAAAAGAGGGTGTGGGATAAAGAACTGCATGTGAAATGTGAGGAGAGGAATGAAGAGGGAATGCCCAGGGACAGAGGTGGTGACAAGGGGAGAGTTCTGGATACGTTGCATAGCTGCTGGAGGAGGTGGGGTGTAGTCTGGAGATCTATGGTATGGTTGGGGGATAGGAGAGAGTAGGGGGTCGTCTGCAGTTGCTGTTATGTAACAGAGTTTGGTCAGTGTGTTTGTACTGCCATGTGCAGACTCTATGACCTAAAGGGTAAACCTACACTTCACCTCATACAATTACAGTATATAGTCATAAAGACCACCACACATTAACCTACACAGGGTTAAAAAAGAGACACACACTAAACCACAGCGAATTTCATTAACAACAAATAAAGAGTTAAAACAGCACACAGTTTCATTCACTAATGAAGCTATAGTATTTTCCTGGAAGAGGAGCACATGTAGATGACACACTGACATGCACAGACACAGCTATCTTTCTTTATGTGTGTCTGATATATAGGGTTATATCCCTCTCTGTCTCCCATCTCCGTCGGTATAGAGACGTATAGAGATGTGGCTGACTGCTTTCAGGTTGGGAGAACAAAGCGAAACTGAGCAAAGTTAAACAAATAACAGGCCCAAGGCACTTTGTGTTGTTTAGTGGTTTACTTATTCACAGAAAGACAGTTTGCAAGCCCTGAGTGAGCAAGTGTGTGTGTGAGAGAGACAGAGACAGAGAGAGAGAGAGAGATTTATTTAGATGAGTGGACACAGACACAATGGAGTGATGATCCAACGTGATTCAGCTAAATCTCACATTAAGCCAGACTGAGTGAATGACCAAAACTCACACACTGATAGACACTAGCATATTAACCCTCTCCAACACAATGAGCAGGTTCAATGAGGGTACAATCAAACCATGAAAGGCAAATATTTACTTACATCTAAATGTGGCACAAGAGCTGGACAAAAAAATTGAGGGAAAGATGAACGGAGCAAAGTACCAAGAGATCCTTGATGAAAACCTGCTCCAGAGCGCTCAGGACATCACACTGGGCATCACACTGGGTCGTTGTCCAACAGGACAACGGCCCTAAGCACACAGCCAAGACAATGAGTGGCTTCGGGACAAGTCTCTGAATGTCCTTGAGTAGCCCAGCCAGAGCCAGAACTTGAACCCAATCGAACATCTCTGGAGTGACCTGAAAATAGCTGTGCAGCGATGCTCCCCATCCAACCTGACAGAGCTTGAGATGATCTGCAGAGAAGAATGGGAGAAACTCCCCAAATACAGGTGTGCCAAACTTGTAGCGTCATACCCAAGAAGACTCGAGGCTGTAATCGCTGCCAAAGGTGCTTCAACAAAGTACTGAGTAAAGGGTCTGAATACTTATGTAAATGTAATATTTTTTAAAATAAATTTGCAAACATTTCTAAAAACCTGTTTTTGCTTTGTCATTATGGGGTATTCTGTTAGGGGAAAAAACAATGTAATCCATTTTAGAATAATGCTGTAACATAACAAAATGTGGAAAAAGTCAAGGGGTCTTAATACTTTCCGAATGCACTGTAGATACAGAACAAAAAGACTGAACGACTGGGTCTCATCTCAGGCAACTGAACCGATAGAACGAACGACCAGCCGGCTTGTAGCAACCCTAGATTTGTGTCGGGACTATATCTTGTGGAAGGATGAAATAGTATGAATAAATTCATCAAAATAAAGTTTTTAATGAAAATATGTCAATCATTATTTGAATATGTTGGTAACCCGTTGTATAAAAGTACAACGGGTTAACCGCCAACCTCCAATTGTAAATTATTCAGGAGTTAACGAGTGTATCATAACAGGTTAAGTAGGCGTAATACGAGTGTTTTTATAAATCAATATAAAGCCAGTATGCTGTATTTGATGGGGTACACCATCGTACACACATAGTTCAAACAGAGGATGAGTCTATGGAAGATATAGCACCTGGGTTGGCCTGTCCAGTCATTCCTATTATAAATACTTTTTTTGCCACTGGAATGTTCCTTGCTCATGTTACAATGGTGCTTCAAATAGAGCCCCACAGTGGAGGTGTCATAATACCCATAAAACCTAGCGGTCAAACAGGGAAATGGTTCCAATCGTTTTTCCACCATTCATTTTCCCCATAGGGGATTTTAGAAACACTTCAAATAAGGGCTGTGTTTCGTGTAGGCTTACCCTGGCGTGATGTTTTGATAACCATGTAAATCCCTCTCGAACAAGGTGACATTTTTTATCAATATATTCAGCTCTATTTACTCTCAGATTCGAAATTGCTAATTAGTATCAAAGTAGACATCATGCAAAACTACAAATCCCTGCAATCTCCTGCACGTCATCTCTAGCTAACAGGTATTGTGTAAATGTTAAACTTGCACAAGACAGTTCACAGAATTGTCCACTTAAAGAAATGTTGCCAAAAATTAATTACTACATTTAACTAACATTATTTAGTTAATCCTGAGATTCTTACCTTTGCCTCGATTCGGAAGTCTCATCCAGAACATCATGTCATTTGAAGTTCTTTGTGATAGCCACATTAGCACCTAATTAGCATTTCATTTTTGGGAGGTAAATACAGGCAAATATATTGATAAAAGTAATGTAAATAAAACCCATATTTAAACTGTCAGCAACTGGGTTGAGCTAGAAGGACCAGGCCTGGAATTTTGTGATTTTAGGGGCAAGGCCATTTGGCCTTCAAGAGGTGCCCAATCAGCCAGGGCACCAAGGCCATCTGCTAGGGCACCATGGCCATTAACCAAAATAGATAATTTACATTTATTTGAAAACTGAAAAACAGTAGCTATTCTGTTTAGAAAAACATAAGTGTATGTAAATGTACATAAATAATTCCCTACATGTCAAAGTGTAGGTGATAGCCTTTGGTTACAGCCTGTCATGTCCAGACCTATGCTGACATGAGGGAGGCACCTGAAAATGTAGCCAAACTTTAATGAGAGTTTTAATAACACACACACACACACACACACACACATATATATATATATATATATATATATATATATATATATATATATATATATATACACAGTGGGGAGAACAAGTATTTGATACACTGCCGATTTTGCAGGTTTTCCTACTTACAAAGCATGTAGAGGTCTGTAATTTTTATCATAGATACACTTCAACTGTGAGAGACGGAATCTAAAACAAAAATCCAGAAAATCACATTGTATGATTTTTAAGTAATTAATTTGCATTGTATTGCATGACATAAGTATTTGATCACCTACCAACCAGTAAGTATTCCGGCTCTCACAGACCTGTTAGTTTTTCTTTAAGAAGCCCTCCTGTTCTCCACTCATTACCTGTATTAACTGCACCTGTTTGAACTCGTTACCTGTATAAAAGACACCTGTCCACACACTCAATCAAACAGACTCCAACCTCTCCACAATGGCCAAGACCAGAGAGCTGTGTAAGGACATCAGGGATAAAATTGTAGACCTGCACAAGGCTGGGATGGGCTACAGGACAATAGGCAAGCAGCTTGGTGAGAAGGCAACAACTATTGGCGCAATTATTAGAAAATGGGAGAAGTTCAAGATGACGGTCAATCACCCTCGGTCTGGGGCTCCATGCAAGATCTCACCTCGTGGGGCATCAATGATCATAAGGAAGGTGAGGAATCAGCCCAGAACTACACGGCAGGACCGTGTCAATGACCTGAAGAGAGCTGGGACCACAGTCTCAAAGAAAACCATTAGTAACACACTACGCCGTCATGGATTAAAATCCTGCATCGCACGCAAGGTCCCCCTGCTCAAGCCAGCGCATGTCCAGGCCCGTCTGAAGTTTGCCAATGACCATCTGGATGATCCAGATGAGGAATGGGAGAAGGTCATGTGGTCTGATGAGACAAAAATTGAGCTTTTTGGTCTAAACTCCACTCGCCGTGTTTGGAGGAAGAAGAAGGATGAGTACAACAACAAGAACACCATCCCAACCGTGAAGCATGGAGGTGGAAACATCATTTTTTGGGGATGCTTTTCTGCAAAGGGGACAGGACGACTGCACTATATTGAGGGGAGGATGGATGGGGCCATGTATCGCGAGATCTTGGCCAACAACCTCCTTTCCTCAGTAAGAGCATTGAAGATGGGTCGTGGCTGGGTCTTCCAGCATGACAACGACCCGAAACACACAGCCAGGGCAACTAAGGAGTGGCTCCGTAAGAAACATCTCAAGGTCCTGGAGTGGCCTAGCCAGTCTCCAGACCTGAACCCAATAGAACATCTTTGGAGGGACCTGAAAGTCTGTATTGCCCAGCGACAGCCCCGAAACCTGAAGGATCTGGAGAAGGTCTGTATGGAGGAGTGGGCCACAATCCCTGCTGCATTGTGTGCAAACCTGGTCAAGACCTACAGGAAACGTATGATCTCTGTAATTGCAAACAAAGGTTTCTGTCCCAAATATTAAGTTCTGCTTTTCTGATGTATCAAATACTTATGTCATGCAATAAAATGCAAATGAATTACTTAAAAATCATTCAATGTGATTTTCTGGATTTTTGTTGTAGATTCCGTCTCTCACAGTTGAAGTGTACCTATGATAACAATTACAGACCTCTACATGCTTTGTAAGTAGGAAAACCTGCAAAATCGGCAGTGTATCAAATACTTGTTCTCCCCACTGTATATGTATATATATATATATATATATATATACAGTAAATAGGCTAAACACCAGTCATGTTTTACTAATATAATGTAGGGTAATTATTAATATCTATAGGCTTGATTCTGTGACATACTTGAGGCACTGTTCATTCCGATAGGACAGGAAGGCCACTGCCTGTTGCAATAGGAGAGAAAAGCCTGTGCCTGTTGCACACTGCAACATCACCCACCTTGCAATCTGAGCGGAGGCAGTCAACATTTTGGAACTATGCAGTCAACATTAGGAAAGTATTTAAAAATAAATGTAATGACTTAAAACCTGGACGTTTTTTGTCATTTTATGAGGCATGTCTTACCATGTTCCAACCATTTTATGAGGCATGTCTTACCATGTTCCGACCATAGGAATGTTAAGGGGATTATTTTATAAACACTTCCTCATATGCCATTGAAACCAGTATTTCTCTCATGTTACACCAGTATTTCTCTCATGTTATCAACCTTCTTTCGTTGTCCAGCAGCCAAAGACACAATCGTTACATTTACATTTTAGTCATTTAGCAGACGCTCTTATCCAGAGCGACTTACAGTTAGTGAATACATATTTTTTTTATACTGGCCCCCCGTGGGAAACGAACCCACAACCCTGGCGTTGCAAACGCCATGCTCTATCAACTGAGCTACATCCCTGCCGGCCATTCCCTCCCCTACCCTGGACGACGCTGGGCCAATTGTGCGCCGCCCATGAGTCTCCCGGTCGCGGCCGGCTGCGACAGAGCCTGGATCCTAGTCATATTAACAACCCATGCTAGTTGTTGTATCTTTAGATCTTCACTGTTTCTATATTTCTGAAGGATATTTTCATCTCTGTCATATAAAACCGCTAAGCATTTGCTGTGCACTTTTGAGAATTGTGTTTTCCCAGTAATTGTATTTTTTAATATTCACATTTATAGCCTACTGCGGTACGCATTGCTACGTTTATAATGTGAATAAATAGCCTAATAGTTTATCAACTTTTTATGCTAAACGTTCTGATTTGATGCATCAGCCGCATATTAATTTGGGATCTATCGTGTCCCACAACTGTCCTAGAGTATGTTTGGAATACAATTTATTTCTCGCACAGAAGGACAAGCTGACCAATAGAATAGGTCAACTTTTGTACTATGGGGGATAATAGATTGACATAGGTTAGTGCTTTTGCTGTTCGTTAGGCCTACTCATCTTGTTGGCTGACTAAAAGTAAATATGGACAGTTCTTCTATCTTCAATATGCACCTCGGAATTCGATAAGAAGGACACGCGCTGTTGCATCCCAGATGTGTCTGTTTTCACTTGTAGCCTACTTCAGCGCTGTGATGCCTGTGAGAAGTACCTGATCACGTGATGGGCATTGGCTAAAAAGAATTGAGAGATCTGAGAGAGCCATGTGAGTGAGAGGTGCTTCGGAGTAGGCTATGGCGATTGGCAGGCGGGAGAAGGGGATTATAGTGATTATATTCAGCCCAAGGGCACAATGGCAAGGGGGCATCGACTGCCATGGCCGCCGTTGCCGCCGGGAAATTCGATCCCTGAGAAGGACCCAAGAAAAGGTCAAGCTAGTTTACTTTGTTCTGTTTGTTCGTTGTAATCGGTTCAACTCCAACCTCCTCGGATGTTTACCTAATAAAATGATGTTCCATTGTAGAGTATATATATGTGCAACAGTAAATTAATAGGTCAACATCGCCCCCTGGTGAAATTGTGTACCATCATATTTTGAGGCTGCTTTATTGACAGTACAGCATTTACAAGGGATTTATTACTTCATTAATTAACTTCATTAATTACATGATAGAATGGTTATTACACCATTTAATAGGAATTACATGATAGAATGGTTATTACACCATTTACTTGGATTATTCAACATTCCTACCACCATTAGCACCATTACTTAACAATAGGTTAAATTGTTGAAGTAAAACCTGTGCTCAAAAACATATGAACTACTGAGGTTATACCCTACTGAGGTGCACACGTGTGCTGTAGCGCACACGAGGTTTCAGAGAAAAAAAAGGGTGAACACCCATCGGCTGCCGAAACCCGGGATCGAACCAGGGACCTTTAGATCTTCAGTCTAACGCTCTCCCAACTGAGCTATTTCGGCGCTCTGGTGTAATGATCCATCTGTACATATATCAAACGGTTAATAATACCGGGTGTGACCACATGGTGATGCTCAAACTACAACAATTAACTGCTTGTCAGGGCAAGGAAGGACACTTCGTAACATAAACTGAACAAAAATATGAACGCAACATGTTAAGTGTTGGTCCAATGTTTCACGAAGTAAAATTTAAAAAATCCCAGATTTTTTCCATACGCACAAAAAGCTTATTTCTCTCAAATGTTGTGCACAAATTTGTTTACATTCCTGTTTGTGAGCATTTCTATTTTGCCAAGATAATCCATCCACCTGACAGGTGTGGCATATCAACAAACTGATTAAACAGCATGAGCATTACACAGGGGCACTTTGTGCTGGGGACAATAAAAGGCCACTCTAAAATGTGCAGTTTTGTCACACAACACAATGACACAGAAGTCTCAAGTTTTGAGGGAGCATGCAATTGGCATGCTGACTGCAGGAATGTCCACCAGAGCTGAGGCCAGAGAATTGAATGTTAATTTCTATACCATAAACTGCCTCCAACCATGCCAGCCCAGGACCTACACATCCAGCTTCTTCACCTGCTGGATCTTCTGAGGGGGAGTGCTGATTAATATTTCTGTCAGTAATAAAGCCCTTTTGTGGGGAATAACTAATAAAGCCCTTTTGTGGGGATTTGCTGAGCCTGTCTCCCCAGTGGGTGTGCCTGGCTGCCAAGTGGGTGGGCCTATGCCCTCCAAGGCCCACCCATGGCTGCACCCCCTGCCCAGTTGTGTGAAATCCACAGATTAGGGCCTAATTAATTAATTTAAATTGACTGATTTCCTTATATGAACTGTAACTCAGTAAAATCTCTGAAATTGTTGCATGTTGCGTTTATATTTTTGTTTAGCATAATAGACCTGCTATGGGCTTGAGCAGAGACCCCTTTCTGTGTTTGAAAACATTGCAGCACGAGGGCGATGCGCGCAAATTGGTGGCAGAACATGGGGGAGCTCTTATAGAACGCCAGCAAAAAAAATAAGCCTCTATTTACATCAATCAATCAAATTTATTTAAAAAGCCCTTTTTACATCAGCAGATGTCACAAAGTGCTATACAGAAACCCAGCATAAAAGCCCAAACAGCAAGCAATGCAGATAGAGAAGCACTACTTTTGGATTATAATTGGATTTTAAGGCTCGTATGAATGTCCTGCTTAAAATAATGTTTGTGTTATCATCGCAAATCAACTACATTATACTTAAAAAACACTTCAACTTCAACCAGTAAAATGTATCTTTGTAGGTGTCTTGCAGGTGTTTACAGTTATGTTTGTAGTGTAAAGTAGAGAGAAACAAATAAACAGGGTAAATCCAACAGAATGATCAAATCAAATCAAATTGTATTTGCCACATGCACCGAATACAACAGGTGTAGACCTTACAGTGAAATGCTTACTTACAAGCCCTTAACGAACAATTACGTTTTAAGAAAAAAGAAAAAAAAGTGTTAAGTAAAAAAGAAAAATAGCAAATAATTAAAGAGCAGCAGTAAAATAAAATAACAGTAGGGAGGCTATATACAGGGGGTACCGGTAAATGTGCGGGGGCACCGGTTAGTCAAGGTAATTGAGGTTATATGTACATGTGGATCGAGTTAAAGTGACTATGCATAGATAATAAACAGAGTAGCAGCAGCGTAAAAGAGGGGGTGGGTCTACCCAGACTAATGCA
This sequence comes from Coregonus lavaretus, assembly GCF_964263955.1. Classification (NCBI taxonomy): domain Eukaryota; kingdom Metazoa; phylum Chordata; class Actinopteri; order Salmoniformes; family Salmonidae; genus Coregonus; species Coregonus lavaretus. Next base: position 32,469,530 of record NC_139999.1, read on the forward strand.
AATAGTCCAGGTAGCCATGATTAGCTGTTCAGGAGTCTTATGGCTTGGGGGTAGAAGCTGTTAAGAAGCCTTTTGGACCTAGACTTGGCGCTCCGGTAGCCGTGCGGTAGCAGAGAGAACAGTCTATGACTAGGGTGGCTGGAGTCTTTGACAATTTTTAGGGCCTTCCTCTGACACCGCCTGGTATAGAGGTCCTGGATGGCAGGAAGCTTGGCCCCAGTGATGTACTGGGCCGTACGCACTACCCTCTGTAGTGCCTTGCGGTCGGAGGCCGAGCAGTTGCCATACCAGGCGGTGATGCAACCAGTCAGGATGCTCTCGGTGGTGCGGCTGTACAACTTTGAGGATCTGAGGACCCATGCCAAATCTTTTCAGTCTCCTGAGGGGGAATAGGCTTTGTCGTGCCCTCTTCACAACGGTCTTGGTGTGTTTGGACCATGATAGTTTGTTGGTGATGTGGACACCAAGGAACTTGAAGCTCTCAACCTGTTCCACTACAGCCCTGTCGATGAGAATGTGGGCGTGCTCAGTCCTCTTTTTTTCCTATCGTCCAAAATCATCTCCTTTGTCTTGATCACGTTGAGGGAGAGGTTGTTATCATGGCACCACACGGCCAGGTCTCTGACCTCCTCCCTATAGGCTCATCGTTGTCGGTGATCAGGCCTATCACTGTTGTGTCGTCGGCAAACTTAATGATGGCGTTGGAGTCGTGCCTGGCCATGCAGTCATGGGTGAACAGGGAGTACAGGAGGGGACTGAGCATGCACCCATGAAGTCCAGGATCCAGTTGAAGATGGAGGTGTTTAGTCCCAGGGTCCTTAGCTTAGTGATGAGCTTTGAGGGCACTATGGTGTTGAACGCTGAGCTGTAGTTAATGAATAGCATTATCATGTAGGTGTTCCTCTTGTCCAGGTGGGAAAGGGCAGTGTGGAGTGCAATAGAGATTGCATCATCTGTGGATCTGTTGGGGCGGTAAGCAAATTGGAGAGGGTCTAGGGTTTCTGGGATAATGGTGTTGATGTGAGCCATGACCAGCCTTTCAAAGCACTTCATGGCTACAGACGTGTGTGCTATGGGTCAATAGTCATTTAGGCAGGTTATCTTAGTGTTCTCGGGCACAGGGACTATGGTGGTCTGCTTGAAACATGTTGGTATTACAGACTCAGTCAGGGACATGTCGAAAATGTCAGTGAAGACACTTGCCAGTTTGTCAGCGCATGCTTGGAGTACACGTCCTGGTAATCCGTCTGGCCCTGCGGCCTTGTGAATGTTGGCCCTGCTTAAAAGTCTTACTCACATTGGCTACGGAGAGCATGATCACATAGTCATCCGGAACAGCTGGTGCTCTCATGCATGCTTCAGTGTTGCTTACCTCGAAGCGAGCATAGAAGTGATTTAGCTAATCTGGTAGGCTTGTGTCACTGGGCAGCTCGCGGCTGTGCTTCCCTTTGTAGTCTGTAATAGTATTCAAGTCCTGCCACATCCGACGACCGTAGGAGCCGGTGTAGTATGATTCAATCTTAGTCCTGTATTGACTCTTTGCTCAATGTACAGTATGGTACGCACATACAGAAACAAAATACATTTAGATGTTTGATCTCTTCCATGTGTGTTTTCTTACCCTCTCACTCAGCACTGCTGCAACCCAAAATAATCCTTCCACTCAAACCCCTAAGAGCTAGATATTAGAATATTTACATCCCTGAACATGTACATATATAAATACACAGGACTTAATTCCTTCCATCTAGCTCCAAAGTGAAGTAGGAGGGAACAGGAGGAAAGAAGGAGGACCTACAGTTGAAGTCGGAAGTTTACATACATCTTAAGCAATAACATTTAAACTCAGTTTTTCACATTTACATTTACATCATTTAGCAGACGCTCTTATCCAGAGCGACAATTCCTGACATTTAATCCTAGTAAAAAATCCCAGTCTTAGTTCAGTTAGGATCATCACTTTATTTTAAGAATGTGAAATGTCAGAATAATAGTAGAGAGAATGATTTATTTCAGCTTTTATTTCGTTTATCACATTCCCAGTGGGTCAGAAGTTTACATACACTCAATTAGTATTTGGTAGCATTGCCTTTAAATTGTTTAACTTGGGTCAAAAGTTTTGGGTAGCCTTCCACAAGCTTCCCACAATAAGTTGGGTGATTTTTGGCCCATTCCTCCTGACAGAGCTGGTATAACTGAGTCAGGTTTGTAGGCCTCCTTGCTCGCACATGCTTTTTCAGTTCTGGCCACAAATGTTCTATAGGATTGAGGTCAGGGCTTTGTGATGGCCACTCCAATACCTTGACTTTGTTGTCCTTAAGCCATTTTGCCACAACTTTGGAAGTATGCTTGGGGTCATTGTCCACTTGGAAGACCCATTTGCAACCAAGCTTTAACTTCCTGACTGATATATGCCATTTAGCAGACTCTTTTATCCAAAGCGACTTACAGTCATGTGCGCATACATTTTTACGTATGGGTGGTCCCGGGGATCGAACCCACTACCCTGGCGTTACAAGCGCCATGCTCTACCAATTGAGCTACAGAGGACCACTGATGTATTGAGATGTTGCTTCAATATATCCACATAATTTTCCTTCCTCATGATGCCATCTATTTTGTGAAGTGCACCAGTCCCTCCTGCAGTAAAGCACCCCCACAGCATGATGCTGCCACCCCTGTGCTTCACGGTTGGGATGGTGTTCTTCGGCTTGCAAGCCTTCCCCTTTTTCCTCCAAACATAACGATGGTCATTATGGCCAAACAGTTCTATTTTTGTTTCATCAGACCAGAGGACATTTCTCCAAAAAGTACGAACTTTGTCCCCATGTGCAGTTGCAAACCATAGTCAGGCTTTTTAATGGTGGTTTTGGAGCAGTGGCTTCTCCTTGCTGAGCGGCCTTTCAGGTTATGTCGATATTGGACTCGTTTTACTGTGGATATAGATACTTTTGTACCTGTTTCCTCCAGCATCTTCACAAGGTCATTTGCTGTTGTTCTGGGATTGATTTGCACTTTTCGCACCAAAGTACGTTCATCTCTAGGAGACAGAACGCGTCTCCTTCGTGAGCGGTATGACGGCTGCGTGGTCCCATGGGGTTTATACTTGCGTACTATTGTTTGTACAGATGAACGTTGTACCTTCAGGCGTTTGGAAATTGCTCCCAAGGATGAACCAGACTTGTGGAGGTCTGCATATTTTTTTCTGAGGTCTTGGCTGATTTTTTTTAATTTTCCCATGATGTCAAGCAAAGAGGCACTGAGTTTGAAGGTAGGCCTTAAAATGCATCCACAGGTACACCTCCAATTGGCTCAAATGATGTAAATTAGCCTATCAGAAGCTTCTAAAGCCATGACATCATTTTCTGGAATTTTCCAAGCTGTTTAAAGGCACAGTCAACTTAGTGTATGTAAACTTCTGACCCACTGGAATTGTGATACAGTGAATTATCAGTGAAATAATCTGTCTGTAAACAATTGTTGGAAAAATTACTTGTGTCATGCACAAAGTAGATGTCCTAACCGACTTGCCAAAACTATAGTTTGTTAACAAGAAATTTGTGGAGTGGTTGAAAAACAAGTTTTAATGACTCCAACCTAAGTGTATGTAAACTTCCGACTTCAACTGTATACTTTGGCACTGATTTACCTAATGATGAAGATGAAGCCTAAGCTACTCACCGGTGATGGCCAATGCGCTTGTGCCAATAGTCTATCTCAAGATAAGCTACTTTGAAAAACAGTGCTGTTCGGTCAAATTTTGATGTTGTTGAGAAACATTTTCTTTGCTTCTACTACAGACAGATTAGTCTTCTCTTTTCAGCAGGAGGCATTTGCTTTTCAAACTGTATGTTTTTCCCAGAACTGTATTTTGAAATTTGCAAACTGACAGCCGCAACAAACCATATAAATACACTTAAACAACACAATGTAACTCCAAGTCAATCACACTTCTGTGAAATCAAACTGTCCACTTAGGAAGCAACACTGATTGACAATACATTTCACATGCTGTTGTGCAAATGGAATAGACAACAGGTGGAAATTATAGGCAATTAGCAAGACACCCCCAATAAAGGACTGGTTTTGCAGGTGGTGACCACAGACCACTTCTCAGTTCCTATGCTTCCTGGCTGATGTTTTGGTCAATTTTGAATGCTGGTGGTGCTTTTACTCTAGTGGTAGCATGAGACGGAGTCTACAACCCACACAAGTGGCTCAGGTAGTGCAGCTCATCCAGGATGGCACATCAATGCGAGCTGTGGCAAGAAGGTTTGCTGTGTCTGTCAGCGTAGTGTCCAGAGCATGGAGTCGCTACCAGGAGACAGGCCAGTACATCAGGAGACGTGGAGGAGGGCATCAACCCAGCAGCAGGACTGCTACCTCCACCTTTTTGCAAGGAGGAGCAGGAGGAGTACTGCCAGAGCCCTGCAAAAAGACCTCCAGCAGGCCACAAATGTGCATGTGTCTGCTCAAATGGTCAGAAATAGACTCCATGAGGGTGGTATGAGGGCCCGACGTCCACAGGTGGGGGTTGCGCTTACAGCACAACACCGTGCAGGACTTTTGGCATTTGCCAGAGAACACCAAGATTGGCAAATTCGCCATTGGCGCCCTGTGCTCTTCACAGATGAAAGCAGGTTCACACTGAGCACGTGACAGACGTGTCAGAGTCTGGAGACGCCGTGGAGAACGTTCTGCTGCCTGCAACATCCTCCAGCATGACCGGTTTGGCGGTGGGTCAGTCATGGTGTGGGGTGCCATTTCTTTGGGGGGCCGCACAGCCCTCCATGTGCTCGCCAGAGGTAGCCTGACTGCCATTAGGTACAGAGATGAGATCCTCAGACCCCTTGTGAGACTATATGCTGGTGCGGTTGGCCCTGGGTTCCTCCTAATGCAAGACAATGCTAGACCTCATGTGGCTGGAGTGTGTCAGCAGTTCCTGCAAGAGGAAGGCATTGATGCTATGGACTGGCCCGCCCGTTCCCCATACCTGAATCCAACTGAGCACATCTGGGACATCATGTCTCGCTCCATCCACCAACGCCACGTTGCACCACAGACTGTCCAGGAGTTGGCGGATGCTTTAGTCCAGGTCTGGGAGGAGATCCCTCAGGAGACCATCCGCCACCTCATCAGGAGCATGGCCAGGCGTTGTAGGGATGCCATACAGGCACGTGGAGGCCACACACACTACTGAGCCTCATTTTGACTTGTTTTAAGGACATTACATCAAAGTTGGATCAGCCTGTAGTGTGGTTTTCCACTTTAATTTTGAGGGTGACTCCAAATCCAGACCTCCATGGGTTGATACATTTGATTTCCATTGATAATTTTTATGTGATTTTGTTGTCAGCACATTCAACTATGTAAAGAAAAAAGTATTTAATAAGATTATTTCATTCATTCAGATCTAGGATGTTTTATTTTAGTGTTCCCTTAATTTTTTTGAGCAGTGTATAATCCATAGATTGCAGTTCCCATTCAAGTCAGGACTGGCAGCCATTGCCCATGAGTTTAATTGCCATGGTTAGAGGTTCCAAAACCCTTCTATGGATTATATGTCTATGGTCACAATGCAACAAGCTGTTCTATATTTGGCGTATGCTGCACGAATTGTAGCCTTCCTGACTGTTTGCTTGTGATAAAACTTTATCCACAGCAATTCTTTATCAGCTATTGATCCTCTGTGGCTAAATTGTGTTTTCTGGTGTAGTATTTAGAATGCTTTTATTTATGTCTGTTCAGACAGGAGTAATATCATTTTGGGCATTTTTTTTATATATCATTTTTGCAAAATTATTTCAATTTATCAGAGGGTGTTGCAGCACCTCCAGCTCCCCTACTTCCCACAGCCATGCCAACATAGTGGTGCCTCTTCTATAGTTAAATGGAATAAATCATCTGCAGATGCTCAGCACATCCATGTTTGAGTGTGACATCAGTCAAGTTGAAGAGCAGGCCCATCTCATCTTCCTGCAAAAAAAACAATGTTGTTCAGTTCTGTGTCATAATCAATGTAATTACCATAGAGATACATTCTATTTCATTCCTATTCCATAAAAGGAACAGCCTGTAACCTGGTGATGTCATAAGTGGTCTACAAAACTATTTCAGCTATGCAGTTATGGGTCCTTAGTTACTCTTTTTAAAGGTAAGACAAAAATCTCCCAAAATCAACAGGATGCTACATTAGTTGAAATTACCAATGAGCTGTTGGAAATCTTAGATTGCGGTTTCAAAGAAGATACAATTATCAATTGATAATACAGATGTTTGTCCATATAAAGTAACAATTGTTTCTTCACAATGAAAAACATAATTATAGTTAGAATCAATGCAATCTGATTTCCTAGTTTAGCAGCATATGTGAAAATGGTATTTATGTGAAAGTGGTATTTATTGAGCACCTAGTCCTGTTTGAAGGCATCTCTGTCAGGAACTTACTGTATATATGAGGTTGGGGGTTGGGCAAGGGGAGAAAAAAATAAAAATCACCAGATCTGTCATTGTGATGGGTTTTCTGGATGGGTTTTCTGCTTTAAAGGGAAATTTTACCATCTAATGCTGCCCTCAAATCAATCATGCTCACTCCACTCTGTCTCTTTGCCTGTACTCTGTCCCCCCGCCCCCCTTAGCTAGATAAGAGCGAGGTGACAACGTTTGGCCTGCCCCCTTCAGCCATCCACGGCGCATCTGATGCTTCTGCCTCTAACATCAGCGTGGATGGGGTAGGGGCTATGGCCGGGGTGGGAGCTCTGGCTGGGGGGGCTGAAGGGTCAGTGGTAGCCGAGGCCCAGCGGAAACGGGCTGCTCTGGAGCAGCTACAGCAGAAGATCCTGAAGAGCATTGAGCAGATTCGGATAGAACAGGAGGCACGAAACGACAACGTGGCAGAGTACCTGAAGCTGGCCCACAATGCCAACAGGCATCAGGCTTTTCGTATCAAACAGGTGTTTGAGAAGAAGAACCAGAAGTCTGCACATACCATCGCCCACCTGCACAAGAAGCTAGATCACTACCACAAGAAGATTAAGGAGATACAGCAGGTGTGTGTGTGTGTGTGTATGAGGAGAGAGCGAGAGCAAAATATTGTCCTCCATGTCTCATTGGTCTTCTTTTTTTTTCTTTTTTCTTTGAAAGTAAAATAATTGTACAATTCAGAAGGACTGTTTTGATATAAATGCACCAAATTTGGTACTGAGGTAGAAAAATGTTCACTGAAATAATTTCAGTTGCTTTGGCAACAATCTTACAAAATGGCCACCAAAGGTAACGCTATTGTACAAACCAAGGACTATGGTGGAAGTTGAGTGTAGTTGTCATCTGGAGGTGTAAATCTGTTGGACTATCAGAAACTGTTTTGATTTGACAAATGAATTGGCTTGCTAAGCTCATGAGCAGAGAGTGGGAGTGTGTATGGGAAGCAAGAACTCATTGGTCTTCTTTTGCGTTAACACCTTTTCCCCATCCACATAACCTCCCTCTCCTTATAGCATGGTCTGGGCCGGCAGCCTAAGGATGTGCTGGGGGACATGCAACAGGGGCTGAAGGATGTAGGGGCCAACGTACGAGCAGGGATCAGTGGCTTTGGTGGAGGTGTGGTGGAGGGTGTCAAAGGAGGCGTGTCAGAACTCACCCATACAGCTGTGGTGTCTAAGCCCCTGGAGTTTGTCAGCTTGATCCGCAACAAATTCAGCAGCACACACTCGCTGGAGGATGGTGTGAAGGGGCATTCAGATGATGCACCCCTGAGTAGCAGTGTCACCTTGGCCTCTAGCTCAAAGTACAGCAGTGACGACGAGTGCTCCAGTGACTCTGTGACAGGCAGTCATTATTTTGGGGCTGGGGGAGGAGGGGGGATGTTGGGGCTCGGGCCGGCCAGGCTGGATTGGAGCCACCACCACCACCACAGCTCCTGGGACACCCTGCTGGTGGACCTGCAGGAGATCAAAGCCAGCCAGGCCCACATGGAGGACGCCATCGAGGACATGAAGAGTCAGCTGCAGAGCAGCTACTCCTACATGACCCAGTGCCTACAGGAAGAGAAATACAGGTATGAGTTACTGGAGGAGCAGCTGAATGACCTAACAGAGCTGCACCAGAACCAGATGTCCAACCTGATACAGGAGCTGGCCAGCATGGAAGAGAAAGTGACCTACCAGTCCTATGAGAGAACCAGAGACTCTCAGGTAAAGAGGCAAAAACCTGGATGTATAATATGCATTGAAACACAAGTATGAGTGCAAAAAGGAGCCTATAGTACCCCTAAAGCTGTTATAACTTTATGTTTGCCTGTGTTTGTATTTGTACATACATATTATGTTATATGTGTGTGTCTGTACAGGAGGCAGTGGAGTCATGCATGAACCGCATCACTAAGTTAGAGATGCAACAGCAGCAGCAGCAGATGCTGCAGTTGGAGGGTGTGGAGAACGCCAACGCCCACGCCCTGCTGGGAAAACTCATCAACATCATCCTGGCTGTCATGGCTGTAGTGCTAGTGTTCGTCTCCACCCCCGCCAACTTTATCACCCCGCTCATAAAGACCCGAGCACGGGTGGCGGCCACTGTCATGCTGGCCCTTTTTCTCTTCATCCTCTGGAAGTACTCAGACTTCCTGGAACTTTGGCTACTGCCAGGCTGACATTGTTTTGACTTGACCTACCACCTACCCTGAAAAAAATGAAGGTTCTTAAATGGTTCTTCCTCAGCTCTTAAGGTTCCTTAGAGAACTCTTGTCCGTTAAATTACCTTTGAGTTAAGTGTGGGATTCTTGACGTGGCATCTACAGTTCTTCAGAATTCTAAAAGGTTATTGAAATGTATGGAAGCCTGCAGATGTCCCTTTCATAGCACGCAGCAAATTGGCCAGTGTTTTTCAGTGTAAAATGTATAGTGTTGATTCATGAGTTAAATTAACATTGTAAAGAGTTCAATTAACACTCAGTGGTGTAAAATAACCCCAGTGTTGGTGTTAATAACCAGAGTTGAACCAAAACCACACCCCAGTTTTAATATCTATGTTTTTGCATTAATTAATTAATCTTACGCTACTCAAATATAAATAGCATACAGTTTTCTAAACTATTCCAATCTGTTACTTGGATTTATTGTACCCGTTAGTGAAATGGTTGTTCCAGTTTAGATGTTTAAGGTAGTCTCATATTTTAGTATTCCCAACCCCAGCAGTCATTCTGAATGCAGGTTGCTTGTGAATAAAAAGTACAAATGTTGGATATCCCCACTGGCTGGATTCCAATAGGAATTACACATCACTTTGCAAGCCAGCATAATATCACTTGCAGCAGGCCTGATGTGGCCTGTAAACTATGATGCCACTATTAGGGTATAACTAGGCCCTCAAAAGAAGGCCTTATGAAATATGTATTGTAGTGAAACAAATACTTTTAATGACAACTGTCATGGAACGCATGTCCGTCACTTATAGACAATGACACAAACAAATTATTGCTTTGAGAAAGACTCTGTTGTATCTCATCAAGGTATAGCCAAGAATCCTAAAAGAGAATATGTTGGTTAGAGTTGCACATTCCGTTTGCCAACAATACTTTGACATAAGGCGCCGAAGTCGAGTGTTTGTTGTGCACGCCAGTAACTAAAACAATGTAACTTGTTAACCATATTTCTACCGTGTATACAGATGCCCCTTTAAACGTACATGCTCTAGCAATGTGAAATATATTATTTGAATAACGATCGAAGTGTTGGTATACAATAATCATACAACTTAACCTACCTGATGTGTTTGTTTGAAGCTCCGCTCTGTTCCCTTGTTGAAATGTAGGTTTGCATTACGCAAGACCTACATTAGTCTGCGAGTCATCGAGGAACATTTATTGGTTGATGGGAATAACCAAAGTGATGAATTATCCCGGGGGTGAATTACTTCATGAATGTGTATTGTGTGACTTAAAGAAGAAGATATGGCACAAGTTAGTGAAGTGTGGGTTTATGTAAAACTATTGTTTATGATGTTATACGTCCATGGGAAATGATGCATTTATGGTAGAAATGTGTTTTGAGGCTATCATGGTGGAACATTCCTAGTGGAAGAGAGTTCATGGAAAGAGTACTTAAGTGCTCAGTTGGCCTTTGCCTGGGAGGAAAGCAGACTGGGCAGGTAACAGGTTGGCTAGAGTAGAGCCATACCTGAGTTTTGTTTTAGGCAAGGAGTTGTTGCCAGAATAGTTTATGCTGAGAACAGTATTTTCTGTACAAAGTTTATTGGCCTTTTCATCCTGCACCTATTAATATAGTAAATAAAAGCATCTAAGAGAGGTGAGCAACAGAACATCATGTCTGCCTCCTCACTGTCCAATCCACCACATCAGCTTCTGCTTCACAACAACATATTCACTTAGAATCTCACTTGGTGAAGGCTATAGGCCTAAACATTTATGAATGCTACAACCATGTCTCTGTCACTAGCAAGCACAGTCATGGGTGATACTGGTAACTCGAAAAGTCACTCGAAAAGTAACCCTGAGAAATGTATAAATAAGGCTCAAAACCCTAAATCAAGGCTATTCAATTCCGGTCCGGGAGGGCCAAAACATTTCTTTTTTGGGGAATTCTTCATTTCATTTTTCATTCCATTTCTTGTTCTTCAGAGACCCTGAAAAATGGTTCCCCTATGCCACAGGTGTCAAACTCATTCCACGGAGGGCCGAGTGTCTACGGCTTTTCGTTCCTCCCTTGTACTTGATTTATGAATTAAGGTCACTAATTAGTAAGGAACTCCCCTCACCTGGTTGTTTAGATCTTAATTGAAAGGAAAAACCAAAAACCAGCCGACACTAGGCCCTCTATGGAATGAGTTTGACAACCCTGCCCTATAGCATCACTTTTAAGAACCTTATTTAGTTGAAACTTGCACCTTTATTTTTAAGAGTGTATGAGATATAAATACATCTTGATATAGATGTGGCTGAGAAGATAAACTTGTTTCATCCAACACATTTATTTGATAAATATATAAAATATTGTAAATACAGTGGGGAAAAAAAGTATTTAGTCAGCCACCAATTGTGCAAGTTCTCCCACTCAAAAAGATGAGAGAGGCCTGTAATTTTCATCATAGGTACACGTCAACTATGACAGACAAAAATAGATTTCTTTTCTCCAGAAAATCACATTGTAGGATTTTTAATGAATTTATTTGCAAATTATGGTGGAAAATAAGTATTTGGTCAATAACAAAAGTTTCTCAATACTTTGTTATATACCCTTTGTTGGCAATGACACAGGTCAAACGTTTTCTGTAAGTCTTCACAAGGTTTTCACACACTGTTGATGGTATTTTGGCCCATTCCTCCATGAAGATCTCCTCTAGAGCAGTGATGTTTTGGGGCTGTCGCTGGGCAACACAGACTTTCAACTCCCTCCAAAGATTTTCTATGGGGTTGAGATCTGGAGACTGGCTAGGCCACTCCAGGACCTTGAAATGCTTCTTACGAAGCCACTCCTTCGTTGCCCGGGCGGTGTGTTTGGGATCATTGTCATGCTGAAAGACCCAGCCACGTTTTCCCTCAAAATCTCACGATACATGGCCCCATTCATTCTTTCCTTTACACGGATCAGTCGTCCTGGTCCCTTTGCAGAAAAACAGCCCCAAAGCATGATGTTTCCACCCCCATGCTTCACAGTAGGTATGGTGTTCTTTGGATGCAACTCAGCATTCTTTGTCCTCCAAACACAACCAGTTGAGTTTTTACCAAAAAGTTCTATTTTGGTTTCATCTGACCATATGATATTCTCCCAATCCTCTTCTGGATCATCCAAATGCACTCTAGCAAACTTCAGACGGGCCTGGACATGTACTGGCTTAAGCAGGGGGACACGTCTGGCACTGCAGGATTTGAGTCCCTGGCGGCGTAGTGTGTTACTGATGGTAGGCTTTGTTACTTTGGTCCCAGCTCTCTGCAGGTCATTCACTAGGTCCCCCCGTGTGGTTCTGGGATTTTTGCTCACCGTTCTTGTGATCATTTTGACCCCACGGGGTGAGATCTTGCGTGGAGCCCCAGATCGAGGGAGATTATCAGTGGTCTTGTTGTCACGATCGTCGTAGAGAGTAGACCAATGCGCAGCGTTGGTTGCGAACATACTGAACTTTATTATCTTAAGTGATAATATAACAACAAAACAATAAACGAAACGTGCAGTCCTACGGTTAACACAGAAACAAACCAAACGGAAACAAGATCCCACAAACACTAAGGGAAACAGACTGTTTAAATATGGCTCCCAATCAGAGACAACCAGCAACAGCTGACACTCGTTGCCTCTGATTGGGAGCCACTCTGGCCAACATAGAAAATCAACAACTAGAACTCCCACTCAGAACATAAACACATAGAATCTACACACCCTGGCTCAACATATAGAGTCCCCAGAGCCAGGGTGTGACAGCACCCCCCCCCCCCCAAAGGCGCGGACTGCGACCGCGCCTCAACAAAACCCAAACAGGGGAGGGCTGGGTGGGCATTCCTCCTCGGAGGCGGTTCCGGCTCCGGGCTAGACCACCACCCTTCAATAATCCCCCCGTAGCGCCCCTGGTCCGGTCTGGCCCCGCTGGCTGGAGCTGGACTGGACATCGAAGGAGCGGATTGCTTAAGCTCCGTTGTGGAGCAGCTGACCGGTACCTGATCAGGCACCGGTGACCCAGGCACGGGTTGTGCAGGACTGACGACGCGCACCCCTGGCTTGGTGCGTGGAGCAGGAACGGACCGGACCGGGCTGACGATGCGCACCCCTGGCTTGGTGCGTGGAGCAGCAACGGGCCGGACCGGGCTGACGATACGCACCCCTGGCTTGGTGCGTGGAGCAGGAACAAACCGGACCGGGCTGACGATGCGCACCCCTGGTTTGATGCGTGGAGCAGCAACGGGCGGGACCGGGCTGACGATACGCACCCCTGGCTTGGTGCGTGGAGCAGGAACGGACCGTATCGGGCTGACGACTCGCACCCCTGGCTTGGTGCGAGTGGCAGGAACAGGCCGGGCCGGGCTGGCGACGCGCACCGTAGGCTTGGTGCGAGGAGCAGGAACAGGTCGGGCTGGGCTGGCGACGCGCACCGTAGGCTTGGTGCGAGGAGCAGGAACAGGCCGGGGCGGGCTGGCGACGCGCACCGTAGGCTTGGTGCGAGTGGCAGGAACAGGCCGGGCCGGGCTGGCGACGCGCACCGTAGGCTTGGTGCGAGTGGCAGGAACAGGCCGGGCCAGGCTGGCGACGCACACCGTAGGCTTGGTGCGAGTGGCAGGAACAGGCCGGGCCGGGCTGGCGACGCGCACCGTAGGCTTGGTGCGAGGGGCAGGAACAGGCCGGACCGGGCTGTGGAGACGGATAGGAGACCTGGAGTGAAGAGCGGCCACAACCCGTCCTGGCTGAATGCCTACCTTCACACACTCTGTGTGAGGCATCCGCACAGGACGCACAGGGCTGTGTACCCGTACTGGCATAACAGCACGCGACACTGGCGCAGGATATCCGGGACCGAGGAGAGGCACTGGAGACCACGAGCGCTGAGCCGGCACACTCCGTCCTGGCTGCATGCCCACCTTCGCACGACACGTGCGGGGTGCTCGCACAGGACGTAACGGACTATGCCGGACCACTCGTGGCACAGTACGCCGCTCCGCATACCGCGGAACCTGCCCAGTCCCATGCTGCCATGCCTGAGTACAGGAAGTTGGTTCCGCTCTCCATCCAGGCTCCGCCAACCTGCCTTCTGGCCCCCCAAACCCGGTGGCCTCCTCTCCAAATCTCCCAAATCGCCCTGTGGCAGCCTCCTGCTGCCCAGTCGCCCATGCCGTGTGCCCCCCCCTAAAAATGTTTTGGGGTTGCCTCTCGTCCGACGGACGACGACACTGTTTACGCCGTTGCTCCTCTCTCCGTCGCGCCTCTACCGTCTCCTTCCATGGCCGGCGATCCATCCCGGCCTGGATTTCCTCCCAGGTCCAGGACCCCTGCCCGTCCAAGATCTGCTCCCACGTCCAGGCTGCCTGCTCCTGGACACGCTGCTTGGTCCTGGTATGGTGGGATCTTCTGTCACGATCGTCGTAGAGAGTAGACCAATGCGCAGCGTTGGTTGCGAACATACTGAACTTTATTATCTTAAGTGATAATATAACAACAAAACAATAAACCAAACGTGCAGTCCTACGGTTAACAAAGAAACAAACCAAACGGAAACAAGATCCCACAAACACTAAGGGAAACAGACTGTTTAAATATGGCTCCCAATCAGAGACAACCAGTAACAGCTGACACTCGTTGCCTCTGATTGGGAGCCACTCTGGCCAACATAGAAAATCAACAACTAGAACTCCCACACAGAACATAAACACATAGAATCTACACACCCTGGCTCAACATATAGAGTCCCCAGAGCCAGGGTGTGACACTTGTATGTCTTCCATTTCCTAATAATTGCTCCCACAGTTGATTTCTTCAAACCAAGCTGCTTACCTATTGCAGATTCAGTCTTCCCAGCCTGGTGCAGGTCTACAATTTTGTTTCTGGTGTCCTTTGACAGCTCTTTGGTCTTGGCCATAGTGGAGTTTGGAGTGTGACTGTTTGAGGTTGTGGACAGGTGTCTTTTATACTGATAACAAGTTCAAACAGGTGCCATTAATACAGGTAACGAGTGGAGGACAGAGGAGCCTCTTAAAGAAGAAGTTAAAGGTCTGTGAGAGCCAGAAATCTTGCTTGTTTGTAGGTACTTATTTTCCACCATAATTTGCAAATAAATTCATTAAAAATCCTACAATGTGATTTTCTGGAAAAAAAATTCTCAATGTCTGTCATAGTTGACGTGTACCTATGATGAAAATTACAGGCCTCTCTCATCTTTTTAAGTGGGAGAACTTGCACAATTGGTGGCTGACTAAATACTTTAGTCAGCCACCAATTGTGCAAGTTCTCCCACTTAAAAAGATGAGAGAGGCCTGTAATTTATATCATAGGTACACGTCAACTATGACAGACAAAATGAGAAAAAAAATCCAGAAAATCACATTGTAGGATTTTTAATGAATTTATTTGCAAATTATGGTGGAAAATAAGTATTTGGTCAATAAAAAAAGTTTCTCTATACTTTGTTATATACCCTTTGTTGGCAATGACACAGGTCAAACGTTTTCTGTAAGTCTTCACAAGGTTTTCACACACTGTTGCTGGTATTTTGGCCCATTCCTCCATGCAGATCTCTAGAGCAGTGATGTTTTGGGGCTGTCGCTGGGCAACACGGACTTTCAACTCCCTCCAAAGATTTTCTATGGGGTTGAGATCTGGAGACTGGCTAGGCCACTCCAGGACCTTGAAATGCTTCTTACGAAGCCACTCCTGCGTTGCCCAGGCGGTGTGTTTGGGATCATTGTCATGCTGAAAGACCCAGCCACGTTTCATCTTCAATGCCCTTGCTGATGGAAGGTTTTCACTCAAAATCTCACGATACATGGCCCCATTCATTCTTTCCTTTACACGGATCAGTCGTCCTGGTCCCTTTGCAGAAAAACAGCCCCAAAGCATGATGTTTCCACCCCCATGCTTCACAGTAGGTATGGTGTTCTTTGGATGCAACTCAGCATTCTTTGTCCTCCAAACACGACGAGTTGAGTTTTTACCAAAAAGTTATATTTTGGTTTCATCTGACCATATGACATTCTCCCAATCCTCTTCTGGATCATCCAAATGCACTCTAGCAAACTTCAGACGGGCATGGACATGTACTGGCTTAAGCAGGGGGACACGTCTGGCACTGCAGGATTTGAGTCCCTGGCGGCGTAGTGTGTTACTGATGGTAGGCTTTGTTACTTTGGTCCCAGCTCTCAACAGGTCATTCACTAGGTCCCCCTGTGTGGTTCTGGGATTTTTGCTCACCGTTCTTGTGATCATTTTGACCCCACAGGGTGAGATCTTGCATGGAGCCCCAGATCGAGGGAGATTATCAGTGGTCTTGTATGTCTTCCATTTCCTAATAATTGCTCCCACAGTTGATTTCTTCAAACCAAGCTGCTTGGCCAGCAGGGCCAGACCGGACTAGGGGCGCTTTGGGGGGTTTGTTGGAGGGTGGGGGTCAAGCCCGGAGCCGGAACCGCCTCCGAGGAGGAATGCCCACCCGCAGCAGACTTTGTGAAAATTAATATTTGTGTCATTCTCAAAACTTTTGACCACGACTGTACATGTGGGAAGGGGTAAAAGTAACTAGGCAATCAGGATATATAATAAACAGAGTAGCAGCAGCGTATGTAAAGTGTGTCTATGTGTGAGGGTGTGGCGTCAATATGCGTGTGTGTGTGTGTATTGCAGTGTCAGTGTAGAATGTGTGAGTGTGTGGGTAGAGTCTAGTGAGTGTGCATAGAGCCAGTGCAAGGTAGTCAGTGCAAAATAATTAAGATAAATAAATAATAAAGGGGGTCAATGTAAATGGTCCAGGTAGCCATTTGATTAACTGTTCAGCAATCTTATGGCTTGGGGGTAGAAGCTGTTCAGGTGCCTTTTGGTCACAGACTTGGTGCTCCGGTACCGCTTGCTGTGCAGTAGCAGAGAGAAAAGTATATCACTTGGGTGGCTGGAGACTTTCACCATTTCTAGGGCCTTCCTCTGACACCGCCTGGTATAGAGGTTCTGGATGGCAGGGAGTTCGGCCCCAGTGATGTACTGCAGTTGCCATACCAAGCGGTGATGCAGCCAGTCAAGATGCTCTCAATGGTGCAGTTGTATAACTTTTTGAGGATCTGAAGGCACATGCCAAATCTTTTCAGCCTCCTGAGGGGGAAGAGGCGTTGTCGTGCCCTCTTCACGACTATGTTGGTATGTTTGAACCATGATATGTCCTTAGTGATATGGACACCGAGGAACTTGAAGCTCTCGACCCGCTCTACTACAGCCCTGTCGATGTGAATGGGGGAGTGTTCGGCCCTCCGTTTCCTGTAGTCCACGATAAGCTCCTTTGTCTTGCCCACGTTGAGGGAGCAGTTGTTGTTCTGGCACCACACTGCCAGGTCTCTAACCTCCTCCCTATAAGCTGTCTCATCGTCATCGGTGATCAGGCCTACCACCGTTGTGTCATTGGCAAACTTAAGGATGGTGTTGGAGTCATGCGTGGCCATACAGTCATGGGTGAACAGGGAGTACAGGAGGGGATTAAGCATTCAGCCTTGAGGGGCCCCTGTGTTGAGGGTCAGCGTGGTGGATGTGTTGTTGCCTACCCTCCCCACCTGGTGTTCAGTCCCCGGGTTCTTAGCTTAGTGATGAGCTTGGAGGGCGCTAGGGTGTTGAACGCTGAACAGTAGTCAATAAACAGCACTCTCACGTAGGTGTTCCTTTTGTCCAGGTGGGAAAAGGCAGTGTGGAGTGCAATATAATTGCGTCATCTGTGGATCTGTTGGGGCGGTATGCGAATTGGAGTGGGTCCAGGGTTTCTGGGATGATGGTGTGAATGTGAGCCATGACCAGCCTTTCAAAGCATTTCATGGCTACAGATGTGAGTGCTACAGGGCGGTAGTCATTTAGACAGGTTACTTTGGCGTTCTTAGGAACAGGGACTATGGTGGCTTGCTTGAAACATGTAGGTATTACAGACTGGGTCAGAGAGAGGTTGAACATGTCAGTGAAGACCCCAGCTGGTCAGCGCATGCTCTGAATACGCATCCTGGTAATCCGTCTGGCCTTGCGGCCCTGTGAATGATAAATTGTTTAAACCTCTCACTGACATTGGCAACGGAGAGCGTGATCATACAGTCGCCCGGAACAGCTGGTGCTCTCACGCATGGTTTAGTGTTGCTTGCCTCAAAGTGAGCATAGAAGGCATTTAGCTCATCTGGTAGGCTTGCGTCAATGGGCAGCTCTTGGCTGGTTTTCCCTTTGTAATCCGTGATAGTTTGCAAGCCCTGCCACATCCGACAAGAGTCAGAGCTGGTGTAGTAGGATTCAATCTTAGTCCTGTATTGACAATTTCCCTGTTTGATGATTCGTCGGAGGGTGTAGCGGGATTTCTTATAAGCGTCCGGATTAGTGTCCTGCTCCTTGAAAGCGGCAGTTCTAGCCTTTAGCTCAGTGTAGATGTTGCCTGTAATCCATGGCTTCTGGTTGGGATACAGTATGTATAGTCACTGTGGGGACAACGTCGTCGATGCACTTATTAATGAAGCCAGTGACTGATGTGGTAAACTCCTCAATGCCATTGGACTAAACCCAGAACATTTTCCAGGATCTGCTAGCAAAACAGTCCTGTAGCTTAGCATCCGCTTCATTGGACCACTTCCGTATTCCCTTGAAAAACTGTTTGCCCTACAGCCAATTCTGTCTAATCAAAATAATTAGCAAAAAAACAATCAGACTCTGACAGAAACATGGTTGAAATGCTAAGAAAATGAAATTAAAGGGGTACAAAGATTGTCAGATCAATACTGCAGTTGAAAAAATCCTAAACAAATCGAGACCTGATGTCTTACATGCACAGTTTTGCTAAAATAATCATTATTGCATTCTCACTACACGGTACTCAAAATGCTCTGAACAAATTAAGGGAATCGTTCACAAACAATGGCACATTCTAAGATCCGATGACAGTATCAGTAATGTGTTTTCGGACCCTCCCTTCGTCGTTTTCTAGCAGGGCATAAATCTCAGAGATCAAAAGATTTACCACCCCAAAATACCCCCTCACAAAGTATCCTTGGACCTCAACTGGATGGAAATTACACTCAATGCAATGGGACTTACAAATGTACATCCTTCAAACACCCACAGCAAATTCTCCAGTGTTAAATCAACACTGACAGTTTTTGAACTTAACACTGTGTTTATACGGGTTAAATTAACATTTTGCTCAGTGCTGATGCTATTACACTTCGTCAGTGTTAGAGCATCAACTCTTTTAGTCTCACGCAATAACACCTCACGTAGTATTTCTAACAATAGGAAGGGTATATAGTTTGCACATACAGTATTTTTAACCATCACATAAAGAGAACCATATATTTTGACAAGGTCACTCTTGTTGGATTAAAGGGCATCACAATATTATTTAATAGTTTAGAATGCCACATGCGCTTACATAAGCATTTACGAATTCCTCAGACCTTGCAGTAAACATGCTCAAACTTTAATTTCATTAGCATAACCATAACCAACACTTAAACTGGTACAACACTTCCACTCACGGGTGGCCAAAAACAATTTGAAAGCCACGCCCCTACTAAGCCACGCCTCCATTATACTTTCCCGGTGTGCCTTGCCTTTCTGAGTTAATTGTAGAATTACCACCAATGACTGTATTTGTGAGTGACAGAGATATGGTTGTTGAATCTGTTCATTTTCAGTTTTGTGGACTTAACCAAGTGAATTTTTGCTTAGCCAAATGTCATTGTTACATTTCTATTCGTTAGGACAGTACAATAAATATATCGTTAAAAATAACATGGCTAAAGTGCATTCAGACCCATTTACTTTTTCCAAATGTTGTTACGTTACAGCCTTATTCTAAAATTTATTAAATTATATTTTTTTCTCATCAATCTACACACAATACCCCATAATAACAAAGCTAAAACAGGTTTTTATAAATGTTTGCACATTTATAAAAACAAAAAAATACCTTATTTACATCAGTATACAGACCCTTTGCTATGACACTCGAAATTGAGCTCAGGTGCATCCTGTTTCCATTTATCATCCTTGAGATGTTTCTACAACTTGATTGGAGTCCACTTGTGGTAAATTCAATTGATTGGACATGATTTGGAAAGGCACACACCTGTCCATATGAGGTCCACAGTTGACAATGCTTGTCAGAGCAAAAACCAAGCCATGAGGTCGAAGGAATTGCCCGTAGAGCTCCGAGACAGGATTGTGTCGAGGCACAGATATGGGGAAAGGTACCAAAAAATGTCTGCAGTATTGAAGGTCGCCAAGAACACAGTGGCCCCCATCATTCTTACAGTAGCTTGCGAAAGTATTCACCCCCCTTGCCATTTTTCCTATTTTGTTGCCTTACAACCTGGAATTAAAATGATTTTTTGGGGGTTTGTATCATTTGATTTACACAAAATGCCTACCACTTTGAAAATACAAAATATGTTTTATTGTGAAACAAACAAGAAATAAGACATAAAAACTGAAACCTTGAGCCTGCATAACTATTCGAGTGTTGCTTTAGCAGTATGCTTAGGGTCATTGTCCTGCTGGAAGGTGAACCTTGTTGTGGAAAATAACCACTATACTTTATTACAAATAAGGTCTTACAGAGTTTTTGTTACATCAAGAAATTACTTTATTAAAGTTTTCAACAAAGCCGATACCAGTCTGCAGAGTGGCACCCCGTTTTCCCTCCCTCACATCACATTATATACCATCATCCCCAACTCTTCTAGCTCTAAATCCCTCCCTCTTCAGTTTCCCGCTCTTTATCACTCCACACCCACTTCCTTTGTCCCTGAAGATGGCTGAACTATTACTCCAACCAATCACTCACTCCCCTGTCTTGCACACACACTCATGTTTAGTTTAAACATGACAAGGCCCTACATTCTTGAATCATACACAAACCTCACGCCCTCATGCTTTAATTAATCAAGAAGATACCAAGGAGACAAAGGTCTAGCCCAAACTCTATTCAACCCTGGTGCCGCTCCCTTCACTGTGTTTGAAGAGAGAGACAAAAGGCCATAAGCTAGTTTCAGTGTCTCATCAGATAAGACAGCCATGGATTTAAGTAAGAGCAAGCAATCTGACCCTAGGGCAGATTCCCTCTCTACTCACCCACATAGTGAAATTAAATGACCCAATACAATTCCTGGCCCAGTAACAAAGAATTGCCTGGTAAAGTGGTGAAAGATGTTGGTAGAGGACAAGTTTACATGAACACCAGCAGTAATCTTCATTAGTTTCCTATTGTCACAGCACTGGAGAGAGGGAATGAGGGAGGGATGACGCATATATTATTATTCAAGAAAAGCAGAGTGCCTGCAGTCAGCAGTAAATACTGTAAGAATCTGGGACAGAGCTGCTAAATGTAGGGATCAGAGCAAGAGAGAGAAGAGGGAGCGTGGTAGCAGGGGATGGAGAATGGAGAAGGGGAGGGACAGTCAGGGGTAGAAAGAAAGAGATTTGGACAGTTGGAATGGATGATTATAAAGTCAGTCCAGGGCTAAGCAGACCTGACAGGTCCTCCTATTGACTAAGCTAGATTGGACTGCTGAGACCCAAGCTCTGTATATTATATGGCTATAGCTCTGCAAGGAAGGTCAATCTCTCCACAAGTGTTTGTGTCATGGGTGGGATCTGAACCCAGGTCTCCAACGGGAGAAACCAACATCCGCTACATTAGCCTGCACAAAACATAATTTGTGACAATCCTAGCAAAACTTGACTCCATAGCTAGCAAATGGTACATTTATTATTTTACAGCATGTAAAGAGTGGTGTTACATCGATTGTCAATGACTGGTTTTTTTGTGTCAATCTCGTTGCAATATTCATAGAAATTGTAAGTCAATAGTTGTTAATGATTAATATTGTAGGCCCCATGTCGTCAAAAGGTTAAATACCTGATTAATTCGAGGAACCTGTCAGAGCGTCCTGTCAGAGATTTTAATCAACATGGAAATTGTAACAGAGATTGGTTTTAAAGGATATGTGATACATTTTAACTTTCATCACATGCATCATACTGACTGCCTTTAGGTCCTATAAGAGCTATTCACACTAAACATCGAACAGCACCAATTCCTGAATGCTCAGAGCCACAGTCAAGGCTAACTGAGCAGCTAACATTAATCGAAAATGGCAAACCATGTAGCCTACAATACAATGAATCAGGTCTCACCACAATCCCAATGGAATGAAATTTGTGCTGTGCAGTTTATTGACAGTAGGACAGGTGCATGATGGGACTGGGAGTGCTCTCTCTCCCACACACACGCTCAAGCTCCTCTCTCTCTGTAAACAACTCACTATGTAAATGAAAAGGAATGCGTCCACGTAGGCATGTGCACATGGCAGCTCAGGAGCAGTATGTTGCTAAGTGATACCTAAACCTAACTTTGCCCTTCATACAAACGATAGGCACAAAAGCATAAATAGTCTTTTTTTTTTATTAATACAGATTTTGTTCTGTTCTAATAAGAAATACAATATAACAACACAATAGAAATCATGTACAATACTATCTCTATATACATGGCAATAAATGTACAGTACGGTACGCATATACAGAAACAAAATACATTTAGATGTTTGATCTCTTCCATGTGTGTTTTCTTACCCTCTCACTCAGCACGGCTGATATTCTGGCCAGCAGATGACTGCTGCAACCCAAAATAATCCTTCCACTCAAACCCCTAAGAGCTAGATATTAGAATATTTACATCCCTGAACATGTACATATATAAATACACAGGACTTAATTCCCTCCATCTGGCTCCAAAGTGAAGCAGGAGGGAACAGGAGGAGAGAAGGAGGACCTACAGTTGAAGTCGGAAGTTTACATACACCTTAAGCAAATACATTTAAACTCAGTTTTTCACAATTCCTGACATTTAATCCTAGTAAAGATTCCCAGTCTTAGTTCAGTTAGGATCACCACTTTATTTTAAGAATGTGAAATGTCCGAATAATAGTAGAGAGAATGATTTATTTAAGCTTTTATTTCTTTCATCACATTCCCAGTGGGTCAGAAGTTTACATACACTCAATTAGTATTTGGTAGCATTGCCTTTAAATTGTTTAACTTGGGTCAAAAGTTTTGGGTAGCCTTCCACAAGCTTCCCACAATAAGTTGGGTGAATTTTGGCCCATTCCTCCTGACAGAGCTGGTGTAACTGAGTCAGGTTTGTAGGCCTCCTTGCTCGCACATGCTTTTTCAGTTCTGGCCACACATTTTCTATAGGATTGAGGTCAGGGCTTGTGATGGCCACTCCAATACCTTGACTTTGTTGACCTTAAGCCATTTTGCCACAACTTTGGAAGTATGCTTGGAGTCATTGTCCATTTGGAAGACCCATTTGCGACCAAGCTTTAACTTCCTGACTGATGTCTTGAGATGTTGCTTCAATATATCCACATACATTTCCTTCCTCATGATGCCATCTATTTTGTAAAGTGCACAAGTCCCTCCTGCAGCAAAGCACCCCCAAAGCATGATGCTGCCACCCCCATGCTTCACGGTTGGGATTTTGTTCTTCGGCTTGCAAGCCTTCCCCTTTTTCCTCCAAACATAACGATGGTCATTATGGCCAAACAGTTCTATTTTTGTTTCATCAGACCAGAGGACATTTCTCCAAAAAGTACAATCTTTGTCCCCATGTGCAGTTGCAAACCGTAGTCTGGCTTTTTTATGGCGGTTTTGGAGCAGTGGCTTCTTCCTTGCTGAGCGGCCTTTCAGGTTATGTCGATATAGGACTCGTTTTACTGTGGATATAGATACTTTTGTACCTGTTTCCTCCAGCATCTTCACAATGTCCTTTGCTGTTGTTCTGGGATTGATTTGCACTTTTCGCACCAAAGTACGTTCATCTCTAGGAGACAGAACGCGTCTCCTTCCTGAGAGGTATGACGGCTGCGTGGTCCCATGGTGTTTATACTTGCGTACTATTGTTTGTACAGATGAATGTGGTACCTTCAGGCATTTGGAAATTGCTCACAAGGATGAACCAGACTTGTGGAAGTCTACAATTGTATTTTCTGAGGTCTTGGCTGATTTCTTTTGATTTTCCCATGATGTCAAGCAAAGAGGCACTGAGTTTGAAGGTAGGCCTTGAAATAGATCCACAGGTACACCTCCAATTGACTCAAATGGTGTCAATTAGCCTATCAGAAGCTTCTAAAGCCATGACATCATTTTCTGGAATTTTCCAAGCTGTTTAAAGGCACAGTCAAATTAGTGTATGTAAACCTCTGACCCACTGGAATTGTGATACAGTGAATTATAAGTGAAATAATCTGTCTGTAAACAATTGTTGGAAAAATTACTTGTGTCATGCACAAAGTAGATGTCCTAACCGACTTGCCAAAACTATAGTTTGTTAACAAGAAATTTGTGGAGTGGTTGAAAAACAAGTTTTAATGATTCCAACCTAAGTGTATGTAAACTTCCGACTTCAACTGTATATCATAGTACCCCACAAAAGAGACTAAAAAAGCTCCTTCACACTTGAGAGCCATACATAGTCTACCCAAACTGTTGATCACATGTAGCCTACCTACTTCATGGCTATAACTAGGCTAATACGTATAACAATAACTGAGGACTGGTGCGGTCGTGTAACTGTATATGTTCAACATGCTTCAGAGGGAGATACAGTGCATTCGGAAAGTACTCAGACCCCTTGACTTTTTCCACATTTTGTTATGTTACAGCCTTATTCTAAAATGGATTAAATAAATAAAAATCTGCATCAATCTACACACAATACCCCATAATGACAAAGCGAAAACAGGATTTTACAAATGTTTGCAAATGTATAAAAAATAAAAAAACAGAAATACCTTATTTACGTAAGTATTCAGACCCTTTGCTACGAGACTCGAAATTGAGCTCAGGTGCATCCTGTTTCCATTGATCATCCTTGAGCTGTTTTTACAACTTTATTGGAGTCCACCTGTGGTAAATTCAATTGATTGGACATGATTTGGAAAGGCACACACCTGTCTATGTAAGGTACCACAGCTGACAGTGCATGTCAGAGCAGAAACCAAGCCATGAGGTCAAAGGAATTGGTCGTAGAGCACCAAGAGAGGATTGTGTTGAGGCACAAATCTGTGGAAGGGTACCAAAAAATGTCTTTAGCATTGAAGGTCCCCAAGACCACAGTGGCCTCCATCATTCTTAAATGGAAGAAGTTTGGAACTACCAAGACTCTTCCTAGAGCTGGCTTCCCGGCCAAACTGAGCTATTGGGGGAGAAGGGCCTTGGTCCTACAAGTGTCCGATGGTCACTCTGACAGAGCTCCAGAGTTTCTCTGTGGAGATGGGAGAACCTTCCAGAAGGACAACCATCTCTGCAGCACTCCACCAATAAGGCCTTTATGGTAGACTGGCAAGACAGAAGCCCCTCCTCAGTAAAAGGCACATGACAGCCCGCTTGAAGTTTGCCAAAAGGCACCTAAAGAACTCTCAGACCATGAGAAACAAGATTCTCTGGTCTGATGAAACCAAGATTGAACTCTTTGGCCTGAATGCCAAGCGTCACATCTGAAGGAAACCTGGCACGATCCCTACGCTGAAGCATGGTGGTGGCAGCATCATGCTGTGGGGATGTTTTTCAGCGGCAAGGACTGGGAGACTAGTCAGGCTCGAGGGAAAGATGAACGGAGCAAAGTATAGAGAGATCCTTGATGAAAACCTCCAGAGCGCTCAGGACCTCAGACTGGGGCGAAGGTTCACCTTCCAACAGGGCAACGACCCTAAGCACACAGCCAAGACAACGCAGGAGTGGCTTCGGGACAAGTCTCTGAATGTCCTTGAGTGGCCCAGCCAGAGCCCGGACTTGAACCTGATCTAACATTTCTGGAGACACCTGAAAATAGCTGTGCAGCGATGCTCCCCACTCAACCTGACAGAGCTTGAGAGGATCTTCAGAGAAGAATGGGAAACTGCACAAATACAGGTGTGCCAAGCTTGTAGCGTCATACCCAAGAAGACTCGAGGCTGTAATTGCTGCCAAAGGTGCTTCAACAAAGTACTGAGTAAAGGGTCTGAATACTTATGTAAATGTGATATTTCAGTTTTTGTATGTGTTATAAATATGCTAACATTTCTACAAACCTGTTTTTGCTTTGTCATTATGGGGTATTGTGTGTAGATTGATGAGGGGGAAAAACTATTTAATCAATTTTAGAATAAGGCTGTAACGTAACAAAATGTGGAAAAAGTAAAGGGGTCTGAGTACTTTACAAAAGCACTGTAGATATAAAAGTCATTCTATTTGTTATTTTTCCAAAAGTCATTACCAGTTTATTTTGTTCTTGTGTTTTTTTGTTTGTTCAATGAAATCATTCAATAATCAAGTTCAAATATTAAGTTTAGAAAAGTTACATAAACAAAACCAATTCTAACACATTAAACATCTAACAAATCATAACAATATAATGCCATCTATTTTAGATATAAAGCCCTGAAGAGGAGGTAGACACAGATAGAAAACAACCTCTAAAAGCTGCTCCAAGACCTGTCTACCTCTGAAGCTTGGGATGGTTCACAGTGGTGCAACCATCTGCCCACTAAGAAAAATAGGGTTCCTCAAGGGTTCTTTGGTAAGGGTGATGGTTCTATGTGGAACCGTAATGACTCAAAGAACCCTTTGAGCCCTTCAATGGTTCTTTGCAGTTCAGAAAAGGGTTATTTCATCTTTTAGTGATAATTAAAATGTAGTGGCAGTGGCTCATTAGAATATATTTGGGGTGTGGTTTGCTCACAGCTCTTTTTGTGTAACCATGAGTGAGAGTGCCATTCCAGTTTATCTAATCTGTTGTGTTATGTCATTGCATGTTTAAAATAACAGGCCAATAATGATGTCTTTTGAAAGACTAACATAAGGTTTTGTTTCAACTATGAACTGTTGACTAAATCAATGATTTTCATTTTTCTCCTCAAGGACCCTGAGCTGTTCTGGAGCTAGCACACCTGATTCAACTTGTGAATTAACACCTTTGGAAATGTAACAATATCAAATGGCTTCTAACCAAAATGAAAAACCCTGTATTGTTCTTCAAAAGGGTCTCTGTAGAACCTTTGAGATTGACAAAGGTTCTTTAAAACAGGTTCTATATAGCCCCCAAAAAGGTTGTTAACATAGCGGAACCCTTTTTGGTGCTATATAGAACCATAGGAAATGGTTCTTTATAGCACCATAAAGGTTCCATTTAGAACCCTATAAGCATGGTTCTTTACAGAACCTTCAAAAAAGGATTCTATATAGCACCAAAAAGGAATCCGCTACATTTACAAGCCAAATAACCCTTATTTGGCACTATATAGAACCACACACACACAGACAGACACACACTACATTCTTGTAAACACAAGACATACAGTCGTGGTCAAAAGTTTTGAGAATGACACAAGTATTGGTCTTCACAAAGTTCACTGCTTCAGTGTTATGAGATATTTTTGTCAGATGTTACTATGGTATACTGAAGTATAATTACAAGCATTCCATAAGTGTCAAAGGCTTTTATTGACAATTACATTAAGTTTATGCAAGGAGTCAATATTTGCAGTGTTGACCCTTCTTTTTCAAGACCTCTGCAATCCGCCCTGGCATGCTGTCAATTAACTTCTGGGCCACATCCTAACTGATGGCAGCCCATTCTTCCATAATCAATGCTTGGAGTTTGTCAGAATTTGTGGGTTTTTGTTTGTCCACCCGCCTCTTGAGGATCGACCACAAGTTCTCAATGGGATTAAGGTCTGGGGAGTTTCCTGGCCATGGACCCAACATTTCGATGTTTTGTTCCCCGAGCCACTTAGTTATCACTTTTGCCTTATGGCAAGGTGCTCCATCATGCTGGAAAAGGCATTGGTCATCACCAAATTGTTCTTGGATGGTTGGGAGAAGTTGCTCTCGGAGGATGTGTTGGTACCATTCTTTATTCATGGCTGTGTTCTTAGGCAAAATTGTGAGTGAGCCCACTCCCTTGGCTGAGAAGCAACCCCACACATGAATGGTCTCAGGATGCTTTACTGTTGGCATGACACAGGACTGATGGTAGCGCTCACCTTGTCTCCGGACAAGCTTTTTTCCGGGTGCCCCAAACAATCGGAAAGGGGATTCATCAGAGAAAATGACTTTACCCCAGTCCTCAGCAGTCCAATCCCTGTACCTTTTGCAGAATATCAGTCTGTCCCTGATATTTTTCCTGGAGAGAAGTGGCTTCTTTGCTGCCCTTCTTGACACCAGGCCATCCTCCAAAAGTATTCGCCTCACTGTGCGTGCAGATGCACTCACACCTGCCTGGTGCCATTCCTGAGCAAGCTCTGCACTAGTGGTGCCCCGATTTTTGTGCAAAGCAATGATGACGGCACTTGTTTCCTTGCAGGTAACCATGGTTAACAGAGGAAGAACAATGATTTCAAGCACTACCCACCTTTTAAAGCTTCCAGTCTGTTATTCTAACTCAATCAGCATGACAGAGTGATCTCCAGCCTTGTCCTCGTCAACACTCTCACCTGTGTTAACGAGAGAATCACTGACATGATGTCAGCTGGTCCTTTTGTGGCAGGGCTGAAATGCAGTGGAAATGTTTTTGGGGGATTAAGTTAATTTTCATGGCAAAGAGGGACATTGCAATTCATTGCAATTCATCTGATCACTCTTCATGACATTCTGGAGTATATGCAAATTGCCATAATCAAAACTGAGGCAGCAAACTTTCTGAAAATTAGTATTTGTGTCATTCTCAAAACTTTTGACCATGACTGTACAGTAAAACATTCAGAATCAATTGGGAACTGAACTAAACTAGTTTTATTTTCCAAATCTCTATTTTTGATGTAAGTGGCATAGAAGGGTCAAGGCACCTTTTTTGTGATTTCACATGTTTTTGAGAAACTTACCACAAACACCAAATCACTTCCTCATCTTATTTGTGTAGTATGGGTGCCCCGAAAAAACATGAACAAAGGCGTCCTTTTAGAAACTGCAAAGCACTCAGTATAGTGATGCAGGTCTTTAGATGTTGTAAACATGAAATTGTGTAATTCTGAATTTACGTAATGTTATATTCAATTTTGTTGCATCTCTAGCGATACCACTCGGTCTATTATACAGGTAACTGCCAAAATAAAGGAAACACTTGGGTAAATGAGGGATACAAAGCATATTGAAAGCAGGTGCTACCACACAGGAATTTCCAGACACTTGTAGAATCTATGCCAAGGCACATTGAAGCTGTTCTGGCGGGTCATGGTGGCCCAATGCCCTATTAAGACACTTTATGTTGGTCTTTCCTTTATTTTGGTAGTTACCTGTAGCAGCAGGCTACAAGGAGAATGGAACAGCTGGATAGGGGAAAGAGATCGAGTCGCGCAAAAGGGAATATAACATTGCAGATAAAGTTTGGAATTATACAATTTCATGTGTACAACATATAAATACCTGCATTACTATCCTTAGAGTTTTGCAGTTTCTAAAGGATGTACACATCACTGACAATCTGAAATGGTCCACCCACGCAGACAGTGTGGTGAAGAAGACGCAGCAGCACCTCTTCAACCTCAGGAGGCTGAAGAAATGTGGCTTAGCACCTAAGACCCTCACAAACTTTTACAGATGCACCATTGAGGGCATCCTGTCGGGCTGTATCACCGCCTGGTACGGCAACTGCACCGTCCGCAACCGCAGGGCTCTCCAGAGGGTTGTGCAGTCTGCCCAATGCATCACTGGGGGCACACTGCCTGCCCTCCAGGACATCTACATCACCCGGTGTCACAGGAAGGCCAAGAAGAACATCAAGGACCTCAGCCACCCGAGCCACGGCCTGTTCACCCCGCCACCATCCAGAAGGCGAGGTCAGTACAGGTTCATCAAAGCTGGGACCGAGAGACTGGAAAACAGCTTCTATCGCAAGACCATCAGACTGTTAAATAATAACCACTAGCCGGCCTCCACCCAGTACCCTGCCCTGAACTTTAGTCACTGTCATTAGCCGGCTACCACCCGGTTACTCTACCATGCACCTTAGAGGCTGCTGCCCTATGTACACTGCTAAAAAAAATAAAGGGAACACTTAAACAACACATCCTAGATCTGAATGAATGAAATAATCTTATTAAATACTTTTTTCTTTACATAGTTGAATGTGCTGACAACAAAATCACACAAAAATGATCAATGGAAATCAAATGTATCAACCCATGGAGGTCTGGATTTGGAGTCACCCTCAAAATTAAAGTGGAAAACCACACTACAGGCTGATCCAACTTTGATGTAATGTCCTTAAAACAAGTCAAAATGAGGCTCAGTAGTGTGTGTGGCCTCCACGTGCCTGTATGACCTCCCTACAACGCCTGGCCATGCTCCTGATGAGGTGGCGGATGGTCTCCTGAGGGATCTCCTCCCAGACCTGGACTAAAGCATCCGCCAACTCCTGGACAGTCTGTGGTGCAACGTGGCGTTGGTGGATGGAGCGAGACATGATGTCCCAGATGTGCTCAATTGGATTCAGGTCTGGGGAACGGGCGGGCCAGTCCATAGCATCAATGCCTTCCTCTTGCAGGAACTGCTGACACACTCCAGCCACATGAGGTCTAGCATTGTCTTGCATTAGGAGGAACGCAGGGCCAACCGCACCAGCATATGGTCTCACAAGGGGTCTGAGGATCTCATCTCGGTACCTAATGGCAGTCAGGCTACCTCTGGCGAGCACATGGAGGGCTGTGCGGACCCCCAAAGAAATGCCACCCCACACCATGACTGACCCACCGCCAAACCGGTCATGCTGGAGGATGTTGCAGGCAGCAGAACGTTCTCCACGGCGTCTCCAGACCCTGTCACGTCTGTCACATGTGCTCAGTGTGAACCTGCTTTCATCTGTGAAGAGCACAGGGCGCCAGTGGCGAATTTGCCAATCTTGGTGTTCTCTGGCAAATGCCAAACGTCCTGCACGGTGTTGGGCTGTAAGCACAACCCCCACCTGTGGACGTCGGGCCCTCATACCACCCTCATGGAGTCTGTTTCTGACCGTTTGAGCAGACACATGCACATTTGTGGCCTGCTGGAGGTCATTTTGCAGGGCTCTGGCAGTGCTCCTCCTGCTCCTCCTTGCACAAAGGCGGAGGTAGCGGTCCTGCTGCTGGGTTGTTGCCCTCCTACGGCCTCCTCCACGTCTCCTGATGTATTGGCCTGTCTCCTGGTAGCGCCTCCATGCTCTGGACACTACGCTGACAGACACAGCAAACCTTCTTGCCACAGCTCGCATTGATGTGCCATCCTGGATGAGCTGCACTACCTGAGCCACTTGTGTGGATTGTAGACTCCGTCTCATGCTACCACTAGAGTGAAAGTATCGCCAGCATTCAAAAGTGACCAAAACATCAGCCAGGAAGCATAGGAACTGAGAAGTGGTCTGTGGTCACCACCTGCAGAACCACTTCTTTATTGGGGGTGTCTTGCTAATTGCCTATAATTTCCACCTGTTGTCTATTCCATTTGCACAACAGCATGTGAAATGTATTGTCAATCAGTGTTGCTTCCTAAGTGGACAGTTTGATTTCACAGAAGTGTGATTGACTTGGAGTTACATTGTGTTGTTTAAGTGTTCCCTTTATTTTTTTTAGCAGTTTACATAGCACTGGTCACTTTAATAATGGAACACTGGTTACTTTAATAATGTTTACATACTGATTTCCCACTTCATATGTATATACAGTATTCTAGTCAAGGCCTATCCTATTTAACTATTGCTGTACATATACTATTCTTCATATATACTACATATTCTATCCATATACCATCCATATTGTCTATACAGCCCATCACACACACACTTATATTATATATATATATATATATATATATATATATATACTCCTCATCATAATATTTATATATTTCTTAATTCCATAGTTTTACTTTTTAGAATTGTTTGTATTGTTATGTATTATTGCACTGTTGGAGCTAGGAACACAAGCATTTCGCTACACCCGCAATAACATCTGCTAAATATCTGTATGCGACAAATACATGTTTATTTTATTTTATTTAGGTGTTTTTGGAGCCTTTGTTCATGTTTTTCGGGGCCCCCATACTACACAACGAGGATGAGGATGCGATTTGCTGTTTGGGGTAAGTAAAACAAAAAATGAAATCACAAAAAAGGTGTCTGGACCCTTCTATAACATGCCATTTACAGTACATCAAAAATAGGTTGTAAAAAAGAAAAGTTCTCCTTTAATGTATGACTAATCAAATGATAAACTGTCACTGGATATTGACTCTCATTGAGATGTGTGCAGGTAGATATTGTGTGCTTACTTGTTCCGTGAATGACAACAGGTTGATAAATGTGTGTGGATATTTTTGCTCTGTACCTATACAGGGATGTATATATACAGTAACTAAGGTTGCGACAACGCAGGTGATGTCACATATTGCTTTGTAGCTTGGAATTGCCATGGAGAAGGAGAGGACATCTTGTGGTTGCCTGGGGGACTAATGATGAGCTGTGTACATAGATCACAGAGCAGGTCTGATGTTAATTAGAGCTCTGGGCCCACCTGCCATCATCACATCTGGATGGAGGGAGGTGCTGATGATGTCTTGTGACCTTTGTCAACTATCACATACACATGCATACTCACGCACGCACGCACACACACAGCTACACGCCCTCTCATTCTCTCACAGCCACTGTTAGACAGTTACTGGTGGCGTCACTGCCCTCCAGTCGGGGCTTGCGTCCCTTCCTCTGTCCACCCCCCTCCACCCAGGAGTTGTGAATAACAGTTCCCCCGTTGGGCGCCGTGTCCACCTGCAGCAGGGACACCACCCTCTTCTTGACATGGGTCTTCAGCGCTTTACGTAGCTTCTGCCTGGTGAAGGCGTAGAGCAGCGGGTGGAAGATGGTGGTGCCGTATGCCATGGCCAGGAAGCAGAGCCTCACGCGTACCAGGCCATCACTGGGGCCCAGACATAGTATCAACACGTTCACCATGGACAGAGGAGCCCAGCAGCCCAGGAAAGAGGAGATGATGATCAGGGACATTTTGAAGACTCTCCGCTGGCGCTCCCGCCGGTCCCGATGGCGCCTCACAGCCCTCCTCAGGGCGATGATAGCCGACACAGAAGCCTGGACGCCTGGGCGCTCTGCCGCCGGCGGAAGGGAGATGATGTCAGTGGGGGTTGGGGCCTGGGGGGCACAGGTTGCTGGAGTGGTGGCGCTGGGGGTGGTGGCGGCGGTGTTGGTGACCCCCGTGGCCCCGCTGTCAGAGGTGACCAGGGGCATGGAGGAGAGGGGCGGGAGGGAGCTGGGGGATGGGATGAGGGGCGGGTGGGTGAGGTGCTGGTTCTGGCTGGAGGAACCTCCCCCCTCTGTGGCCAGACTCAGCCCCTTCCTCCTTCGTCTCCGCCTGCGGATCCTGCAGCCTAAGTCCTTATTGGAGGCCCGTGGGCCCCTCTTGATGTGGGTGCCGATGCGGATGTTGAGGGCCTGTAGGATGCGGGAGTATGTGAACAGCATGACGACCACGGCGATGAAGAAGCAGGGCACCTGCAGCAGGAGGTGGTAGTTCATGGCCAGGCCCGTGTGGTAGCCCTGTCCGCCCACACATAGCAGCGTACGGTTCTGCCACAATGGCGGCAGGGGGTGGGAGTAGTAGGGGGTGGAGGGGGTGAGGGTCAGCCCAGTGTGGTTTTGCCCAGTGGGGGTCAGCCCAGTAGGGTCTTCAGAATCAGACTCAGGGATCAGATCCCCCATGTCCATCTCCCACCCTCCTCCAACCTCTCTGTCCTCCACGTCGGACCCCGTTGAGAAGAAGTCCCCCTCCAGGAAGGGCAGGAAGAAGACAGCCAGTGATACGGCCCAGACGGCAGCCAGGAGGAGCGCAGCACGTCGAGGGGTCAGCAGCCGCGTGGCCGGACGGACAGAGATGTCGTAGCGGTCCAGACTAATGACCAGCACATTGATGGCCGTGGCCACACTGGTGAAGGTGACGCAGGCCTCATGGAAGCAGCACAGCGTAGCCAGGCTGCCCCCGCCACTACCGTCCACTGGGAGCAGAATGATCGCCACGGTCAGCGGCAGACACAGCACACACACCATGATGTCCAGCACGTGCAAGCTGACCGTGACCATGTTGCTGACTGAGTCGACCAGGTTGGACTGGGCGCAGTAGAGCACCAGCACGGTCAGGTTGCTGCTGAAGCCGAGCACCAGCTCCAGCATCAGCACGGTGGTGAGGGATACCTGGAAGCCCAGGGGTAAGGGGATGCTCCAGCCCTCCTCAGTCCCCGGCACGTCCCCTTTCTCCAGAAGCCCCGACCCCTGCCCATCGCTGGTCTCCAGGAGGTCAGTAAAGCCCTTGGTCTCCATGGACACCGTGGCATTCGCTCATGCATAGCAACGGCCACGCCAGTCCATGCCCCGCCCTCTCCTTTTCTCCTGGCTTTGACTGGACGCTGATGAGGGTAATTGACAGGTCTGCAGCTCTCTGAAGTTCTGTGGAGAGAGAGGGAGAGGAGGGTGAATAGCTCAGCTAGTATCTATCACCGTATAGCTATAGGACCTAGAGCTCCTCTGAAGCCTCTAACAACAAATATGTGACAAAAAAATTTTTTTTTCATGAAATAGGGTGGAGCTATGAGGAGAGACGACAGAAACAGTGTGATCAGTTTGATCTGTTTTCTTGGCAGATAACTGACTGTATAGACTAGACTAGAGGTATGATGTATAATCAGAGCTGAGACAACAACATGTATCATGGAGGCAGTGGAAATAGTTCTGGGGGGTAGAGAGTGGTGGGAGTACTTTTCCCTCTCTGAGGATGGCACGGAGTGTGGTAGGTGTGTGTGTGTGTGTGTGTGTGTGTGTGTGTGAGTGAGTGCCGTGCAGTTAGAGGTGAGCAGATGGAAGTGCCACAAACAGCCCCCACAGCTTTTTAACAAGCCAATGGGGAGATATTGGCCTACAGAACTCCTTACCTCCTGTATTCTGCAGCCTGGCTGTATCCCTGAACCAGTAAGGAGGAGCTGCATTTCTCACTGCTCACATTCTGAGTGAGTGGGTGGGTGGTTCATCCTTACACAACATACACCCTCCATTAACTAGGTCAGATAACATGCGTATGTTATGGAAAAGTCATATTTTCTCCAAAAAAATCTCATAAATACATCTCCAGATAGGAGACACATTCAAGCACTGTTCCAATGATATCGGTGATGATCAATCTACATATGAGTCCAGCCAGTCTTTCTCTGCCCACAGATGAGAAGGTGAAACACAATTAACCCTTTTTACAAAACAAACACCCTCCAAATCTCTGTTAAATCCCACGCTTTCATTGCTTAATATCAACCGTGGATAGCTAACGAGAGGAGAGGTTTGCCATGTTGATGAGCAGGTTTCAGCGTTCCTTGTTGGGGTGCGTTAGAGAGTGTACAGGGCGACAGTTAATAGTTTTCAGAGGGGCGTGTCGTAATGAAGACGAATGGGTCAATGAGCCACAGACAGTGGCACATAAACAAGAACCAGCAGCATCCCTCCCTCCCCCCCCCCCCTCCCCCCTCCCTTCCATCTCTTCCCTACCTCCCTCCCTCCCTCCCCTCCATCTCTTCCCTCCCTCCCTCCCTCCCTCCATCTCTTCCCTACCTCCCTCCATCTCTTTCCTCCCTCCCTCCCTCAGAACCTCATGTAACCAAGTTGAATTGGTTAAACTAACTGCTCAGCTTGAAATAGCACAAATTCTCTGGTGGACTGGGTGGACCTTTTCATGTTCAAACTGCATCAGAACACACACTTAATCGAGGGCTAAATTCATTCTGGTCAGATAAAATGACAATACAGAACTCACTTAGGGCACTTCAGTGTTGTATTGTTATTCCTCTCTCCTGCATGCCTCCTATAGATAATGTCTCCTGAACCTTCTATTTCTATACTATGGTATAAATAGTATACTATTTTTTCACAAAGTTTACTTTTACTCCACTACAGTCTTAAATAAAATGTATACTTTTTACTCCCATAAATTTTCCCTAACACCCAAAAGTACTCTAATTCACACACTTATCAAGAGAACACGTGTTCATCTCTACTGCCTCTGATCTGAAGGACTCACTAAACACTAATGCTTTGTTTGTAAATTATGTCTGAGTGTTGGTGTGTGCTAATGGCTATCCGTAAATAAAACAAACTTGAAAATCGTGCCTTCTGGTTTGCTTAATATAAGGAATTTTAAATTATTTATAGCATTTACTTTTGATACTTAAGTATATTTTAGCATTTACTATTACTTTTGATACTTAAGTACTGTATATTTAAAACCAGATACTTTTAAACTTTTACTCAAGTAGAATTTTACTGGGTGGGCCGCCCGAGTGGTGCAGCGGTCTAAGGCACTGCATCACAGTGTTGCGGCGTCACTACAGCCTGGGGTTCGATCCAACAACAAAAATTACAACAAAATTACAACAACAAAAAAACAACTACTAATAATTTTACTGGGTGACTTTCACCTATACTTGTGTCATTTTCTATTAAGGTATATTTACTTGTACTCAATTATAACAATTGGGTACTTTTTCTAACACTGAGTATTTACAGTTAAATATATTATAAATATTATAGTAAAAGAAAACTGTAGTATATACTATAGTAATTACTGTAGTGTTTTTGCGTATTGTAGTATACTGTAGAGTTTTTGCAGACTGTAGTGTTTTTGTTTTATTATCTTTGACATAGAAGTGGAAGCTTTCTCCGTGAGGAAACCTACTGGATCATTTTTAAATAGCACATTTTACATAACCTGTAAGCAGGTAGGAAGAACTCAGGTCTCAACGGATAGTACAGTGCTTCTGCTCCATTTTTGGAATAGGTAGGGAACACAATATATGATCTAGATTTAGCATGTACAGTGGGGAGAACAAGTATTTGATACACTGCCGATTTTGCAGGTTTTCCTACTTACAAAGCATGTAGAGGTCTGTAATTTTGATCATAGGTACACTTCAACTGTGAGAGATGGAATCTAAAACAAAGATCCAGAAAATCACATTGTATGATTTTTAAGTAATTAATTTGCATTTTATTGCATGACATAAGTATTTGATCACCTACCAACCAGTAAGAATTCCGGCTCTCACAGACCTGTTAGTTTTTCTTTAAGAAGCCATCCTGTTCTCCACTCATTACCTGTATTAACTGCACCTGTTTGAACTCGTTACCTGTATAAAAGACACCTGTCCACACACTCAATCAAACAGACTCCAACCTCTCCACAATGGCCAAGACCAGAGAGCTGTGTAAGGACATCAGGGATAAAATTGTAGACCTGCACAAGGCTGGGATGGGCTACAGGACAATAGGCAAGCAGCTTGGTGAGAAGGCAACAACTGTTGGCGCAATTATTAGAAAATGGAAGAAATTCAAGATGACGGTCAATCAACCTCGGTCTGGGGCTCCATGCAAGATCTCACCTCGTGGGGCATCAATGATCATGAGGAAGGTGAGGGATCAGCCCAGAACTACACGGCAGGACCTGGTCAATGACCTGAAGAGAGCTGGGACCACAGTCTCAAAGAAAACCATTAGTAACACACTACGCCGTCATGGATTAAAATCCTGCAGCGCACGCAAGGTCCCCCTGCTCAAGCCAGCGCATGTCCAGGCCCGTCTGAAGTTTGCCAATGACCATCTGGATGATCCAGAGGAGGAATGGGAGAAGGTCATGTGGTCTGATGAGACAAAAATAGAGCTTTTTGGTCTAAACTTCACTCGCTGTGTTTGGAGGAAGAAGAAGGATGAGTACAACCCCAAGAACACCATCCCAACCGTGAAGCATGGAGGTGGAAACATCATTCTTTGGGGATGCTTTTCTGCAAAGGGGACAGGACGACTGCACCGTATTGAGGGGAGGATGGATGGGGCCGTGTATCGCGAGATCTTGGCCAACAACCTCCTTCCCTCAGTAAGAGCATTGAAGATGTGTCGTGGCTGGGTCTTCCATCATGACAACGACCCGAAACACACAGCCAGGGCAACTAAGGAGTGGCTCCGTAAGAAGCATCTCAAGGTCCTGGAGTGGCCTAGCCAGTCTCCAGACCTGAACCCAATAGAAAATCTTTGGAGGGAGCTGAAAGTCCGTATTGCCCAGCGACAGCCCCGAAACCTGAAGGATCTGGAGAAGGTCTGTATGGAGGAGTGGGCCAAAATCCCTGCTGCAGTGTGTGCAAACCTGGTCAAGACCTACAGGAAATGTATGATCTCTGTAATTGCAAACAAAGGTTTCTGTACCAAATATTAAGTTCTGCTTTTCTGATGTATCAAATACTTATGTCATGCAATAAAATGCAAATTAATTACTTTAAAATCATACAATGTGATTTTCTGGATTTTTGTTTTAGATTCCGTCTCTCACAGTTGAAGTGTACCTATGATAGAAATTACAGACCTCTACATGCTTTGTAAGTAGGAAAACCTGCAAAATCGGCAGTGTATCAAATACTTGTTCTCCCCACTGTAGGTTTCTCACTTATGGGTGGCACAAATTGGGATATGGTGGAGGGGAATGGGCAAGGTATATGCTTAATAAATACTGTAGTATTTACTATAGCTAAAAAATGGTAGTGTTGTTGAGGACTGTAGTGTTTACTACAGTGTTTTTTTTGTGTGGATAATACTGTAGTATTCTACAGTATACTAAACAATTATATAGTAAGTACTACACATCATTGAGGGATACTACAGTGTGTAGTATAGTATCCTACAGTATACTACAGTTTACTACATAATTCTATATTAAAGGAAAAATCCACCCAAACACTTTTTTCTTTTAGTATTTGTTTCATTAGTTCACTATGGATACAGTCCCAAAATGTTTTGCATGTCAGCAATCAAGTTTTCAAGATATAGACATATCAAAATACAGAAAGTGTCACAGTATGATACGTTTTGCATACTCAGTGGCACCAGTTAAAACCAATAATAAATTGTCTGCCAGTGTCTCAATGACCACACTCGTGCTTTAAAAATTGAACTTAGAAAAGCTGAATGTAAATGGAAGGCCTGCAAACTTGAAGTAGTCTATAAGAAATGAAGGATCTGATGAGAAATTACCTAATTATTAACTAGAAAATTCTGTTTGACAATTGAGCGTGTTGTTTTTGCCCCCCTTAACAGTGACATGTTCGCATCCCCTGATCTCTGTCAACAGTTGTACAATTCATTACAGAAAATATAGAAAATATTAGGCCCCATACCAGCATTTCTGGACAGGAGGCACTTGAGGCTACTACTCTGAGACCGTCTGCTTCCTTTTGCTTCTAGAAAGTTTGCATGACAACAGACGAGACAATTGCCTGCTAGGGTGTGTTTCCATTAAACTATCTTGTGTCAATAAAAACAGCTTGATGTAATGACGTCACACCCAAAAAAAAAGAAATTATCTCTAAAACCTACAGTGTCGAATAAAAATGTAGTGGTTGAAGTGTTTCCAATACCCATTTAGGCTAATTGCGCATTAATAAAGAGGCAACAGCCTGTATGCCCTCTCACCTATCTGTTTCATGTCTCAGGAAGCATGTGAAAGCCAGCATGGATAGAATGCAATAACTGACTAATATTTACCATATTTTATTCTAATAATTCTCATCTGCCAACGTATGTCCTGCAAAGAAACATTATTTTTATAGTTGAAAAATAGATTTTGCAAGCAGTAGGCATTTAGAATTAAATGTGGAGTGGAGCTTATAGTTACGTGATGGCATCACGTGCTCCGTGTACCTTCAAAAGTATTCGGCAATCATCATTTATCTGAAAAACACAGTTTCCATCAACATTTGTTGCAGTAAAGAAAGTTAGAGAAAAGTAAAATCCTGTCAGACAGATAAATTTTTTATCGATCTTTAGAAAATGTCTCCCATATCTGCCGTTTCCATTACACGTCACACTTTTTTTTTGCGACATTGCTTTTGTTGAATAAACTTGGGTCAATAGAAACCTGCATACTGTTGCTCACATGAACACCTAGTTCCCTGACCTCTGGCTCCATTCCAGTCTACTTTAAAACTGCTCTGGTTCAACCTCTCCTTAAAAATA
Organism: Coregonus lavaretus; assembly: GCF_964263955.1. Lineage (NCBI taxonomy): Eukaryota > Metazoa > Chordata > Actinopteri > Salmoniformes > Salmonidae > Coregonus > Coregonus lavaretus. Next base: position 32,509,301 of record NC_139999.1, read on the forward strand.
CCAATCTATTCCCCTCCTCACTGAATAATTATAGACCCATTTCTAAGCTTCCTTTTTTATCCAAGATTTTAGAAATAAGTTGTTTTCAAGCAATTGGTGGCTCATTTGAGTATGAATCAGCTTATTTGACAAATTCCAGTCGGGCTTCCACTCACTTCACAGCACGGAAACTGCTTTATTGAAAGTCAGTAATGACCTTCTGTTGACTGCGGATGATGGTGAATGCTCTATTCTTGTTCTTTTGGATCTCAGTGACACATTTTACACTATTTATCGTAACATCCTTGTTGACCTTGGTGACATCATCTGCAATCATAACATTCAGTTTCACTGCTATGCGGATGACACGCAGCTCTTTACCAATCAGACCAAGTGACCAAGCTAGCTTAGCTACCCTTCACAAGTGTCTTGCTGATATAAAATGTTGGATGTCTGACAATTTTCTCCAGCTCAATGATAAAAAATCAGAGGTTGTTGTATTGGGCCCGCACCTATTTCCGCACACCTAGATTACAGTAACTCTTTGTAAACCTGTCTCAGTTAGAATCACTCCATTGTCTACAGTTTGTCCAAAACGCTGCAGCTCGGCTTTTAACAGGCACCAGGAAACGTAACAATATCACACCAATTTTGGCTACCAGTCACTTTTAGAACACATAAAATAATTGTATTAATCACGTTTAAAGCTATGCTTGGTTTAGCCCCATCCTATATCTCAGATATTTTATCTCCCTATGAGCCAGGACGCAGCCAATGTCTAGGTTGAAAACGAAAGGAGACCGGACATTTGCCATTAGGGTCCCTAGAGGAGATCAGGCTTGCAGATTCAGTGCCTCTTTTTACATCCCTGCTGAAGACACTTTTAGAAAATTGAATTTAATGTATGACTTTATATACTGAACAAAAATATAAACGCAACATGCAACAATTTCATAGATTTGCCTGAGTTACAGTTCATATAAGGAAATCTGTCAATTAAAATAAATTAATTATGCCCTAATCTATGGATTTCACATGACTGTGCAGGGGTGCAGCCATAGGTGGGCCAGGGAGGGCATAGGCCCACCTACTTGGCAGCCAGGCCCAGCCAATCAGAATGAGTTTTTCCCCACAAAAGGGCTTTATTACAGACAGAAATACTCCTCAGCACCCCGCCCAGGACCCACCTATGAAGAAGCCAAATGTGGAGGTCCTGGGCTGGCGTGGTTGCACATGGTCTACGGTTGTGAGGCCGGTTGGACGTACTGCCAAATTCTCTAAAACGATGTTGGCTGTAGCTTATGGTAGAGAAATGAACATTCAATTCTCTGGCAACAGCTCTGGTGGACATTTCTGCAATCAGCATGCCAATTGCGCACTACCTCAAAACTTTTGACATTTGTGGCACATTTAAAAGTGGTATTTTATTGTCCCTGGCACAAGGTGCACCTGTGTAATGATCGTGCCGTTTAATCAGTTTCTTGATATACCACACCTGTCAGGTGGATGGATTATCTTGGCAAAGGAGAAATGCTCACTAACAGGGATATAAAGAAATCAACTATTTGTGCGTATGGAACATTTCAGGGATTTTTTTCCCCAGCTTATTAAACATGGGACCAACACTTTACATGTTGCGTTTATATTTTTGTTGAGTGTATATGATTTTAATTAGCTCTCTTTATTTTTTGTACTTTTAGTTTATTATTTTATAATGTGAAGCACCTTGTTACTTGCAGTGGTGGAAAAAGTACCCAATTATCATACTTGAGTAAAAGTAAAGATACCATTATATAAAATGACTCAAGTAAAAGTGAAAGTCACCTAGTAACATACTACTTCAGTAAAAGTCTTTAAGTATTTGGTTTTAAATATAATTAAGTATCAAAAGTAAATGTAATTGCTAAAATATACTGAAGTATCAAAAGTAAAAGTAAAAGTATAAATAATTTCAAATTCCTTATATTAAGCAAACCAGATGGCACAATGTGTTTTTTATTATTTATGGACAGACAGGGACACACTCCAACACACAGGCATAATTTACAAACAAAGCATTTGTGTTTAGTGAGTCTGCCAGATCAGAGGCAGTAGAGATGTCCAGGGATGTTCTCTTGATAAGTGTGTGAATTGGACCACTTTCCTGTCCTGCTAAGCATTAAAAATGTAACGAGTACTTTTGGGTGTCAGGGAGTTAAAAGTACATTCTTTTCTTTAGGAATGTAGTGAAGGGGCGGCAGGTAGCTTAGTGGGTAAGAGCGTTGTGCCAGTAATCGAAAGGTCGCTGGTTCTAATCCCTGAGCCGACTAGGTGAAAAATCTGTAGATGTGCCCTTGAGCAAGGCACTTAACCCTAATTGCTCTGGATAAGAGCGTCTGCTAAATGACTAAAATGTAAATGTACAAGTTTTCAAAAATAGTAAAGTACAGACACCCCAAAAAACGACTTAAGTAGTACTTTAAAGTATTTTTACACCACTGGTTACTGTATTGAAAAGCACTATACAAATAAAGTTATTATTATTATTATTATCTTCTAAACCAGGGGTTGGCAACCCAAATGAGAGGAAGAGACATTTTTCAAATTCTCTCAATATCTATTATTTTTTGGAGCTGCACGGAATACCTACAGTTGAAGTCGGAAGTTTACATACACCTTAGCCAAATACATTTAAACTCAGTTTTTCACAATTCCTGACATTTAATCCTAGTAAAAGTTCCCTGTCTTAGGTCAGTTAGGATCACCACTTTATTTTAAGAATATTAAATGTCAGAATAATAGTAGAGAGAATGATATATTTCAGCTTTTATTTCTTTCATCACATTCCCAGTGGGTCAGAAGTTTACATACACTCTGGTTGCATCACCACCTGGTATGGCAACTGCTCGGCCTCCGACCGCAAGGCACTACAGAGGGTAGTGCGTATGGCCCAGTACATCACTGGGGCCAAGCTTCCTGCCATCCAGGACCTCTATACCGGGCGGTGTCAGAGGAAGGCCCTCAAAATTGTGAAAGACTCCAGCCACCCTAGCCATAGACTGTTCTCTCTGCTACCGCACGGCAAGCGGTACCGGAGCGCCAAGTCTAGGTCCAAAAGGATTCTCAACAGCTTCTACCCCCAAGCCATAAGACTCCTGAACAGCTAATCATGGCTACCCGGACAATTTGCACTGCGCCCCCCCACCCCACCCCACCCCACCCCATCTTTTTACGCTGCTGCTACTCTGTTAACTATTTATGCATACTCTAACTCTACCCACATATACATATTACCTCAACTAGCCGGTGCCTCCGCACATTGACTCTGCACCGGTACCCCCCTGTATATAGCCTCCCTGCTGTTATTTTATTTTACTTCTGCTCTTTTTTTCTCAACACTTTTTTTTTTTTACTTTTTTTTTTTAACCTTTATTTAACCAGGTAAGCCAGTTGAGAACTAGTTCTAATTTACAACTGTGACCTGGCCAAGATAAAGCAAAGTAGTGCGATAAAAACAACAACAACAGAGTTACATATGGAATAAACAAAAACGTACAGTCAATAACACAATAGAAAATATAAATTATATATACAGTGTGTGCAAATGTAGTAAGTTATGGAGGTAAGGCAATAAATAGGCCATAGTGCAAAATAATTACAATTTAGTATTAACACTGGAGTGATAGATGTGCAGAAGATGATGTGCAAATAGAGATACTGGGGTGCAAATGAGCAAAAATAAATAACAATATGGGGATGAGGTAGTTGGGTGGGCTGTGTACAGCTACAGTGATCGGTAAGCTGCTCTGACAACTGATGCTTAAAGTTAATGAGGGAGATACAGTGGGGAAAAAAAGTATTTAGTCAGCCACCAATTGTGCAAGTTCTTCCACTTAAAAAGATGAGAGAGGCCTGTAATTTTCATCATAGGTACACGTCAACTATGACAGACAAATTGAGGAAAAAAAATCCAGAAAATCACATTGTGGGATTTTTAATGAATTTATTTGCAAATTATGGTGGAAAATAAGTATTTGGTCACCTACAAACAAGCAAGATTTCTGGCTCTCACAGACCTGTAACTTCTTCTTTAAGAGGCTCCTCTGTCCTCCACTCGTTACCTGTATTAATGGCACCTGTTTGAACTTGTTATCAGTATAAAAGACACCTGTCCACAACCTCAAACAGTCACACTCCAAACTCCACTATGGCCAAGACCAAAGAGCTGTCAAAGGACACCAGAAAGAACATTGTAGACCTGCACCAGGCTGGGAAGACTGAATCTGCAATAGGTAAGCAGCTTGGTTTGAAGAAATCAACTGTGGGAGCAATTATTAGGAAATGGAAGACATACAAGACCACTGATAATCTCCCTCGATCTGGGGCTCCACGCAAGATCTCACCCCGTGGGGTCAAAATGATCACAAGAATGGTGAGCAAAAATCCCAGAACCACACGGGGGGACCTAGTGAATGACCTGCAGAGAGCTGGGACCAAAGTAACAAAACCTACCATCAGTAACACACTACGCCGCCAGGGACTCAAATCCTGCAGTGCCAGACGTGTCCCCCTGCTTAACCCAGTACATGTCCAGGCCCATCTGAAGTTTGCTAGAGTGCATTTGGATGATCCAGAAGAGGATTGGGAGAATGTCATATGGTCAGATGAAACCAAAATAGAACTTTTTGGTCAAAACTCAACTCGTCGTGTTTGGAGGACAAAGAATGCTGAGTTGCATCCAAAGAACACCATACCTACTGTGAAGCATGGGGGTGGAAACATCATGCTTTGGGGCTGTTTTTCTGCAAAGGGACCAGGACGACTGATCCGTGTAAAGGAAAGAATGAATGGGGCCATGTATCGTGAGATTTTGAGTGAAAACCTCCTTCCATCAGCAAGGGCATTGAAGATGAAACGTGGCTGGATCTTTCAGCATGACAATGATCCCAAACACACCGCCCGGGCAACGAAGGAGTGGCTTCGTAAGAAGCATTTCAAGGTCCTGGAGTGGCCTAGCCAGTCTCCAGATCTCAACCCCATAGAAAATCTTTGGAGGGAGTTGAAAGTCCGTGTTGCCCAGCGACAGCCCCAAAACATCACTGCTCTAGAGGAGATCTGCGTGGAGGAATGGGCCAAAATACCACTAACAGTGTGTGAAAACCTTGTGAAGATTTACAGAAAACGTTTGACCTGTGTCATTGCCAACAAAGGGTATACAGTGGGGGAAAAAAGTATTTAGTCAGCCACCAATTGTGCAAGTTCTCCCACTTAAAAAGATGAGAGAGGCCTGTAATTTTCATCATAGGTACACGTCAACTATGACAGACAAATTGAGAAAAAATAATCCAGAAAATCACATTGTAGGATTTTTAATGAATGTATTTGCAAATTATGGTGGAAAATAAGTATTTGGTCACCTACAAACAAGCAAGATTTCTGGCTCTCACAGACCTGTAACTTCTTCTTTAAGAGGCTTCTCTGTCCTCCACTCGTTACCTGTATTAATGGCACCTGTTTTAACTTGTTATCAGTATAAAAGACACCTGTCCACAACCTCAAACAGTCACACTCCAAACTCCACTATGGCCAAGACCAAAGAGCTGTCAAAAGACACCAGAAACAAAATTGTAGACCTGCACCAGGCTGGGAAGACTGAATCTGCAATAGGTAAGCAGCTTGGTTTGAAGAAATCAACTGTGGGAGCAATTATTAGGAAATGGAAGACATACAAGACCACTGATAATCTCCCTCGATCTGGGAAAACCTTGTGAAGACTTACAGAAAACGTTTGACCTGTGTCATTGCCAACAAAGGGTATATAACAAAGTATTGAGAAACTTTTGTTATTGACCAAATACTTATTTTCCACCATAATTTGCAAATAAATTCATTAAAAATCCTACAATGTGATTTTCTGGATTTTTTTTCCTCATTTTGTCTGTCATAGTTGACGTGTACCTATGATGAAAATTACAGGCCTCTCTCATCTTTTTAAGTGGGAGAACTTGCACAATTGGTGGCTGACTAAATACTTTTTTCCCCCACTGTATTCTAAGTCAGACCCGCCGAGAGTAGTGATTCTAGTCGGGCGGGCGGGAGCAAGCAGCGTTCGATTGAAGAGCATGCATTTAGTTTTACTAGCGTTTAAGAGCAGTTGGAGGCCACAGAAGGAGTGTTGTATGGCATTGAAGCTCGTTTGGTTTGTTAACACAGTGTCCAATGAAGGGCCAGATGTATACAAAATGGTGTCGTCTGCGTAGAGGTGGATCTGAGAGTCACCAGCAGCAAGAGCGACATCATTGATATACACAGAGAATAGAGTCTACCCGAGATTTGAACCCTGTGGCACCCCCATAGAGACTGCCAGAGGTCCAGACAACAGGCCCTCCGATTTGACACATTGAAGTCTATCTGAAAAGTAGTTGGTGAACCAGGCGAGGCAGTCAGTTGAGAAACCAAGGCTATTTAGTCTGCCAATAAGAATGCGGTGAATGACAGAGTCAAAAGCCTTGACCAGGTCGATGAAGACGGCTGCACAGTACTGTCTTTTATCAATCGTGGTTATTATATCGTTTAGGACCTTGAGCATGGCTGAGGTGCACCCATGACCAGCTCGGAAACCAGATTGCATAGCGGAGAAGGTACGGTGGGATTCGAAGTGGTCGGTGATCTGTTTGTTAACTTGGCCATCAAATACTTTCAAAAGGCAGGGTAGGATGGATATACACTGCTCAAAAAAATAAAGGGAACACTAAAATAACACATCCTAGATCTGAATGAATGAAATAATCTTATTAAATACTTTTTTCTTTACATAGTTGAATGTGCTGACAACAAAATCACACAAAAATTAACAATGGAAATCAAATGTATCAACCCATGGAGGTCTGGATTTGGAGTCACCCTCAAAATTAAAGTGGAAAACCACACTACAGGCTGATCCAACTTTGATGTAATGTCCTTAAAACAAGTCAAAATGAGGCTCAGTAGTGTGTGGCCTCCACGTGCCTGTATGACCTCCCTACAACGCCTGGGCATGCTCCTGATGAGGTGGCGGATGGTCTCCTGAGGGATCTCCTCCCAGACCTGGACTAAAGCATCCGCCAACTCCTGGACAGTCTGTGGTGCAACGTGGCGTTGGTGGATGGAGCGAGACATGATGTCCCAGATGTGCTCAATTGGATTCAGGTCTGGGGATCGGGCAGGCCAGTCCATAGCATCAATGCCTTCCTCTTGCAGGAACTGCTGACACACTCCAGCCACATGAGGTCTAGCATTGTCTTGCATTAGGAGGAACCCAGGGCCAACCGCACCAGGATATGGTCTCACAAGGGGTCTGAGGATCTCATCTCGGTACCTAATGGCAGTCAGGCTACCTCTGGCGAGCACATGGAGAGCTGTGCGGCCCCTCAAAGAAATGCCACCCCACACCCACCGCCAAACCGGTCATGCTGGAGGATGTTGCAGGCAGCAGAACGTTCTCCACGGCGTCTCCAGACTCTGTCACGTCTGTCACATGTGCTCAGTGTGAACCTGCTTTCATCTGTGAAGAGCACAAGGCGCCAGTGGCGAATTTGCCAATCTTGGTGTTCTCTGGCAAATGCCAAACGTCCTGCACGGTGTTGGGCTGTAAGCACAACCCCCACCTGTGGACGTCGGGCCCTCATACCACCCTCATGGAGTCTGTTTCTGACGTTTGAATAGACACATGCACATTTATGGCCTGCTGGAGGTCATTTTGCAGGGCTCTGGCAGTGCTCCTCCTGCTCCTCCTTGTACAAAGGCGGCGGTAGCGGTCCTGCTGCTGGGTTGTTGCCCTCCTACGGCCTCCTCCACGTCTCCTGATGTATTGGCCTGTCTCCTGGTAGCGCCTCCATGCTCTGGACACTACGCTGACAGACACAGCAAACCTTCTTGCCACAGCTCGCATTGATGTGCCATCCTGGATGAGCTGCACTACCTGAGCCACTTGTGTGGGTTGTAGACTCCGTCCATGCTACCACTAGAGTGAAAGCACCGCCAGCATTCAAAAGTGACCAAAACACCAGCCAGGAAGCATAGGAACTGAGAAGTGGTCTGTGGTCACCACCTGCAAAACCAGTCCTTTATTGGGGGTGTCTTGCTAATTGCCTATAACTTCCACCTGTTGTCTTTTCCATTTGCACAACAGCATGTGAAATGTATTGTCAATCAGTGTTGCTTCCTAAGTGGACAGTTTGATTTCACAGAAGTGTGATTGACTTGGAGTTACATTGTGTTGTTTAAGTGTTCCCTTTATTTTTTTGAGCAGTGTAGGTCTGTAACAGTTTGGATCTAGAGTGTCACCCCCTTTGAAGAGCTTTCCAATCTCTGGGGATCTCAGACAATATGAAAGAGAGGTTGAACAGGCTAGTAATAGGGGTTGCAACAATTTTGGCGGCTAATTTTAGAAAGAAAGGGTCCAGATTGTCTAGCCCAGCTGATCTGTAGGGGTCCAGATTTTGCAGCTCTTTCAGGACATCAGCTATCTGAATTTGGGTGAAGGAGAAGCGGGGGGGGGGGGGGGGGCATGGGCAAGTTGCAGCGGATGCTAATGCAGGATGTTCTTGTGCTGGTCATGGGCAGACAAGTCTGGGGTGAACCAGGGGCTATATCTGTTCTTATTTCTGAATTTCTTGAATGGGGCATGCTTATTTAAGATGGAGGAAAGCACTTTTGAAGAACATCCAGGCATCCTCTACTGACGGAATGAGGTCAATATCCATCCAGGATCCCGGGCCAGGTCAATTAGAAAGGCCTGTTCGCTGAAGTGTTTTAGGGAGCGTTTGACAGTGATGAGGGGCGGTCGTTTGACCGCGGACCCATTACGGACGCAGGCAATGAGGCAGTGATTGCTGAGATCCTGGTTGAAGACAGCGGAGGTGTATTTAGAGGGTAAATTAGTCATTATGATATCTATGAGGGTGATCCTGTTTATGGATTTAGGGTTGTACCTGGTAGGTTCCTTGATCATTTGTGTGAGATTGAGGGCATCTAGTTTAGATTGTCAGACCCAAGAGACAGATTCCAACATCTGTCAAATGTAATACTTCCCCCCAAAAAACAAATCCTCCTCCAAATATGGTATTTTACAGTTAATACCGTCAATGGCACTCACACACACAAAGTCGAAAAAAATAAAAAGTAATGAGGAAATCTTGATGTTGAGCATATCCCAGTTTAGGTCACCAAGCAGTACGAACTCTGAGGATAGATGGGGGGCAAGCAATTCACATATGGTGTCCAGGGCACAACTGGGGGATGAGGGGGGTCTGTAGCAAGCGGCAACAGTGAGAGACTTATTTCTGGAAAGGTGGATTTTTAGAAGTAGAAGCTCAAACTGTTTGGGCACAGACCTGGATAGTATGATAGAGCTCTGCAGGCTATCTCTACAGTAGATTGCAACTCCGCCCCCTTTGGCAGTTCTATCTAGACGGAAAATGTTGTTGTTCGGGATGGAAATTTCAGAATTTTTGGTGGCCTTCCTAAGTCAGGATTCAGACACTGCTAGAACATCAGGGTTGGCAGAGTGTGCTAACGCAGTGAATAACTCAAACTTGGGGAGGAGGCTTCTGATGTTAACATGCAGGAAACCAAGGGTTTTACGGTTACAGAAGTCAACAAATGATAGCGCCTGGGGTTGTAGGAGTGATACTGGGGGCTACAGGGCCTGGGTTAACCTCTACATCACCAGACGAACAGAGGAGGAATATAATAAGTATACGGCTAAAGGCTTTAAGAACTGGTCTTCTAGTGCGTTGGGTACAGAGAATAAACGGGGCAGATTTCCGGGCGTTGTAGAATAGATTCAGGGCATTATGTACAGACAAGGATATGGAAGGATATGAGTACAGTGGTGGTACACCTAAGCATTGGGTAACGATGAAAGAGATAGCATCACTGGAGGTACCGATTGAGCCGGTCTCCGCGTGTATGGAGGGTGGGACAAAGAAGCTATCTGAGGCAGGTTGAGCGGGACTGGGGGCTTTACAGTGAAATAGTACAGTAACAACTAACCCAAACAGCAATAGGCTAGGCATATTGACACGGGAGAGAGACATAATGCAATCACAGGTGTTATTTGAGAGAGCTAAGACAACAACTGGTAATGGCGACGAAAGTTTGGGCTGAGGCTAAACAGATACCCAGGATGAGGTACTCTGTAAAGGAACAGTCAAGCGGACAGCAGATGTTTAGCTGAGTGATCATAAGGTCCAGTGAACAGCAATAGGTAAGTCCAGGAGCAGTTCAAAGGCTGCTACAGCACAGGCGAGCAGGAGGCACGGCTGTTGATTGCGCGTGCTAGCGGGCCGGTGCTAGCAGATGGATCTTCGTGGCCGTCGCACTGGGAAGCCTGTTGTAACCACATCAGACGATTACGTCGGCAGACCAGTCGTGATGGATCGGCGGGGCTCCGTGTCGACACTAGGAGGTCCCGTCCGGTTGACAGAGGGGTGGATAGCCGGGAGATGGTCCTGGTTCGAGGCTAGCTCAAGGCTAACTGGTGCTAGTGTCGTGTATGAAGATTATGACTAGTCTTGAGGGACAAAGAAAAACTGTTTATCTTAGTTTAAATGTAGCAGTTGTAGGGTGACGCCCCAGGGGAGACCGGTGATTGGACGAAAGAGGGAGCAACCCATTTTTGCCATTGTTTATAAGTAGGAGCTAGACAAAGGGGGGGTCTTCTCCAGACACCGCGGGTCTGTAACTTATGCTGTAACCTTGTGATATTAATAAAAGCCTCTAATCACGGTGCAGCCTAAGCGGACTCTTTGATTGACAGCAATAAGCCACCAACAGCCGACGGGACACGACACAATGGAGGCTCCGCTGAGATATTGATTGCATCGTTCTTGGTTCCCTTCCTGAGTCGCGAGTTGACTACTGCTCAAGCCGGCTTTAAAGGTGAGATTACTCACAAAATTTGGGCATTAGTTATTCCGCTGATTCATTGGGGGGAATTGGATAGTATGCACCGTTAAAATTACTTGGGATTGGGCTGTGGTGCTATTGTGGTCGACTAGGAGTCTGTAATAATTATTCTAAAATGTGGTTGCATTGGTAAACGGTAGATAATTGGAATTTTAGAGCACAAAACGGTAGGAATTAAGTATTGGCAGGTGTACAATTAAGGCAGATATGCATACATTAGAGCACTGTACCGCTTAAGACCCCTGGGGGGCCATTTAGAAATGGGCCGACAAATCCGGTTGCACGTTAGAATGTGCAGTCGGTGGGTTTTAAAGAAAACTCGGGTTGATGGAATTTATCTGATTTGTGATTATTGCTCGACTTTCGTCCGACGGGGGGTCTGTTGGGTGTAATTTCTCGGTGAATGGTCATTAAATCCACGGTAGCACAAAACGGTAGGATAATAAGTCAAAAAGAAAAAGGGCAGTGCAGGAGGCTTATTTGTGTGGGGTAGGCCGCAGTTAGCTAAAGGCTAATGCTAATGCTAATGCTAAATGTTGGTTCAGGTCACATTGTACATAAAGGCTAATGCTAAATGCTAAGGCTAAATGCTAATTGTGTTGCGTGCTACATGCTAACGGGTGTCCTTAGAGGTCCCATTGCGATAGGATAACCCTCTTAAATGTGTTTGTGTGTGTGTGAGCTCTGTTAAGTTATTGTCTGACTATAAGTGTAAAATAGAGAACTGAGGTAGAACGCTGGCGTTCTATTGTGTGGCAATCGTATTGTTAAATGGATTTGCGCATGCGCTTGATTTTACGGCGCTAAAACTACAACACGAGGAGATTGGTTAAACTACAACACGGGATTGTGGGTAAAGGGTCATATTTCTGTGGGGTTGCGTGCTGCAGGAAGAGACAGAGAAATAGCCACAGACAAGAGAGATTTGGACACGAATCTTCTAATCGTTAAAGAAACTATTGTTCGAAAATGAAACTATTTGTTGAGATGTAGTGAATTTATAAATTAGATATATGTTGACGGATATAATAAATTAAATTAAAAGACGATTAAAATAAATAAAAATTAAATAAAAATGTTATTGAGCTATTTAGTCCTGAATTAAGTCTTATAGCGAATATGAGTGGGGGAATATTGAATGTGGATAACTTAGTTAAGTGTATAAACTTTAAATGCTTGTCTGTCCCGTTTTGTTCCCTTGTCATATGAGAGGAGCAATAGGACGATACGACAGGAGAGAGAGAGAGAAAGAGAGTGGGTGCTGACGTGACGTCACGTGACGCGACAGAGGATCGAGTCACGGGGTTTTGGTACTGGTCTGGTTACAAAATCTTCCCCTACAGGATGTCTGATGTTATGACAGTTTCACATAGGCTTGGCAAATACTGATTCATTAAAAATTGCATTTTGGAGGCTATGTTCATCACTTTGATTGGAGTTGTGTTGGGAATCGAGTACTGACATTATTCGGTAAAATTAAGATAATTAGGTGCTTATAGAGCAAGGGGGTTTATGGGAATTGTAGTGTTGTAAGGTTAGAAGGCTTTGTTTTTGGGATTGCTTTGAAGTTGACTAACTTACATTTACTTTCCTGATGGGTTGTGGTAAGATAACCACCACTAATATTAGAACATATAAATTGGTAAGATATGATATAGAAATCAAAATTGGTTTTAATTATTCATAATTTTTAATTGATTTTTTAATTGATTTTTTATTTTAATTAGAAATGGTTTTTGAATAAAAAAATTAATTGAATTTTTTCATATTCATATTTTGGTTGATTGGTTTAAAAATAATTAAAGGTTAGGTTTATATTAATAACTAAAGGGGGGAAGCCATAGGCTATATAGTCTAAAATAAAATAATTCACGATAAAGGAATATAAAAGGGTTGTTACAATGGGGAAAAACGACATCAAGGCTATGAAAGTGATTACACCGGTTTATATAGTACAAAATAGTAATCCTTTAACTAAAGTAGTGTTAGGTTATCCGGCAAATGAAACAAAAGTTGCCCTTCATTCTCAAACAAAAACTGATAAAAGATTCCAGCGATAAGATAAAGGTATAGAGAAAATGCTAAAGGAAGAAAAGGCGACAGAAAAACTAATGGCAGAAGTTAGTACACCTTTCTCACATACGGATTCAGCAAAAAGACACCCACCTTATGAGAAGAAAGTAGAGCTTAGGGATGTTTATCCTCAGCTTCCAGGGATCATCCAGCAGGGTGATTATTGCATCAGAGATGAAGATGAACGAATAATAGATAGAGGACAAGCAGAAACGACCAGAAAGATGAATCCAAAACTCCAGAAGTAAGGAAAAACCGAGATGTCTGGAAACTAAGAGAAGAATGAGGTTCGGGAAGATGAAGACTTAGAGATTAAAGGTGCTTTATGTTCAAGAGGATTTTATTCAACAATGATTGGCACAGAAGAAATAGAAGGAGATATAGACCGATGCTTATCATGCCTGGATAAAGCGAATAGTTTAGAAGAAGTAACACAACTGGATGAACAACTCAAGAAGAGAAGATACAGAAGGAGAACCTGCTGAGAAAATAATCCCAAGAATTGGAGGAGAAGAATAATACATTGAGGTCAAGGAAAGGCCAATAGTAAGAAGATGATGGAAGATGATATTTCGAGGACAGAACTTAGAATATAAGCTGTTGAAGAATCCTGATATGTCAACACCAAGAAAGAACAGGACCAAGAAACTCTCAGAAAACTCAATCATACAACTGGTGGAGAAGAGAAGCTTTGGTTATGAAGAATCAGAGTGAACCAAATCAACAATCACTGTTACAGCTTCAACTGAACAATATCAAATGCAATTGTACCAGCCACCAAGGGGGGTACCAGGTGTTCCATATCCACAGCCAGTTTCTGGATAGACACAGAATTAGAGAGGAAGAGGACGAGAAGGCTTAGAAGGAGGAAGAAGATTTCAGCTACACTTCCAGCAACTTTCAGAAGAGTGTTATAATTGTGGACAGGTTGGTCACTTTACCTGTGAGTGCAATGGGCCAGGAGGAAACAACAGAGAACATTTTTAAGGAAGATACAGGGGCCAGTCAAGATCACCTGTTCTCCAGGTGAACCCTAAGGATTCTAGAGTGCCTAGAAGATACGAAGGGGGGTGTCAGCTGATAGCACCGATTAGAGAAGAAGAGAAAATATCTAACAATTGAAGTGAAAACAGAGGACTATGAGAAATAATGGTGAATAGTGGAAAAACTTATCTGTGTTCAGCCTAAAGAGGTTAAACATCTCACTATGTAAAATTAACTAATTAGGATAGGGATTTGAGGTAGTAAAACAGTTAATTACTCTTAAGGAACCAATTGAGCTCTGCTATAGAACTCAAAGAGAAATTAAAATAGACATACTAATATTAGAACATACCTATTGCATTGTTAGGAAGAGATGCATTGTTTAAATTGAATTGTACAATAAGATGTACACTAGACGGCTGTCTGGTAGAAGATTTTAAAAAAAGTAGGGTTTTTGGGAATCATATTTGCTTAAAAAGATAATATCATAGGAAGGATGATAATCTATTAGACTGCCTATTAGACAATCTGTCTGGAAAATAAAGTTAAAAGGGGTGACTGTTATTCTGGGTTACATTCTTACACCAAGGGATTTCAGGCTAGGCTAAAAGGTGTTTAGTCGTTTGCCAAGTCTGTGTGTAAAGAAGTCAGAAGCAAGTGGGGACTTCCCAATCACATATCCTAAAAATTTGGTGGTAAAGGGATTTTGTGAATAAATCAGTGGAAAAGGTTTTTAAAGGTTAGGAGAAAAGATTAGATTAAAATAAGTTAGGAGAACTAGGTTGAAGGAACTCTAAGACAGTAAGCTAAGTTTCAAAGTTAGTAGTAAGAGAGAGAACAGTGGTGAAGGACATTTTAGAGTTTAGTGGGAAGATATGGTAGGAGTTTAGATCTGTTAGGAGCAGATGCATTGAGAAAGTATGTGTTGCTGAATGATAAGAGAAGATTGAGGGTGATTGATTATCTATATTTACAGTTCCCAGCAGGGAGATCAAGGTAATTATAGGTGTATTTTTTATAATCAAAAGTTTGAAAGTCAGGGATTAGAGGTAGGACTGAGAGTTGGAAAAAGTGACACTAGTGGTGATAGATGGAAGTACAAGCAAAGAGTTCAAAGCTTTGGGGAAAATGGATGAAGTAACTAGGGACATTAACACTTCAGTCTATTAAAACAACAGTGAGAAGCAATTTAACTCTTTCAACATTGATAGTTATTAAAGCCATAAATATATCGCATTTGATTATAAGGGAACCAATAGCTCCAGCACCAATTTTAGAGGAAAATACTTATTAGGGTTAGGATGGGGACGTTCCTCCCACATGGAGAGATAATTATGGAGAAGACGTATTGTTATCAGGACCAGATGTAGAAGCGGTGGCCCCTAGTCAAAGGAAGTATATTTTGTACAACAATATGGAGGGGAAGAGGGTTGTGAATGATTGTTCACTTATTTTGCGTAATGTTACAGAGAAAGATCAGGGAGAATATATGTGTACTTATCTAGTGCAAGCATAAAAATTTGTTCCGGTTAAGAATTATTGGTTAAAAGGCTATGTAATTCGTAAAGTAACGATTATAATGGAAGAGTTGAGGTCTGTTGTAGCCTCCACGGTCACCAAAGGAGTTCAGGATAAGTTTATCACAGTAGTCACTCCAACAATGAATAATACACAGAGTATATCGGTAGCTTTCCCACTATAAGTAATTAAGGGTGTTAATTCATCAACTAAGTCAACTACTTTAATGGTAACTTTGGAAAGGGATTAATGATACGATGGCAATAGCAAATGTAGGAAGTATGACACCGACAACAACTTTTCTGAAATTAAAGGGGGTAGCAAGAAGGACTCAGGGGTTTATGTTATGGATAGAGAGTGCTGTCAATATAGATTCATCTGAAATAGTGAAGGATACTATCATGGAGGTACAGGATGAGGTCTTTGATTTTAATGACAGACAAGGAGAGGTATCTGATCAGTACCGCTCATTAGGGAAGAGAGAAACTAAATGCATGTGGTTTGATTCTTCTGTTGTGAAAAATTAGAGATAGAGGGGCAGGTAGGAATCTTTGGTTCCAGCGGTTAACTCATTCTGTAAGATCAGTGAGGAATCTTGAGGGTCCATGTCTGTTGAGAATTCCAGCACCAAACATTTTAGAGACGGTCGCTCGACCTCTATCAAGTATGTATCAATCTTATGCTTTGTCATAGCTATTGTATCAACAACAATCAGTAACAGATAAAATAATGTCATTGTCAAAACATTTGTTTAAGCCTAGGTTTAGGTGTTCTTGGTTAAATTAATTACCCTATGGGAATTTGTTAAATGGGAAGAAAAATCAGGTAACAGCGAACCCTGAAGCACTGGAGGTGAAACCATTGAGGGCTAAAAGTTGTTTTTGTTCTAATAAAACATATGATGTAAGGGGTATGTTTATGGGAATATCAGATTGTGATGATTATATGATAACTTTGGGTAAGTATGACCTTAAGGGTAGTAATGAGAAATATGTTACTTTTTATGTTCCAGTTAGTAAGAAGAGCGGGACTTTGATGGTTAAAAGATTAGCTTTTGCCTGACAATGTGACTATGGGGAATTTTAGAGATATTTGGTGGGTTTGTGGTGATAAAGCATATATATTCTTACCCTATGGATGGACAGGATGTTGTTACATGTCGACGTTGAAGCTTCCATATGAGGCTTTTACTATTAAAAGAGGGGTAGCACCGAACACAGATCAATCTGAAACTAGAGTTGAAAATAGGGTGAAAAGAGATATGGCTACGTTTCATAGTCTTGAAGCCTACCATTGGAGAATAAGTCTGGGAGAGAAGTGGGGACTCGGTCTTTTTCCATGGTATGGTGTAACATTTTTGGCAGATCATATTGATAATATTACATATACTTTGCAGGGGTTTGCGAATGAAACAATAAGAGGGTTTAACCTTCTGTCAAATACTCAAAGAAGTCACAGACTGACGCTGTTGAAACATGACATGGCTCTTGACTATATTTTGGCAAAACAAGGTGGCTTATGTTTGGCTATGAATCTGACGGGGGACGATTGTTATACTTTGATCCCAGATAGTTCCGATAATATCACGAGTGTTATAGATGCGTTGAAGAATATAAGGGATGCATTTGGTAGATCTGAAGGAGCTGGATGGTGAGCGAAGTCTTGGTTGCAAGATCAGTTAGGCCCAATAGGAGCAGTGATGGTTCAGATTTTAGTTGCAGAGCTGATAGCGTTGTGTGTGATGTTTTGCTTTTGTACTTTGTTACTGACCTTTGCGAAAGCTATGATTTTAAGATGGGTTGGTGTTGTGATGCCTGGAGACAACACTCAGATGCCGTTGTTGACTGTTCCTGATCTGGATGAAGATGGACAAGGGGGTCTGGATGGAGTACTAATGGATAAATATCCTTTTTGATTATTTGATCATTTTTCATTTTTTTTTTTCAATATTAGTGTGATTTTTAGTATGATTTTATGAATCAAAGGGGGGAATAGGATAATGTGATTCATACATCATTTATATATCATTTTTATATTCTTAGTTGATATCATTTATATATCGGTATCATTTATATATCATTTTTATATTCTTAGTTGATATTGATGTTCAATTTGAAAGTGTTGTTTTGCAAAATATACTGTTTGGTCTTTTCTTTTCTTCCAGAAGCATTTGGAGGAATATGTGGAGATTGAAATACTCAAACAAGGACAATATGAAAGGACAATGACTGGAGGAGATGAAACAAGGAGGGTGTGGAAAGGTTCCCATTCCATCATCAACAATCCATTGGAAGTCGAGACTACGGGAGATGAAGTGTAGTGGACTACATTCCAGTGTCTGCAATGAAATATAGACATATTTGCATGTGTAATACATAATTTGTGTCATATTCTTAGGTATTAATTTTTGTAGAATGATATTTGATGTTATTGGATACATGTGGGGATCTTAGATGTTTTTGTTTATTTCGTTGATGCTTAGGGACAGGGAGTCTAGGCAGGGAGAGGTCCACTGTAGGGTCCAATGGGTTGACCAGCCTTAGAGTGGACATTTTTTGGATAGTATTTTGTTTGCAGGGGCTTACATGTGTATTTAATTGCATCATAGTTTCAAGTGCATTTACATGGTTTATGAGTTTATCGGGAGTATCTAGGTGGTTGCCTGGGGCAGAGGAACCGTGAGAGAATTTTACTGTCTTGATTGATGGATGGATATCTGGAAAGATGGCTGCCGGACAGTTTTTCGCTCTCACACTCCATAAAGATTTGTTCATATTTCATAGTAATTTATTCACACTTCATAAACAGTTATTCATATTTCATAGAAAGGTATTTACACTCTAGAGGAGAATGTTTTTGGTTTAATGTTAAAGATACTCAATAAGATAAATTGTTACTGGTCATAATACTATTCTGTTTGTTTTCGAGACTTTTAGTTAGTCTCGAAGGGGGGATATGTCGTGTATGAAGATTATGACTAGTCTTGAGGGACAAAGAAAAACTGTTTATCTTAGTTTAAATGTAGCAGTTGTAGGGTGACGCCCCAGCGGAGACCGGTGATTGGACGAAAGAGGGAGCAACCCATTTTTGCCATTGTTTATAATTAGGAGCTAGACAAAGGGGGGGTCAGAAGCATTCAGATTAATTTGGGACGGTGCTTCTCCAGACACCGCGGGTCTGTAACTTATGCTGTAACCTTGTGATATTAATAAAAGCCTCTAATCACGGTGCAGCCTAAGCAGACTCTTTGATTGACAGCAATAAGCCACCAACAGCCGACGGGACACGATACTAGCTTTGGGACAAGTGGTGTTTAGTGGTGATTAGCCAACAACAACATCCAGTCGATTGCAGCTAGCTAGTTGTGATGATCCGGTGTTAAGGTCCAGCGATTCAGTGATTCCGGCAGAAAATCCGAAATGCTCTGGGTCGATAGCACGCTGTGCAGACTGGCCGATAATTGTCCAGGCTAGAGCTGGCTGGTAGGTAGTGCAGGCCACGGACAGTGGTGAAGACCGCTACCGGTGGCTAATAGCAATAGCAAGTAGCTAGTTCGCTGGCTAGCTGGCTAGTTTCAGCCGTGGGTTCTTGATAAAAGGTAAGAAGAAATAAGAGAATCCGTTCCACATTGGGTGAGGCGGGTTGCAGGAAATTATATTTAGTTAAGGATGGAAAGTGAGATAGAGAAATATATACGAAAACCCCCGCCAAAAAACAGGCTATTTACACGAGGACACAACAGAAATACATGACCGCACTGCTATGCCATCTTGCCATCTTTGTTGTTGTTGTTGTTTTATTTTATTTTTTTATTAAAAAATAAATGCATTGTTGGTTAAGGGCTGTAAGTAAGCATTTCACAGTAATGTCTACACCTGTTGTATTCGGCGCATGTGGCAAATAAAATTTGATTTGATTAGTATTTGGTAGCATTGCCTTTAAATTGTTTAACTTGGGTCAAACGTTTCGGGTAGCCTTCCACAAGCTTCCCACAATAAGTTGGGTGAATTTTGGCCCATTCCTCCTGACAGAGCTGGTGTAACTGAGTCAGGTTTGTAGGCCTCCTTGCTCGCAGACGCTTTTTCAGTTCTCCCCACAAATGTTCTATAGGATTGAGGTCAGGGCTTTGTGATGGCCACTCCAATACCTTGACTTTGTTGTCCTTAAGCCATTTTGCCACAACTTTGGAAGTATGCTTGGGGTCATTGTCCATTTGGAAGACCCATTTGCGACCAAGCTTGAACTTCCTGACTGATGTCTTGAGTTGCTTCAATATATTCACATAATTTTCCTTCCTCATGATGCCATCTATTTTGTGAAGTGCACCAGTCCCTCCTGCAGCAAAGCACCCCCACAGCATGATGCTGCCACCCCCGTGCTTCACGGTTGGGATGGTGTCCTTCGGCTTGCAAGGACCCCCTTTTTCCTCCAAACATAACGATGGTCATTATGGCCAAACAGTTCTATTTTTGTTTCACCAGACCAGAGGACAGTTCTCCAAAAAGTACGATCTTTGTCCCCATGTGCAGTTGAAAACCGTAGTCTGACTTTTGCACCTGTTTCCTCCAGCATCTTCACAAGGTCGTTTGCTGTTGTTCTGGGATTGATTTGCACTTTTCGCACCAAAGTACATTCATCTCTAGGAGACAGAATGCGTCTCCTTCCTGAGCGGAATGATGGCTGCGTGGTCCCATGGTGTTTATACTTGCGTACTATTGTTTGTACAGATGAACGTGGTACCTTCAGGCGTTTGGAAATTGCTCACAAGGATGAACCAGACTACTCAATTTTTTTTCTGAGGTCTTGGTTGATTTATTTAGAATTTTCCCATGATGTGAAGCAAAGAGGCACTGAGTTTGAAGGTAGGCCTTAAAATACATTCACAGGTACACCTTCAATTGACTCAAATTCATTTTCCTGAATTTTCCAAGCTGTTTAAAGGCACAGTCAACTTATTGTATGTAAACTTCTGATCCTCTGGAATTGTGATACAGTGAATTATAAGTGAAATAATCTGTCTGTAAACAATTGTTGGAAAAATTACTTGTGTCATGCACAAAATAGGTGTCCTAACCAACTTGCCAAAACTATAGTTCGTTAACAAGAAATTTGTGGAGTGGTTGAAAAACGAGTTTTAATGACTCCAACCTAAGTGTATGTAAACTTCCGACTTCAACTGTATATAAGAGGGGGGAGGGCATAAAATAACAGATAGGGACCACCAATAACAGATCAGATGTATGTTTATTGTAATACATCGTTTTTGACCCTTGCATAGAACTGCTCTGGTAATATTGGCAAAAGGTAAAAGTCATAGTGATTGAACATACAGTATTTAGTAGGTCCCATATATACCCTTACATATTTATGTAGATGGTGAAATAATCAGCATTTTCTGCCTTATTAGAAATAAGTATCCCTAATTATCACCACTGATGGCAGATCACATGGCATCAAGCTAATAAAACACATTTGACAACTAATTATCTCCTCCTCCTCCTCCTCCTCCTCCCCATCTTCTCTTCTCTCCTACTCCCCCTCTCCACCTCCTCCTCTCCTCCCCCTCCCTCCCCTCTCCTCTCCTACTCCCCCTCTCCTCTCCCTCCTCTCCTCCTCCTCCTCCTCCCCCTCTCCTACTCCTCTCCTCCTCCTCTCCTACTCCCCCTCTCCTTCCCCTCCTCTCCTCCTCCTCCCCCTCTCCTACTCCTCTCCTCCCCCTCTCCCTCTCCTCCCCCTCTCCTACTCCCCCTCTCCCTCTCCTCCCCCTCTTCTCTCCTCTCCTCCTCCCCCTCTTCTCTCCTCTCCCCTTTCCTTCTCTCCCTCTTCTCTCCTCTTCTCTCCTCCCCCTCTCCCTCTCCTCCTCCCCCTCTCCTCTGCCACCCCTCTCCTCCTCCTCCTCCACTCCTCCCACCCTCCCTCTCCTCCCCCTCCGCATTATTTGCAATCAAAAGCCAGAATTTGCTCCATCTCCATAGCTATCATACTCTGTGTCCACCGGGCATTCCACTGATTTCAGAACTCGGTCCTCCAGAAAGTGGAGAGCATTAGCTACACTTCTGCAGTTCTTCACGATATCTATCAAAATAGCCACGTTAGAAAGGATTACCTACACATACTGGGCAGTTCATGTCACAGACAAAAGCATGCAACATAGAAGACCAATCCGAACTCATCTTTCAACATGTCCAGCCCATCCATTACCTCAGCCAATCATGGCTAGGTTCATGTATTTTTCTGTGGCAAAACCAACTAGGCTCATAATTTAACAATTTCATTCGTATTTACAGATGGCATACAAGTTTGTTATTAAGGCGTATGAAAGTTCACATGTTCCAGAAGGCATTTCTTCCAAAAAACATGTTTACATTCAAATGCTTTTCCTGTAAAGTAGTGATGCGCAACATACACATTGTTTCCTGAAACAAGTCACATCTGTTCTCTGTAGGAGGTCAAACTGTACCTCTACCATAGACCACTTAAACTGGTATAATACTTCCACTCACGTGTGGCCAAAAAGTACCATCAAAAAGCCAAGCCCCAACTAAGCCACGCATTTAAAACACACTACATGACCAAAAGTATGTGGACACTTGCTCGTTGAACATCTCATTCCAAAATCATGGGCATTAATATGGAGTTGGTCCCCCCCTTTGCTGCTATAACAGCCTCCACTCTTCTGGGAAGGCTTTCCACTAGATGTTGGAACATTGCTGCGGGGACTTGCTTCCATTCAGCCACAAGAGCATTAGTGAGGTTGGGCACTGATGTTGGGCGATTAGGCCTGGCTCACAGTCGGCGTTCCAATTCATCCTAAAGGTGTTCGATTGGGTTGAGGTCAGGGCTCTGTCCAGGCCAGTCAAGTTCTTCCACACCGATCTCGACAAACCATTTCTGAATGGACCTCGCTTTGTGCACGGGGCATTGTCATGCTGAAACAAGAAAGGGCCTTCCCCAAACTGTTGCCACAAAGTTGGAAGCACAGAATCGTATAAAATGTCATTGTATGCTGCAGTGTTAAGATGTCCCTTTACTGGAACTAAGGGGCGTAGCCCAAACCATGAAAAACAGCCCCAGACCATTATTCCTCCTCCACCAAACTTTACAGTTGGCACTATGCATTGGGGCAGGTAACTTTCTCCTGGCATCCGCCAAATCCAGATTGGTCCGTTGGACTGCCAGATGGTGAAGTGTGATTCATCACTCGAGAGAACGCATTTCCACTGCTCCAGAGTCCAATGGCGTCAAGCTTTACACCACTCCAGCCGACGCTTGGCATTGCGCATGGTGATCTTAGGCTTCTCTGTCGCTGCTCGGCCATGGAAACCCATTTCATGAAGCTCCCGATGAACAGTTCTTGTGCTGACGTTGCTTCCAGAGGCAGTTCGGAACTCGTAGTGAGAGTTGCAACCGAGGACAGGCAATTTTTAGCGCTACGAGCTTCAGCACTTGGCGGTCCCGTTCTATGAGCTTGTGGGGCCTACCACTTCGCTGAGCCGTTGTTGCTCCTAGATGTTTCCACTTCACAATAACAGCAGGGCAGAAATTTGACCAATTGACTTGTTGGAAAGGTGGCATCCAATGACGGTGCCACGTTGAAATTCTCTGAGCTCTTCAGTAAGGGCCATTCCACTGTCAATGTTTGTCTATAGAGATTACATGGCTGTGTGCTCGATTTCATACATCTATCAGCAACGGGTGTGGTTGAAATAGCTGAATCCACTAATTTGAAGGGGTGTCGACATACTTTTTATACACTACAAGTCAAAAGTTTTAGAACACCTACTCATTCAAGGGTTTTTCTTTATTTTTACTATTTTATATATTGTAGAATAATAGTGAAGACATCAAAACTATGAAATAACACATATGGAATCATGTAGTAACCAAAAAAGTGTAAACAAATCAAAATATATTTTATATTTAAGACTCTTCAATAGTCACCCTTTGCCTTGATGAAAGCTTTGCACACTCTTGGCATTCTCTCAACCAGCTTCACCTGGAATGCTTTTCCAACAGTCTTGAAGGAGTTTCCACATATGCTGAGCGCACTTGTTGGCTGCTTTTCCTTCACTCTGCCATCCAACTCATCCCAAACCATCTCAATTGGGTTGAGGTCGGGGGATTGTGGAGGCCAGGTCATCTGATGCAGCACTCCATCACTCTCCTTGGCATTGCGCATGGAGGTGTGTTGGGTCATTGTCCTGTTGAAAAACAAATTATAGTCCCACTAAGCCCAAACCAGATGGGATGGGATGGGGTATCGCTGCCGAATGCTGTGGTAGCCATGCTGGTTAAGTGTGCCTTGAATTCTAAATAAATCACAGACACTGTCACCAGCAAAGCACCCCCACACCATAACACATCCTCCTCCATACTTTACGGAGGGAAATACACATGCGGAGATCATCCGTTCACCCACACCGCGTCTCACAAAGACACAGCGGTTGGAACCAAAAATCTCAAATTTGGACTCCAGACCAAAGGACAAATTTCCACCGGTCTAATGTCCATTGCTCGTGTTTCTTGGCCCAAGCAAGTCTCTTCTTCTTCTTGGTGTCCTTTAGTAGTGGTTTCCTTGCAGCAATTCGACCATGAAGGCCTGATTCACACAGTCTCCTCTGAACAGTTGATGTTGAGATGTGTCTGTTATTTGAACTCTGAAGCATTTATTTGGGCTACAAATTTCTGAGGCTGGTAACTCTAATGAACTTATCCTCTACAGCAGAGGTAACTCTTGGTCTTCCATTCCTGTGGCGGTTCTCATGAGAGCCAGTTTCATCATAGCGCTTGATGGATTTTTCGACTGAACCGTTAACGTTAGGTAGCAAGTGGCTACTGTGCTTGAAATTTAGCTAGCATGTTACTACCTGGATAGCTACTAGTAAACAATAGCTGGAACGACCGAGCGAACAGACGCGAACTGGCTGAGTCAATTCAGTGGCTAGCTTTGCACTTGGCTAGCTAACAGTAGCTGCTAGGGGTAAGTCATAACCTACACTTGTGTTTTGTTTTTTTACATATTGATAGCCCGAGTCGTTCAAGGAATTCGGGACATGGGTGACTAGTTAATGTTAGTTTGGCTCTCTCTGTGTGTTCGTGCCGTGAAAGGAGGTGTTCTTCTTTGTCTGAAAGCAATGGCTAGCTAGTTTGCTAACTATTCTAGCTAACTAACTGGCTGAATAAGTTGACGACGGACTCGCTCAAGCTGTCGGGACTAACCCACAACGTTAGACACGGACACGAATGATCTGCTTGCGTGTTGATACACTGTGGTTTGTTGTGGCCGAGTATTGGCGCTAAACCGTGTTGTTGGAGACCGGCATGCTAGCTGGCTGTGGCGTCTTATGACGAGGTGCCCGGATGTTTTTCACGGAATAATACTGCACCTAGTTAGCTAGCTGAATAAACTAAGTTAGTCTATTCCTAGAAAACATTGAACCGCTGTAGTTTACAACAATTATAGTTTCTGAGGTGGAAGTTGGGAGAGTTATATTTCTGAGTTGTGGTGAGGGAGGCCCCGCTCTCTCCTTTCCCAGATGTTTAGTTCATTTCATTCCGATCTACTCTGCATTATTGTAGCCATCTGCTGCAGCCTGTCAACTATGCCTCTGCCTATCCCTGTTCTCTCCTCTCCGCACAGGCTACACAAACGCCTCACACCGCGTGGCTGCTGCCTCTCTAACCTGGTGGTCCCTGCACGCATGACCCACGTGGAGTTCCAGGTCTCAGGCAGCCTCTGGAACTGCCGTTCTGCTGCCAACAAGGCAGAGTTCATCTCAGCCTATGCTACCCTCCAGTCCCTCGACTTCTTGGCGCTGACGGAAACATGGATTACCACTGAAAACACTGCTACTCCTGCTGCTCTCTCCTCGTCTGACCATGTGTTCTCGCATACCCCGAGAGCATCTGGTCAGCGGGGTGGTGGCACAGGAATCCTCATCTCTCCCAAGTGGACATTCTACATTTTTCCCCTGACCCATCTGTCTATCTCCTCATTTGAATTCCATGCTGTCACAGTCACTAGCCCATTTA
This sequence comes from Coregonus lavaretus, assembly GCF_964263955.1. Lineage (NCBI taxonomy): Eukaryota > Metazoa > Chordata > Actinopteri > Salmoniformes > Salmonidae > Coregonus > Coregonus lavaretus. Next base: position 32,534,816 of record NC_139999.1, read on the forward strand.
AGCTTAATATCCTTGTCATCTATCGCCCTCCAGGTTCCCTTGGAGAGTTCATCAATGAGCTTGACGCCTTGATAAGTTCCTTTCCTGAGGATGGCTCACCCCTCACAGTTCTGGGGGATTTCAACCTCCCTACGTCTACATTTGACTCATTTCTCTCTGCCTCCTTCTTTCCACTCCTCTCCTCTTTTGACCTCACCCTCTCACCGTCCCCCCCTACTCACAAGGCAGGCAATACGCTTGACCTCATCTTTACTAGATGCTGTTGTTCTACTAATCTCACTGCAACTCCCCTCCAAGTCTCCGACCACTACTTTGTATCCTTTTCTCTCTCCCTCTCCTCCAACACTACTCACTCTGCGCCGTCGCAACCTTCGCTCTCTCTCTCCCGCTACTCTCTCCTCTTCCATCCTATCATCTCTTCCCTCTGCTCAATCCCTCTCCCTCCAATCTCCTGATTCTGCCTCCTCAACCCTCCTCTCCTCCCTTTCTGCATCCTTTGACTCTCTATGTCCCCTATCCTCCCGGCCGGCTCGGTCCTCCCCTCCAGCTCCGTGGCTTGATGACTCATTGCGAGCTCACAGAACAGAGCTCCGGGCAGCTGAGCGGAAATGGAAGAAAACTAGACTCCCTGCGGACCTGGCATCTTTTCACTCCCTCCTCTCTACATTTTCTTCATCTGTTTCTGCTGCTACGGCCACTTTCTACCACTCCAAAGTCCAAGCATCTGCCTCTAACCCTAGGAAGCTCTATGCCACATTCTCCTCCCTGCTGAATCCCCCCCCCTCCTCCCTCTCTGTGGATGACTTCGTCAACCATTTTGAAAAGAAGGTTGACGACATCCGATCCTCGTTTGTTAAGTCAAATGACACTGCTGGTCCTGCTCACACTGCCCTACCCTATGCTTTGACTTCTTTCTCCCCTCTCTCTCCAGATAAAATCTTGCGACTTGTGACGGCAGGCCGCCCAACAACCTGCCCGCTTGACCCTATCCCCTCCTCTCTTCTCCAGACCATCTCCGGTGACCTTGTCCCTTACCTCACCTCGCTGATCAACTCATCCTTGACCGCTGGCTATGTCCCTTCCGTCTTCAAGAGAGCGAGAGTTGCACCCCTTCTCAAAAAACCAACACTCGATCCCTCTGATGTCAACAACTACAGACCAGTATCCCTTCTTTCTTTTCTCTCAAAAACTATTGAGCGTGCCGTCTTTAGCCAACTCTCTTGCTATCTCTCTCAGAATGACCTTCTTGATCCAAACCAGTCAGGTTTCAAGACTGGTCATTCAACTGAGACTGCTCTTCTCTGTGTCACGGAAGCTCTCCGCACTGCTAAAGCTAACTCTCTCTCCTCTGCTCTTGTCCTTCTAGACCTGTCTGCTGCCTTTGATACTGTGAACCATCAGATCCTCCTCTCCACCCTCTCCGAGCTGGGCATCTCCGGCGCGGCTCACTCTTGGATTGCGTCCTACCTGACCGGTCGCTCCTACCAAGTGGCGTGGCGAGAAGCTGTCTCCGCACCACGTGCTCTCACCACTGGTGTCCCCCAGGGCTCAGTTCTAGGCCCTCTCCTATTCTCGCTATACACCAAGTCACTTGGCTCTGTCATATCCTCACATGGCCTCTCCTATCATTGCTACGCTGACGACACACAACTAATCTTCTCCTTTCCCCCTTCTGATAACCAGGTGGCGAATCGCATCTCTGCATGTCTGGCAGACATATCAGTATGGATGACGGATCACCACCTCAAGCTGAACCTTGGCAAGACGGAGCTGCTCTTCCTCCCGGGGAAGGACTGCCTGTTCCATGATCTCGCCATCACGGTTGACAACTCCGTTGTGTCCTCCTCCCAGAGTGCGAAGAGCCTTGGCGTGACCCTGGACAACACCCTGTCGTTCTCCGCTAACATCAAGGCGGTGACCCGATCCTGTAGGTTCATGCTCTACAACATTCGGAGAGTACGACCCTGCCTTACACAGGAAGCGGCACAGGTCCTAATCCAGGCACTTGTCATCTCCCGTCTGGATTACTGCAACTCGCTGTTGGCTGGGCTCCCTGCCTGTGCCATTAAACCCCTACAACTCATCCAGAATGCCGCAGCCCGTCTGGTGTTCAACCTTCCCAAGTTCTCTCACATCAACCCGCTCCTCCGCACACTCCACTGGCTTCCAGTTGAAGCTCGCATCTGCTACAAGACCATGGTGCTTGCCTACGGAGCTGTGAGGGGAACGGCACCTCCGTACCTTCAGGCTCTGATCAGTCCCTACATCCAAACGAGGGCACTGCGTTCATCCACCTCTGGCCTGCTGGCTCCCCTACCTCTGCGGAAGCATAGTTCCCGCTCAGCCCAGTCAAAACTGTTCGCTGCTCTGGCACCCCAATGGTGGAACAAGCTCCCTCACGACGCCAGGACAGCGGAGTCACTCACCACCTTCCGGAGACATTTGAAACCCCACCTCTTTAAGGAATACCTGGGATAGGATAAAGTAATCCTTCTACCCCCACCCTTACTCCAACCCCCCCCCCCCCCAAATAAATAAATAAATAAATACAATAAAATTTGTAAAGTGGTTATCCCACTGGCTATAAGGTGAATGCACCTATTTGTAAGTTGCTCTGGATAAGAGCGTCTGCTAAATGACGTAAATGTAAATGTAAATGTATTGACAGACCTTCATGTCTTAAAGTAATGACGGACTGTAGTTTCTCTTTGCTTATTTGAGCTGTTCTTGCCATAATATGGACTTGGTCTTTTACCAAATAGGGCTATCTATTGTTGTCACAACACAACTGATTGGCTCAAACACATTAAGAAGGAAATAAATTCCACAAATTAACTTTTAAGAAGGCACAACTGTTAATTGAAATGCATTCCTCATGAAGCTGGTTGAGAGAATGCCAAGAGTGTGCAAAGCTGTCATCAAGACAAAGGGTGGCTATTTGAAGAATCTCAAATCTCAAATATATTTTGATTTGTTTAACACTTTTGGGGTTACTACATGATTTGATATGTGTTATTTCATAGTTTTGATGTCTTCACTATTATTCTACAATGTAGAAAATTGTAAAAATAAAGAAAAACCCTTGAATGAGTAGGTGTTCTAAAACTTTTGACCGGTAGTGAATATATTGTATAGCGACACACTTAAAACAATAACATGAAAAAAACAAGCACTGCATTAAAGGATTGTTGGTCTTCTGTTTACATATGAAAACATTTGGTTGCTGAAATGGAAAGCACCAGAAACCATATACTGGACCATATTCCAAAATGCATTTCTTCAAGTGGTGTCACGGTTTCGGCCGAGGCTGCTCCTCCTCCTTGTTCGGGCAGGCTTCGGCGGTCGTCGTCCCCGGAGTACTAGCTGCCACCGTTCGATGTTTCATGTTTGTTTGGTTTTGTCTGTTTGTACACCTGTCCCTTGTTAGTGTTTGATTTGGTTGCCTATTTAGTTGTCGTGTGTGGGGGCAGGTGTTATGTGGTATTGTTTATTGTCAAGCTGTTGCTCTTTTTGTATTACTCTCGTGTTTGTTGTTTTCCGAGAGTCCGCACTGTGTGCGCTATCTTCATTTTACGCACTGTGTGTGTTGTGCGTAATTTGTATTTTGCCTCCCGGTTGGGTTGGCTGTTCGCCTGTTTGGTGCTGCATTTTGTTAACTAAAGTCTGTTGACGAACGCCCGTGTTTCCTGCGCTTGATTTCCTCACCGCATCTACACTCAGCTACTGACAAGTGGCTGCATATTTGGGGTGCAATACTGTTTCCCATACAACCTTGCAAAGATCTCACAGAAATTACAAAAATATTAAAAATTTAAAAATATGTGTTTTGCTGTCTGCAGTAAAATATTATGCATACGGTCCACTACTAGTGTTGCACGGTGTTGATCAGTACAAAAATGTTTTATGTTTCTTAACAGTTGCCAATAAAATTATTTGTCATCTGTAGCCCCATTAAATCAGCTAATACAAGCTCATTAACTCAATGCATGCACACACTCCTATTGAATAATATGCATTCACCTGTATTGTGAATAGAGCTATGCTGCATCTTGATTTACCCAGTTTATCAAGAGATTTACCTTTCAAATAAATTATTACCATATGTTGTTTTGTAGTTAGATTGGTAAAAACAAAGTCAAACTGATTGTATAATTGTATAATTGATTCATTAATGCATACATGGCTCTCTATAAAAAATTTACATAACATACAGTGGGGGAAAAAAGTATTTAGTCAGCCACCAATTGTGCAAGTTCTCCCACTTAAAAAGATGAGAGAGGCCTGTAATTTTCATCATAGGTACACGTCAACTATGACAGACAAAATGAGAAAAATAAATCCAGAAAATCACATTGTAGGATTTTTAATGAATTTATTTGCAAATTATGGTGGAAAATAAGTATTTGGTCAATAACAAAAGTTTCTCAATACTTTGTTATATACCCTTTGTTGGCAATGACACAGGTCAAACGTTTTCTGTAAGTCTTCACAAGGTTTTCACACGCTGGTATTTTGGCCCATTCCTCCATGCAGATCTCCTCTAGAGCAGTGATGTTTTGGGGCTGTCGCTGGGCAACACGGACTTTCAACTCCCTCCAAAGATTTTCTATGGGGTTGAGATCTGGAGACTGGCTAGGCCACTCCAGGACCTTGAAATGCTTCTTACGAAGCCACTCCTTCGTTGCCCGGGCGGTGTGTTTGGGATCATTGTCATGCTGAAAGACCCAGCCACGTTTCATCTTCAATGCCCTTGCTGATGGAAGGAGGTTTTCACTCAAAATCTCACGATACATGGCCCCATTCATTCTTTCCAGCCCCAAAGCATGATGTTTCCACCCCCATGCTTCACAGTAGGTATGGTATTCTTTGGATGCAACTCAGCATTCTTTGTCCTCCAAACACGACGAGTTGAGTTTTTACCAAAAAGTTCTATTTTGGTTTCATCTGACCATATGACATTCTCCCAATCCTCTTCTGGATCATCCAAATGCACTCTAGCAAACTTCAGACGGGCCTGGACATGTACTGGCTTAAGCAGGGGGACACGTCTGGCACTGCAGGATTTGAGTCCCTGGCGGCGTAGTGTGTTACTGATGGTAGGCTTTGTTACTTTGGTCCCAGCTCTCTGCAGGTCATTCACTAGGTCCCCCCGTGTGGTTCTGGGATTTTTGCTCACCGTTCTTGTGATCATTTTGACCCCACGGGGTGAGATCTTGCGTGGAGCCCCAGATCGAGGGAGATTATCAGTGGTCTTGTATGTCTTCCATTTCCTAATAATTGCTCCCACAGTTGATTTCTTCAAACCAAGCTGCTTACCTATTGCAGATTCAGTCTTCCCAGCCTGGTGCAGGTCTACAATTTTGTTTCTGGTGTCCTTTGACAGCTCTTTGGTCTTGGCCATAGTGGAGTTTGGAGTGTGACTGTTTGAGGTTGTGGACAGGTGTCTTTTATACTGATAACAAGTTCAAACAGGTGCCATTAATACAGGTAACGAGTGGAGGACAGAGAAGCCTCTTAAAGAAGAAGTTACAGGTCTGTGAGAGCACGAAATCTTGCTTGTTTGTAGGTGACAAAATACTTATTTTCCACCATAATTTGCAAATAAATTCATTAAAAATCCTACAATGTGATTTTCTGGATTTTTTCCCCTCAATTTGTCTGTCATAGTTGACGTGTACCTATGATGAAAATTACAGGCCTCTCTCATCTTTTTAAGTGGGAGAACTTGCACAATTGGTGGCTGACTAAATACTTTTTTCCCCCACTGTATTTCAAATGTAATGATATTGATGAACTCAAAAGATTCCCAACGTCTGAACAAAGCAGTAGCTGAGTTTATCTGTCTGGATCAAGTGCCATTCTGTGACTTTGGCTAATACGCCTTCTTTTTTGTTGTTGTGGTATCGTTTTGGAATCGAGTATCGTGATGATATCGTGCAGGGGTGCAACTTTCACTGAGGACGGGGGGGACATGTCCCTCCCACATTCTGAAATTGCATTTTTGTTCCCCCCAGTTTTATCATTGGAATGTGATACAAAATGAGGCAACGGAATGCTTTAGCACCATGCGGACGCCTCCGAGCGGTCAGGTAGGCTGTTTGGAGTGTTTATCCAACTGGATAGGAAAATAATATATATCCCCCCACTTGTAAAACCAAAGTTACGCCCTAGAGGCAGATTATTTATTTGTCAATGTCGGCCTCTATATTGCCGTGTCTGAATTTATCATAGAACTTTGTATTCATAGTGTGCTGTCTTTCCCAAAAGTCTGTGGCTCTGCTAGCTAGCACTGTAGCAGCTGTAATGTTATTAGAGGTAGCTAATGTTAGCTAGCTAACATTAGTTAGCCAAGGTAAATTACTACAGCCAATATAGTAAAAAACTAATATTACTAGCTAGCTAGTTAACAAATGGAACGGGACATCAAAAGCGAAGGCAGCGTCTCCAGAGACGGGTTAGTTTATAAATCTAAACCAATCCATATATTTTAAATGCAGTACTGAATTTGGAGAAGTTGAGACTTGTTCCACAGCTTTTAGTGTGTGTGCTTCTTTAATTTGAGATATTCCAGTGTTCAAGACCGTTTGTTTATATGGCAGAATAATTTATTGTCTCCTGTAATTTGAAAGGCTCTGGCAAATCGGTCAAAATAACTCTGCTGAAGTGAAGCAGCGATTTACAGGGGCAACTGAAGACATGATGTCTGATATGGAGACAGACCCAGAGGACCCGGATGCATTTTTAATAACCTCCCCACCCTGGCACCCGGAGAAGAAGGGCCAACCCTACCCAGAACATCTGATTGTGCAATAGACCACAAATAAGGAGGGTGCTATCCACCATGGAGTGGGACAGTTCCCAGCTCAAAACTGCAGATAACCTAAAGCCAGCTATTGTGAAAGAATACTTGTGGATCTTGTTGATTTCATCTATTGCTTCAAAGAGGCCACACTCGCCTTAGAGGTAAGCAATAAGCTTACTCTTCACCTGGTAATTGTGTGGTTCCAAAGGATAAAGCGTCACCTACAGCTGGATTTGTGGTGTCAGAGAGGAGAAGCCAGCTGACCAGGATCAGTGGATGACATCCTATTCCTGCACAGCAATTTGAAGAAATCTGAGTGATGAATGGACTGTTTTTGTTGGTAGGCTCGCATCACTGGGCAGCTAGCGGCTGGGTTTCCCTTTGTAATCTGTTTTTGCTTGCTAGCCCTGCCTCATCCGAAAAGCATCAGAGCCGATGTAGTAGGATTCGATCTTAGTCCTGTATTGACGCTTTGCCTGTTTGATGGTTCATCTGAACGTGTAGTGGGATTCCTTACAGTGGCTTGCGAAAGTATTCACCCCTCTTGGCATTTTTACTATTTTGTTGCCTTATAACCTGGAATTAACATGGATTAAAATGGGGGTTTGTATAATTTGATTTACACAACATGCCTACCACTTTGAAGATCCAAAATATTTGTTCTTGTGAAACAAACAATAAGACAAAAAAACAGAACCTGAGCACGCATAACTAGTCAATACTTTGTAGAGCCACCTTTTGCAGCAATTACAGCTGCAAGCCTCTTGGGGTATGTCTATAAGCTTGGCACATCTAGCCACTGGGATTTTAGCCCATTCTTCAAGGCAAAACTGCTCCAGCTCCTTCAAGTTGGATTGGTTCCGCTGGTGTACAGCAATCTTTAAGTCATACCACATATTCTCAATTGGATTGAGGTCTGGGCTTTGACTAGGCCATTCCAAGACATTTAAACCACTCAAGTGTTGCTTTAGCAGTATGGTTAGGGTCATTGTCCTGCTGGAAGGTGAACCTCCGTCCCAGTCTAAAATCTCTGGAAGACTGAAACAGGTTTCCCTCAAGAATTTCCCTGTATTTAGCGCCATCATTCCTTCAATTCTGACCAGTTTCCCAGTCCCTGCCGATGAAAAACATCCCCACTGCTGCCACCACGCTTCACTGTGGGGATGGTGTTCTCGGGGTGATGATAGGTGTTGGGTTTGCACCAGACATAGCGTTTTCCTTGATGGCCAGAAAGTTCAATTTTAGTCTCATCTGACCAGAGTACCTTCTTCCATATGTTTGGGGAGTCTCCCAAATGCCTTTTGGCAAACACCAAACGTGCTTGCTCATTTTTTTCTGTAAGCAATGTATTTTTTCTGGCCACTCTTACGTAAGCCCAGCTCTGTGGAGTGTATGGCTTAAAGTGGTCCTATGGACAGATACTCCAAACTCTGCTGTGGAGCTTTGCAGCTCCTTCAGGGTTATCTTTGGTCTCTTTGTTGCCTCTCTGATTAATGCCCTCTCTTGGCAGGTTTGTTGTGGTGCCATATTCTTTCAATTTTTTAAATAATGGATTTAATGGTGCTCCGTGGGATGTTCAAAGTTTCTGATATTTTTTTATAACCCAACCCTGATCTGTACTTCTCCCACAACTTTGTCCCTGACCTGTTTGGAGAGCTCCTTGGTCTTCATGGTGCCCCTTGCTTAGTGGTGTTGCAGAGTCTGGGGCCTTTCAGAACAGGTGTATATATACTGAGATCATGTGACAGATCATGTGACACTTAAAGTCCACCTGTGTGCAATCTATTTAACTAATTATGTCACTTCTGAAGGTAATTGGTTATACCAGATCTGATTTAGGGGCTTTAAAGCAAAGGGGGTGAATACATATGCACGCACCACTTTTCCGTTATTTATTTTATATAATTGTTTGAAACAAGTTATTTTGTTCATTTCACTTCACCAATTTGGACTATTTTGTGTATGTCCATTACATGAAATCCAAATAAAAATCCATTTAAATTACAGGTTGTAATTCAAAAAAATAGGAAAAATGCCAAGGGGGATGAATACTTTTGCAAGGCGCTGTATAAGCGTCTTGGTTAGTGTCCCGCTCCTTGAAAGCGGCAGCTCTAGCCTTTAGCTCGGTGTGGATGTTGTCTGTAATCCATGGCTTCTGGTTGGGATATGTACGTACGGTCACTGGGGACGATGTCGTCGATGCACTTATTAATGAAGCGAGTTACTGATGTGGTAAACTCCTCAATGCCATCGGATGAGTCCCGGGACATAGTCCAGTCTGTGCTAGCAAAACTGTCCTGTAGCTTAGCAGCCGCTTCATCGGACCGTTTCCATATTGAGCGCGTCGCTGATACTTCCTGTTTTTGCTTGTAAGCAGGAATCCGGAGGAGTTATGGTCAGATTTACCAAATGGAGGGCGAGGCAGAGCTTTGTTTGCATCTCTGCGTATGGAGTAAAGGTGATATAGAGTGTTTTCACCTCTAATTGCACAGGTGAAATACTGGTAGAAATTAGGTAAGACGGATTTCAGTGTTTCTGCATTAAAATCACCGACCACTAGGAGCGCCACCTCTGGATGAGCATTTTCTTGTTTGCTTATGGCCCTATACAGCTTGTTGAGTGCGGTCTTAGTGCCACCAACGGTTTGTGGTGGTAAATAGACAGCTACGAAAAATATTAAACTCTCTTCGTAAATAGTATGGTCTACAGTTTATCAGCTTACCAGACCGCGTACCAGCTGTTGTTAACAATGAGACACACACCACCCCCCTTGAGCTTACCTGACAATGCCATTCTGTCCAGCTAGAATATTATCCATGTCCTTGTTCAGCCAAGTTTCAGAGAAACATAGGATATTACAGTTCTTCAGGTCCCGTTGATAGGATAGTCTCGAACGAAGCTCGTCCAGTTTGATCTCTAGTGATTGTACATTCGCCAATAGAACAAAGGGTAGAGGCGGATTATTTACTTGTCGCCGTAATTAAATTAAATTAAATCAGACTATCCCAATGTCGGCCTCTATATTGCCGTGTCTTCCTCTTCTGAGTGTCGGGGATGTGCCGCTGACTCATTCAAGTAGAAATCTTCATCCAAATCGAGGTTAGTGATCGCTGTTATGATGTCCAGAAGCTCTTTTAGGTCATAGGAAACGATGGCGGAAACATTATCTACAAAAAAAGTTAAGATCAGTGCAAAAAACTACAAAATGGTCAGGAGCCCGTAAAATGGCTGTTATACATTCCAGCGCCATTCTCTTCTCTAAACCCTAACCCTAACCCTAATGTTAACCCTAACCCTAAATCTAACCCCTAAGCCTAAAATACTGGCAAAATGTCCCCACTTGTTCCTTGTTTTACTATCCTTGTGAGTATTTCTGGTCCCCACAAGGACAGTAAAAACCAAACACACACACTCTCTCTCACTCACTCACACACACACACACACACACACACTTCCCAGAACAGCTGGAATGAAGTTGCTCTGTTGTGATACATCCTGTCACTGTGTAAATTGTCTAGGAGGTGATTAGTTGCAACCTTTAAAAGTTGCCTGCAACTTGTGCTTAGAATTCATGTAGACACATTTTCTTTGAAAGGTTGTGACCATGGAACAAGGGAAAGGAGATGTGATGTAAAAGATGATAAGTTGTGTATGAATGGAAAGTTGATGAAAATGGACATTCAAGGACAAAAATATAATGTATAATTTTGTAATCCTTATCCCTTCAAGTGACTTTGAAATGACTTTGAGCAATCCTCACATGAAGCAAATCAATACACAAATCTGTCAGACTCAGAATGTCACGGACAAAGGCCAAGAATGGAATGTTCCATGATCCAATGTGAGTGATAAGGAGTCAAGGGGGTTGGTTGTTGAGCAACAAAACCGAGGCATGTGCAACTATGGGGCAAAACAGCTGGGGTTGGCTTAGATTGTTGACAACATGTAAGCTATATTTCATGTCCAATGTTTATTGAAAACATAAATACAACGAGCACTTGTTGTCTCTCAAATACATTGCTACAGTTGTTGGTTAGCTAGCTAGCGGATTTAACACTGACAAACACACTCAAAAACCGTTTAAAACTACTTTAAAGGCACTACAGCGCATTAGATACATTTGCTCGGAAGAGGTGGTTTTAGCTCCATTCTAATGTCGACTTTGACTTTGCTTATGGAAAACCATATCAAGCGAGTTAAGGGTTTTACGCATGCTCAGTTGTTGGGTCTTGGTGGGCTTTCAGATATGCATCTTAATAGCCTAGAATGAAATACTTAATGATTGAAGATTTGTATTTTTACATGCTAAACATTAACAAGTAATACAAATATAAACCAAACAGATTTTGTTTATTGTTTAACATTTATTTTCCAGAATTTATTTACGTAATGCATTGCATTACTCTTTACATCAATGTCATTGCCTATGTTTCTTTAACGGTAATTTTAGATCTTTGTTAAACATTTAAGATGTCGATTGCATTTGACGTTTTGTCACTCATTGAGCAACGGTCAACCCTGAACGTTCTTCCAGCAATGCTGAAACAAACATAATTTCCTTATTCCTCCATTAAAATCGATCTGTCCAATGCCATTAGTTATGTAGGTTCAGGTATATCCCTCATTCCCGAATGGAAAAGATCATCACAGAATGAAACTAGGGAATTACAGTGCCGTGAAAATGTATTTGCCCCCTTTCTGATTTTCTCTATTTTTGCATATTTTTTTTATACTGAATGTTATCAGATCTTATCCCAAAACCTAATATTAGATAAAGGGAACCTGATTTTATAAATAACAAAAAAAGTATACTTATTTTAGTTATTTAATTAACAAAGTTATGCAACACCCAATTCTCCTGTGTGGAAAAAGTTATTTCCCCCTTACACTCAATAACTGGTTGTGCCACCTTTAGCTGCAATGACTGCAATCAAATGCTTCCTGTAGTTGTTGATCAGTCTCTCACATCGCTGTGGAGGAATTTTGGCCCACTCTTGCATGCGGAACTGCTTTAACTCAGCGACATTTGTGGGTTTTCAAGCATGAACTGCTCGTTTCAAGTCCTGCCACAACATCTCAATTGGGATTAGGTCTGGACTTTGACTAGGCCATTCCAAAACTTCAATTTTGTTGCTTTTTAACCATTTTCATCTAGACTTGATTGTGTGTTTTGGATCATTGTCTAGCTGCATGACCCAGCTGCGCTTCAGCTTCAGCTCACAGACGGATGGCCTGACATTCTCCTGTAGAATTCTCTGATACAGAGCAGAATTCATGGTTCCTTCTATTAAGGCAAGTCGTCCAGAGTGGCGCAGTGGTCTAAGGCACTGCATCGCAAGTGCTAGCTGTGCCACTAGAGATCCTGGTTCGAATCCAGGCTCTGTCGTAGCCGGCCGCGACCGGGAGACCCATGGGGCGGCGCACAATTGGCTCAGTGTCGTCCAGAGTAGGGGAGGGAATGGCCGGCAGGGATGTAGCTCAGTTGGTAGAGCATGGTGTTTGCAACGCCAGGGTTGTGGGTTTGATTCCCACGGGGGGCCAGTATGAAAAATAAAATAAAAAATAATGTATGCACTCATTAACTGTAAGTCGCTCTGGATAAGAGCGTCTGCTAAATGACTAAAATGTAAATGTAAAATGTCCAGATCCTGACACAGCAAAGCATCCCTAAACCATCACACTACTGCCACCATGCTTTACCGTTGGTATAAGGTTCTTACTATGGAATGCAATGTTTGGTTTTCGCCAGGCATAATGGGACCCATGTCGTCTAAAAAGTTATACTTTTCACTCATCTGTCCATAGAACATTCTTCCAAGAGTCTTGGTGATCATCCAGGTGCTTCCAGGTGCTTTTTTGGCAAACTTTTGTCAACCTTTTGGATGAGATGGGTCCCATTATGTCTGGCAAAAACCCAAACGCTGCATTCCAAAGTAAGAACCTTATACCAACGGTCAAGCATGGTGGTGGTAGTGTGATGGCGGGACTACTTTGAACATCATCACTGCCAGTTAAAATGTTTGAAAAAGCTAACATAAGTGATTTTGACTGATGGTAGCAATTGTACATATTCTGTGTTGCAATTTTCAGTTTGCTCCTGTTTCCAATATTTAATGGATTTAAATAATAATAATTGTGATATAATGCTTACTTCATTGAGAATGTATGTGCAGTTGAAATTTGTCCATAGAATCAATGACCAAACAATACATGCTTTCAACGTCTGTAAATGACGTCTTTTCAACTTTCATTCAGAACCGAAAATGAACCTGATTTCAAGGTCTGGAAAAGATTACCTTTCAACCTCCAGAAAATACGTATTTTCAACGTCTGGAAAATAAGTATTTTCACCTTTCATTCATAACCTAAAATTAACCTAACTTCAACGTCAGGAAAATATGTATTTTCAACGTTTTTCCCAATGTTCTTCCATCCTGGTCCCAATACTAACACACCTGATTCAACTAATTAAGGGCTTGGTTATTAGTGAATTGGTTGAATCATGGGTTAGAAGTAGCAGTAGTAGTAGTAGTAAGCATTTCACGCTAAAATCTACACCTGTTGTATTCGGCTCATGTGACAACATTTGATTTGAGTAGTAGTAGTAGTAGTAGTAGTAGTAGTAGTAGTAGTAGTAGTACTGGGCTGGAACTAAAGGTCCCCAGGACCAGGAATGGACAACGCTGTTTTGGACTATTTAACGAAAACAATGAAGGTAGAAAGACATTGAATGGTTAGGAATTTAATGAGTGAGTCATGCTAACACTTCATTAACTGCAGTTACTGCACTACCACAAAGCTGATATAGCATGAGGGGAGCATATGTGAATGAACTGCTAGCAAGGTCAAAAAATACTAATTGAAACAATTGAGTGCATGGACAGGGTAACGTCTCGACAAAGTGATGAACCAATGACTGTTGATTGTGGATGAGAAGATTGGTGTTGTCCCATGTGTTGATATGGACAACATGATGGACATCCTCTATCCTCTCTTAACGAAGACACCCCATTAATGTAGGGGATGATTGCATGCTGACGCTGTGAGTGAACTACAGAGTCATCTGATGATACTCATACACACATCTACGTATACAAGAATGCACTACATGCACAAACAGGCATGCATGCAAGAGCACACAATTACGTGCCAACACACAGAAATATATAGATTCTTTGTAGATTTTTAAAAATAACTGCAATAGATGTGTGGTTTGGGGAGGCCAAAATCTGATAACCTTCCCTTTTTAGATGAGCAGCTGTGACTACGACCTAAAAACTAAAATGTTTCCTTTTCACAAGTGATTAGAAGGTGAAGAAAGTACCAAGAGGAGAATAAATAGTGTTGAGACATGGAAGAGAGAAAATTCAAGTAAAAGGGGTTGACAAAATGAAAGTTCTCTACACACGAGCAGTAAGCAAGAGGAGAAAACTGTACGTGCAGTGACAAGCTGTTCAACTTCATATCACTACTTCTAGTAGTGACCATCTGTAGTTACCATGCCAATCTGGCTCATTTGATGTGGAATATCAATTCTCCAGCCGACCAGGGGCCAGAGGAAGTGGGATCTTGTTTTCCAGACAGGTAAACAAGCTGCCTCAAGAGGACCCTGAAGTGAGACAATGCCTATCTGTCTCTGTCCACCTGTTCTTAAGAGGCTGCGTTTACACTAACACTTGTAGGCTGCAGTGCTACTCAGTCCGTCTTGCATGGATGTGCAACCGGTTCTGACTCTTACCTCTGACAAAGGCACAGTGCAAGATCTAGTGCCAGCCTGTGCCTTGTTTATGTTTGTGTTTGTGCAAATTTGATTTGTCACATGCTTTGTAAAACAACAGGTGTAGACTAACAGTGAAATACGTAATTACAGGCCCTTCCCAACAATGCAGAGAGAGAAAAAATATATATAGAAAAATAATAAGAGGATTAAATACACAATGATTAATGACAGCTTGGCTGTATACACGGGGTACCAGTGTCAAGTTGATGTGCAGGGGTACGAGATAATTAAGGAAGACATGTACATATAGGTAGGAATAAAGTGACTAGGCAACAGGATAGATAATAAACAGTAACAGCAGCGTATGTGATGAGTCAAAAGAGTTAGTGCAAAAACGGTCAATGCATTTAGTTAAATAGTTAACCAATAGCTACCCAGACTAACTATTTAGCAGTCTTATGGCTTGGGGGTAGAAGCTGTTCAGGGACCTGTTGGTTCTAGACTTCGGTACTGCTTGCCATGCGGTAGCAGAGAGAACAGTCTATGACTAGGGTGGCTGGAGTCTTTGACCATTTTTAGGGTCTTCCTCTGACACCGCCTGGTAAAGAGGTCTTGGATAGCAGGGAGCTCGACCTCAGTGATGTACTGGGCCGTACACACTACCCTCTGTAGCGCCTTGTGGTCGGATGCCAAGTAGTTGCCATACCAAGCAGTGATGCAGCCAGTCAAGATGCTCTCAATGGTGCAGCTGTATAACTTTTTGAGGACCTGAGGGCCCATGCCAAGTCTTTTCAGCTCCTGAGGGGAAGAGGCGCTGTCGTGCCCTCTTCACGACTGTGTTGGTGTGTGTGGACAATGATCATTATTTACAGGAGGGTACTAAGCACGCACCCCTGAGGGGCCCCCGTGTTGAGGATCAGCGCGGCGGATGTTCCAAGATGGCGTAGAAGTGCGGTCGTGTACTCTGTAGTGTGTCCGTGTAAATAGCCAGTTTTTCTGTTATTTTTGTCTCTTCGTATATATTTCTCAATCACACTTTTCATCCTTCAACTAAATATACTTTCCTGCAACCCGCCTCACCCAATGTGGAACAGATTCTATTATTTATTTTACCTTTTTATCCAGAACCTCCAGTTGAAACTAGCCAGCTAGCCAGCTAACTAGCTAACTAGCTACTTGCTATTAGCCACCGTTAGCGGTTTTCACCATTGTCCGTGGCCTGCACTACCTACCAGTCAGCTCTAGCCTGGACTATTATCGGCCAGTCTGCACTGTCTGCACAGCGCGCTATCGACCAAGAACATATCGGATTTTCTGCCGGAATCACTGAATCACTGGACCTTAACACCGGATCATCGCAACTAGCTAGCTGCAACCGAATGGATGTTGTTGGCTAATCACCACTGCCCCCGAAGCAAGCACCAGTTAGCCTTGAGCTAGCCTCGAGCCAGGCCCATCTCCCGGCTATCTACCTCTCTGTCAACCGGACGGGACCTCCTAGTTATGTTATCTCTTTCATCGATACCCAACGCTTAGGTCAGGGGTGTCAAACTCATTTTAGCTCAGGGGCCACATGGAGGAAAATCTATTCCCAAGTGGGCCGGACCGGAAAAATCATGGTATATATAACTTAAAAACAACAACTTCAGATTGTTTTCTTTGTTTTAATACGATCAACATACAACATAAAGCTGGAGCCTGAGGACAGTGTGTCCAAAATAGTACAAGCACAACATCACTATTAATCATAAAACACGTCAAGTTTATTTGAAAATTCTAAAGATAAAGAACACACAAACACACAATGCCTCAGTGATAAACAGAACTGTTTCACAGATCACAGAACTATATCAGGGTGTCATTTCTCAGGCAGAAATGTAGATAAAAATAATGAAATCCTGTTCCCCAAACAAGTGCAAGAACCACAGAGTCAAGAATAGGTTAAATATACAAATAAAATCAATTAAAAACAATAGCACATCAACATAAAAACATATAAACATAAAGCTGGAGCCTGAGGACAGTGTCCAAAAGCACAACATCACTATTAATCATAAAACACCTCAAGTTATTTGAAAGTTCTGAGGACAAAGAACACACAAACACACAATGCCTCAGTGATTCACAGAAGTATATCACAGATCACAGAACTATATCAGGGTGTCATTTCTCAGGCAGAAATGTAGATAAAAATAATGAAATCCTGTTCCTCAAACAAGTGCAAGAACCACAGAGTCAAGAATAGGTTAAATATACAAATAAAATAAAATCAATTAAAAACAATAGCACATCAACATAAAAACATATAAACATAAATCTGAAAGCGTTGCTCAAACTCCCGTAACAGTCCCGTTATTTTATCTTTGAACCGCTTCATGTCTGCCACATGTTGGGTCGCGCACACATTTTTCAGACAGGGGAAGTGAGCTGCATCACCACCGGCAAGTTGCGTCTCCCACAATGACAGCTTCAACTTGAAAGAACGTATGCTGTCATAATACTGCGTGACAACTTTGTTGCGCCCTTGCAGCTGTTTGTTCAAGTTATTCAGGTGCTCTGTAACATCCACCATAAATGCAAGGTCCTGCATCCATTCTGCGGAATGAAATTCTAACACTGGTTTGCCCTTTTCTTCCATGAACTGTTCAATTTCTTCTCGTAAATCAAAGAAACGCCTCAGCACAGCACCTCGGCTTAACCATCTTACCTCAGTGTGGTATGGCAGGCCATAGATGTGGTCTTTCTCTCTGAGAAGGCTGTCAAACTGACGGTGATTCAGGCTTCTGGATCGGATGAAATTAACAGTTTGGATGACCACCTTCATGACGTTATCCATCTTTAATGACTTGCAACACAAAGCCTCCTGGTGCAAAATACAGTGAAAAGTCAAAAAATCACGTCCTCCATTTGCAGATTGCACTTTCTCTCTGAACTTTGTCACAACGCCTGCTTTTTTCCCGATCATTGAGGGCGCACCATCTGTAGCCAGGCTGACAGCGCGGGACCAGTCCACTCCGACCCTGTCCAGCGCGCCGACGAGTGCGGTAAAAATATCAGCTGCTGTCGTTGTATCTGTCATCGGCACCAACTCCACGAACTCCTCGGTGACGGTCAATGTGTCATCAACTCCGCGGATGAAAATGGCCAGTTGTGCAACATCTGTAATGTCCGTGCTTTCATCAATTGCAACCGAAAACGCAATAAATGACTTTACTTTTTGCTTCAACTGGCTGTCCAAATCCACTGAAAGATCGGAAATCCTGTCTGCAACTGTGTTTCTTGTCAGGCTGATATTTGCAAAAGCCTGCCGCTTTTCAGGGCACACAATCTCCGCTGCCTTCATCATGCATGTTTTTACAAATTCACCCTCACTAAATGGTTTTGAAGCCACTGCGATTTCATTAGCAATGAGGTAGCTTGCTTTCAATGCAGCGTCACTGATGTCTCGGCTGTGAGTAAACACAGACTGCTGTTTCTTCAGACCCGCCAACAGTTCATTCACCTTCTCTCATCTCCGCTGTCCTTGAAAGTTGTCATATTTGTCGGCATGAAGACTCACATAGTGGCGACAAAGGTTATATTCTTTCAGCACTGCAACATGCTCTGAACACACCAAACATACAGCTTTCCCATTCAATTCCGTGAATAAATAGGATGACAATTTTTCTTGGAACACTCTGCACTCTGCGTCCACTTTTCTCTTTTTTGACAGAGACATATTGGGGCAATGAGGGTGCCAAAGCACATAATGTTAAAAGTAGAAGCCGTAATAAATATCGTGGGCAAAACAAAGTAGCTCATTGGCTGCACGTGCTTGACCTACTTGCTCTGCCCCGGTATAAACAGTTTGCTTGCTTAACACAATTGCTATTGCGCCATCCAGTGGACGCAATTGGAACAGCAGTTTATTTTCTTGAAAATTTGCAGCGCATTTTTATACTTTACAAGTATTTTTTTAAATTTTTTTTTAAGCATTTTGCGGGCCGGATTAAACCCGTTTGCGGGCCTGATCCGGCCCGCGGGCAGTACGTTTGACACCCCTGGCTTAGGTTGACCTCAACTGTACTCATATCCTTCCATATCCTTGTCTGTACATAATGCCCTGAATCTATTCTACAACGCCCGGAAATCTGTCCCTTTTATTCTCTGTACCCAATGCACTAGAAGATCAGTTCTTCAAACCTTTAGCCGTATCCTTATTCTACTCCTCCTCTGTTCCTCTGGTGATGTAGAGGTTAACCCAGGCCCTTTGCAATCTACTGTAGAGATAGCCTGCAGAGCTCTATCATACTATCCAGGTCTGTGCCCAAACAGCTTGAGCTTCTACAGCTTATCACTGTTGCCGCTTGCTACAGAAACCCCTCAGCCCCCACCCGTGCCCTGGACACCATATGTGAATTGATTGCCCCCCATCTATCCTCAGCGTTCATACTGCTTGGTGACCTAAACTGGGATATGCTTAACACACCGGCCGTTCTACAATCTAAACTAGATGCCCTCAATCTCACACAAATTATCAAGGAACCTACCAGGTACAACCCTAAATCCGTAAACATGGGCACCCTCATAGATATCATCCTGACTCATTTATCCTCTAAATACACCTTCACTGTCTTCAACCAGGATCTCAGCGATCACTGCCTCATTGCCTGCATCCGTAATGGGTCCGCGGTCAAACTACCACCCCTAATCTCTGTCAAACGTTCCCTAAAACACTTCAGCGAGCAGACCTTTCTAATTGACCTGGCCCGGGTATCCTGGATGGATATTGACCTAATTCCGTCAGTAGAGGATGCCTGGTTGTTCTTTAAAAGTGCTTTCCTCCTTATCTTAAATAAGCATGCCCCATTCAAAAAATTCCAAACTAAGAACAGATATAGCCCCTGGTTCACCCCAGACTTGACTGCCCTTGACCAGCACAAAAACATCCTGTGGCGTACTGCATTAGCATCGAACAGCCCCCGCGATATGCAACTTTTCAGGGAAGTCAGGAACCAATATACACAATCAGTTAGGAAAGCAAAGGCTAGCTTTTTCAAACAGAAGTTTGCATCCTGTAGCACTAACTCCAAAAGGTTTTGGGACACTGTAAAGTCCATGGAGAATAAGAGCACCTCCTCCCAGCTGCCCACTGCATTGAGGCTAGGAAACACTGTCACCACTGATAAATCTACGATAATCGAGAATTTCAATAAGAATTTTGCTAAGGCTGGCCATTCTTTCCACCTGGCTACCCCTACCCCAGCCACCAGCTCTGCTGGGCTAGACAATCTGGACCCTTTCTTTCTAAAATTAGCCGCCGAAATTGTAGCAACCCCTATTACTAGCCTGTTCAACCTCTCTTTCGTATCATCTGAGATCCCCAGAGATTGGAAAGCTGCCGCAGTCATCCCCCTCTTCAAAGGGGGTGACACTCTAGATCCAAACTGTTACAGACCTATATCCATCCTGCCCTGCCTTTCGAAAGTATTTGAAAGCCAAGTTAACAAACAGATCACCGTCCATTTCGAATCCCACCGTACCTTCTCCGCTATGCAATTTGGTTTCCGAGCTGGTCATGGGTGCACCTCAGCCACGCTAAAGGTCCTAAATGATATTATAACCGCGATCGATAAAAGACAGTACTGTGCAGCTCTCTTCATCGACCTGGCCAAGGATTTCAACTCTGTCAATCACTGCATTCTTATTTTCAGACTAAATAGCCTTGGTTTCTCAAATGACTGCCTCGCCTGGTTCACCAACTACTTCTCAGATAGAGTTCAATGTGTCAAATCGGAAGGCCTGTTGTCTGGACTTCTGGCAATCTCTATGGGGGTGCCACAGGGTTCAATTCTCGGGCCGACTCTATTCTCTGTGTATATCAATGATGCCGCTCTTGCTGCTGGTGACACTCAGATCCACCTCTATGCAGACGACACCATTTTGTATACATCTGGCCCTTCATTGGACACTGTGTTAACAAACCTCCAAACGAGATTCAATGCCATACAAACACTCCTTCAGTAGCCTCCAACTGCTCTTAAACGCTAGTAAAACTAAATGCATGCTCTTCAATCGAACGCTGCTTGCACCCTCCCGCCCGACTAGAATCACTACTCTCGACGGGTCTGACTTAGAATATGTGGACAACTACAAATACCTAGGTGTCTGGTTAGACCGTAAACTCTCCTTCCAGACTCACATTAAGCATCTCCAATCCAAAGTTAAATCTAGAATCGGCTTCCTATTTCGCAACAAAGCCTCCTTCACTCATGCTGCCAAACATGCCCTCGTAAAACGGACTATCCTTCCCGATCTTTGACTTCGGCGATGTCATTTACAAAATAGCCTCCAACACTACTCAGTAAATTGGATGTAGTCTATCACAGTGCCATCCGTTTTGTCACCAAAGCCCCATATACTACCCACCATTGTGACCTGTACGCTTTCGTTGGCTGGCCCTCACTACATATTCGTCGCCAAACCCACTGGCTCCAGGTCATCTATAAATCACTGCTAGGCAAATCCCCGCCTTATCTTAGCTCATTGGTCACCATAGCAACACCCACCCGTAGTATGTGCTCCAGCAGGTACATCTCACTGGTCATCCCCAAAGCCAACACCTCCTTTGGCCGCCATTTCTTCCAGTTCTCTGCTGCTAATGACTGGAACGAATCCAGTTGCAGAGGTGTTTAATCCCAGGGTTCTTAGTTTAGTGATGAGCTTGGAGGGCACTATGGTGTTGAACGCTGAGCTGTAGTCAATGAACAGCATTCTCACGTAGGTTTTCCTTTTGTCCAGATAGGAAAGGGCAGTGTGTAGTGCAAAAAATAGATTGTGTCATCTGTGGATCTGTACATACACACGCCACTCTGTGTGACATGGCCAACCCTCAGGCCTTACAGAGTTAACCTCTACGGGATTAGTGCCCGTATACGGGACGGTTGAGCTAACGTGCGCTAATGTGATTAGCATGACTGTTGTAAGTAACAGCAAACTTTCCAGGACATAGACATGTCTTAAATGGGCAGAAAGCTTAAATTCTTGTTAATCTAACTGCACTGTCCAATTTACAGTAGCTATTACAGTGACAAAATACCATGCTATTGTTTGAGGAGAATGCACAACAACAAAAAACATATCATGGCAACTGGTTTGATACATTCACCTCTGAAGGTAAATAACGTACTTACATTCAGTAATCTTGCTCTGATTTGTCATCCTAAGGGTCCCAGAGATAAAATGTAGCATAGTTTTGTTTGATAAAATCAATTTTTATATTCAAATGTAGGAACTGGGTTCTACAGTTTGAACCCCTGCTGTCTCTGGCGCCACACCCACCCCGCCCGGCCATCTAGATGTGTGAAAGTTAGTGTATAAGCTAATGATCCATCATGTATGACATTCCTGGGAGTGTGTAAACTTACATTCTGTATTACCATATCATTTTTGTATGTTCTCTATAGTTATGTACCTGAAAATGTATCAATTGACCAATTCAGCACATTTGGGCGGACTTGATACAAAATAGTCCAGTATTGCATTGGCTCCCGAGTGGCGGTCTAAGGCACTGCATCTCAGTGCTTGAGGTGTCACTACAGACCCCCTGGTTCGATTCCAGGCTGTATCACAACCGGCCGTGATTGGGAGTCCCATAGGGCGGCGCACAATTTGGCCGGTGTAGGCCATCATTGTAAATAAGAATTTGTTCTTAACTGACTTGCCTAGTTAAATAAAAATTGCAATGCTTCACTGGATCAATCTGAAACTTTGCACACACTGCTGCCATCTAGTGGCCATAATCTAAACTGCAAAATTATATTGTGGCCTTTCTCTTGCATTGCAAAGATGATGAAAATAAATAAATATAGAAAACGCATGTTTTTTTGTTTGTATTATCTTTTACCAGATCTAATGTGTTATATTCTCCTACATTAATTTCACATTTCCACAAACTTCAAAGTGTTTCCAATCAAATGGTATCAAGAATATGCATATCCTTGCTTCAGGTCCTAAGATACAGGCAGTAAGATTTGGGTATGTCATTTTAGGCAGAAATTGAAAACAACGGTCCGATCCTTAAGAGGTTAACTGTGAACAGTATAGCTGGAAGCAAGGTGACACTCCACAGAGACAAAGCCCAGCAGATGTGTGATTGACAGGCCAGACAGAGATGGAGGGGACAGGAGAGAGATGAAGACACAACCAGCCTCATGTTCTATTTAAAAATAACCCAAATAGAGGAGAAAAGAGGGGAAAACACCCCGAGGTCATTAAAGTTTCATGACAGATCCAGCACATCTCCCCAAGCAGGAGCAAAAACTCCAAACAAAACACATGCAACCAAATCAACTGGTTTGGCCAAGGTCAAAGGAACCAATAAGATCTCAGTTGCCTACGAGAGTCCCTTCAATACCAATCAGAAGCTTCATTTGGAGGGGGTGACATCAGTGCCTCGTGTGTTCCTCTGTGCCCTCTTCATTAGCTTGTCTCTGTTCAGATCGATGTGTTTTGGGTACAAAGTATTCAATGTCGTCATTGTTCTCAGAAAGACAGCAAGTTCTACCACCTGACCTAGCAGGCTACCAATGGACCTTACCTATGGTTCATGAGTTCAATTTGATCAAACCAGTAGACTAAACCAGCAGATAGCAACATTGTTTTAGCACTTATAACAATATGTTCATTAAGTGCACACTGCCTTGTTGACAGATTTAACAAATAAATAGTATTTATTTAGTCCCAAGTAAAGGCTTGTCATTCTGACCAGAGAGAGAACTCGGCTCCATCTATTACAGTTACCGGGCTCTGGCATAGGTGAGAGTTGACTGACAGCTAGTCAAGTTCCACTGAGACAGGAGGCAAATCTATAAACAGATCCGGCTGTCAGGTTCTCATCAGCACACGCACGCACGCACACACAGCAGTGGCCTTGGAGACAGTCCCCAGCAAGTCCACAAAATGGTGTAATGGTGTGGTATCTGTAAAAGGACAGAGACCACCACTAAATTGAGAGTGAAAATAGAGAGAAAGTTTATTGATAAAGGTGGGTACTGACCAGTGGAGGCTACTGAGGGGAGGACGGCTCATAATAATGGCTGGAACAGAGCGAATGGAATGGCATCAAACACATGGAAACCATGTGTTTGATGTATTTGATACCATTCCACCAATTCCGCTCCAGCCGTTAACACGAGCCTGTTCTCCCCAATTAAGGTGCCACCAACCTCCTGTGGTACTGACAGAGAGTGGGAATAGGAGGGGGAGAGACCGAAAGAGAGCGAGATCACAGAGACATTGAGGAAGAAGGGGGGTGGAAGAAGAGAGAGATTAAGAGTGAAAGAGAGAGCAAGAAAGATGCAGAGCGAGAAAGAGAATAAGAGGGAGAGAAATATGGGAAGAGGGTGGAAAGACTGCTGACTCATGGCTGTCTTAGGTGTTTCTAATGTCCGCTGTGAGACAATCGATCAAAGGCTTAATTTTCCCACTCAATTCATCCCGCAGCGCTAACCGCTAACAGCCACAAGCTGGGCCAGCAGCCTCCCTGGCAGCCAACCAATGCCTAGCAGAACAACCAGCCTGTCCAAACCCCAAACAGAGCATGACATGGCTACAGCCAGCTCAATGCAAAATGAGAACAGAAATGTAGCTGCCCGTTTCAATCGACTTTCATCAACAGTCATCAATAGTAAACAGAAAGACATCTTACTACAGCTATTTTGATTAGTGCTACTGGGATATGCCATTTAACAATGTGACAGTAAAATAATACAATACGCTCCACCTGTCATTTTCACTTCTGCCCAGTTGGTTCAATGCAAACCCCCACCGCCCAACCCGTACACTGACAACACACTCACATGTACACACACACACTGCCTACCGCCTGAGGGATGGCAATGTCACACGCACACACACACATCATATGCCATATTGTGCCACCAACCCACCCACACACATCCTATCCCACCACTGTACTGCCTCAGACCCCCACAAAGGAACGTATTATCCACTACCACCAGCACCACCACCCCCCACCCCACCCCCGCTACCTGCCCGAATGCATAGTGCCAACTATAAAGTTTGGTGGAGGAGGAACAATGGTCTGGGGCTGGTTCGGGCTAGGCCCCTTAGTTCCAGTGAAGGGAAATCTTAACGCTACAGCATACAATTACATTCTAGATGATTCTGTGCTTCCAACTTTGTGGCAACAATTTGGAGAAGGCCCTTTCCTGTTTCAGCATGACAATGCCACCATGCACAAAGCAAGCTCCATACAGAAATGGTTTGTCGAGATCGGTGGAAGAACTTGACTGGCCTGCACAGAGCCCTGACCTCAACCCCATCTAACACCTTTGGGTTGAATTGGAACGCCGACTGCGAGCCAGGCACCCCCTCTCACACACACACACAGACACACAGCAGTCTCTTCAGCATGCCTTATTTTTATTTGTAATCCTTGTTGTAATCTCAACAAACCATTTCTGTATGGACCTCACTTTGTGCACGGGGGCGTTGTCATGCTGAACCAGGAACAGGGCTTCCCCAAACTGTTGCCACAAAGTTGGAAGCACAGAATCATCTAGAATGTCATTGTATCCTGTAGCGTTAAGATTTCCCTTCACTGGAACTAAGGGGCCTAGCCCGAACCATGAAAAACAGCCCTAGACCATTATTCCTCCTCCACCAAACTTTAAAGTTGGCGCTATGCATTCGGGCAGGTAGCGTTCTCCTGGAATCCGCCAAACCCAGATTCATCCGTCGGACTGCCAGATGGTAAGCATGATTCATCACTCTAGAGAACGCGTTTCCACTGCTCCAGAGTCCAATGGAGACGAGCTTTAAACCACTCCTGCCGACGCTTGGCATTGCGCATGGTGATCTTAGGCTTGTTTGCGGCTGCTCGGCCATGGAAACCCATTTCATGAAGCTGCTGACGAACAGTTATTGTGCTGACGTTGCTTCCAGATGCAGTCTGGAACTCGGTAGTGAGTGTTGCAACCGAGGACAGACGATTTTTACGCACTATGCGCTTCAGCACTCGGAGTCCCGTTCTGTGAGCTTGTGTGGCCTACCACCTCGCGGCTGAGCCGTTGTTGCTCCTAGATGTTTCCACTTCACAATAACAGCACTTACAGTTGACCGGGGCAGCTCTAGCAGGGCTGAAATTTGATGAACTGACTTGTTGGAAAGGTGGCATCCTATGACGGTGCCACGTTCAAAGTCACTAAGCTCTTCAGTAAGACCATTCTACTGAAAATGTTTGTCTACAGAGATTGCATGGTTGTGTGCTCAATTCTATACACCTGTCAGCAACAGGTGTGGCTGAAATAACCAAATCCACTAATTTGAAGGGGTGTCCACATACCTTTGGCCATGTAGTGTATCTTTACATTGGACTAATTGTTATCACCAACATATTGTATTTCCGTATAAATACCAACACTTGCTCTCAAAATGAGCCTTTGGTTCCCTCTCTCTCTCTGGTTCCCTCACACAAACACAATCGGACAGAGATGGCCTAACACCTACAAAAAACAACCCACAACACACCCACCCACCCACACATCCACATGCCTGAGGTGAACCCAGATCCTGTCCAAAATGGCCCTGGTACAGTAAGGCATAGAGGCCACAGAGGAACCCCTGAGGATAGCTATAGATTAAGAGGACCTTGATCTCCAAGCAACCCTGGGGTCCTGGGACAGTGTCATCATTATCAAGTGACGGTTTATCGGATTGTTGTCAGCAGAAGTTGCTCTACGATCCGTTATAAGACTTTCTCACGTCACATAACTATCCCCAGCCCTGAGAGCCCAAGCCTGTCATTTAGCCATTACAAGTACCAGCCCATCAATAAGGCCAATCAAGACTGCAGCTCAATCAAGCCTGTTTAAAGAAGAGAATTAATACAAATCAAGCACCACTGAGTCCCTGTATAATTAAGCTATTATGGAGAGGGTTTAAGCCTAGCAGGCTGTGTGGAGAGGAATGATGATGATGCTGGTAGGTTGTGTATTCTAACATAATGTGACATGTAGTGCTGTTGAACAATAATTTAGTGGATTATAATAACATGCTTAAGATTCTAATATTTCAGTAATTACTCCCACATTATTTAAGGGGTTTTAAGTGCTAAGTGGTGCTAAGCAACGGTGGTGTCAGTCTGTGGCAACCTTTCTGTCATCAGGAGTTAATTGTTTCCCTGAGTGCCATCTGGGGTAAAAATTGCCATTTTAATTTTAAAAACATGACTATGTCATAAATTGTGTAACGAGATTCACAGAAATGTCACTGTTTTCCAAGAAGAGTATTCAAATCCTGTGTATTTTTCAGACCTGTTTGAAATACTTACTCAATTAATTCAAATACTTTGAGTGTTTGCTTGACTCTGTCTGGAGTGCCAGATGTGCAGGTTTGCAGTTTTGGTACTTTTCTGTTAGTTTATTAAGCCAAACAAACTGAAACAGACATATATAAAGTATTTGAATCAAATTCTCAAGTATTTGAAACCCAGGGATTACATGTTCCCCCCTCCCACATGAAAACTAAAGTTTTTGCAGGCAGTTTGCCACTTTCAGGGAGTGTTTATTCACCAATTTGTCCCAGATAAGCAGGCTGCTGGTGTAGTGTGAGGTGTCATTTTTTTCATTCTCCCCTCCAGCCCTGCGTCATCAATTTGGTTTTATCTCACTGCTCACCCCCTAGCTAACGTTAATCCAATCAGTGGATCAATGTCACCAGACGCCAGAATCCCATTGTAGCATCAGTTTAACACCTGTCTGACACTACAGTGAACAAGCCAAGCCAAGGGAGAGGAAGAGGGAGAGAAAAAGAGGAACAGAGAGATGGGTAGATCATGAGAGGTTAAACACTTGAATTTGAAAGCAAAGGGAGAGAAAGAGAAAAGGACCAAAGTGGACAGACAGCAGCAGAAAGAGAGAGAGTCAGCGAGATGAGAGGCCTAAGCAGGGTTAAAGTAATGAAGGTACAGTATGTCTCTCCAGAAGGCAATAATAGCTCAATTAATACTATCTTTCTCCTGCAGACAGGGCGTCATTTGGGCAGGAGGGGGGGGGTCACTGTCACCTCCCTCCGCTAGACTATCACACTGCAGTGACAGACCTCAACATCAGAGGCAGAGGGAAACCAGCACCATGCCGTTCTGCATGTGGCATGGCATGCACGGACACACACCCACGTGCACTCATTCACACTTATGTGCACACATGGCACACAGCGCCGCGCACACACACGCACATTATCCACTCACACAGGAACCGATACAAAAACACACACACATTTCTGTTTTATCTCCCCACTCTCACAGCTCTCCCCCTCCTTAATGGCATATCTCGCTAGTGTCTCCCTCCACCTCACTGGTGATTTATCTTTCCATCTCTCTATTTTGTCTGCTTTTCATGTGTCCCTCCATTCCACCCCCCTCTCCTTACTTGTATCCTTTCTAGCTTGATTTACTTATTGTGCGGAGGAGAAATCTCCCCTCGTCACTCATTATCTTGGATCAGTAAATTAATTGCAATGTGTTTTTAATTTCACATAGCCACCTCACTGCTAAACTCAGGGGAAAAGTCTGCACAGCGGAACTACGTAAAACTCAACCCACTTCATATTCATCTATATTCATCCAACCCTGTTGACACCCTCTGAGTCAGAGAGCTAGAGAACATTAGAGGTGCTTGTGGAGGTGCATGGGGCCCTGTGGTTCATGGATGAATTTAAATGTCAAACCATTAAGAATAATAGTCTGCCAGCAGTTTTAGGACAGAAGGAATACCTGGAGCCATTGTCTGCATAGGCCCTCAGATTCACCACACATACGCCCATCAGACATACTAACACAGATGAAAACATACTGTATGTGTCACGATCGTTGACTGAAGACACGGACCAAGGCGCAGCGTGATAAGCGTACATACTTTTATTTAACGTACTTAACGACCAAAACAACAAACAAAAGATACGTGAAGTCCTGAGGTTATAACACAACTAACCTTTACGGATCAAGATCCCACAAAGACTAGTGTAAAACAGGCTGCCTAAGTATGGTCCCCAATCAGAGACAACGAGCTACAGCTGCCTCTGATTGGGAACCACCCTGGCCAACATAGATCAAACGATCTAGAACAAAAACATAGAAAAACTAAACATAGCAAATCCACACCCTGGCTCAACATTTAAGAGTCCCCAGAGCCAGGGCGTGACAGTACCCCACCCCAAAGGCGCGGACTGCGACCGCGCCACACAAACACAAAAGGGTAGGGGCCGGGTGGGCATTCCGCCTTGGAGGCGGATCCGGCTCCGGGCGTGACCACCACCTTTTCTCCACCTCCCCGTTGCGCCCCTGGTCTGGTCTGGCCCCGCTGACTGGAGCTGGACCCGACGACGGTGGACCAGACCTTACCGGCTCCGGACTGGAGCCGCTGGCCGGAGCTGGACTGGACACCGGTGGAGCGGATTGCTCTGGCTCCGGAGTGGATCCGCTGACTGGAGTTAGACCGGACCCCGGTGGAGCGGATTGCTCTGACTCCGGAGTGGAGCAGCTGACCGGTGC
Source organism: Coregonus lavaretus (assembly GCF_964263955.1). Taxonomy (NCBI): domain Eukaryota; kingdom Metazoa; phylum Chordata; class Actinopteri; order Salmoniformes; family Salmonidae; genus Coregonus; species Coregonus lavaretus. Next base: position 32,563,892 of record NC_139999.1, read on the forward strand.
CGGACCAGGCACCGGTGGAACAGGCACGGGCTGTGCCGGACTGGACACACGCACCACTGGCTTGGTGCGGGGAGCAGGAACGGGCCGGACCGGGCTGACGACGCGCACCACTGGCTTGGTGCGGGGAGCAGGAACGGGCCGGACCGGGCTGACGACACGCACCACTGGCTTGGTGCGGGGAGCAGGAACAGGCCGGGCCGGGCTGACGACGCGCACCACTGGCTTGGTGCGAGGGACAGGAACAGGCCGGACCGGGCTGGCGACGCGCACCACTGGCTTGGTGCGGGGAGCAGGAACAGGCCGGGCTGGACTGGGAACACGCACCATTGGCTTGGTGCGGGGAGCCGGAACGGGCCGGGCCGGACTGTGGAGGCGGACTGGAGGTCTGGAGCGGAGAGCTGACACAACCCGTCCTGGCTGAATGCCTATTTCCACACAATATGTGTGAGGCATCAGCACAGGACATACAGGGCTGTGCACTCGTACTGGCGCTACAGCACGTGGATGGCGACATCGCCATCTTCTCCTCCTGGGCACGCTGCTTGGTCCTCTTATGGTGGGATCTTCTGTCACGATCGTTGACTGAAGACACGGACCAAGGCGCAGCGTGATAAGCGTACATACTTTTATTTAACGTACTTAACGACCAAAACAACAAACAAACGATACGTGAAGTCCTGAGGTTATAACACAACAAACCTTTACGGATCAAGATCCCACAAAGACTAGTGCAAAACAGGCTGCCTAAGTATGGTCCCCAATCAGAGACAACGAGCTACAGCTGCCTCTGTTTGGGAACCACCCTGGCCAACATAGATCAAACGATCTAGAACAAAAACATAGAAAAACTAAACATAGCAAATCCACACCCTGGCTCAACATTTAAGAGTCCCCAGAGCCAGGGCGTGACAGTATGAACACATTCAAAACCACAACTGGCCCTGGCGTAGACAGCTGCTTAGGGGTGGAAAGAGTACTGAAATATGTTACTCAAGTAAAGTAAAACTACTGGTGTAAAAACTATTCAAGTAAAAAGTAGCTAATTTAAAAAGTACACAAGTAATTGAGTTACTTTTAAAATAAAATCATTGACCTTATAGCTAATTTCGCTAAGGTTACCTGAACGTATATTTTCCATGCAATAAATGTAAAAAGGAAGAGATTAAATGAATGTACAGTATGAACTCAATTCATTTATTGTTTGAATTGCAGCGAGGCGCATCTGTGTATAAAAAAAACGAAGGATTTGTTAATTCTATTAATATTTGAAAATAGATTAAACATTCAAAGCAATTAAAATGTATTGATGAATTATAAGCAATGCAAAATAAAGTACATAAACAAAAAATCCCCCATTTCCTCACTCATTTACTACCTCACTCACTCCCTCTATCCCTCCCTCTATCCTGGCTTGCTTCGCAGTGAAGAGCAGTCCAACACAGCTAAAAAAAAACTCTCACAGGTGGCAGAGGCAGAGGCATGTATGAAAAGGAATGAAGCAAGTCCATCTTGTCTGACACACAGGCAAGGTTCCCATCCAGCTCCCCTGTACCTTGTGACCTTTTGGGCATCAGTGATGAGAATAAATCCTCTTCATTAGATTAATGCTGCCTCTGTTGCTCTGTCTCCTCCTCTGTCATTGTGTCAAGATGATGCTTCAGGTAGACCAAACCTGTATAGTGGCAAATACACAACGAACACATATTGAATATTTCAGCAAATTCTGCTTTATGTGGCAACTTAGTTCATCATATCACTGACATTAAAATAGCCCAAACACAGACTTTCCATTCTTGTTATACTCAGATACTGAGACTAAAGTGAGTTTGTCAGATGTTTTCAGACCTAAAGAAAATAGTCTAATGTCTAGCTGCACCTATTGTGTAGACTCATTCAGTTATATACACAGTTAGACTTACTGAGTCTCTGGCTTTTAGATAAATGTTATCCTAATTTACACAGACAAAGTACAGTACATAGCAAAAAATCCTAGGTCTCTCTAAATACTGTATGTCATGACCAAGAAAGCGAAACACTTGCTGACATTAGCCTAATGTTGTTAGCTACCCAGATAACTGAAATGGCTACCTAGCTAGATAGCCACCACCACACAGTGACATTGACGTGCTAGCCATAACAGCTATCACCATCTGGTGGTGGTTAGTAATGTAACTAACTTAGCTGCAAGGATAGCTTGCTAAAGTTAGCATGCTAGACAACTAGGCTAACGCTAACGTTCATAAGTTAGACTATTAGATAGCTAGCTATACTAGCTGCTAAAGTCATCGATAGGTACTTTTTAAATAATTCGTAGCTAGCTAACTAGCTAGTTATCTTACCTCTACCATGTTTCCTCAAGTTCGAGGCAGAGTTTTTGTAGGCTGCCACCTCTGACCTCCTGGGTAAGCAAAGCTTGCATTGCATCGCAAAAAACCTTTCCTCTCCTTCACGATAGGTCTCGAACCCCTCCCCTCCCCTCCCCTCGCCTCCCCTCCCCTCCCCTCCCCTCCCCTCCCCCTGCCTCCCCTCCCCTCCCCTCCCCCTTGGGCCAATTGAGATAACGCGTGACTAACAAAATTCAGTTAATTACTATAGCTCCTGCCTTGGGCCTATCAGTGTAATTTTGTAAATGCCGGATCTCTATGGCAAGACAAATCATTCACCCAAGTTTCGGCAAAATCGGCCAGTGCTCTCTAAGATATCGCATGTGACTAATGTACGAACGAATGGCGAGAGATCCACTGTCCCCTCCCCGATTTCATCGTGGTGGACAATTACTGACTTAGAAAAATACTCAAAAAGTACAAGTACTCGGAAAAGCTGCCTCCACCCCTGCAACTGCTGCCATAACAAAATAAGCCTTTCTTATTTCTAATGCCTCTAGACTTCCAGGCAAATTGTGACTCTCACGATGTAGTAAAATATTAGGATAGTGAGTGCATAAGCTTCTACATCAGGGATCGGCAACTTTGATGGGGGTGGGGGCCACAACAAATCTGAACTCATCATTGGGGGCCGCAGTGGCTCGCATGGGTCTGCGTACCCACATCCATACCCACACATGCAGTCAGAGCCAGCCATAGACTTTTGGGGGCCCTAAGCGAAATTTTGATCAGCGGGCCTAAAATAAAAGGCAGCCAGTTGCCAATCCCTGCTTTACATCAGAACATGCGGTGCATTACAGAACAACTAGGATGGAGCAATCCTCTACTCATTGTACAAAAATCTAATATGAGAGCTTCCCTGGATTACTGCAGCAGCAGCTAGCTGTAGTGACACACTTTGTAGAAATATATTCCCCCACCACCTCCTACATCAGCCTCCATAAATACACACACACACACCACATCGTGCACAGAAAGACAAACACCAAACACATACTTGTGTGCAGAATTGTGCACACACACTTTCTCTCCCTCCCTCCCTCCCGCACGCAAACACACACACACACACACACACACACACACACACACACACACACACACACACACACACACACACACACACACACTCACACACACTCACACACACACACACACAGGGGAGGTATGGTATCTGAGGGAGTGGAATGGGAATAGGTTTTCAGAGACAATCCCTTTGGGTTTCGCAGCAGGGACTCCCCAAGCCAGGAATAGGCAGAGATGGGCAGTATTTCTGTTACATCTATTTTAAATATGGATTTCAATTACTTTTGAGTAATTTGTATTACACTGGGCGGAACTACACTCCAATATATTTTGTAACAAGATACTTTCAAGAGCTGTAATTTTTATAGTGGTTCACAATTTTGTGGCCCCCTCTCACCCTGCATTGGTATCAGAAGTCTGATGGCACTAAGGTGTGATAAGAGCATCCGCTAAATTAACTAAATGTAATTGTATATGTACAAATGGACAATTGCAAAGCATTCTGAGTTTTATTCTAATGGGCTCTTCACGACACAAGGCCAATAATAATATCAGTGTGCTTTGCAGTTCATTTAGGTATTTTTCGTATATACATATACATTTTGGTAATTTAGCAGACACTCTTTTCCAGAGTGACTTACAGTCAGTGCATTCAACTAAGATGGATAAACAACAACATATCACAGTTATAGAAAGTAAAGTGTTTTTGTAATCGTTACTGTTTGGGCCAGCTATTTGCAGATGTATTTCTGTATTTTAATATACATGTATTTTAATTAAATACATTTCAAAATACAAGTATTTTGTAGTTTATTTTGATACATTGATCTTCATGATATTTTGTCATTGTATTTTGTAATTTTTGCCCATCCCTGCCTATATCATACTTTAATCTAGTGATCCATAGGCTAGTTCTGTAATAAAACACTCAGATGCTATACACTGTAAAACCCAATGTGCTGTCATTACTCAAAGCATTCGAGGAAACCCGTTGCACTTAATATATTTGAGTACAGTTACTGATTTTGTAGTCATTACTCAAACCGATAGTCACTGTGAGCCTGTAGGCCAGGTGTGTCAGACTCATTCCATGGAGGGCCTAGTGTCTGTGGGTTTTTAGTTTTTCTTTCAATTAAGGCCTAGACAACCAGGTGAGGGGAGTTCTTTACTAATTAGTGACTTTAATTAATCAGTCAAGTACAAGGGAGAAGCGAAAACCCGCAGACACTCGGCCCTCCTTGGAATGAGTTTGACACGTGCTGTAGGGGGTCCAGATTTAAGTTGTATCAGCTTGAGAAAAAAATGGTAACACCACAATTAAGCCACGCCTCCAATATAATTTCCCAGTGTTTCTTGCCTTTTCGAGTGAATTGTAGAGTTAGCACCCATGACTGTATTTGTTAGTGACAGAGACATGGTTGTTGAATTTGTACATTTTCTGATCTGTGGCCTTCACCAAGTGAGTTCCTAGGTGAATGTTATCATGATAATTAAGCTCTTAGTGACAATACATATTCCATAAGGCTTTATTTTGAGGCCTAGCTTTACTCTAATACAGTGGCCTGAAATTCAAGGTTTACAGGTCACATCAGGCCTGCATGTAGGGTTGCAAATATCCAGTAGCTTTCCCCAAAATTCCCAGATTTTGAAAAAATCCTGGTTGAAGGAGTTCCAGGTATCTTCCAACTGGGATTTCTGGAAAATTTACCAGATTTTTGCAACCCTACCTGCTGGCTTGTAAAGTGATGTGTAATGCCTATTGGAATCCAGACAGAGCTTTGATATCCAACAGTTGAAATTTGTATTCACCCACCACCTGCATTCATAATAACTGCCAGGGTTAAGAACAATGTGAGGAGACTACCTAAGCCATTTAAAATGGAACAACCATTTCAGTAAGGGTGCAAAAAATCTAACTACACTGAAAAAAAATACAATATAAACGCAACATGCAATAATTTCAAAGATTTTACTGAGTTACAGTTCATATAAGAAAATCAGTCAATTTAAATAAATCCATTAGGCCCTAATCTATGGATTTCTCATGACTGGGAATACAGATATGCATCTGTTGGTCACAGATAACTTTTTAAAAAGGGGCGTGGATAAGAAAACCAGTCAGTATCTGGTGTGACCATGATTTGCCTCATGCAGCACAACACATCTCCTTCGCATAGAGTTGATCAGGCTGTTGATTGTGGCCTGTGGAATGTTTTCCCACTCCTCTTCAATGGCTGTGCAAAGTTGCTGGATATTGGCGGGAACTGGAACATGATGTTGTACGCGTTGATCCAGAGCATCCCAAACATGCTCAATGGGTGACGTCTGGTGAGTAGGCAGGCCATGGAAGAACTGGGACATTTTCAGCTTCCAGGAATTGTGTTGAGATCCTTGCGACATAGGGCCATGCATTATCATGCTGAAACATGAGGTGATGGCAGTGGATGAATGGCACGACAATGGGCCTCAGGATCTCGTCACGGCATATCTGTGCATTCAAATTGCCATCGATAAAAAGTGTTAATTGTTCGTAGCTTATGCCTGCCCATACCATAACCCCACGGCCACCATGAGGCACTCTGTTCACAACGTTGACATCAGCAAACCGCTCGCCCACACACGCTCTGCCATCTGACCGGTACAGTTGAAACCGGGATTCATCTGTGAAGAGCACACTTCTCCAGCGTGCCAGTGGCCATCGAAGGTGAGCATTTGCCAACTGAAGTCAGTTAAAATGCTGAACTGCAGTCAGGTCAAGACCCTGGTGAGGACGATGAGCACGCAGATGAGCTTCTCTGAGACGGTTTCTGACAGTTTGTGCAGAAATTATTTGGTTGTGCAAACCCACAGTTTCATCAGCTGTCCGGGTGGCTGGTCTCAGACGATCCCGCAGGTGAAGAAGCCGGATGTGGAGGTCCTGGGCTGGTGTAGTTACACGTGATCTGCGGTTGTGAGGCCAGTTGGACGTACTAACACATTCTCAAAAACGTTGTTGAAGGCAGATTATGATGGAGAAATATACATAAAATTCTCTGGCAACAGATCTGGTGGACAATCCTGCAGTCAGCATGCCAATTGCACGCTCCCTCAAAACTTGAGACATCTGTGGCATTGTGTTGTGTGACAAAACTGCACATTTTAGAGTGGCCTTTCATTGTCCTAAGCACAAGGTGCATCTGTGTAATGATCATGCTGTTTAATCAGCTTTTAGATATGCCACACTTGTCCGGTGGATGGATTATCTTGGCAAAGGAGAAATGCTGACTAACAGGGATGTAAAGACATTTGTGCACAAAATTTGAGAGAAATAAGCTTTTTGTGCGTATGGAACTTTTCAGGGAACATGGGACCGAACCTACATGTTGCGTTTATTTTTTTGTTCAGTATAAATTATTGGATTAGTTTAGAAAAAGGTATGTTATTTATCTTTGTTCAGCATAAGATTAATCAATCAATCACTCAATGTACATGCAAAAACACAGATATTAAAAACAATTCCAAAAAATACACTGTAAAACATTTCCTCTAACATGCACCATAACTTACTGGCAGCAATTGGCCAGTAAGTTACTGTAATTTATTTTTCAGTATATTACTGGAATTACACATGCAGTGACATATTACCCAGTGTTCTTTGCAAGTTACATTTTTTAAATTTACATTTTGGTCATTTAGCAGGCACTCTTGTCCTTAGAAAATTACAGTCAGCGCATTCAACCAAGGTTGATAAAAAAAAAACAGTCATAGCAAGTAGTTTCTGTAACCATTACTGAAAATGTTGTTGTAGTTCAGGATACATTGGTCTTCAAAATTATTGTAATTACAATATATTTTGTGAAATATCTCTGACTATATCTGGATAATGCCACTATAATACTGAGATATTCACAGTAACTTGATGCCAGAGCAATGAAACACAGTACAATACAGTAAAAGTGACTATTAAACTGTCATAATATTATTTCTAAAGTATTTTATTGTAATTTTAAGGGATTAGAGCAAGCAGGTTGGCTGTAGGTATTTTCATATTACGTAAGGGACAAACGCCGACGTTCTGTACTTTGGAAATAATGGACGACACAGCGGAACGAGGCGTAGCAGAGTCCCGTTGCTGAACTCATTTTTCCAAGGTAATGTACAGAACAGAGGCGTTTATCCCGCGTATACCACATTTGCCAATGAAAACAATATGAAAGCACACATTTACCGGTATAAATACTTATTTATCGTTGATATTTCCATTTTTATAAGCAAATTCATCCTTTTTCATCTTCTGGATGCTAGAGACACGACCCAGTCGTTCGTTTGAGTAGTTCAATATTTACAGACGCGACCCAGTCGTTCGTTCTTTATGTTCCGTTGCCATGCTCAGTAGCAACATTCTTATCCCTTGCTTGCTGCTAGCTAGCCAATTTGCTCTGGCTAGACAGTCACTACCTCTGTAAACAGAATAACAGCAACGTTTATTCCGTTGCATTTGTTTGAGCTGTTTATCCCGCTAAAACCACAGTTGCCAAAGAAAACAATACTTAGAAAACATTTCCGTTGATATTTTCAAATTCATACTTTCTCATATTTTGGTTGCTAGTGTCGTAGTAAATATATAATGTTATAGCTTGGTCTGACTAAAATCTTGTGCATGACCCATTTTGTGTTGGGCCTTTGTATTCAATACAATGCACAAAAGACTTCTATCTTGTCAGCCTTATCAGCAGGTGGCTAAGGACAACACCCACGCCATAGGTCTCTCAGTTCTTCCAACTCACGAGTTCTTGCTCTGAGGACACACACACACACACCCCCACACACACACACACATACACACACACACACACACACACACACATACACACATACACACACACACACACACACACACATACACACACATACACACACACACACATACACACACACACACACACACACACACATACACACACAAACACACACACACACAAAAACCCCCTTCTCTTAGGCTGAACATCTGAAGACAGAGAACCCGACTCAGAGCCAATGCAACAGTGACACTAGCCTGGAGGTGACCTCGCCCAACTCATCAGGACCAATCAGAAGATCAGAACGACTAGATTCAACCTACTTCATTTTATTGTATAAAATGTCAGCACACAATGTTTAGGGGCTCTCTCTCAGATATCTCCCTACGAGATTGACGAACGGGTCCGTGCACGCTATTTACAGATATCTTTACCTCTGAATAAACTGCCTTATATTATACAATTATCCACCTTGTCCAAAAGTCTCTACTTGGTCTCCGTTCTCCAGTAAACTTGTGTTCATCAACACTAGAGAGGCGACCCAGTCGTTAGCCAGCTAGCTATGGCTAACACAGTCACAACCTCTACAGCCAGAATAACAGCAAAGTAGCTGTTTTCTATTGACATTCATTTGGATACATCCATAACAATGAGCTGATAATGCCCGATTTTGCCTGGCATAGCTAGAAAAGTTTGCTTCTCGTCAGGACACTCGTCAACACTGACTGTTAATTATGAGGAGATCACATTGCATATCAAAGGCTAGAGCCTAGCTAAATAGTTTGTTGCTAGCAAATCAGCCAATATGACAACCCCCAAAAAAACTGTTGCTGAAAACAGCTGGACAAACTAGAAACGTGGGAGGATTTGACTGCATAGCGCCACTTGCACCATGACTGCATCAGTTGGGATCAGAAAAATTTATCTTAATCACTCACCACCTTAGGTCATCATCAGATTCTCAAAAAAAATATGTCACTGCACAAACAAATCAATGCTAGCTACTCGCTCGACCTGAGTTTACAATGTATCCAATTTCAGTTTGTGTAGTTGTTGGTTTAGCTTTCTGCAACTTTGGAGCAAGTATGGTCTCCCGAGTGGCGCAGTGGTCTAAGGCACTGCATCGCAGTGCTAGCTGTGCCACTAGAGATCCTGGTTCGCGACCGGGAGACCCATGGGCGGCGCACAATTGGTCCAGCGTCGACCAAGGTAGGGGAGGGTTTGGCCGGCAGGGATGTGGGATGTTTCCCACCAGGGGCCAGTATGAAAAAATAAAAATAACATGTATGCATTCACTAACTGTAAGTCGCTCTGGATAAGAGCGTCTGCTAAATGACGTAAATGAAAAATTTCTGCATGTGTAGGCAGGCGCATATTGCGTCATGAATGCAAGGTGTCCAAATATATTTTCCAACTGTCCAGTTATCTGGTTTTAATGTCCATTCTAGAATGCCCTTCTAGCCAATCAGAAATGAGTATTAAACGATGCTGTGGTATAAAGCATATTAATGAATACTAGGTGTTTCATATCACTTGCACATCTAGAAAGCCTAAACAAATGCTTCCAAACTGGCTGTGATTACAGGGCAAAACCAGGTCCCCAGTTTCTGGTCTGGAGCGTGAAGTCACAAGCTCTGCTGGTGTGCTATCCATATGAGAGCGCGGAGTCAACGAGCCTGTCAAGTGGAGTTGGAGGGGCTGACCAATGTCTATGGGGCTGACAGAGGATGACAGAGCGGAGAACAGAGGATGGACATGGGCATGGACATGGACATTTATGCAAATATAATTGAATACATTTTGAATTCCAAACTACATCGTATGTCTGAGGTTATTTTTTATTATGACAAAATGATGCAGTTGCACAAATGATAAAAAATAGTCTACAATCATATAAAAATACAGAATTGAGATAAAATATTTGTATAATATATATATATATAGTAATCCAATCTAGCCTAGCTGAGTTGTGATCAGTTGTTGTGATGATAGCCCATTAACTTTTTATTTTCAGGTGGAAGGATCATTGTCATACGATATCTAGACTAGATAGGGTACTCACGTGCACTTAACTTTGCGCCAATTTGAGTTCGATTTTACAAAGAGAGTCACCATGTCGGCATGTTCTTAATTTATTTTGGTAAGTCAGTCGGAATTCTGATTACCATAGTTAATATTTGCTGTACGTTTTGTTTTCCAATGTTGACCTGGCTAGGTTCAAGGTAACGCTGAGCTTTCAAATTAACATTCTGCTGCAAAGGCTAGCATCAGGTTCATAGACATTAAAACCAGGTTGAATCTCAGGCAGGATGAAAACTACTACATCGACCATGATCCTTTGCTAGTTATGGCTACTTTTACCATGATCCGTAGCGATTTTTTTGGGTGCCATTCAGCCCCATTCAGCAATATGGCACACTTTTAATGTCTATGGGCAAAACAGATCAAATGGACATGGGTAAATAGTCAACCATTAAAAGATTTAACACATGTCAACACTCTGATCTGTTCCCTATATATATTTAATTGTTAGGGAACTACTACCATATTCTCACTTAAATTGGTACAGGACTCTCACTAACTGGTGCAACAAATATAGCCATTTACAAGGCACACCTTAAAATATGTTAATGAGCCAGCGATTCTCCTCCTTCCATAATATTTCTCCACAATGCATCATCATTTACAGTATGCTGCAGTAAATGTATAACAAAACAGCAATACAGTACTTTATTGTTGAATTGTATTGACAATTAAATCAGCTATTGCTAACAGTGAATATTTAATTATATATTACACTATACCAACTAATATTTAGTGTTTTATATCACTTGCACTTTAGGCCTTAACAAAGGCTTCTAAACCAGTTATGGGGAAATTAAGCTTGCTGAAGCGTTGAGGTTTTTCAGCCAATTGTGCCGAAAATGGGTTCATTACTCGAGGCTTTGATGACAGTGTACACTAATGGCACCTGCTGGTCAAAATAATTTAGAGCAGCCAAATTATTACAGATGGCATATCACACTCTGTAGCGCATGCGCAGCGGAACCTTCGCGCTTCTACCAAACCAAGCATGCCTCGGAGCTCCGGTATCAAATGTAACAGCACTACAATCAACCATTTCAGGTTTGAGTCTTGCTGCCACTCTGATTTGTTCCCTATATACATTTAATTGTCAAGGAACCACTACCACATATCACTTAAATTGGTACAAGCACTCTCACTAACGGGTGCAACAAATATAGCCTCTTAAAGACACATCTCAAAATATGTTAATGAGTGAGAAACAATGCACAATGCCATGCACCCACTAATGTTCAAAAGATTTCTGTTCCAAAATTGCGATATGGACCTGTATTCTGAATCACAGTAAATTACTGGCAGCAGGACAAGGTTTGTAGAATTCCTAAAATACAGTATATTACTGTATTCTGTGGGGGTACAGCATGCTCACTCACGCATGCAACAAATATAGCCTTTTACAAGGCACACCTTATGTTAACTAGCCAGAGACTCTTTCCCCGCCCATAACATTTTCTCACAATGCACCATAGTAAATACTGTAAAATACATTTAAGGTCTGAAATTACAGAAAGGTCTTACAGTGTGCTGTAAAACAAATGTACTGTATTTTACAGTGCATTCTACGGTAATCTACTGTATTCAGTGTATACAGTATCATACTGTTGATTTATACACTTAGTTACTGATAAAATTACAAAAATGGCTAACAGTGTAGAGTTGTTGTGACTTCTCATTTCGTTTTGAGTCAGTACCACATAAACATTTTAAGCAATAATTACTTTTCATTGATTTTAGTTCAACATACTAGAAGTATTTTAGTTAAAAATGCCATAAGGTTTACAGTGTAAGCTCACATTCATATAGTAAACAAATACACAGTAGCTTATAGGGCAGGGCTATAATATGGAAGTGTGATTGTCTGACAGTACTCTATACATTTAGGTGATAAATGGCTGCATGAAAACAAAGCTGTTTTATTACAGTGTTGCCCCTGACCACCTAAAGGACTGCTCTAAAGACTGAGTGCTAATAGTCCATCTAGTCTATTATGCTGTAGCAAGCCAGGGCTCTTCTGTCATTCGCCTTTATTTGGCCTCTATGGGACAAACTAAAATAAACAAAATGCATTCATGGAATGAATTGAAATCAACAAAAGGTGGCCATGCTATATGACAGTCAGTGGGGTTTGCAATGACAATAGGCCTCTATAACATTTACCTGCCACAATGTAGCATACAATAAACATCTAGACCATGTAGCCTACTAATACAGTAACAACAATGGACTTGGCCCACTTTAAATATACATTGGTTTAGTTGTTATTCCAAAGTATTCTGAAAAACAACCATTCGACAGACCGACTTCTCAGCAGGACAGTCTTTGGCAAGCATCTCATCATTGCGATCGAGATAGTAATGGCGCTCTATGGACGTCTCCTCCCGACCCACTAAGCCGAGCGCACACCTCTACTGGCTCAGATAACATGCTGGGTCCGTGGTATGATAGCAGCAGGAAGTAGTTTGGGGGGTGGCAGTGCTGTGTTTTTAAATGTTTTATTTAATTTAAAGGGGGTGTGCTGGAAAAATATTTTTGCCCCAGCTACAGATGCTATATAGGTCCGCTAATACAGCACTGTTAAAGGCCCAGTGCACTACTTTTGTGAGAAAAATTAATTATTTAAAAATATATAGATATATACTTCCTGAGGCTATGTGTGGCATAGGCCTATGGCTTCTACTGCAAAATGTATGATAATGTTGCATAATTCAAAATATGAAAATGTATGCACTCACTAACTGTAAGTCGCTCTGGATAAGAGGGTCTGCTAAATGACTAAAAATTTAAAAATGTAAATGTAATTCAACAATTTCTTCGACCTTCTCTAATATATATATCAATGTATAAAACAAACGATTTATCATTCAAGAGATAAATTAACCCACAAGATGCAAAATAAAAATGTAGTGGATGAAATGGTGGTGGGCTAATGGTAGGCTATAACCTATATAGAATCATAAACGTAATGCAAATGGATTTTAACTTACCTTCTCCAGACGGTTTACGAGGGGAATTCCCGCTACATTTTACTGCAGGTGTCGGCGCTGCGCTATCTCTCGCGTGCACGGAGCACCTATTCACTCAAGCAGGCTCCAGGACAGCCAGCTGTCAGTGCGCAACGTGACCGGAACAATTTCAAGCCTTCAGCGCGGGATTGGAAAAAAGATCCTCCAAGGGTCAAGAAAGAGTAGTTACTAGTGACCTTTTTATGTCCATAAATCAGTTAATTCCTCAAACTTTTAACGTTTTCCCTCTCAGTACGCTATCAGCTCCTTGTCTCTCCACAGAGAGTGAAGAATCCCATACATGGATCAGTCAAACGTTCACACATGCACTGCAGCGGGGAGCAGCTTTTGGGAGTTTAGCCACGCATTCCTCATCCAATACGGTCACTATCTGCAGGCAGGAGGGAAATTGAATGTTGTAGTTGAAGAGGGAATGGAATAGAAGAGAGGGAGGAAGGTGTGATGGGTAGCGTTACAAGGAGGACCTGAGATTCCTCACGGGCGAACGCTCCCTTGTAGTAATTCCGTGTGGTTCCCCAAATCCTGAAATATTTTCTGCTCCGTCTCATGTACAGTACAACACTCTATTACACCCCCTCCACCTCCACCCTAGCTCTCAGAGCGGGGATTAACTGTGAGGAGACGATGCAAGAATAACAGGTGCGCTCGAGCATTAAACCGTCGACCTTTTCCTAATCTCTATTCAACACATTGTATTAAGATCTGTTTCCATTTCATTTGGTTATTTTCCTCTATTTCCCCCTGTATTTGCTAGAGGGAAGGGCTCCAGTCAATCAATCACACTGACTTGAACATGAACGGGTATCAGTAGGGTAGAGAAAAACGGAATTACTTTATACAGTACATTGTCTGAATATGTCAGACACTTGAACAAAAAAATGTCAGTCAGTAGCTAGGTTTCCATCCAATTGGCTACAGGTGTTCATGCAAATACTCTAGAATCTGCATAAAGAAAATATGCGCATTTTCCCACCAGCAGTGTTTCCACCATATTTACTTTTTGCGGATAAAAATCAGTGCGTGATGAAGTAGTTCACACATTTTCGCTTACATTTTCATGTACAGAATAAAACCTAAAGTTCAATATGTTTCCATCGTATTTTCAACTGTACCTTTAGTTTTGTCACAAAAACAGCAAATGTGCCTACTCTGGTCTTGGCATGTGCTCTATAACCAACAGCTTGCAGATAGCTTACAGTGCAGGTAGGCTGGGCGGGTAGGCAAGTCTACATGATCACCCGTCATTCAGGGCATTTATTTTACATGTTTTGAGCCCCACATTTGTACCTAAAAAAATAAATGTGCATGTTATTTTGGCATTAATACCTGTCACATATTAGTTTGCAAACAATGTAAAATACAAAAAAATATTGAGTTATTGAGTTAATAAAGCTGCATACAAACATCTTCTCTTTTTTTGCTTTCTTGAGTAAGGCAGCTCGAAAATGCAGGTGTTTCAGCCTAGCTCAGTGCTTTCTGTGGTGGTGGGGCACCCAGCAGAAAATACGGAGGGTAGGGGTTGGTAAAATTCTCTAGTTGCGCCGTGATTGGGTAATGTTCTCTAGTTGCGCTGTGATTGGCTCATGGGGACACTACTTCACCGCTGAATCTAAGGGTAGAGCTCGAAAATTCAAGCCCCTTGGGTGCTGCCATAGAGTTACATTAGAAGTGCCCATCCAAGAAGGCTCAAGGTCATTGGCCACAGATAAAATGACTTCAAATCACGTTATATCTACAGTAGCTTTGATTGGACTGATCATGTCATCATCATACTTTCAAAAGCTTAGCTAGCAGTCATCATCATGAACCAAGTCGACAATCTACTGGCAAATTCTTTTTAAACCTTGTCATATGAAGATAAATAATGAAGAGAAATTATAGATAAAACGTATTGGTGCTCATTGGCCATTGGACATAAACATTACACAACAAGTTGGAAATCGCAAATTCAACAATGAGTGGTTAACTGCAAGCATTGCAAAGCAATCACTAGCCTGCTATTCAGTGGTGTGGCTGTTTGGTCCCAAGTCTGGGATGAAGGGTCTCTTTTCCAAGTTAAAATGATAAATATTCAACATTGGCCATGCTGTCAATCCAACATGATTTCTGCAACACTCAAAACAACTGTTAACTGCGAACTGGGAAATCTGACTTCAGTGAGTTCAAGACAACTGGGAACTCTGGAAAAAACAAGCTCAGACTGGGAAAATACGTTTTTAAACAGTCATCCAACTCGGAATTGTAAGTCGGGAACTCGGGCCTCTTTCTAAAGCTACTGACCTAAAGATCACTGACATCATCATGATTTGACCTTGTTTTTTTTCAGAATTCCCAGTTGTCTTGAAAGCGCCATAAATCCAGAGAATGCCAGACTTTTATGAAAAAGTTTGATGACATAATTTGCCAACGAAGGACTGCTGCGACACCTTCCTGTTCAAGTGAGCACAGCACAACAAGGTGAGTCCAAGAATGTATTGTATGCTGCTGCATAAATGATGTAATATGCCAGGGAGATATGTATACTGTAGCTAAGAAAGTAATACTAAGTGTATGTTGTGTAGTAAGCTGTTAGTAGCCCAAGTGCCTCACCCTAATAATTTGGTCTATTTTCCCCTCTTAATTTCGCATAGTGACTTGGTGGTGCACATGTAGCCTATAACCTGTTTTAGAGAAATGTAATAATTGAATATTGTAAGAGCTTTCATTGTCTGCTTATATGCCCCCTTTATTTATCCTACGGTTCTGACTTGGTGTACATTTACATTTACGTCATTTAGCAGACGTTCTTATCCAGAGCGACTTACAAATAGGTGCATTCACCTTATAGCCAGTGGGATGACCACTTCACAATGTTATTTTTTTAATTTTTTAATTTTTATTTATATATTATTTTTTATTTTATCATTTTTTATTTATTTCATTATTATTTTTTATTTATTTTTTATATATATTTTTTGGGGGGGGTTGGGGATTGGGTTGGGGTAAGGAGGGGGTAGAAGGATTACTTTATCCTATCCCAGGTATTCCTTAAAGAGGTGGGGTTTCAAATGTCTCCAGAAGGTGGTGAGTGACTCCACTGTCCTGGCGTCGTGAGGGAGCTTGTTCCACCATTGGGGTGCCAGAGCAGCGAACAGTTTTGACTGGGCTGAGCGGGAACTATGCTTCCGCAGAGGTAGGGGAGCCAGCAGGCCAGGGAGAACACTGTAAGAACAGCCCATGTTCTGAATTCTGTTGCTGTACATTTCAAAAGTGCTGAACAAATAGTTATATTGACTACGTCCACCCTAGCTCGCTCATTAATGTCTTAATCGAAATTACGGATTGCCTCTTATCCGCTTGTCGTCCCCTTATGCCATAGTTTGTACATCTCAATTGTCAGTAGAAACCACATTTGTTTAAGCAAGTCAGCCATATCAGCGATGTTTTTTAAAAAGGCAGTAAATGAGGCTGAATGAACTGTTTCGCTGCCAGACAAGGCTCCACTGATAACCAGGTGTAGTAGTTGTAAGGTGTTGGGACTACTGTTGGGCCTCTGCTGTTGAGACAGCTTTATGTAGACCCTAACCGTTTCTGGGCACCGTTTGTCACGTTAGAGTGCAATTCATGTATTGTTTAGTGTTGTGTTGTGTAGTGGCTTTGCTGGCAAGCATCCCCCATTTTTTTGTTTTGTTTGTCCCACCAAGATTTACATGCTAAAATCGCCACTGGATGAGATTATTCTGGATAAAATCCGTAATATTTTTATTTGTCAAATGGGAGTCAAGCATAGATCATCATGTCACCAGAATAAGACCCTCGATATTTATTGGAAAGGAGCATCAAGATCATAGTGCACTTTCACCACCCTGTGAAGTTCATCATAATTTATTTAATCTGTATTCTAATAAACTGCATGGTATCATCGCGTGACTCCAAGTTTACTTTGATATGATGGTTATTATATTAATATTTTTGCATAATGGCGTTTCCACCGCCATTTCTTCCATAAGTAATTTTACTGACAAAAAAAGATTCCACCAGTTTCATACAATTTTATAAATGCTGACAGATAATTATCCATAATAATCTCATCATATAGCCTAGACTAGACAACCCGCACAGTTTACCCACACTATGGCCCCGTGTAGCTCAATTGGTAGAGCATGGCGTTTGCGACGCCAGGGTTATGGGTTCGATACCCACGGGGGGCCAGTATGAAAAATGTATACACTCACTAACTGTAGGTCGCTCTGGATAAGAGTGTCTGCTAAATGACTAAAATGTAGAGTGCAGGTGCCAAGACCAGAGTAGGCACATTTGCTATTTGACTCAATCGTTTTTGTGACAAAACTATCGGTAGAGTTGAAAATGCGATGGAAACACATTCAACTTTAGATTTTTATTCGGTACATGAAACCCTAAGCCAACAAGTACATTGTGTGTGCACTACCTCATCACGCACTGATTTTTATCAGCAACAAGGCCATTTGGTGGAAACATAGTGTGACGAGGTGTGAATAAAGGAGTCAGGCGCAGGAGGTAAAACACTGAAGTCCAGAGATTATTCCGTTTACATAAATAAAACGCACCCAGCCTCAAAACGAAACTATCACAAAGGAAATATTCCACCTTGGCAAACAAATGGAAGAGTAGCTCAACCAAGCTACTCGCTCTCACAATGAAACAATCACTCACAAAGACAAGGGGAACAGAGGGAACACTTATACACATACTAATTAGGGGAATGAGCACCAGGTGTGTATGTTTGACAAGACAAGACATGACAAGTGGAGTGATGAGAATGGGATTGGCAGTAGCTAGTAAGCCGGTGACGACGAACGCCGAAACCCGAACAAGGAGGGGAGGCAGCCTCGGCGGAAGTCGTGACACATAGGCTACCACTGGCGGGAAAATGCACATATTTTCTTTATGTGGATTATACAATATTCGCATGAATATCTGTCGCCAATTGCATGGAAAAACTACTGTCAATCCATATCCGACTATTTCAATCTCAACATGTAAGAGGGTGAGACGTTAACCCAAATAAATTATGAGATGTGTCAACGTGTCAGAGGGATGAATAAGGTGAAAGGTAAAATAGGTGACATACAAAGGGGAGAAGGCATGGGGATTAGGTTTGTATGTGAATCTGTCAAGATGACCTTGAACAAACATATGAATTTACAGTGCATTCGGAAAGTATTCAGACCCCTTGACTTTTTCGACATTTTGTTAAATTACAGCCTTATTCTAAAATGGATTAAATCGTTTTTCCCCTCATCAATCTACACACAATACCCCAAAATGACAAAGCAAAAACAGGTTTGTAGACATTTCTGCACATATACACTACCATTCAAAAGTTTGGGGTCACTTAGACATTTCCTTGTTTTTTGAAAGAAAAGCAATTTTTTGTCCATTAAAATAACATCAAATTGATCAAAAATACAGTGTAGACATTGTTAATGTTGTAAATGGCTATTGTAGCTGGAAATGGCTGATTTTTAATGGAATATCTACATAGGCATACAGATGCCCATTATCTGCAACATCAGTCCTGTGTTCCAATGGCACGTTGTGTTTGCTAATCCAAGTTTATAATTTTAAAAGGCTAATTTTGCAATTATGTTAGCACAGCTGAAAACTGTTGTGCTGATTAAAGAAGCAATAAAACTGGCCTTCTTGAGACTAGTTGAATATCTGGCGCATCAGCAATTGTGGGTTCGATTACAGAATCAAAATGGCCAGAAGCAAATAACTTTTCATCAGTCTATTCTTGTTCTGAGAAATGAAGGCTATTCCATGCGAGAAATTGCCAAGAAATTGAAGATCTCGTACAACGCTGTGTACTACTCCCTTCACAGAACAGCGCAAACTGGCTCTAACCAGAATAGAAAGGGGA
This sequence comes from Coregonus lavaretus, assembly GCF_964263955.1. NCBI lineage: Eukaryota > Metazoa > Chordata > Actinopteri > Salmoniformes > Salmonidae > Coregonus > Coregonus lavaretus. The sequence continues at coordinate 32,583,069 of NC_139999.1, forward strand.
GTGGGAGGTCCTGGTGCACAACTGAGCAAGAGGACAAATACATTAGAGTGTCTAGTTTGAGAAACAGACGCCTCACAGGTCCTCAACTGGCAGCTTAATTAAATAGTACCAACAAAACACCAGTCTCAACGTCAACAGTGAAGAGGCGACTCCGGGATGCAAAGAAAAAGCCATATCTCAGACTGGCCAATAAAAAGAAAAGATTAAGATGGGCAAAAGAACAGACACTGGACAGAGGAAGATTGGAAAAAAAGTGTTATGGACAGACGGATCGAAGTTTGAGGTGTTCGGATCACAAAGAATAACATTTGTGAGACACAGACCAAATGAAAATATGCTGGAGGAGTGCTTGATGACATCTGTTAAGCATGGTGGAGGCAATGTGATGGTCTGGAGGTGCTTTGGTGGTGGTAAAGTGGGAGATTGGTACAGGGTAAAAGGGATCTTGAAGAAGGAAGGCTATCACTCCATTTTGCAACGCCAAGCCATACCCTGTGGACGGCGCTTGATTGGAGCCAATTTCCACCTACAACAGGACAATGACCCAAAGCACAGCTCCAAACTATGCAATAACTATTTAGGGAAGAAGCAGTCAGTTGGTATTCTGTCTATAATGGAGTGGCCAGCACAGTCACCGGATCTCAACCCTATTGAGCTGTTGTGGGAGCAGCTTGACCGTATGGTACGTAAGAAGTGCCCATCAAGCCAATCCAACTTGTGGGAGGTGCTTCAGGAAGCATGGGGTGAAATCTCTTCAGATTACCTCAACAAATTGACAACTAGAATGCCAAAGGTCTGCAAGGCTGTAATTGCTGCAAATGGAGGATTCTTTGACGAAAGCAAAGATTGAAGGACCCAATTCTTTTTCTATTAAAAATCATTATTTCTAACCTTGTCAATGACTACATTTCCTACGCATTTTGCTATATTTCCTATTCAAACTCATTTCCTGTATGTTTTCATGGAAAACAAGGACATTTCTAAGTGACCCCAAACTTTTGAACGGTAGTGTATATATATATTTTAAAAACTACATAAATATTACATTTACATAAGTATTCAGACCCTTTACTTTGTTGAAGCACCTTTGGCAGCGATTACAGCATTGAGTCTTCTTTGGTATGATTTTACAAGCTTGGCACGTCTGTATTTGGGGAGTTTCTCCCATTCTTCTCTGCAGAGACTCTCAAGCTCTGTCAGGTTGGATGGGGAGCGTCGCTGCACAGCTATTTTCAGGTCTCTCTAGAGATGTTAGATCGGGTTCAAGTCCGGGCTCTGGCTGGGCCACTCAAGGACATTCTGAGACTTGTCCCGAAGCCACTCCTGCGTTGTTTTGGCTGTGTGCTTAGGGTCGTTGTGCTGTTGGAAGGTGAACCTTCACCCCAGTCTGAGGTCCTGAGTGCTCTGGAGCAGGTTTTCATCAAGGATCTATCTGTACTTTGCTACGTTCATCTTTCCCTTGACCCTGACTAGTCTCAGGACCGAGTTTGGGAAACCCTGTGCTAAATGTGTATGCATGAAAATGAACATACCAAAATGAACTGCAAAGCAGACTGGGTGTTATTGGCCTTGTGTTGGGCAGAGCTCATTAGAATAATACTCAGCATGCTTTGCAAATGTCAATTTTTATATATACAATTATATTTAATTAATTTAGCAGATGCTCTTATCACACCATAGTGCCATCAGACTTCTGATACCATTGCAGGATGAGAGGGGCCCACAAAATTGTGAACCGCTATAAAAAATTAAAGTCAATACTTTGTAGAGCCACCTTTTGCAGCAATTACAGCTGCAAGTCTCTTGGGGTATGTCTCTATAAGCTTGGCACATCTAGCCACTGGGATTTTTGCCCATTTTTCAAGGCAAAACTGCTCCAGCTCCTTCAAGTTGGATGGGTTCTGCTGTTGTACAGCAATCTTTAAGTCATACCACAGATTCTCAATTGGATTGAGGTCTGGGCTTTGACTAGGCCATTCCAAGACATTTAAATGTTTCCCCTTAAACCACTCAAGTGTTGCTTTAGCAGTATGCTTAGGGTCATTGTCCTGCTGGAAGGTGAACCTCCATCCCAGTCTCAAATCTCTGGAAGACTGAAACAGGTTTCCCTCAAGAATTTCCCTATATTTAGCGCCATCCATCATTCCTTCAATTCTGACCAGTTTCCCAGTCCCTGCCGATGAAAAACATCCCCACAGCATGATGCTGCCACCACCATGCTTCACTGTGGGGATGGTGTTCTCGGGTGATGAGAGGTGTTGGGTTTGCGCCAGACATAGAGTTTTCCTTGATGGCCAAAAAGCTCAATTTAGTCTCATCTGACGAGAGTACCTTCTTCCATATGCTTGGGGAGTCTCCCACATGCGTTTTGGCAAACACCAAACGTGTTTGCTTATTTCTTTCTTTAAGCAATGGCTTTTTTCTGGCCACTCCTCCATAAAGCCCAGCTCTGTGGAGTACACAGCTTAATGTGGTCCTATGGATAGATACTCCAATCTCCACTGTGGAATTTTGCAGCTCCTTCAGGGTTATCTTTGGTCTCTTTGTTGCCTCTCTGATTAATGCCCTCCTTGCCTGGTCTGTGACATTTGGTGGGCGGCCCTCTCTTGGCAGGTTTGTTGTGGTGCCATATTCTTATCATTTTTTAATAATGCATTTAATGGTGCTCCGTGGGATGATCAAAGTTTCTGATATTTTTTTATAACCCAACCCTGATCTGTACTTCTCCACAACTTTGTCCCTGACCTGTTTGGAGAGCTCCTTGGTCTTCATGGTGGCGCTTGCTAAGTGGTGTTGCAGACTCTGGGGCCTTTCAGAACAGGTGTATATATACTGAGATCATGTGACAGATCATGTGACACAGATTGCACACAGGTGGACTTTATTTAACTAATTATGTGACTTCTGAAGGTAATTGGTTGCACCAGATTTTATTTAGGGGCTTCATAGCAAGGGGGGTGAATACATATGCACGCAGCACTTTTCCGCTATTGATTAGTAAAATAAAAATTTAAACAAGTATTTTTTTTCATTTCACTTCACCAATTTGGACTATTTTGTGTATGTCCAATACATGAAATCCAAATAAAAATCAATTTAAATTACAGGTTGTAATGCAACAAAATAGGAAAAATGCCAAGGGGGATGAATACTTTTGCAAGGCACTGTATATATAAATGCCTGGATTTTTTCAATTTCAGTGAGTTTCTTATTCAATTGGTAAAAGTAATGTATAGCAACCCCAGGTGTAAAATAGTAAATAGCAGCTAATTCTCAGAGTTTTCAACTGTCAAGAGGATTTAAATGACGGTGTCCGCTATCACCATATTTATTTGTTATGGCCATCGAAATGCTAGCTATTAACATCAGATCATTAACAACATTAGAGGATTAGAAATCCAAGGCTTAAAATCCAAGATGTCCATGTATGCCAATGACTCAAGTTTTATGTTAAGTCCACAAGCTAGATCCCTGCAATGTCTCATTGAAGATCTATATAACTTTTCTGGCCTCTGGACTAAAACCTAATTATGATAGCTCAACTGGTAGAGCACGGCGCTTGTAACGCCAAGGTAGTGGGTTCGATCCCCGGGACCACCCATACATGAAAAATGTATGCACGCATGATTGTAAGTCGCTTTGGATAAAAGCGTCTGCTAAATGGCATATTATATTATAAATACCTATATTATGGCAGCCATTTTGGATTTTTGCAATAACTCTATTCCTGGTTAAATTAGAACGGGCACCCCTTCTGGGATCTTTTCATGTCACCTGAAGAATGTTTGTACCAAATTTCATGCTTTAATCCACCACGTAATGTTTTTTTCACTAAGGCCCCAGACTATCTCCTCTCGCTCTCTCTCTCCCTGATGAAGTATACTTTTGCTCTTTAATTTAAATGCCAAGTATATGTACCTATGGGTTTATTCGATCCCCGGGACCACCCATACACAAAAATGTATGCACGCATGACTGTAAGTCGCTTTGGATGAAAGCGTCTGCTAAATGGCATATTATTATTATTATTATTATAAGTGTACCATATTATGTATTGGATCTTTAAAATACACAACTTTTACATTACCCTGCAGTTTACCTATAACATGGGCTGACGGTGACGTAGACATACTTGGTATTCATATCACAAAAGATATAAATGAGCTCTCCACAATGAATTTCAATAGAAAACTAGTAAAAATAGACAAGATCCTGCAAACATGGAGAGGTAAATACCTGTCTATTTACAGAAAAAAATTACACTGATTAACTCCTTAGTCATATCTAAGTTTACTCACTTACTTATGGGGTTGCCTAATCCTGATGATTTGTTGAATGTAATGTAAATGTTGAGCGGCTTCACTGCAGGTAGATTGTATGTTTTAAAATTCAATAAAAATGTATAATAAATAAAAGGAGCTAGATGAGTTATCACACAAAGACAATAGAAAATAATTATTGAATTGATACTAATAAAACTATCTACTCAAATAAATTGCATTCAGGAGGAGTGGATGAGTTTTTCTGAAGATGACTGATCTTTCCCCCTGAGGCTTTATTTACTTTTTCACAAACTACTAAAATATTAGTCCCAGGCACCTAGTCAATAAAGCCATTGTGAATTAGATTAGGATGTGCTTAAGCTCTGATTTACCATACATTCAGCCCCAGCTTGCATCGCCCTTGAAGGCTGAAATGCAGCGTGAGGCTGACCTTATTAGTGCCGCAGAGAGATCAGCTGGAGTGGATAACAAAACTGAGACTCTGCCATTTAAAATGCCACAACACTGCTACACGTCACCCAGCGACTCAGACATACATACTCCCTAAATAAAATGCATTGACACGGATGGAGTGGGGAAAAAATTGAAAAATTACAGAGAGGGAGATAGTATGGAGAGTAAGAAGAAACAGAGAAGAAGAGAGGGATATCTGTCAAGGCGTGCTGTAGGTGCAGTGGCGGAATCAAACGCAGGACGCAGACGGATAATCCAACAGACTTGTATTAAGCCGAAACACGGAAAACGGACAACACTTGCCCGAAGGCGAAATACGCACGAAGGCGAAAAAGAAACAAAACAGCGCACAAACAGGTGCGTAAACTCCAGCGCAGTGGAGAGAAGCTCAACCGAGCGGAAACACGTCTGACACAATCAATAATACACAACACCTGACAAACACAACGGGAACTAAATAGGACACTAATGACACTAAATGAAAACAGGTGTGACAACACTCAGACAAAAGCAAACGAACATGAAACATACAACGGTGGCAGCTAGTATTCCGGAGACAACGAACGCCGAAGCCTGCCCGAACAAGGGAGAGAGGCAGCCTCGGCCGAAACCGTGACAGTACCCCCCCCTTGACGCGCGGCTCCAGACGTGCGCTGACTCCGGCCTCGGGGACGACCCGGAGGACGCGGAGCCGGGCGCGTCGGGTGCCCACGATGGAATTCCGTCAGGAGAGACGGGTCCAAAATGTCTCTCCTCGGCACCCAGCACTGCTCCTCCGGACCGTACCCCTCCCACTCCACTAGATACTGGAGACCCCCCATCCGACGTCTCGAATCCAAGATGGACCTCACGGAGTACGCCGGTGCCCCCTCGATGTCCAATGGGGGCGGAGGAGTCTCCCTGATCTCACTGTCTTGGAGTGGGCCAGCTACCACCGGCCTGAGAAGGGACACATGGAACGAGGGGTTAATACTTTTATATTCAACAGGTAGCTGTAATTTATAACACACCTCGTTCAACCTTCCCAGGACTTTAAATGGCCCTACAAACCGCCGACCCAGTTTCCGACAGGGCAGGCGGAGGGGCAGGTTCCTGGTAGAGAGCCAGACTCGTTCACCAGGTGCGTACACCGGTCCCTCACTGCGGTGGAGATCAGCGCTCGCCTTATGACGTCGGAGGGCCCGCTGCAGGTGGACGTGTGCAGCGTTCCATGTCTCCTCCGAGCGCCTCGCCCACTCATCCACCGCAGGAGCCTCGATCTGGCTCTGCTGCCAGGGTGCCAGAACCGGCTGGTAACCTAACACACATTGGAAAGGGGTTAGGTTAGTGGAGGAATGGCGTAGGGAATTCTGGGCCATTTCGGCCCAGGGAACGTACCTTGCCCACTCCTCCGGCCGGTCCTGGCAGTATGTTCTAAGAAACCTGCCCACATCCTGGTTTACACGTTCCACCTGCCCATTACTCTCCGGGTGGTAACCCGAGGTGAGGCTCACCGAGACCCCCAACCGCTCCATAAAGGCCCTCCAGACTCTGGAGGTAAATTGGGGACCCCGATCAGACACAATATCCTCGGGTACCCCGTAGTGCCGGAACACATGGGTGAATAGGGCTTCGGCAGTTTGCAGGGCGGTAGGAAGGCCCGGCATGGGGAGCAAACGACAGGCCTTAGAAAACCGGTCCACAACGACCAGTATAGTGGTATTCCCCTGTGAAGGAGGAAGGTCAGTAAGGAAATCCACCGAGAGGTGGGACCATGGTCGTTGTGGCACGGGCAGGGGTAGTAACTTACCCCTAGGCAGATGTCTAGGCGCCTTACACTGGGCGCACACCGAGCAGGAGGAAACATGAACCCTCACATCCCTTGCCAACGTGGGCCACCAGTACTTGGCACTAAGACAGTGCACTGTCCGGCCGATACCCGGATGTCCAGAGGAGGGTGACGTGTGAGCCCAATAGATCAATCGATCCCGAACCTCGAGCGGAACGTACTTCCGACCCTCCGGGCACTGTGGTGGACTAGGGTCGGTGCGTAACGCCCGCTCGAGTTCAGCATCGACCTCCCACACTACCGGTGCCACCAGACACGACTCCGGCAGTATGGGAGTGGGCTCCACGGACCTCTCCTCCGTGTCATACCGCCGAGACAGCGCATCTGCCTTACCATTCTGTGACCCAGGGATGTACATGATCTTAAAAGTAAACCTGGTCAAGAACATATTCCATCTTGCCTGGCGAGGGTTCAACCTCCTCGCTGCCCGGATGTACTCCAGGTTACGGTGGTCCGTCAAAATGAGGAAAGGGTGTTGAGCCCCCTCAAGCCAGTGCCTCCACACCTTTAGGGCCTGTACCACGGCTAACAGCTCCCTGTCCCCTACGTCATAGTTCCGCTCCGCCGGACTGAGCTTCTTAGAATAAAAGGCACAGGGGCGGAGTTTAGGTGGCGCGCCAGACCGTTGTGAAAGCACGGCTCCTAGACCGGCCTCTGACGCGTCCACCTCTACCTGGAACGGCAAAGAGGGATCCGGATGCGCCAGCACCGGGGCCGAGGTAAACAGGTCCTTCAGCCTCCCAAACGCCCTGTCCGCCTCGGCCGACCACTGCAGACGCACCGGACCCCCCTTCAAAAGAGACGTGATGGGAGCTGCCACCTGTCCAAAACCCCGGATAAACCTCCGGTAGTAATTCGCAAACCCCAAAAACTGCTGCACCTCCTTCACAGTGGTTGGTGTTTGCCAATTACACACGGCCGACACCCGGTCTACCTCCATCTTCACCCCTGACGCAGACAACTGATACCCCAAAAAGGAGACCGACTCCTGGAAAAACAGACACTTCTCTGCCTTCACATACAGGTCGTGCTCCACCAGCCTCCGCAACACTCTACGCACCAGGGCCACATGCTCGACACGGGTAGGCGAGTACACGAGAATGTCATCAATGTACACAACCACGCCCTGCCCCTGCATGTCCCTGAAGATCTCATCCACGAATGATTGGAAAACTGACGGAGCGTTCATCAACCCGTATGGCATGACCAGATACTCGTAATGGCCCGAGGTGGTACTAAAGGCTGTCTTCCATTCATCGCCCCCCCTGATGCGCACCAAGTTGTACGCGCTCCTGAGATCTAATTTAGTGAAGAAACGCGCCCCATGCAACGACTCAGTCATGGTCGCAATCAGCGGGAGTGGATAACTGTACTTCACCGTAATCTGATTGAGACCACGGTAATCGATGCACGGGCGCAAACCACCATCCTTTTTCTTCACAAAAAAGAAACTCGAGGACGCAGGGGAAGTGGAAGGCCGTATGTATCCTTGTCTCAGAGATTCTTCTATGTAAGTCTCCATAGCTTTCTTCTCCTCTTGAGACAGAGGATACACATGGCTCCGTGGGAGCGCAGCTCCTGCCTGGAGGTCTATCGCACAATCTCCCTGCCTATGGGGCGGCAACTGCGTCGCCCTCGCCTTACTAAACGCAATAGCCAAATCCCCATACTCAGGGGGAACGTGCAATGCGGGCACCTGGTTTGGACTCTCCACCGAGGTAGCCCCTACGGAAACGCCCAAACATCTACCCACACACTGAGCAGACCACTCCATCAGAGCCCTCTCCTGCCACGAAATGGATGGGTTATGGGTACTCAACCAGGGCATGCCCAGCACCACCGGATACGCAGGAGAGTCAATCAGAAATAGCTGAATCATCTCCTGATGACCCCCCTGCGCACACATCCTAAGTGGCGCCGTGACCTCCCTGATCAAGCCCGTACCCAACGGACGGCTATCTAGGGCATGAACGGGGAAAGGAACATCAACAGGAAGAAGGGGAATCCCTAACGCTAAACAAAACTTTTTATCAATAAAATTCCCAGCCGCGCCTGAATCTACCAGCGCCTTATGCTGGGAATGAGATGCTACCTGTGGAAAACGCACAGGCATACAAAAATGTGCAACAGAGAGCTCTGGGTGAGTGGGGCGCCTACTCACCTGGAGGGAATCCCCAGTGCGGGACCTGTCGTCCTCTCCCCTAGGAGGCCATCCCCAGCCTCGGATGGTGGTGATCACCTCCTGCAGTGCGGTCCCCATCTGCAGGATCTGGTCCCCTTGCTCCCGGACCCTGTCCTCCAGAGTCGCCTGGGCTGCTGCGGCTCCTGCTGATTCCATTGTGGTGTATTATTCTGTCAAGGCGTGCTGTAGGTGCAGTGGCGGAATCAAACGCAGGACGCAGACGGATAATCCAACAGACTTGTATTAAGCCGAAACACGGCAAACGGACAACACTTGCCCGAAGGCGAAATACGCACGAAGGCGAAAAAGAAACAAAACAGCGCACAAACAGGTGCGTAAACTCCAGCGCAGTGGAGAGAAGCTCAACCGAGCGGAAACACGTCTGACACAATCAATAATACACAACACCTGACAAACACAACGGGAACTAAATAGGACACTAATGACACTAAATGAAAACAGGTGTGACAACACTCAGACAAAAGCAAACGAACATGAAACATACAACGGTGGCAGCTAGTATTCCGGAGACAACGAACGCCGAAGCCTGCCCGAACAAGGGAGAGAGGCAGCCTCGGCCGAAACCGTGACAATATCTTTCCATGGGCCAGTGTCAGAGATCGTAGTGCTGCATGGCATCAGAGATAGGCAGTGACCTCAAACTGTCCTTTTATTCAACAGGGGGTTGAGTGAAAAAGCACATCAATCGCCCCATCAAACGTTGTGACCCTGAAGAGAGATAGAAAGTAAGATAAAAGACAGACATTTGTGTGAAAGGTGAAAAGAGAACAGAAGAGGAGAATGAAACGCATGTCAGTGAGCCTTTTGAGCCATTGTGGGCCTTGAGTTACAGTCTGGGGCTAGTCAAGAGAGGGACACAACAGACGGAGAGGATTATGGGACAAGTGGATTGGTGGAGTGGATAAGACGGACAATAAAAGAGAGAGAGAAAGAGAGAGAAAATAAGTGATGTGAGTGATGGAAGGGAAGGGTTTGATCAGAGCTAGAGCCAATTAGGACATAGAATCATTGATGAGGAGATCTAAATTTACCTTCCGTACATTTAAAGGAGAGAAAATTAGGGATAGAGAGGAAGAGAGGAAGCTCTTTAAATGCCACCCCTGAAGTGTGTTTGTAGAAGCTAATGGGGCCTCTGGCACAGGGGGAAGTGACAGCCTGCTTCATATCATGTCATTACCCCACTGTACATCAGTAATTCATGAAGATTTAGGCTGGAATTTAATCAAACATACCATAGCATGTTTACACAGTGTCTTTGTTTGAGACCTTACTACTGACAATGCACACAAAGTTCTTATTCTGAAAACTGGAAGCATCTACAGGTACCTGTGAGGGGAGTCTATCTGGCTGTAGTAGGTTTTTAGTACACCTAAAAACCATTCTATAATTGTATTTGACGATAAGAAAAAGAGCTACTGTGTAGCAAATACTGCCCAAATCGAGATCTCAACCTATACACTTAAGGAAACAAGGTCCATTTCACAATGTTTGAGCATATGGGTTTATAAATCAGTGTTTGTTGGTTATCGTGCACCAGGCAGCTATTCTGTCTCTCTGTGTGTGTGCACTGTTTGTTTACTTGCCATTGTGGTTTTCACATGTCTAATGGGCTGTGAAATTAGTTTCTTCTGTGAATACAATGATGCTTAGAGACCAACTCTGGCCCTAAGGCAGCCCTCAATATCACATTTTGGAGGGGCATCATGTCAAATGATGGAAGCATCAACTGAAAGATATAACCACTGGCCAAGCCATTTCACAGAGGGCCGATAGTCCATCCTGTAGTGTTGGCCTAACTATGTAATCAGTTCAAATGTGTGTGTGTCAGTGTATATAAGCGTGTGTGTGCATGGTCTATACCAGTGTTTCCCAACTCAAGTCCTCGAGTACTCCCAACGGCATACATTTTTGTTGTGGCCCCGGACAAGCAAACCTGATTCAACTTGTCAACTAATTATCAAGCCCTCAATGAGTTGAATCAGGTGAGGGGCTACAACAAAAATGTGTGCTCTTGGAGGTACTGGAGGATGGGAGTTGGGAAACACTGGTCAATACAATGGTGCCTAAATGTACACTTGGGTACATGTGGCTGTGTGTGTACATGCCTGTGTGAGGGAGGCTATGTGTGAAGTCTAGACAGCTTTCATTCCACAGCACCATAGAGGGCATCCAGTGACAGATAGAGGATGAGAAGCGCATTGACTGTCACTGCAATCCCTACTTTCCCTACTCCACCCTCCCCAGTATGTTCTCCCAGGATGCCAGTGACCCATGTACCTATATCTGTCAGCTCAGATTCTATGGGATGCCACCAAAGGTTTTATAAAAAATAATGCAACTTCATTTGCATCTGGGTTGAATAAATCACAATTAAAGAAGATATCAGAATTGGAAATGTTAACTGCGTTAGAGCCTTCTCAACAAACACTCTTTTCAGACCAGGTAGCTATTACTCTTTCCAAAGTCAAGACTGAACTTAAAGGAAAGTTTCACCCATTTTGAGTGTAATATTGTTTTTGTGCATCTCTGAGTGATGTTCTATCGATTCCCTGGGTCATTTCATGTTTTCATGTGTATCTGAGTTATTGGCGTTCAAGCAGGCAGAAATCTGGCTGGTATGACGTAGCACCGTGATAAAGTCGCTCTCACTACACTGGAAGTCAATAGGAATACGACTTTTAGATCGAGAAAACGTCTATCATACATGTCAGATTTCAATACTGGCCGATGTCATAACTCGGGAGGATGTCTTCTCTCGAATGAGCCATTGATCATAATTTTGCGATGTTCCTACCTCGAGAAATGTGTAATTTAACGGAGGGTCCAGCAACTTTTTTTCCTATTTGTCTGCCTCTTTAGTCCAGGGTGCATTGCAAGGTGTTGTTGCCAGATATATTATAGAAAGGAGATAGGAATCCAATGAATTAAGGAATGTATAACGCCCCACCCAGCAGACTGTCAACCAATCGCGTTCACATTGTCATGCTGCTTCACGCCATTTAACAGAACACTCAAATCAATTAAATCCGACATCAGTAGATGGAATAATATCCCACTCTCCTTCTTGTTAAAATAGCCCTTACACAGCCTGGAGGTGTGTTGGGTCATTGTCCTGTTGAAAAACAAATGATAGTCCCACTAAAACCAAACCAGATGGGATGGCGTATCGCTGCAGAATGCTGTGGTAGCCATGCTGGTTAAGTGTGCCTTGAATTCTAAATAAATCACAGGCAGTGTCACCAGCAAAGCACCCCCACACCATAACACCTCCTCCTCCATGCTTTGTGGTGGGAAATAAACATGCAGAGATAATCTGTTCACCCTCACCTCGTCTCACAAAGACACGCGGTTGGAACCAAAAATCTCCAATTTGGACTCTAGACCAAAGGACAAATTTCCACCAGTCTGTACTGCACTTTTAAATGTTGGTGGGGGCAATTAGCATATTTGGGGGCATGGTCTAAAATATGTTGTATTTGTGCCAACCAATCAGTCTGAATGTTTTACCAGTTTAAGTGGTTTTATTGTTGTTTTGATCAAGTTTGAGCATCTCTTTTGAAGTTGTCAATTCTATAACATTTGTAAGAGCTGTTTCCAAGGAAGTTTGTAACTTACTGTTCACTATAATTTACTGTACTAATCCATCACACTCAGTGACCTGATCATATGGTAGGGAACTGAGTATTACAATAACATTATTTCACTATTTCTGGGTTCATGCACTTACAGCAGTCTTTAACAAGGCTGCAAAACTGAGAACAGAATACCTCAGATCATATTAACTGGGATGACATTCTCTCTCATGGGAGACCAAAAATAGTTAGTATAAAGCCACGCCTCCAACAAGATACACCCGCAATCTTTTCATAGGCTACCACTGCTACATTATGCTGCCAATCAGCAAGTGATGCGCATGTTGTCAACAGAAGAGTCAGCGAAGGCACAGTAGGTTACTGGCAATGATTGCTAGGGGCAGCAAGTGTCCCGTAGGTTACTTGCAATGTTTTACCATTAAATTACTGTGAATTTGATAATAACTTACTAACTAGTAGTTTCCAGGTAAATTGCCAAACACTTACTGGAAAATGCACTATAACCTCAATGGAGGTTGACTAACGTTACTTTACCAGTTGAACAAAAAGTTTTAAATTACAGACAAAACAAAACATGATAACTTCTGTTAACAGGGAGGCCACTGTCCTCCCTCCACTCTTTCATCATTTGTGTTTTAATCCACTCAAACATTTACTGTTTATACTATAACCAATCTCCGTTAGATATTCACTATTTGCTTCACACTCATTTTATTGGTTATTAATCTTGTCCTTTAAAGTCCAAGAATTAACAATCCACGCTCTCCTCATTCACACTTATTCAAATCAAATCAAATCAGATTTTATTTGTCACATACTCGTGTTTAGCAGTTATTGCGGGTGTAGCGAAATGCTTGCGCTTCTAGCTCCGACAGTGCAGTAATATTTAACAAGTAATATCTAACAATTTCACAACATATACCCAATACACACAAATCTAAGTAAGGAATGGAATTAAGAATATATACATATATGGACAAGCAATGACAAAGCGGCATGGACTAAGATACAGTAGAATATTATAGAATACAGTATATACATATGAGATGAGTAATGCAAGATATGTAAACATTATTAAAGTGACTAGTGTTCCATTTCTTAAAGTGGCCAGTGATTTCAATAGGCAGCAGCAGCCTCTAATGTGCTAGTGATGGCTATTTAACAGTCTGATGGCCTTGAGATAGAAGCTGTTTTTCATTCTCTCGGTCCCAGCTTTGATGCACCTGTACTGACCTCGCCTTCTGGATGATAGCGGGGTGAACAGGCAGTGGCTCGGGTGGTTGATGTCCTTGACGATTTTTTGGCCTTCCTGTGACATCGGGTGCTGTAGGTGTCCTGGAGGGTGGGTAGTTTGCCCCCGGTAATGCGTTCGGCAGACCGCACCACCCTCTGGAGAGCCCTGCGGTTGCGGCTGGTGCAGTTGCCGTACCAGGCGGTGATACAGCCCGACAGGATGCTCTTAATTGTGCATCTGTAAAAGTTTGTGAGGGTTTTAGGTGCCAAGCCAGATTTCTTCAGCCTCCTGAGGTTGAAGAGGCTCTGTTGCGCCTTCTTCACCACACTGTCTGCGTGGGTGGACCATTTCAGTTTGTCAATGATGTGTATGCCAAGGAACTTGAAGCTTTCCACCTTCTCCACTGCGGTCCCGTCGATGTGGATAGGGGGGTGCACCCTCTGCTGTTTCCTGAAGTCCACAATCATCTCCTTTGTTTTGTTGACGTTGAGTGAGAGGTTATTTTCCTGGCACCACACTCCCAGAGCCCTCACCTCCTCCCTGTAGGCTGTCTCGTCATTGTTGGTAATCAAGCCTACTACTGTTGTGTCGTCTGCAAACTTGATGATTGAGTTGGTGGCTTGCTTGGCCACGCAGTCATGGGTGAACAGGGAGTACAGGCTCTGCCACGCATCCTTGTGGGGCCCCAGTGTTGAGGATCAGCGAAGTGAATATGTTGTTTCCTACCTTCACCACCTGGGGGCGGCCCGTCAGGAAGTCCAGGACCCAGTTGCATAGGGAGGGGTTCAGACCCAGGACCTCAAGCTTAATGATGAGCTTGGAGGATACTATGGTGTTGAATGCTGAGCTATACTCAATGAACAGCATTCTTACGTAGGTATTCCTCTAGTCCAGATGGGATAGGGCAGTGTGATGGCGATTGCATCGTCTGTGGATCTATTGGGGCGGTAAGCAAATTGAAGTGGGTCTAGGGTGACAGGTAAGGTAGAGGTGATATGATCCTTGACTAGTCTCTCAAAGCACTTCATGATGACAGAGGTGAGTGCTATGGGGCGATAATCATTTAGTTCAGTTACCTTTTGCTTTCTTGGGTACAGGAACAATGGTGGCCATCTTGAAGCATGTGGGGACAGCAGACTGGGATAGGGAGAGATTGAATATCTCCTTAAACACACCAGCCACCTGGTCTGTGCATGCTCTGAGGACGCAGCTAGGGATGCCGTCTGGGCCGGCAGCCTTGCGGGGGTTAACATGCTTAAATGTCTTACTCATGTCGGCCACAGAGAAGGAGAGCCCACAGTCCTTGGTAGTGGGCCGCGTTGTTGGCACTGTGTTATCCTCAAAGCGGGCGAAGAAGGTGTTTAGCTTGTCCGGAAGTGAGACGTCGGTGTTGGCGACGTGGCTGGTTTTCCTTTTGTAGTCCGTGATTGTCTGTAGACCCTGCCACATACGTCTCATGTCTGAGCAGTTGAATTGCGACTCCACTTTGTCTCTATACTGATGTTTTGCCAGTTTAATTGCCTTGCGGAGTGATTAGCTACAATTTTCTATTCTGCCATATTCCCAGTCACCTTGCCATGGTTAAATGCGGTGGTTCGCGCTTTCAGTTTTGCGCAAATGCTGCCATCTATCCACGGTTTCTGGTTAGGGTAGGTTTTAATATTTTAATATTCTCTCATACATGCATGTTCAACACACCACTGTACAGTATTCAACTCTCACTTCTCTATTTTCACTACTCATAGCTCTCAGGCTACATAGACATTTATCCTATGCCTACAAACAGTAGTGCCAACTGGGCTCTCACTAGCCCCACCAAATCCCCTCTCTGGGATTTAGAATCCTTGTCACTACTTTTATTTTCAATACAAATTCATTTAAATTGACTTACTGAAATGCAATGGGTTGTAAATTGACTTACTGAAATTCAGTGGGTTGTCCTGTTCAGATTCGTGAATTTGGTGTGTTCCCCCAGACAGTCATCAGTGGAGGTCAGGGCGGGTCCACTTCGTCTTTAGTTGGACAGGAATTTCCCTCACTCTCCCATGGAGAGTGCCACCGGTGTCTCCTTCGCAGACCTTCACTGATGCTCTCCCCAGACAGAATCACACATCCTTTTTCGTGACGCCATTAAACTCAGTTTGTAGTGGTAGAGCGTCACACTTCTGACACCAATCCCATCTTGAGTTCCTATCTCACTTACACTCACACACACAAAATAGAGGAGTGATCAGTTCCTACAACCTAAACCATGTAATTGCATGGCTGCTAAAATATTGCCTAATTTGTAATAGAACCACTGGAGAACTAATCCAAATTGGTATCTTACCTACATAAAAAGTAAACACAGTTTTGCTATGATACTTAGTTTCAACTGTATGAGAAACAGTTATTCCTGTCCACTGGTTAATAAGTCTATCCCTAACCTGATATTCTAGTCTAACATGACGTCCTAACCAGTCCACCCGCATCGCACTATGCGGTAGAGCATGCTCTCGATCACTTAGCGCAAAGTGATCTATCACTTAGCGCAAAGTGATTTAGGAATGCACAATTCCTCTTAATTCAATTAGCTTTTTCTCTATCACTTAGCGCAAAGTGATTACATTCATAAAGAATCTTCTAATGATGACTCACCAGCTTAGTAAAATATCGACTGAGCGATCGCTGGCCCTCAACTCCCGTGGACATCAGGCAGGTCTCTCTGTTCCCCCGTTTGACGAGGAGGAATTTACCCTAGACTCACAGCGCAGTGAGCCTCTGATGGCAGTTTACCCTCGGCGCCACAGGAGCTGCAGGTCAACGATACATCAGTCCCGTCTGGGGTGCCAAATTGTGGTGGATATTATAAAATAAGGATTTGCTGGAGTCCAAGTCAAACTAAGACTCTTTATTTTTCTGAGCTCAGGAGAATAACAGAGTTACACAGTGCAGTGCTGACACCCAAAGCATTGGGTGTTAAGCACATATCTTTATAGTTTCTGTTCTTGGGCGGAACTATTCCATTTTGATCTATACAAGGACACAGGTGCATCTGGTTTGCAACACAGGATTATACTACCAAGAACAGGAGATGATAATAGGAGACAGTTTCACAAGGTTAGTCACATACTCAATTATGTGCACACATACAATTACAATTTCCCATTACAAGGTGCTTAATTTGCATCGGCATAACCATCAAACACTTAAATTGCTACAACACTTTCACTGACGGTTGGCACAAATGCACATATATTTGACCATGCCAAATATGCTAATGTCCCCATCAGTGATGATCTTACGTTATATTCAAAATATTGGGTAGAAAAATGTCCCATTATACCTACAAGGTACCAAACTGTACCATGTGAATTCATATGTGTCCCTGTGCAGTGTACCTTTGACCTTTTTGTACCCCAGGAAACAACACCGTAGTGTACCATAATTTTTTGAGAGTCAATCGATCAAATGTATTTATAAAGCACTTTACTTTACATCAGCAGATGTCACAAAGTGCTTATACAGAAACCCAGCCTAAAACCCCAAACAGCAAGCGATGCAGATGTAGAAGCACAGGCCATTAAGGCCAGATTGTTCTTCAAGATGTTCAAACGTTCAATAATCACTGTGGTTGTAGAAGGTGCAACAGGTCAGCACGTCAGGAGTAAATGTCAGTTGTCTTTTCATAGCATAGCAGAGCAGAGGCCGAGACAGCAGGTGCGATAGAGAGAAAGTGTGTTAATATATGGAAAGAATTAACAAAAAAACTGCTCAAACTAGAATGCTATTTGGTCCTAAACAGAGAGTACACAGTGGCAGAATACCTGAACACTGGGACTCACCCTAAATTAAGGAAAGCTTTGACTATGTACAGACTCAGTGAGCATAGCCTTGCTATTGAGAAAGGCCGCCGTAGGCAGACCTGGCTCTCAAGAGAAGACAGGCTATGTGCACACTGCCTACAAAATGAGGTGGAAACTCAGCTGCTCTTCCTAACCTCCTGCCAAATGTATGACCATATTAGAGATACATACTTCACTCAGATTACACAGACCCACAAAGAATTTGAAAACAAATCAAATTTTGATAATCTCCCATATCCATTGGGTGCAATCACAGCAGCAAGATTTGTGACCTGTTGCCACAAGAAAAGGGCAGCCAGTGAAGAAAAAACACCATTGTAAATACAACCCATATTTATTTATTTTCCCTTTTGTACTTTAACAATTTGCACACCGTTACAACACTGTATATAGACATAATATGACATTTGAAATGTCTCTATTCCTTTGGAACTTTTGTGAGTGTATTGTTTACTGTTTATTTGTTTCCCATGCCAATAAAGCCCCTTAAATTGAAATTGAAATTGAGAGAGAGAGAGAGAAAGAGAGAGAGAGAGGTTAAAGGGGGAAGGTTATTGCTTGTCATACTGTGACCCTGCACACACTTTGTCTCTCCAGAACTTCTCAACTGTGTCATGAGTATTCCTACCGTGATAATCTCTCAATTTTGCAGTTTTTGCTTCAATTAGTGGTTCTTAATGCTTTCATAAGCATTAAATCACTCCCTGAATAAATATCTGCCATGCATTATAGCTGCTGTTAAGAGTGATAAGGAACAGCCGGTTGCTAATAGTAGCAACAGTCATCAAAATTGTTAAAAGGTTTTAAAACCAATTCTAATACATGCAACAGTTGGACAATAGATGAAGATATTCCATCAAATATTGACTGAATTATAGCACATAAAACATTTTACTCGCACGGACAAACAATGAATTCAGTTCAAAGATTTTGGTGGGAATTCAGGTATTCAATTTATTTTCAAATGTCACTTTGTTTTCCATAGAATGCAGTCATATAAACATTTTGTAATGGTATCAGGTATTTTTTTATATTTTGTGTAAAAATGATAATAAGATCCCTCATTTGCATAAACACACTGGGTGTATTTGCATTTATGAAAACAGTAACATAAATAGTGGGGCAGGGCGCCAACCACCAAAAACCTGCTCTGTCTAGGCCTACCTGCACTCACCTGCACTGTCTAGACTGCCTCATTAAATGTGAACTGCACTCACCGATTCCGCATGTGTTTCTTCCGGT
Source organism: Coregonus lavaretus (assembly GCF_964263955.1). Classification (NCBI taxonomy): domain Eukaryota; kingdom Metazoa; phylum Chordata; class Actinopteri; order Salmoniformes; family Salmonidae; genus Coregonus; species Coregonus lavaretus. The sequence goes on from NC_139999.1 coordinate 32,601,750, forward strand.
GCTCATTAAGAAATACAGTGGCCATTACTGAAGCCCAAACGAGAGTTGTATTTGGGGTGTGGTTTAATGTGGGTGTTTATTGGGTGTATCTTTGCCATTCAATCACAACAAACAAACAAACAAGGGCAGTAGTGAGTAACTTAGTGACAGCGAGGTAAGATAAGGTAGCTTTGCTATGGAGAGAAGTTTTGAAGTTGAGGACTTCTCCCCTCCTGACTGACTCAGTTCAATATTTAGGCTAAAGCCTGTGCTGACCTTGTGTTTAGCCAACCTGACAACAGCTAGCTAGCATAGCTTGGGGATAGCTACAGCTGGCTAGCCTAACTAGCTAGCTGATACTGTATTTCAAGAAGTACCAGTGTCTGGAATGTGTTTCATGAGACACTTGTTCTACAACACCTTGCTACGAAGGTAGCTTGCAACTTGAAGTTTTATCACGTAATGTAAAGATGTTACCGTGGAAGCGCTATTAACAACTGCGTTTTTCAGTCAGCTCAGCTGTCAACACAATATTCTATAACTGGCTAGTTTTGTCTCGTCTCTCCTTATGTCTGCTGTTAGATCTTTAGATCCCAAATCCCAGAACTAATATCCTTACAGGTGTAGGCTACAGATGGACATTGCACAAACATGGCCAGCTTGAGTGTAGATACATTTATCAACAAAAAATCAATGGGAGTGTTTGTGTTACAAAGACAAACGATTTTCTGCTGTAAATAGGCTATCATATTGATTTGCTTATAAAGACAGTAGCCTACACTTTACCTAGCAAATGAAAATAAGTTGTGTGTAGAGTACAACCACAGAACAAGGAGCATAAAGATCTTTGGTACAACTTCAGCTGTCCCAGAACTAACATGTCATTGTATTCTATTTCTATGGTCTATTCTAAGGATTTGGCTGTCTAACCACACATTAACATGCTAGCTCTCTGGGTGAGGTTCTGTCTTCAAGTCTCCAGTGGGTGGTGAAGTCCCTTCCATTAATGTCATGTATTACAGGTTATGGACAGGTGCAGTCAGGTGACAGGAGGGGTGGAGTGCATGACACTCCATCCTGGATCTGTCTCAAACCATGGGTCCAGCAGGCAGAGTTCAATAAATACAGGCAGTTGTGAGATGCAGGAAGATGGCACTCTTCTCATACCACTCTGTAGCTACTGACCAAGCTTCCTCCAGGAAGAAGCTTTGAAACGGTCGGTAGCCTACAGAGTAATATAAGAAGAGAGCAATTGCTGAACTTATGTAGATATTCTAAACAAAGTGTAACACTTCCATGTACACTGAACAAAAATATAAACGCAACATGTAACAATTTCAAAGATTTTACTGAGTTACAGTTAATTTAAGGAAATCAGTCAATTGAAATAAATAAATTAGGCCCTCGCGTTGATCACAGATACAGTACCTTATAAAAAAAGGTACTGGCGTGGATCAGAAAACCAGTCAGTCAGTATCTGGTGTGACCCCCATTTGCCTCACGCAGCGCGACACATCTCCTTCGCATATAGTTGATCAGGCTGTTGATTGTGGCCTGTGGAATGTTGTCCCACTCTTCTTCAATGGCTGGATTGGCGAAAACTGGAAAACCCTGTTGTACACGTCGATCCAGACCTTTCCAAACATGCTCAATGGGTGACATGTCTGGTGAGTAGGCAGGCCATGGAAGAACTGGGACATTTTCAACTTCCAGGAATTGTGTACAGATCCTTGCGACATGGGGCTGTGCATTATCATGCTGAAACATGAGGTGATGGCGGCGGATGAATGGCATGACAATGGGCCTCAGGATCTCGTCACAGTATCTCTGTGCATTCAAATTGCCATTGATAAAATGTAATTGTGTTCGTTGTCTGTAGCTTATGCCTGCCCATACCATAACCTCACTGCCACCATGGGGCAATCTGTTCACAACGTTGACATCAGCAAACCACTCACCCACACGACGCCATACACGCCGTCTGCCCAGTACAGTTAAAACCGGGATTCATCTGTGATGAGCACACTTCTCCAACATGCCAGTGGCCATCAAAGGTGAGCATTTGCCCACTCAAGTCGGTTACGGCCCCGAACTGCAGTCAGGTCAAGACCCTGGTGAGGACGACGAGCACACAGATGAGCTTCCCTGAGACGGTTTCTGACAGTTTGTGCAGAAATTCTTCGGTTGCGCAAACCCACAGTTTCATCAGCTGTCCGGGTGGCTGGTCTCAGATGATCCCGCAGGTGAAGAAGCCGGATGTGGAGGTCCTGGGCTGGCGTGGTTACATGTGGTCCTCCCGGGGAAGGACTGCCCGTTCCATGATCTCGCCATCACGGTTGACAACTCCGTTGTGTCCTCCTCCCAGAGTGCGAAGAGCCTTGGCGTGACCCTGGACAACACCCTGTCGTTCTCCGCTAACATCAAGGCAGTGACCCGATCCTGTAGGTTCATGCTCTACAACATTCGGAGAGTACGACCCTGCCTTACACAGGAAGCGGCACAGGTCCTAATCTAGGCACTTGTCATCTCCCGTCTGGATTACTGCAACTCGCTGTTGGCTGGGCTCCCTGCCTGTGCCATTAAACCCCTACAACTCATCCAGAATGCCGCAGCCCGTCTGGTGTTCAACCTTCCCAAGTTCTCTCACGTCACCCCGCTCCTCCGCACACTCCACTGGCTTCCAATTGAAGCTCGCATCTGCTACAAGACCATGGTGCTTGCCTACGGAGCTGTGAGGGGAATGGCACCTCTGTACCTTCAGGCTCTGATCAGTCCCTACACCCAAACGAGGGCATTGCGTTCATCCACCTCTGGCCTGCTGGCTCCCCTACCTCTGCGGAAGCACAGTTCCCGTTCAGCCCAGTCAAAACTGTTCGCTGCTCTGGCACCCCAATGGTGGAACAAGCTCCCTCACGACGCCAGCACAGCGGAGTCACTCACCACCTTCCGGAGACATTTGAAACCCCACCTCGATTTTTAAGGAATACCTGGGATAGGATAGGAGGCAGCTTATGGTAGAGAAATGAACATAAAATTATCTGGCAACACCTCTGGTGGACATTCCAGCAGTCAGCATGCCAACCACACGCTCCCTCAAAACTTGAGACATCTGTGGTATTGTGTAGTGTGACAAAACTACTCATTTTAGAGTGTTAGACAGGTCATTACAAACATTTCCACGGTCATAACGTTAACGGGAAAAAACGACAGGCACAAGCAAGAGTATGAAAGAGTGAAATGAGTGAAATGAAAGCAATCAATCCAGCGAGATTTAAGTGACAAGTGAATTTTGCACCCCTTAAACACAGGAAATATAGATGGCTGAAAAATACAGATCCTCAGGTAGGTGGGGCACATGCATTGCTACTAATAGTAATTGAGAAAGGCAGATAGGGTATGTATAAAGAGGCAGAGAGTAAGGTGTGTAATATCCATTTCTAATTCTAATTCGTTTCTAGTGAAACTGCTTACTGGCAGCGGAGAGAGCAGCCAAAGCACTGCAGGGCGCAACCAAGGTTCGGATCAATAGGCCAAATAAATGCTTACAGTGGCACTACTCTGAGTTAAATTCTTAGAGGACAGAGGGAACTTTGAATGCCGCACTCTCTCACCCGCACTCTCTCACACACACACACACACACACACACACACACACACACACACACACACACTCACACAGATGATAGATAAGATATGAGGTCAAAGCCTGAAAGGAGCTGACGGATAAAATAGGACACACGCATGTGCTCTCACACATGGCATGAGCACACTCATTCACGCCAAACACACACACACACACAGAGCATTATTGGACATCACCACACAGATGTATGGTGCTTAACATAAGAGATACTACGGTTATCTGAGGATTGAACAAAAGTATTAAAGTTACTGACTGTGGAGGGTAAAGAGCAATGGAAGCAAAAAATACATGCCAGTAAATTTTCGTTGCCATGGCAACAGCCCTTGGGGTACTTGGATAGGGAAGTTGGCAGGAGACAGAGGGATAGGGAGAGAGGGAGTGAGTGAGGGGAGGAGAGAAGGAGGGAGGGAGAAAGAGTGACTTCTTGGCATGCGCCATCCTCCACTTGGCTTGTTCCTACTACTCTAGCGCTCTGCCAACCACAGACCCTGCGGCTTTAAACAGACAAGGTCGCTCAAGAGGGAAAATGAACAACTTCAGAATGTGCATCTGCTTCATGCTGATAGATGTTAGGGTGCAATACTGGCACATGGCGACAGGGGGAGCCACCTCTGCACTGATACATAGGACTGTGTCTAATACTGTGTAAATTTTGGCAGCTATTTTAGATGTAGTCTTTATGAATAAAATACCTTTTAGTTTTAGTCTCATTTTGGTCATTTCATCCTTCTTAGTTTTAGTTACCATCAGTAGACTAAAGCTCTGGACAATTTTAGTCTAGTTTTAGTCACAGTCATTTAGTCACATGAAGTCAGTGCATTTCTTTCCATTAAATAGTTAATAATTACCTTTAACTTTGATCATGTGCACATTAAGATAGCCTTGTCCAATTAGGCCTACTATCCCCTCATATACAGGTAACTAACAGAATAAAGGAAACCTTTGTGTAAATGAGAGATACAAAAGATATTGAAAGTAGGTGCTTCCACACAGATATGGTTCCTGAGTTAATTAAACAATTAAAACATCCCATCATGCTTATGGTCATGTATACAAATGCCCAGTTGCCCATTATTTTGGCTACCATGGCTAGAAGAAGGGATCATATCCTGGTTGCACAGTTGGACTAACAGCAGACATATCCATGTACATGTCCTGTCTTGTTCCCTGAAGGTATGAAGAAGAGATCTCAGTGACTTTGAAAGAGGATCACAAAGGAGCATAGGGGGTTTAAAGGATGTGTGTGTGTGTGTGTGTGTGTGTGTGTGTGTGTGTCTCATTAGATCTCAACCCAATTGAACACTTATGGGAGATTCTGGAGCAGCACCTGAGACAGAGTTTTCCACCACCATCAACAAAACACCAAATTATGGAATTTCTCATGGAAGGATGATGTCGCATCCCTCCAATAGAGTTCCAGACACTTTTAGAATCTATGCCAAGGTGCATTGGAGCTGTTCTGGTGGCGTGTGTTGGCCCAACGCCCTATTAAGACACTTTATGTTGGTGTTTCCTTTATTTTGGCAGTTACCTGTAGCTGACACATTGCTATTGTGTCAGATTGTATCCAAAAACACCCATAACAAAAAGCAGGGAATATTCCTACAATGCTCTGAAGTTATAGTGTGTCGTTACAGAATGACATGATTGTTCCAATAATGTTCCCTTAACATTCTTCAGCAATCATGTCTGGATTCAATTAAATTGGTTCTGAGAAAGATTACTTCCACTAACTAATTAATGGAGATGTCATCCGAGACACCTACCCAGGTACAGGATCTACATTTGACCAGTTTCTCACGGCAGGAAAATAAATGTGAATTGTTACAGTGGGGAGAACAAGTATTTGATACACTGCCGATTTTGCAGGTTTTCCTACTTACAAATGTAGAGGTCTGTAATTTTTATCATAGGTACACTTCAACTGTGAGAGATGGAATCTAAAACAAAAATCCAGAAAATCACATTGTATGATTTTTAAGCAATTAATTTGCATTTTATTGCATGACATAAGTATTTGATCACCTACCAACCAGTAAGAATTCCGGCTCTCACAGACCTGTTAGTTTTTCTTTAAGAAGCCCTCCTGTTCTCCACTCATTACCTGTATTAACTGCACCTGTTTGAACTCGTTACCTGTATAAAAGACACCTGTCCACACACTCAATCAAACAGACTCCAACCTCTCCACAATGGCCAAGACCAGAGAGCTGTGTAAGGACATCAGGGATAAAATTGTAGACCTGCTGGGATGGGCTACAGGACAATAGGCAAGCAGCTTGGTGAGAAGGCAACAACTGTTGGCGCAATTATTAGAAAATGGAAGAAGTACAAGATGACGGTCAATCACCCTCGGTCTGGGGCTCCATGCAAGATCTCACCTCGTGGGGCATCAATGATCATGAGGAAGGTGAGGGATCAGCCCAGAACTACATGGCAGGACCTGGTCAATGACCTGAAGAGAGCTGGGACCACAGTCTCAAAGAAAACCATTAGTAACACACTACGCCGTCATGGATTAAAATCTTGCAGCGCACGCAAGGTCCCCCTGCTCAAGCCAGCGCATGTCCAGGCCCGTCTGAAGTTTGCCAATGACCATCTGGATGATCCAGAGGAGGAATGGGAGAAGGTCATGTGGTCTGATGAGACAAAAATATAGCTTTTTGGTCTAAACTCCACTCGCTGTGTTTGGAGGAAGAAGAAGGATTAGTACAACCCCAAGAACACCATCCCAACCGTGAAGCATGGAGGTGGAAACATCATTCTTTGGGGATGCTTTTCTGCAAAGGGGACAGGACGACTGCACCGTATTGAGGGGAGGATGGATGGGGCCATGTATCGCGAGATCTTGGCCAACAACCTCCTTCCCTCAGTAAGAGCATTGAAGATGGGTCGTGGCTGGGTCTTCCAGCATGACAATGACCCGAAACACACAGCCAGGGCAACTAAGGAGTGGCTCCGTAAGAAGCATCTCAAGGTCCTGGAGTGGCCTAGCCAGTCTCCAGACCTGAACCCAATAGAAAATCTTTGGAGGGAGCTGAAAGTCCATATTGCCCAGCGACATCCCCGAAACGTGAAGGATCTGGAGAAGGTCTGTATGGTGGAGTGGGCCAAAATCCCTGCTGCAGTGTGTGCAAACCTGGTCAAGACCTACAGGAAACGCATGATCTCTGTAATTGCAAACAAAGGTTTCTGTACCAAATATTAAGTTCTGCTTTTCTGATGTATCAAATATTTATGTCATGCAATAAAATGCAAATTAATTACTTAAAAATCATACAATGTGATTTTCTGGATTTTTGTTTTAGATTCCGTCTCTCACAGTTGAAGTGTACCTATGATAAAAATGACAGACCTTTACATGCTTTGTAAGTAGGAAAACCTGCAAAATCGGCAGTGTATCAAATACTTGTTCTCCCCACTGTATGTGTGAAACCCTACATCCTAACCTGAGCACTCCGTTCTGCCACCTCTGATCTCTTGGTCATCCCAGCCCTACGGGAGGTCACTTCCAGCTCAGCCCAGTCAAAGCTATTCTCTGTCCTAGCACCCCAATGGTGGAACCAGCTTCCCCCTGATGCTAGGACAGCAGAGTCCTTGCCCATCTTCTGAAAACGTCTGAAACCCTACCTCTTCAATTAGTATCTTAAGTAATCTCAGTCTTATCTCCCTAACAACCAATTATGTGTATTGACAACAACAAACAGCCCAGCAAACCGGGAATATTCCCAGAACATTCCCATTAAGTTAGGATTTGAGCTAACATTAGGATGATAACGTCCCACAAACATTCAAAGAATGTTTTTGATCACCAAATATAAGAAAATGTTAGAAATTAAATATCCTTTTAACATTCTCCTAACATTAACTAAAATGTTCACAACATCTGTAAAAACTACCACAGAACATTCCAGGTTATCATTAGGTTGCAAGGGAATGTAATAACAGTGCTCCGATAATGTTCTTAGAACATACTGGCAACAAAATGTGGGAGCAATAGAAGTGGTTCTGAGGAAACATTACAGGAACGTTCTGGATGTGTTATTCAAAACACCCATAACAACAAGCAGGGAATATTCCTACAATGGTCTCATAACGTTATACTGTGACATTATGACGTGATGGTTCTAATAAAGTTCACTGAACACATTTCAGCAATAAAATGTTGGAGTTGTTCTAAAAAAACATTCCTGGAATATTCAGTTAATGTTGATGGAGATATTACTACTAACATCTATAACAACAAACAAGAAACATTCGTGCTAGACTTTTATAAAGTTATTCTATAAGGTTATGACATGATGATCTAGGGGCCTCATTTATCAACTGTGCATACATTTTGTACAAAGTTCTGGCGTACATGGAGATTCTAGGATTTGCGTGCACACAGTATATGCATGTTTTCATTGATAAATCAGAGCCATATTATATTTGTGAACTCGTGAGCGAGCGATACAACCCCGCCTGGAAAACCCCCTCTATTCACCTTTTGGTAACACTTTACTTGACACCCAGCGTGATAACACATTATGACATGGTCATAAACATGTCATAAGATGTCATAACAGCTGACATAACTTGTCATAACCTGTTATAATATGGTCATAACACTGTCATGACACATATATTTAGACCTGTTGTGACATATATTGCGTTATTTTATGGCTGGTTATGACACCTATCTCTTGTCATATCCCCACAATGTTCCCGAAACTTAAATAAATGTTTTAAGAACTTTTAAAGAACATAGAAATGTGTTCCGGGAACGTTCTTGAAACATCAGGCAAATTCTTTTTCAACCTAATAATTAAGTTTGTGATGTCCCCACAATGATCCCACCCGACTGTTCCCACAAACGAATGAAACATTCTAGGAGCCTTTAAAGAACAGACAAAATGTTTTCTGGGAACGTTCTTGAAATGTCAGGCGAATGTTTTATACGAACATTGTATAATCATCATCAACTGGACAGTTTTTGTGTTGTGAGAACATTTGCCGCAACCTAACGAATGTTCTAGGAACGTTCACAGACCAATTGTGGTTTGCTGGGAAGGCGCTCAATTTAAATAATGAAATATTTGGGAATATAAAATACATTTTGATTTGTTTAACACGTTTTTGGTTACTACATGATTCCATATGTGTTATTTCATAATTTTGATGTCTTCACTATTATTCTACAATGTAAAAAATAGTAAAAATTAAGAAAAACCCTTAAATGAGTAGGTGTGTGCAAAATGTTGACTGGTAGTGTACGTGCTCCATTGCACTTTTTAGCCAGTAGTTCTGAAAGTAGTACCCACGAGCCAAAAGTGGTCCCCGAAAATTGCGTACTAGGTCATATGTGTGACTCGTTTCAGGAAACTAGGTGTATGTCGCACGTCACTACTTCACAGGAGAGCTATTTGAAGGTAAACTTCTTATAAAAATCAAAATGCGTTTTCTTGGCAGAAATGCCTTCTAGGACGTGAACTTTCATGTGCCTTAATAACAAACTTGTATGCCATCTGTAAATACGAATACAATTGTTAAATTATGAGCCTAGTTGGTTTAGCCACGGAAAAAGACAGGAACCTTCCCTCTAGCCATGATTGGCTGAGATAATGGGTGGGCTGGACATGCCGAGAGATGAGTTCGTATTGGTCTGCCATGTAGCACGCTTCTGTCTATAACATGAGCCAGTCAGTATGTGTAGGTAATCCTTTCTAACGCAGTTTAAAAATATATATATCACGTAGTAGAACTGCAAAAGTGTTGCTCGCCACTTTCTGGAGGACTGAGTTTTGAAATTAATGGAATGTCCAGTGGAAATAGAGTATGATAGCTAAGGAGATGGAGAAAATTCAGGCGTTTGATTGCAAATATGCAGAGGATGTCAAAAAGAGAACACACAGAAGTCTATTGCATAAAACACCTGTCTCCGGATTACATCTTCAAACTAAGGGCAAGCATGGCATCCGTGACAGAGAAGGAGAAGCGTCCATCCATGTTTACAGATAGTCTAGCTAGCTACATTTTCAGATATTACACGTTTCTAATTTTGTCAGAAAGTCGTTTTTATTTCAAGTTAAAGCGTACTGTTAGCTATCTAGCTAACGTTAGCTGGCTGACTCGCTAGCTAATGTTACGTGTATGATCTTTGTAGTAATATTATTCATATCTCAGAGCCATTTGCATTTCTAGTTATAGCCTAATGCTAGCTAGCTAACATTGAACCTGGTTGGTTAGCTACCTGCAGATTCATGCAGTGTAGTAACGTTATGAGTTGGGATTATGGTTCATTGTTTAGCTAGCTAGTCACTGCGACAATAAACCAGCCTTTAGTTTTGAAATCTTGAAAACCTCACATGTGAATCCTTAAAGAGATTGGTTGGGGCTAAGGCTTAAGAGGGTGTGAACGATGCTGAATGGGTGTAGACAAAGAAGAGTTCTCCAGTAGGTTTACCAAAACATTCAAGGACCATTTCCTCAAAAGTGAGGTTACAAGTTTATCAACTTTCAAAGCAGAATTATTTTCCCATTGTTCCTCAACTTTAGAGTGCATGATATACCATTTTCTAGCTCTGAGTCTCTACTTTTATCCAATGTAAAAAAACACTATTTCAAATGTTGCTACATAAGACCGAATCGAGCAGGTCAGTCACATATGTGCACCACATCATTGCTCTCTCTTTCTCACTCTTCTGCTCTACCTTTCTCAAAGCTACCACAGCCCCCAGCCCCCCTCTCCTCAGAGGTACCACAGAACCCCAGCCCCCCTCTCCTCAGAGGTACCACAGCCTCCCAGCCCGCTTCTCCTCATAGGTACCACAGCCCCCCAGCCCCACTCTCCTCAAAGGTACCACAGCCCCCAGCCACCCTCTCCTCTCTCAGAGATACCACAGCCCCCCTCTCCTCTCTAAGTTGGTACCACAGAGGAATGCAGGAAAGAAGCCTCCCAGGCAGAGGCTCATGGGAAGGGTACCCCCCCCCCCCCCCTCCCTTGATCATGCAGGGTGAGAGCTACACAAAGATAAATAACATACATTTTTCTAAACTAATCCAATCAGTCCTAACTCTGGCTGGATTCCAATAAAAATTACACATCACTTTGCAAGCCAGCATAATGTGACTTGCAGGGCCTGATGTGAGTGACCTGTAAACCAGGAGTTTCTTAACACCACTGTGTTAGGGTAAAACTAGTCCATCAAAGTAAGGCCTTATGATATACAGTATGTAATGTATTGTCAACCAAGGAACTCACTTGGTGAAGGCTACAGGACTTAAAAAGGAACAAATTCAACAACCATGTCACTGTCACTAACAAATAAAGTAATGTGTGGTAACTCTACAATTCACTCGAAAAAGCAAGGCACCCTGGGAAATATGCAAATTAGGCTTTACACCATACAGTGTAAAAACAACACCCAAAAATTAGTTACTGTAACACTACAGGTGTTAATTTCTTACACAGAGAAAGATGAACAGCGTCAGCACTAAGCAAAGCGTTAACTGTACACTGAAGAGTGTGGACCCATACAGACACTGGAATAGTGTTACATTTAACACTCTCAGTGTTGATTCAACACTGGTGAATTTGCTGTGTACCCTTAGACGCGCGCACACACATCCTGACTAACAGTAATAGACAGAGGAACTGAGCAGATTGAGGACCAGGCTGGGTGCAGTGAAGTGTGATGAATGCTAAAACACATCCAGGTCTTAAGCCCCCCCCCATCAATAATTCATCCTTACTCAGGTACAGGAACAGCACATGACATGGCTAAAACTAGGGCCAGGAATCTTTCCTGACCATGTGATATGTCCAGGAAAAACTCTTGGCCCTACTATATGTGCTTCTCAGCTATCCGTACATCATCATATATCCCAGTGTGCTGACCCAAGCCCTATCCAAACTACCACTTCGAAAAGTGTCTTTCTTTCATTAAAAAACCTTGCAGAAATAATCTTGTTCAAATTCTCTGGTTTATTTATATATTTAATAAAACAATGATTAATGTTTTCCAGCCATCATGAGTGTGTTCCTTTGCAATTTGAACATTAAACTTGAAGAAAATACAAACTTTAGTTTTGTCTTTGAAAACAACAAATGAAATGTGCAATACAAAAATACCTTTTAAAATAGCACCTTTTCTCTGTCAGGTAAAAACATGCAGAGTTTAACATGAATCATTTGGACACACAAAACACTTTTTCCCAGGTAATAAAAATATACATTTATATGTACATCACATTGGCAAAATATTATAACATACTGTATAACGTATTGTGCGTGCCTCTTCATACATACAGAACAGCTCTGTACTTTAGTGGACAGATTTGGAACTCATGACCTGTACATCCACCAAAGGCCAATCCTGCTTTCTGTGGTAAGGTTGCGTGAATGTTTGGACAACATTGTCTTCCAGTAATACGGTACTGCTGTAATCGCTAGATGTAATTCTGAGAGGGATTAAAAAGTTCGGCTGCAGAGTTAATGTAATATAAATGTACTTGAAATAAATAAGCAAATCAACAACATGACCTGTGGCCAAGAGACAAAATCCATCAATGCTATATATATATATATATATATATATATATATATATATATATATATATATATATATATATATAAAAGAAGGACATTTCTAAGTGACCCCAAACTTTTGAACGGTAGTGTATATTCAAAACTTTGCCAATGTTTATAGTTTTAAATATTAAACAACCATTTGTTGACATTCTTTAGGGTGGAGAGGTGATCATGACATGCCGTTCATCATCGCCCCTTCTTCAAAGGAACAGCACCTGCAACAAAAGACAATATGCAGTTTTTGGGATATATTTGCTTGTGTGTATGTGCAGCATGAATGTGTCTGTATTCAGCATGATGTACAGGTAACTGCCTAAATAAAGGAAACACTTGAGTAAATGAGGAATACAAAGTATATTGAGAGCAGGTGCTTCCACACAGGTGTGGTCCCTGAGTTAATGCTTAGGGTCATGTATAAAAATGCCCAGTTGCCCATTATTTTGGCTACCATGGCTAGAAGAAGGGATCTCAGTGAATTTGAAAGAGGGGTCTCAAAGGAGCATAGGGGATTGTGTGTGTGTGTCTGTGTGAGTCAGTCAGTTACCAGCTCTCAACCCAATTGAACACTTATGGGAGATTCTGGAGCGATTTGTGGTGGCCCAATGACCTATTAAGATACTACGTAGGTGTTTCCTTTATTTTGGCAGATACCTGTATGTGTATGTGTGTCTGTGCACAGTAGGTTACTATGTGTGCTTGCTTGTGTGTACCTGTGTCCTCCCCGAGGCAGCGCTCCTCACAGCTCTCCTGGTGGAGGAAGCGGTTGGCGTTGCCCTCACAGCCGCTGTAGATGAAGGGTCGGCAGGCCTGGACCTGGCTGTTAAAGTACCAGCGCAGAGTAAACCTCCCACAGTTGCCCTCCTCCAGGGGCAACACACAAGGGTCCACAGGAGCTGGAATACATCACACACACAGTGAGAGAGAGAGAGAGAGAGAGAGAGAGAGAGAGAGAGAGAGAGAGAGAGAGAGAGAGAGAGAGAGAGAGAGAGAGAGAGAGAGAGAGAGAGAGAGAGAGAGAGAGAGAGAGAGAGAGAGAGAGAGAGAGAGAGAGAGAGAGAGAGAGAGAGAGAGAGAGAGAGAGAGAGAGAGAGAGAGAGAGAGAGAAAATCTGGAATCAGAACAGAGGCAAAGTCACAGTGAGGGGTTCAAGCTTCAAAAGCTACAGTAAGCTATAGGTGAATGTTAGTTGAATGTGATGTTAGTATTACTGTTACTGTACAGTAGCTTAACATTCTGTGATGATCATGAAATAAGTGATCATACAATTGAAGAGTTTTTTTCCAAAACGCTATATCCACAAATGTTTCACATTTGTGTTTTTTCATCAGAAAGTAATGCTTATGGGTACCTTTATGTGTTTGTACAATATTAGTGTCCTCAGATTTTGAATTCATAGATTTTAGATGTGTATTACATTTGATTTTGTTGCAAAACACTATATATCCATTGTTTAGCTTGAATGGAATGTTTGTGTCCTGCATAACAAGGTTATTATAGTTTTTATTTCTATTTGTTTTTAGATTTTTATTTAAAATTCAATTTAGTTTCAGTTCGTTTTCGGACCTGATTTGCTAGTTTTTATTTAGTTTTTGTTGTATATTTCTATTACTTTTTCTATTATTTAGTTTTAGGGACCGAAAGCATGAGTAGAAGGCTAGGGGGGCAGTAGTACACAGGTGATGGGTCAGGTCATAGGTTAGGCTAGGTTTAAAGGTCCTGAACAGTCATTCTGAAAATTACTTTTTCGCTCATGGCTAACTACCTGGAAGTTTGAAAAGACAGGTTAGTGGGCGGGGAGCTTAGATTCATGAGCTCGCCTTGACTGACAGTTTAAAAAAAAATGCTTATGTCAAGCAAATGGCTGAAGACCTAGCTAGCCAGTATCTAGCTAACACCAGACACAGATAAAAGGGGAAACATATATGTATCTTTGTAATAGATGAATAGGGTAAACAGATAGTAAAACAATAAATCAAAAGGAAGTTTGTTTTAAAGTGTCTGTCCTATATCTGAGAGATATAAGAAGGATCAAGAAATTATATATTTTTTACCCATATTAAACCCCTTTTTTTGGCACTAAACTACTTCCATATATACTGTACTTCCATAATTTTTTTAAACTGGTACCAGGCTACCTTCAGATGAGTCTTGTGGGCGTCCTAGAGCAAAACAATGTACGTGTTTGTGAGAGTCTCATCTTTCCATGGGATGGTCATATTAGTTTGTATGCCAAACCATTCGGATGCTACAGATGTTTTCGTGAGAAGACCGATTTTCGGGATGTCTCCTGGTCCGACAAACACAGCTGTAGCTCGGCCACCTTCCACAACAGATGCAGAAGGCCGACATTGGCGGATGTGGTGGATTGAGACGCAGCCCATGCTAAATAAACTGCTATCTCTTTGGTGTTTTGATTTGTTATCGATAGCAATCAAATAAAAATAAAAATACATTCTCAACTGGTTATTTGGGATATTGTTTCTGCAAGTGTGTTTGTGTGTTCTTCAGAGATGAACATCAATAGCCATCATGCTAGAGAGGCCCGTGGCATGCAGAGATGGGGCGGCAGAGTTAACCCTGGAAACACCCCAGTAGTGGAGAGGACGAAGTGGGCGGGTTTACCTTCCCGTTTGACCTCTCTCCTGGGCCTCTTTGCTTTCAAAGGGTCAACAGTGACTCTCTCACCTGCCGACACGCAATCATACAACAAACATCAACATCTATCAACAGACACACTGTAATAAGCACACTAACAACACAAAACAGAAACACTTCAGACACATTAACACAAACAAATACAATCCTAACTTGAGAAACATGCACATAATTTAACAATTCATGTAAATCCCCCATTGTTGGAAATGAGAGATTTGCAAGGCTGTTATAAATACCCATGTATCTCAGGTTAGAAACAGACCAATGTACACTACACATACAAACATACTATCAACACAACAGAGACACCCAGGAAGCTGCATGTTGACGGCAGAGTGTGAAGGGGATACAGGGTTGGTCTGAGTGTGGGACTGGGTTCAGTATTTGAAGGTTAGTTAAGTGGATGGTTAGGCTGGGTATGTGAGAGGGATACAAGGTTGAGTATGTGTGTTAGACTGACCTCAGTGTGTGAGGTTGGATCCAAGGTTAAGGGTGCGCGTATGCGTGTGTGTGTGTGTGTGTGACATACCGTTGCTCTGATTGGCAGTGGGAGTTAGGTGGATGCTCTGCTCCATGGCCATGGGGTCGTCATAACTCTCTATAGAGTAGAAGTGTTCGTAGTCGGGGTCGTTGGTGTTCACCACCACACGCAGCTCACGCCCTACAACACAGCACAGGGCAGGGGCCGCCACAACGGTCACAAACCTAACCCCCGACCCCTCATTGACCACCCCACGGCCAGAGGGGGAACACCCTCCAACTCCTACAGCACAACACTGGAATTTCACCAAGGGCTCAGTCCACCAATGAATGGCAAGGGCCTTTATTCAGCTGGAATACCCCACTTTCAAACCCCCTAACTTTATAAATCAGACAAAACGCAGAGTTAAAAAGTGTGCAAAACTGTCATGGACAGACAGAGATATTATTAATGTTCAGAGATTATTGATGATAAAACGGGGCCAGTGTTCAGAGATCTCCAGACACAGCATCACCCTCGGCTGTTTGTTAAGACAGACCGACGGACACAGACAGCGACAGACAGATGGACAGACGGACAGACCGACGGACACAGACAGACAGACAGACAGACAGACATACAAACAAACAAACAGGCAGACAGACATGAGGAGTGATGAGGGACAGAAGGACAGTTGGACAGATGGATGGACACACTCACCGTCCTTGCCCTGCTTGCCCTGCCGGGCCAGCTGTTGCTCTGGAGCAGGACGTGCCCTGGAGCCGGGCAGGGTTTCTGTCACAACAATACCTGAGAGCCAGCCGGAACAGGGGAAAGGGGGGGAAGGAAGAGGGGCCAGGAACATAAAAACAACAACAGGACATCCAGGTTGGTCAGTAAAACACATAAACATAACCACCAGACACCACCGAAACCCACAAGCAGCCACACACACTAACATATACACACATGAGAACACTAGAGCCAGTGCTTGAAGTGGACTGAAATAGGTACCGGTTCTCATTTTGGGTGCCAGTACTATTTATATTTAGTTGCCGGTACTCATCATATTTTAGAGCCAATATTCTGTACAGGTCAGTTATGTACTAGCCCACTTCAAGCACTGAGTAGAACAGATACACCACCTACATGGACCACACCACATGACAACATAACCAAGACTACATATAGTACGGACACATGTCAGAACCAAAAACACATTGAGTAAATAAAACTAATAATAAAGCTAATCTAATTGAATAGTTAATGTCAAAGCTAACTATTGCTACTGCCCTTATACCACCTGGTCCATGTGTCAGACTGAGCCCCACTCACCTCCACAAGCTGAAAGACAAAGAGAGAAGGGAGGAGAATGTTACTCTCTCTTTCATTCAATAGCACTGAGAGGTTCTAAATGGACAGAGGATCTGAATCACACTCTGTGGAGCATTACGTTCAATAGAAATGTGTTAGCACCATTACTTGTTTCACTTGATGATGATGAACTGAAGTTCAACTGAGGACACCAGCATGTTAGATTGGGACATTGGGTTTTTGGCAGGTGACTTTAAGACTTACCACAGTGTTGGCTCATCTCTGTGCGGACGTATGCACGAATCTCATCCTCCTGCCACAGAGAGCCAGAGGGGAAGAGGAGGAGAGTAAGAGACAGGCAGAGAGACGTGACAGCATTATAATGTGTGTGTGTGTGCGTGCGTGGTTCTGCGTGTGTGCAGGTTGGTGGTAGAATCTGTAGATTTGGGCCCTGAGGCCAAGGTGAAGCACTGACCGTCAAGCCTGGCTCTCCTCTGTCTCCCTTGGCTCCATCTAGACCCAACTCCCCCTGCAGCAGAGACATGTATTAGAACACACAGCACACAACTGACATAAAGACACTGTTCTCAGAGCAGTTGGGCAAACTAATATCTCTACAACCTCAAGGTCAGATGTACTACTCACTGGGTACCTATACGGCTCAAAGGACCAGATATAAGCACTGGAAAGGAACAACAGCTGTTTTTTCAGGGGTTAAATATATAATTTCTTTACAAAACCTTTCACAAAAACTTTTATTTGACCATTTTCTAAATTTTCTGTCCACAAATGTTCCAAATAGTGCATAATGTTTAGTAAAAGGCCCCCAGTGTCAGAGTATTTTTTTTTTTAACTAGGCAAGTCAGTTAAGAACAAATTCTTATTTACAATGACGGCCTACATCGGCCAAACCCGGACGATGCTAAGCCAATTGTGCGCCGCCCTATGGTACTCCCAATCACGGCCGGATTGTGATACAGCCTGGAATTGAACCAGGGTCTGTAGTGACACCTCTAGCACTGAGATGCAGTGCCTTAGACCACTGCGCCACTCGGGAGCTGTGGCCAGTTTGAGGGAGTTATTGGGGGACAGTTGCAGTCAGATACTCTATGAGCAGACATACCACACAGTAGAGTGGTGACACTCACCTGACCGCCCCTTTCTCCTGGTATACCTGGGATACCACGTGGACCAATCTTGGTAGGACCAATAGGCCCCCTCTCCCCCTGACAACAACAACAATCATGTTGACCATGTTTAATTTACAACAACATAACTAGGTGGCATCAACAAACAAAGCAAGTGAATACCTTCTGTCCTTGGAGCCCTTCCGGGCCCTTAGCTCCAGCGAGCCCCTGAGGCCCTGTCAGTCCAGAGGCCCCGTCCACTCCTGTGGGGCCCGGAGGGCCAGGGATACCTGAGGGGCCCTGTAGAGAGGAAGAGGGAGAGGGAGGGAGCCACAGTCAGATACCATTTACAACAAGTTGTTTTCATCAGACTTTATATACAGCAGGGGAGAGTGGGGTAAGTTGAGCCAGTTTTCACATTCAGCATCACTCAATCAAGGGTAATATAGTATTCTTTCTAAAAAATATATCTACATATATTTCAAGATGTTGTGTATCCCTGGAAATAATCAGAATTAATGTAAACATTACAGTTTTGAAAACATAGCTTGTCCCAAAAAAAGTTATCTTGGCACAACTTACCCCGGGTATGGTTTAAGTTGAGCCGCAGGACAGGGTAAGTTAAGCAGCCCACACATTTCTGTACTAAATTAAATATTACCACTAACTTTTTAAAGCCATGTCTGTCTTTATTTCCCAAACACAATTCAACACAATCACAATCGCTTTGTATTGTCTTTTAATAATTTTAAGCATCTTTTAACACAGCCTTAACAGCTAACAAACACTTTGTACTTTTTTAAACACTTGTAACATAGGCCAGGCCCTGTTGTTACCTCATATCCCAGCAATAATACTTTGCATTACACCTGTGAAGAAAACACTTAAGTTTGCTCAACTTGCCATTGGCTCAACCATTGGCTCAACTTACCCCAAGGCAAACATTTTTACTATATTAGCCCACACAGCTACAAAGATGCACTTTCATGCTAGGTTTAGAACCTCATATGGAAGCTTATAGAGACCCCAACTGATGTATTGAACAATCTTAAAAGTATTTACTTTAGATACAAGCATCATGAAACCTCTAACACAATATATTCATTTGACTTTTTTAAGTTTGTTGGACCTAACTTGCTTACCACTTTTTCCATGTGGTTTCTTCCTTCACAGACTCTATGAAATTATGACTTCTTCCCAAATATTTGGTCAAATGAATCATTTTGTGTATGGTTTCCTAGAAACAAGGGTGTTTCAACTTACCCCTCTGGCTCAACCTACCCCACTCTCCCCTACAGCTACAGTCAGTGGTCAGCTTGCGGTTTGGCTGTGGTCATATTCAGAGTATTTGTGGCGATTTAGTGGTCAGCTGCACATGAGTGGATTCATTTGTGGTTAAAGACTCACCCTTTCGCCCTTCTCTCCCTGAGTTCCTTTGGGTCCTAGTACTCCATCAATACCTCGGTCACCCTACAAACACACAGAGATTAAGTAACATACTAACACAAAGTTATCTTGATACACACAATTAAGTACACACGCACACACATACACACAGACACCATACATAGACAAATACCTTGGGGCCGATCAGTCCCTCCTTGCCAGGGGTTCCAGTGGCCCCTGGAGGCCCCAAGTCTCCCTGAAACACACAGATACAACAATACCTGGTAACATGTCTACCCTTTGCTGATAAGGCTGAAAATACCGTTTTAATACTAAATTCCAGATATCAGACTCAATGGTTTACTGTTCAGAGCCCTCTAAACATAAGGTTATAGTGTACTTCATGGGATAATTCTTACCTGCTCACCTTTCCTTCCAGGCAACCCTGACCGCCCATGGATCCCTGAATCTCCCTGAACACACACAGAGCCAGGTCATTAGAAAGACATAGCATGGTGCATTCCCTACTTTTAATCTTATAAAATGTTCTTATTAACAACTCAAGCAAGAGAGGTCATAGTTCCTGTGGTTATGAAAGACTCATAAAATTCACCATGCAACTACAATAATGGCCCCTCTGCATAAATAAAGTTGATTAAATGTAACTTCCTGTCACACATTTCTTCCCCTCTCCCCTCCTCATCCCTCCTTCTCTTTCTCTCCCACTGTACCTTTTCTCCTTTGGGTCCATCTGATCCACACGCCCCCTTTGATCCTCGGTCGCCCTGGAAATGATCAGTTAGTTAGTTAGTCAGTCACAGTGGGACAAACTGCTCCAAACTGCCAATTCAGCATGAAAGAAAGCCTTTAGATAGACTTTACAGTCCTTTCAGCTGCCAAGCAAACCCAGACTAATGCACACAACCCCTCATTCACCAGGTGACTCATCAACAACAACTTTCAATCAGATGGTTGTCAATAACAACCAGCTGGTCAGAACCGGTCTGTTTTGGTGGGTGTCAGCATGGGCTTGACCAAGAAGTCACAGTGACCAGCAGAACTGAGTTGGACCATGTTTGACCATGAACACACCACTGTTTCAGTCTTAAAAGACAAAGCAGTCCATCCAGGATTTCACAGGATTTATTTGTGATATTTGCAGGAAAATAAATGTAATTTTACTGCGGCAATTCGGGCATTTTGCATGAAAATAGGTTATGATTTTGTCAAATTTATCGCAAAACTGAGCTGACGAGGGAAAATGTTTGAGGACGTGTGACTTGATTGAACCATATCATGAGGTAGATGTGTTTGATTGGTTTAAAATGCGAGCCCTCTTTTTGTACTGCGGTGATGGGTCATTTTTTTCCAATAATATTGTAATGATTTGACTGTTTTATGCACAAATATTGCAGTGATTGGTCAAATTCGCAAGCCCTCGCATAATATGCAGGATATTGTTGATTTAGCAAAATAAAACTGCAGTCGCTGAATCCTGGATGGATTAAAGGATGAGTAACTGGGTGATTTGTGGAGAATAATAGCAAGTGACAGATAAGAGGAAATTGAGGGGGTTTGACAGCATGGTGAGACTGAGTGGGCTGGCAGATATTGTGCCGTCTGGATTAGTCATTTCTAAACCCAGATTATCATGCTGTGATTATACTGCCGTTAGTGTGGCAAGGTCATGTGAAGAACACAGAACACATCGCAAAGTTTTCCTCAGACACGCTTTGTCTTTACTTAAGAAGAGGACAGTGATTCACACAGTAGGAAGGTTGGAGGGTTCTGCAATTAGTCTGGCAGAATGCCACATAAACGCACAAATTATATCTCCAACCGTCATTAAAGGTATTTATAGAAAATATGAGAATGAAAGCAATTTCCATCTGAATTTCAACTAATCCTCCACAACATGACGTCAGTTTGGAACCATTGAAGAGTTATGACCCGGTGGCTGGCACTGTCGCTTAGAGGATGTCTCAAGGTTGGCACTAAACTTCTTCAAGTGGGGATAAACTCAAAGACAGTTCAAATATGATGACAGACTGTACACACACACAAACACATGCATGCACACACGCACCAACACAAGCACCAGACACAGACACATTGCGCTGCATAAACACACACACAAACACACGTGCGTTCAAACCTTAATTCCACGCATTCCAGTTATTCCCACGTCTCCCTTATCCCCTCTAAAGCCTGGCATTCCATCTTTTCCTGGTGTACCCTAGGAGAAGAACACACACAATCGACCAATAAGAGAGTGAATGGGGAGTTAGTCATAGGGCCAGGAGTTTTTGCTGACCATGTGACCAGACCAGAAAGAACTTTGGATCCTAGTTATAGGCTATAATTAGGGCCCAGAGTTTTTCAATTCATGTGGTCAGGAAAAAGTATACATTGTTTTCATAACTGAGGGTGAAATGGGAGACTCACAGATTCTCCAGGTACACCAGGCTGTCCCGCCTCTCCCTTCAGACACAAAGACAAACCCATTAGAACACTGCATCTGTACAACAGTCACCTACAGCATCCAGTCTGAGCAATACGTTGTTCATTTTCACAGCGTACACTGTTGTGTGATGATCCATTCTCATACGATGGGTGGGAAAACTGTGTGCAATGTCATCCATAATACACAGAGGACATTATGACATTGATACTGACATTGATGAATATTGATTGACTATTGATGCTATTGGTTCTAACATAGATGACACAGCAGTGTTGATGAAAGCATTGACACAGATTAGGTCATGTAGTCACCTTTTGTCCTCCTGGACCTCTGGCCCCCTGGAACCCTGTAGAGCCCCTGTCTCCTGGCTCACCCCTCAGACCCTGTGGAGACACAGACATGCACACACACAGTTATACACCTGTTATTAAAAGCCTGCTCCCAGATCTGTTTGTGCTCTTGCCAACTCCATTGCTGTCATTGTCAAGGCCAACCTCACCTGCTCCCCAGCTGGGCCGTCATTGCCTTTCAAGCCTTTCTCCCCCTGCACCCCTTTGGGCCCTCGGTCACCCTGATAAAGAAGAGAACAACAGTTGTAAATGACCACTCTGCACACACACAGATGCACAGAGAGATTAGCAGTGTCATAGTCAATACTTGGTGCTCTGAGGTTTTTTTGTGATCAATTGTTTATTAGATTAGTCAATAATCAGTGTTGTGGGGTATTTAAGGTAGAGAGGGTCATTCACCGTCTCTCCTTTGTTGCCCTTCTCTCCTGTAGGTCCTCCCACCAGGAGAGTATCGCCCTGCAAGGGGACAACATCACTGTTAGGCAGAGCAGTACATGTATTTGTTTAAAATTATTTTCACAACTTTTTTATTCTCATTGTCTCTCATTTGCTCTTTTTCTGCGCTTCTCTACATTATTCTACCACACACGCGTACACAGAATATTACTCATCATTCATTCAAATTCATACCTTTTCTCCTTTGTCACCTTGCAGTCCCAATTCACCCTGAAATATATTGAGAGCAGGACTCACTAGTCAGGCATGTCAATTTTATTCACTATTTTACATGAGCAGAATGCTCAATGGACAGCGAGCGAGAGAGAGAGAGAGCGAGAGAGAGAGAGAGAAAAAGAGAGCAAGAGAGCATGATGAAAAATACAATAATATAATAATATTCACAATATTCACCTTCTCTCCCGTGCCTCCTTTGCCACCTGGAGAGCCCTGGTGAACACATACGCACGCATGCGAGCGCAACACACACACAGAGGAATACATTTATTAAGTACAGAACACACACAGAAATCCCAACATTTGTACCCCCACATGCACATCCTCACCAGCAATCATCACCATTATGGTCTTAATCATCCAAAACTACAACAAATATCTCTCTATATCCACACTGACTAGCACTCTCCTGTATGAGTAAAGAAGGTACTATAATAGAAGAGTTGCTGTCTGTGTCTCACCTGAGTTTAAAATGGAATGCCATGGGCACTCTACAATACCCAGCCCCCTTTCTAGAGGTTACCAGGCAACTAATGTGAGAGAGAGGCTGAGTATGTTCTTAATAATAATAATAATAATATGCCATTTAGCAGACGCTTTTATCCAAAGTGACTTACAGTCATGCGTGCATAAATTTTTTGTGTATGGGTGGTCCCGGGGATCGAACCCACTACCTTGGCGTTACAAGCGCCGTGCTCTACCAGCTGAGCTACAGAGGACCAGGTTTAGTGGTCTCAGCCTAGGAGAAAAGCCTCACTCTCAGTAGGACTAATGTATAGGAAGTGAAAGAGGGTCAGAGCCAGAGCCTAGCTGGCAGCTTTTAAAGGAGCTATGTAGAACAAGGTCTATATCACTAGATTAAAGTGGAGATAAAACATATCGTAAGGACAGATCTACTGCATTACTAGTGATATGTTCAGAGAAACAGGATATATCTATGTTCTATGTATGGAGCAGTAATGGGCATGACAATAATGGATTGCATTGATTCCTACAATCAAGGTATACTGTAGTAGGGATGGAGATTGAAACTATTTAAAGGAATACGCATGATGCTGACGATGATGCTGACGTCTTTTGCTTTCATTACTTTTCCTTTCGTTTGAGTAATTTCTATTTTCTGAAGTGCACCGCTTAAGTAATATCATTATTTTGTTTACTGTTCTTTTGAACTCTATCTACATCCACTTCAGCTTTCCCACGTTCTTTCTCTCATTTTCCCGCTCTCTATTAAGTCGGGTCAATATCGAGGAATGGGCCAATGACCTCCAATAATTAACAAACAAACACAAACAAACACCATTCAGTGAGGGATTTATTTTTATCCCCTGCTGATTTTGTACGATTGCCCACTGACAAAGACATGATCAGTCTATAATTTTAATGGTAGGTTTATTTGAACAGTGAGAGACAGAATAACAACAAAAAAATCCAAAAATGTCAAAAATGTTATAAATTGATTTACATTTTAATGAGGGAAAGACGTTTCTTGTAGTTGGCCACCAGGTTTGCACACATCTCAGGAGGGATTTTGTTCCACTCCTCTTTGCAGATCTTCTCCAAGTCATTAAGGTTTCGAGGCTGACATTTGGCAACTCGAACCTTCAGCTCCCTCCACAGATTTTCTATGGGATTAAGGTCTGGAGACTGGCTAGGCCACTCCAGGACCTTAATGTGCTTCTTCTTGAGCCACTCCTTTGTTGCCTTGGCCGTGTGCATTTTCAATGCCCTGGCTGAGGGAAGGAGGTTCTCACCCAAGATTTGACGGTACATGGCCCCGTCCATCGTCCCTTTGATGCGGTGAAGTTGTCCTGTCCCCTTAGCAGAAAAACACCCCCAAAGCATAATGTTTCCACCTCCATTTTTGACGGTGTGGATGGTGTTCTTGGGGTCATAGGCAGTATTCCTCGTCCTCCAAACATGGCGAGTTGAGTTGATGCCAAAGAGCTCGATTTTGGTCTCATCTGACCACAACACTTTCACCCAGTTCTCCTCTGAATCATTCAGATGTTCATTGGCAAACTTCAGACGGCCCTGTATATGTGCTTTCTTGAACAGGGGGACCTTGCGGGCGCTGCAGGATTTCAGTCCTTCACGGCGTAGTGTGTTACCAATTGTTTTCTTGGTGACTATGGTCCCAGCTGCCTTGAGATCATTGACAAGATCCTCCCGTGTAGTTCTGGGCTGATTCCTCACCGTTCTCATGATCATTGCAACTCCACGAGGTGAGATCTTGGAGCCCCAGGCCGAGGGAGATTGACAGTTATTTTGTGTTTCTTCCATTTGCGAATAATTGTACCAACTGTTGTCACCTTCTCACCAAGCTGCTTGGCGATGGTCTTGTAGCCCATTCCAGCCTTGTGTAGGTCTACAATCTTGTCCCTGACATCCTTGGAGAGCTCTTTGGTCTTGGCCATGGTGGAGAGTTTGGAATTTGATTGTTTGATTGCTTCTGTGGACAGGTGTCTTTTATACAGGTAACAAGCTGAGATTAGGAGCACTCCCTTTAAGTGTGTACTCCTAATCTCAGCCCTGGGAGCCAGAAATCTTTCTGATTGAGAGGGGGTCAAATACTTATTTCCCTCATTAAAATGCAAATCAATTTATAACATTTTTGACATGCGTCTTTCTGGATTTTGTTGTTGTTATTCTGTCTCTCACTGTTCAAATAAACCTACCATTAAAATTATAGACTGATCATGTCACGATCGTGTGAAGGAGCAGACCAACGCGCAGCGTGTTGAGTGAACATCGTAGACTTTATTAAGTTAAAGCACGAATAAACAATAAACCACGATCATGAAGTTCCACGGTGCACTCACCGTAACGGAAACAAAAACCCACAACCCCACAGGAAAACATACAGAAATAAATATGGCTCCCAATCAGAGATAACGAGCCGAACAGCTGACACTCGTTACCTCCGATTGGGAGTCATCGAACAAACCTAGAAAAACAACAACCTAGACACCCAACATAGAACACAAACACATAGACTGCACACACCCTGGATAAACAATAATGAGTCCCAACACCAGGGTGTGACAGTACCCCCCCCTAAAGGCGCGCACTCCGGGCGCACCAGCATACCGTCTAGGGGAGGGTCTGGGTGGGCGTCTGTCCAGGTGGCGGCTCTGGCCCAGGTCGTGGTCCCCACCCCACCATAGTCATTACCCACTTACTTAGCCTCCTACACATTACCACCCCCCAACTACACCCCACTGGGTTAAGGGGCGGCACCGGACTAAGGGGCAGCACCGGACTAAGGACCAGCACCGGGATAAGGGGCAGCACCGGGCTAAGGGGCAGCACCGGGCTAAGGGGCAGCACCGGGCTAAGGACCAGCACCGGGATAAGGACCAGCACCAGGCTAAGGAACAGTACCTGACTAAGTGGCAGCACCGGACTGAGGGGCAGCTCCGGACTGAATGGCGGATCCTGGCTGGCTGGCTCTGGCGGATCCTGCTGCTCATGGCTGGCTGACGGATCTGGCTGCTCATGGCAGGCGGAAGGCTCTGGCTGATCCCGTCTGGCGGAAGGCTCTGGCTGATCCGGTCTGACGGAAGGCTCTGGCTGCTCCTGTCTGGCGGAAGGCTCTGGCTGCTCCTGTCTGACAGAAGGCTCTGGCTGATCCTGTCTGGCGGAAGGCTCTGGCTTATCCTGTCTGGCGGAAGGCTCTGGCTGATCCTGTCTGGCGGAAGGCTCTGGCTGATCCTGTCTGGCGGAGAGCTCTAGCGGCTCCGATCTGGCGGACGGCTCTGAAGGCTCATGGCAGACGGGCGGCTTTGTAGGCTCTGTACAGACGGGTAGTTCAGACGGCGTTGGGCCGACAGGCAGTTCAGGCGCCGTTGGGCAGACGGGCAGTTCAGACGGCGTTGGGCAGACGGACAGTTCAGACGGCGTTGGGCCGACAGGCAGTTCAGGCGCCGTTGGGCAGACGGGCAGTTCAGACGGCGTTGGGCAGACGGGCAGTTCAGACCCCGTTGGGCAGACGGACAGTTCAGGCCCCGTTGGACAGACGGCAGACTCTGGCCGTCTGAGGCGCACCGTAGGCCTGTTGCGTGGTGCCGGAACTGGAGGTACCGGGCTGAGGACACGCATCTCAGGGCTAGTGCGGGGAGTCGGAACAGGGCATGCTGGACCCTGGGGACTCCCATAACGCCTAGTGCGGGGAGCCGGAACAGGGCATGCTGGACCCTGGGGACTCACCTCACGCCTAGTGCGGAGAGCAGGAACAGGCCGGGCTGGGCTGGCGACGCGCACCGTATCCCTGGTGCGAGTGGCCGGAACAGGCCGGGCCGGGCTGGCGAAGCGCACCGTATCCCTGGTGCGTGGAGTAGGAACAGGCCGGGCTGGGCTGGCGAAGCGCACCGTATCCCTGGTGCGTGGAGTAGGAACAGGCCGGGCTGAGCTGGCGAAGCGCACCGTATCCCTGGTGCGTGGAGTAGGAACAGGCAGGGCTGAGCTGGCGACGCACACCGTATCCCTGGTGCGAGTGGCCGGAACAGGCCGGGCCGGGCTGGCGAAGCGCACCGTATCCCAGGTGCGTGGAGTAGGAACAGGCCGGTCCATACCGGGAACACACACCACTGGCCTCAACCGAGGATCAGGAACGGGCCGGACCGAACTGGTTACACACCCCAGTACCTCACGCCGTGCCTCAACACCTTCCCTCTCTGCTTTACCCAGTAGCCCCCTTGACCTGGTAGCCCACTGAATCCTACCCTTCTCTGCCTCCGTCAGCCCCCTTAACCTGGCCGCCTTCTGACTCTCCCTTGTGGCAGCCTCCTGCTGCTCCGTCGCCCAAGCCATGTGCCCCCCCCAAAAAATTTCTTGGGGTTGCCTCTCGTCCTTACGACGTTGAACCTGCTGCCGCCGATGCTCCTCTCTTGCCAGGGCCTTGATCTTCCCCCAAGGTCCCTTGCCTCCGAGCATGTCCTCCCAGGACCACACTGTGCCCACCTGGGCCATCGCCAGCCTCTCCATCTCCTTGCCCGGCGCCTCCTCCCATGTCCAGTCACCTTGCTCCTGGACACGCTGCTTGGTCTTTCTTTGGTGGGTTTTTCTGTCACGATCGTGTGAAGGAGCAGACCAACGCGCAGCGTGTTGAGTGAACATCGTAGACTTTATTAAGTTAAAGCACGAATAAACAATAAACCACGATCATGAAGTTCCACGGTGCACTCACCGTAACGGAAACAAAAACCCACAACCCCACAGGAAAACATACAGAAATAAATATGGCTCCCAATCAGAGATAACGAGCCGAACAGCTGACACTCGTTACCTCCGATTGGGAGTCATCGAACAAACCTAGAAAAACAACAACCTAGACACCCAACATAGAACACAAACACATAGACTGCACACACCCTGGATAAACAATAATGAGTCCCAACACCAGGGTGTGACAGATCATTTCTTTGTCAGTGGGCAAACGTACAAAATCAGCAGGGGATCAAATACTTTTTTCCCTCACTGTATAGGTGGTAGAGTCAGAATTGGTCATGATAAATTGCCATTTGTGAAAAGAGCAGTAAAAAGATAGTGATGTTAACAGTAGGTAAGCTAGACAGACGTAGAGATACAGAAAAGACAGACAGTGATGAATGAGTAGAGAACAGAAAAATAATATGCGATTTACCGCTGGTCCTCTCTCCCCGTTCTGACCACCTCGACCCTCCTCCCCCTGCAAACATCAGACACATAAATCTGTAAATCCCCCAACACACACACACAACTCTTCAATACAATACGTAACTGTCAAAATTAGATACAATTTAAATTCAATCTCAAATGGTGATGTGGTTTTACCCTCGGTCCTGGGTCTCCTCTCTCGCCTCTCAATCCAGGTACTCCCGCTCCAATCGCTCCCTAAAGACGGGGATTTATGAGCATCAACATCCTATTTGATAAGATATTATACAGTATGGAAGACGAGTTTATCTCATCGTTAACTCACCTTGTCCCCTTTGCCTCCAGCAGCGCCCGGTGAACCCTGGTAAGGAAAAAACGGTATACTGATCATGAACACTTACATCACACAAACGCAAATACACAAAGTCTTTCCCACTGGGCACAGACATCAGTTCAATGTCTAGCTTTGATTTACATTTGGTGAGTTGTCAACTAACGTGAATTCAACAAAACATTTCACCATGTCATTGGATTTAGTTTAAAAGTTGGGTGAAAAAAATACGAAATGCCGTTACGTTAATGACTTTTTGCAAATCCAATTAGTTTTCCATGTTGATTCAATGTCATCAAATTGATTTCTTAGGTGGAAATGACGTGGAAACAACGTTGATTTAACCAGTTTCTGCCTAGTGGGTTCTCTCTCTCTCACACACAGTCAATTAAGTCCTTATGATGCAATGCAAAGTCTACTCACAGCTAGGCCGGGGGGTCCGGGGGGCCCAGGAGCTCCAGGGGTCCCTGCCTGACCAGTAAAGCCTTGGATACCCTGGAGATGAGACAACATAAACATTCCACACAGAGCAGGGCTAAAAAGACAAGACCACACCAGTCACCCATGTAATAACTACAGTATAGTGGCGATTTAGGCCCTCTCACCCTGGGTCCTAGAGGCCCTGGGGGCCCTGGAGTTCCGTTCTCTCCTCTCAGGCCGGCCAGACCAGGGGTCCCTGCTACGCCCTGGGCTCCTGGAGGGCCTGCTGGGCCCGGGAGACCTGTGTCCCCCTAAAACACAAACACACAGGGGTTCACATTCACTGTGGCAATGGTGTAGTTATGGAGATGTTTAGCTGAGGCAAGAGGAGAGACTGAGAAGTCTGCATATGTTAATATGAACATACTTTATGTGATTTATGTGTTTATGAGAACATTGAGAAGTATTGTCAAGTCCATGATACTAACATTTAACCCTTGAGGTCCCAGCTGACCAGGAGGCCCTGCCAGTCCAATGCCTCTCTCTCCCTGCAACACATATCCTGTCAGTTCTGTCACATGGTTAGCAGCCAGGGAAAGACAGACACAGGGAATCAGCTGGTGATGTGTATTACCTTGTCTCCTTTAGGCCCTGCTGGTCCTCTGCCCCCCTGAGAGAGAGAAAGTGGATGGAGAAGTTAGTAACAGTGACATCTGTTAGATATGTTAAATATTTGATGTTACAAAATGTCAAAGGGTGACTCACATCTTCTCCAGGCTCCCCATTTTCACCAGCAGCTCCCTATTTCAACGAGACACAGACACACACACAATAACATCCCTGATCACCGTGTCTGTGAATGTTGAGTAACGTTCTGTGTTAAGTGACATTACTCACCCTGTCCCCTTTGATGCCTGCAGGACCCTTGTCTCCCCTCTCACCCTAAAGGACAACCATTTTAGAAAAATTGCATTTTAGAAATATGTAATTTAGCAATCACTAAACACGTTCTTGTTATAATAATCGGTATAGTATAATATGTGTAATAAACGCCTGAGTAATAGCTGAAATATGTCAATAATTGTTTCAACCAATGAGACTCACCCGTAGCCCTGGCAGGCCTCTCTCTCCCACTGTCCCAGGTAAGGTCACACCAGGAGGTCCCTGAACCAATTATAACCAATACACTTCAATTATATTAAGCTCTGTTCCATCCTATTCTATTGCACATAGTTCCTCACCTTAGTATTACCATTCTGCTCTATTCTCTTCCTTATTATTAACGGGATAACGTGAGATTTTGGCAATTAAGCCCCATTCTAGCTGTTCCAGTAGACTTCCAGTCATTGCGCTAACACTAGTTAGCAATGGCTTGCTAAACTACCTTCAAACTGCATGCAGGGACATAAAAATAGTATCCATGAGTTCATCTGACTCTTGCATTATCGCACTATTCCTTTAAAGCAGGAGTGGGCACACTTTTTGGCTTGAGGGCCACATCGGGATTTTGAAATTCAACGGAGGGTCGCTGAATTTGCAGGCCAGAAAATTGGTAGTTACTGTAAAGAAATAGGTCCATTAAAGTTTCTACATACTTTCAATCTAGTTTTAGGCGTTCAAGAGTGGCCTGGAGTGTTTTCTAATCAAAAATAATAATTGTGGTGTTTACTCAAACCTCCCGAGGGCTGGATGGAATCCGGACCGGCCCACTGGCCGTAGTATGCCCACCTCTGCTTTAAAGAGCGGGGAAGTCCAAGTGGATAGAAACAGTTAGAGAGAGACAGGACAGATAAGCATTGCGTAATAAGGACATTGGTTGGATTCAAACCCACGCCAACACGGCATATACAGTGCATTCGGAAAGTATTCAGACCCCATGACCTTTCCGACATTTTGTTACGTTACAGCCTTATTCTAAAATGGATTACATTGGATTACATTTTCCTTATCAATCTACACACAATGAGCCATAATGACAAAGTAAAAACGGGTTTTTATAATATTTTTGAAAAATTATTAAAAACGGAAATATCACATTTACATAAGTATTCAGACCCTTTACTCAGTACCTTGTTGAAGCACTTTTGGCAGCGATTACAACCTTAAGTCTTCTTGGGTATGACGCTACAAGCTTGGCACACCTGTATTTGGGGAGTTTCTCCCATTCTTCTCTGCAGATCCTCTCAAGCTCTGTCAGGTTGGATGGGGAGCATCGCTGCACAGCTATTTTCAGGTCTCTCCAGAGATGTTCAATCGGGTTCAAGTCCAGGCTCTGGCTGGGCCACTCAAGGACATTCAGAGACTTGTCCCGAAGTCACTCCTGCGTTGTGTTGGCTATGTGCCTAGGGTCGTTGTCCTGTTGGAAGGTGAACCTTGGCTCCAGTCTGAGGTCCTGAG
Organism: Coregonus lavaretus; assembly: GCF_964263955.1. Classification (NCBI taxonomy): domain Eukaryota; kingdom Metazoa; phylum Chordata; class Actinopteri; order Salmoniformes; family Salmonidae; genus Coregonus; species Coregonus lavaretus. Next base: position 32,633,157 of record NC_139999.1, read on the forward strand.
CGCTCTGGAGCAGGTTTTCATCAAGGATCTCTGTACTTTGCTACGTTCATCTTTCCATCGATCCTGACTAGAAAAACATCCCCACAGCATGATGCTGCCACCAACAAGCTTCACCGTAGGGATGGTGCCAGGTTTCCTCCAGACGTGATGCTTGGCATTCAGGCCAAAGAGTTCAATCTTGGTTTCATCAGACCAGAGAATCTTGTTTCTCATGGTCTGAGAGTCTTTAGGTGCCTTTTGGCAAACTCCAAGCGAGCTGTCATGTGCCTTTTACTGAGGAGTGGCTTCTGTCCGGCCTGATTGGTGGAGTGCTGCAGAGATGGTTGTCCTTCTGGAAGGTTCTCCCATCCCACAGAGGAACGCTGGAGCTCTGTAAGAGTGACCATCAGGTTCTTGGTCACCTCCCTGACCAAGGCCCTTCACCCCCGATTGAACAGTTTGGCCGGGCGGCCAGCTATAGGAAGAGTCTTGGTGGATCCAAACTTCATCCATTTAAGAATGATAGAGCCCACTGTGTTCTTGTGGACTTTCAATGCTGCAGAATTGTTTTGGTATCCTTCCCCAGATCTGTGCCTCGACACATCCCGTCTCGGAGCTCTACGGACAATTCCTTCGACCTCATGGCTTGGTTTTTGCTCTGACATGCACTGTCAACTGTGGGACCTTATATAGACAGGTGTGTGCCTTTCAAAATCATGTTAAATCAATTGAATTTACCACAGGTGGACTCCAATCAAGTTGTATAAACATCTCAAGGATGATCAATGGAAACAGGATGCACCTAAGCTCAATTTCGAGTCCCAGAGCAAAGGGTCTGAATCCTTATGTAAATAAGGTGCTTCTGTTTTTATTTTTAAATAAATTTGCAAACATTTCTAAAAACCTGTTTTCACTTTGTCATTATGAGGTATTGTGTGTAGATTGATGAGAAAAAATAATAATTTAATCAATTTTAGAATAAGGCTGTCACGTAACAAAATGTGGAAAAAGTAAAGGGGTCTGAATATATTCCGAATGCACTGTATACGCTCTAAGCGCTAGACCACCCCAGGCCATTCTGCAACATTCAAAGCCATTTACAATACATCTGTTTGTTGGCCTATGATTCAGTATAATTCAGTATGGTGATTCACTGATTCTGAGTTTTATCTATTGTGTCTCCATACACCAGTTAGACAGGGTGAGGTTGTAGTCACCATGACTGGATGTTACCACGACTGGAAGAGTAACCATGACAATCACTCACCTGTGCTCCTTTCACACCAGGGGGTCCTGCTACAGCCTGTGATGGGGATATATAGGGAGAACATGATGTGAAACTCACATATCTGGATTAGGTTGTTTGCAAATGCACTGAAGATGGACAGCAATAGTAAAAGATTGAGCAAACTCCCACCCACTTTGTTCTGCAAAATATCACTTTTTTATTGCGCTACCGTTTGGGCCTTTTGACCTTCATTAGAGCATCAGACCATGAACAGGAGTGTAATTTGGTTTTCACACTAGAGGAAGAGTTTAACAGATGTGCAGTCTATAGGTACAGTACATCTCATCCTTTCAAAAGCTCTAATTTCTCAAGAACCTTAGTACATCCTGCTAAAGCTTCCGGTGAATGATGTGAATGTATGTGTGTGTGTGTGTGTGTGTGTGTGTGTGTGTGTGCGTATATATGTATATACAGTGAGGGAAAAAAGTATTTGATCCCCTGCTGATTTTGTACGTTTGCCCACTGACAAAGACATGATCAGTCTATAATTTTAATGGTAGGTTTACTTGAACAGTGAGAGACAGAATAACAACAAAAGAATCCAGAAAAACGCATGTCAAAAATGTTATAAATTGATTTGCATTTTAATGAGGGAAATAAGTATTTGACCCCTCTGCAAAACATGACTTAGTACTTGGTGGCAAAACCCTTGTTGGCAATCACAGAGGTCAGATGTTTCTTGTAGTTGGCCACCAGGTTTGCACACATCTCAGGAGGGATTTTGTCCCACTCCTCTTTGCAGATCTTCTCCAAGTCATTAAGGTTTCGAGGCTGACATTTGGCAACTCGAACCTTCAGCTCCCTCCACAGATTTGCTATGGGATTAAGGTCTGGAGACTGGCTAGGCCACTCCAGGACCTTAATGTGCTTCTTCTTGAGCCACTCCTTTGTTGCCTTGGCCGTGTGTTTTGGGTCATTTTCATGCTGGAATACCCATCCACGACCCATTTTCAATGCCCTGGCTGAGGGAAGGAGGTTCTCACCCAAGATTTGACGGTACATGGCGCCGTCCATCGTCCCTTTGATGCGGTGAAGTTGTCCTGTCCCCTTAGCAGAAAAACACCCCCAAAGCATAATGTTTCCACCTCCATGTTTGACGGTGGGGATGGTGTTCTTGGGGTCATATGCATCATTCCTCCTCCTCCAAACATGGCGAGTTGAGTTGATGCCAAAGAGCTCGATTTTGGTCTCATCTGACCACAACACTTTCACCCAGTTCTCCTCTGAATCATTCAAATGTTAATTGGCAAACTTCAGACATCCCTGTATATGTGCTTTCTTGAGCAGGGGGACCTTGCGGGCGCTGCAGGATTTCAGTCCTTCACAGCGTAGTGTGTTACCAATTGTTTTCTTGGTGAATATGGTCCCAGCTGCCTTGAGATCATTGACAAGATCCTCCCGTGTAGTTCTGGGCTGATTCCTCACCGTTCTCATGATCATTGCAAATCCACGAGGTGAGATCTTGCATGGAGCCCCTGGCCGAGGGAGATTGACAGTTATTTTGTGTTTCTTCCATTTGCGAATAATCGCACCAACTGTTGTCACCTTCTCACCAAGCTGCTTGGCGATGGTCTTGTAGCCCATTCCAGCCTTGTGTAGGTCTACAATCTTGTCCCTGACATCCTTGGAGAGCTCTTTGGTCTTGGCCATGGTGGAGAGTTTGGAATCTGATTGATTGATTGCTTCTGTGGACAGGTGTCTTTTATACAGGTAACAAGCTGAGATTAGGAGCACTTAAGAGTGTTGTAACGGTTTTGACTTGAGGCATTTATAGGGGTGCCAGGTAGGTAGTGCCTACCAGAGAAAGCATAGGTTTCTCCTTTTAAATCGGGAGGGAATGAGTCCCATCTGGTCCGTCAAGTCACACCAATACAAAGGACTTATGTAAAAGTCAAGATGGAAATATACTTTTCATAAACCCCTAAAAACCTTGGAAAGAACTTCAAACAAGTGTATTCTTTTGCTTGGTTGTATTCACAACATAAATGATCACACCCACCCACACACAACAATATAACAAATCAATGCACTTATGTTCATTTAGAAATGTCCTGTACCTCGGGCATAAAAAGAGTCCAGCCCGGTAAATAAGTTCCGTGGCTCAAGTGCCCTTAGTCCCGCAACGCTTGTCCGTAGCATAAACCCAGTATATTCATACCCTCAAAATAACACTTATTTTGTAACACAACTATAAAGCGTATCAAAGACTACCCAAAGAATAATACGTCCTCACAACTACATAAATCACAGTATACATCACCCCCAAACAAAGGAAATACCGTATACAAAAAGTTGTAGTCAGTCGGTCAGTCAGACAATCCGCCAACAGCCCTCCAGCGGAGGAAAGGCCACGAAAACCAACGGAGAGTTGTAGTCCACAGCGCACAGAGTGGATCCAATCCTGGGTAAACTCGCTTTAAGGCCACAAAACACACTGTAAGGCAACCAAACAAACGTCATGGCGAAGCTTCATGAACTGAAGGTAGTACACATCCTCCTTCAGGTCTCAATCACAACTTCTCTTTTGCGCAGCTGATGCTGGCTATTTAATGGGGAATTAAAGGGGAAGCGCCCTATTAGAAGGAGAAGCCTTGAGACGGTTCAGAAATATTCAGGGCCGTCACACACCCCCTCCCCTGGAAAAAGCCGACCATTGCCCGGGAAGGCAGATCTTGGTCGGGGAAACCGAGAAAGGTCTCCTCATCACTTTCCTCTACAAAAATATTCATTACTTTTTGGCGCTCACGCTCCTCAGCTGAGGGGTCACAGGCATTAAGCCGTGAGACTTTTGGGTCTGGGAATCCGAGAAAAGTCTCCTTACTTTCCTCTTCAAAGATCTCCAGGACCTTGCGGCGCTCAATCTCCTCCAATTCCTCAGCCGAGGGGTAACAGGCCTTAAGGCGTGAGACATGGACAACGCGCATATCTTCACCTGTGTCCTCTTTCACCACTCGGTAGTTCAAAGGGCCCACCTGCTCCACAATCCTATATGGTCCTTGCCATTTAGGAGCGAGCTTGGCCGAGAAGAATTGTTCAGCTTTCGAGTAAGGATGAGAGCGAAGCCACACCCGATCACGAAGCTGGAACTGCAGGTCTCGTCTGTTCTTATCATAATTTCTCTTCTGCTTGAGTCGAGCCTGGATCATGTTCCTTGAGACAAGAGCTCTCAAGTCGTGGAGATGGACTACCTGGTCATAGCAAGCAGCGTCTGGAGTAAGCTGCTGGGGCTGTAGCACCATATCCAAGGGTCCTCGGAGGAGACGACTTAGGTTCAGCTCTGCAGGTGTGACTCCAGTGGACTCTTGCACAGCAGAATTCAGGGCAAATCGAAACTCGTGAAGGTGCTTGTCCCAGTGTTTGTGCTGGGTCCCTACATAGGAAGCAACCATGGTCTTCAAGGTTCGATTTACTCTCTCAGTGAGGTTGGTCTGTGGGTGATAAGCTGTGGTCAACTTCTGTCTCAGGTTCCATCTTTGGCAGGTCTCTCCAAAGAGATCAGAGACAAATTGGGAACCTCGATCAGACAGAATGTAATCAGGCACTCCCCAGCGAGTCAGGATCTCTCTCGTAAGGATGTTAGAGACGGTCCTCGCTGTGGCCTGACGCAGGGCAAAGAGCTCAACCCACTTGGAATAGTAATCAACAAAAACAAGCATGTACACATTCTGATTGGAGCTTCTAGGAAATGGACCCATCAAATCCACTCCTAACATTTCCCAAGGTCGGGTAACCACAGTTTGCTGCAACTTGCCAGCAGGTTTTCTACCTTCTGGTTTGTACATTTGACAAACCTGACATTTTCGGATATGTGATTTCACATCCATGCTCAGATGTGGCCAGTACAGTAATGCTTGCAAACGTTTGTAGGTTTTGAACCTGCCCAAATGACCAGCTAATGGGTCTTCATGGAAATGTTGAAGCAGTTGAAGGCGTAGAGTTTCAGGTATGTATATTTGGTAGAGTGTTCTGTGAGGTAGTTGTACAACTCGGTAGACTTTGTCTTCAATGATGGTCAGCTTTGTGGCAGGGTTGACCATCTTTTCTTCATCTTCCAGGATAGTCTGGTACAAAGCCTGTACTTCGGGATCATCCTGTTGGGCTTTCCAAATGACCTCATCAGAGATGGGAAAGTCAGTTTTGGGTGAGTCTCGACTGCTAGACAGGACAGTAGCACATGTAAGATGAGGGCCACCATTACCACAAGCAGGAGCTCTGGATAAGGCATCTGGAACAGTGTTGTATTTTCCTTTCCTGTATTCTACTGCAAAGGTGAACTCTTGCAACCGTAGAGCCCATCTGATGAGCCTGGTGCTTGGTTTGTTGGTCTTGAACACCCACACAAGGGAGGAATGGTCAGTGACCACAGTGAAGTGTCTTCCCTCCAGGTAGTACCTCCACTTTTCCAAAGCCCAGACAACTGCAAGGCACTCTTGCTCGGTTGTGGAGTAGTTCCGTTCTGCTCCATTCAATGTCCGACTGGCGAACGCTAGCACTTCTTCAGTACCAAGTCCAGTCTGTTGGACTAGGACAGCACCAAGTCCAACATCACTTGCATCAGTGTAAACAACAAAAGGGAAATCAAAGTTGGGATGACCCAAAATGGGAGGGGTGACGAGGTGTCGTTTCAGGGTTTCAAAGGAGTTCTGGCACTCTGCCGTCCATCGGAATTTCGCTCCTTTTCGCTTCAACCCGTTGAGGGGTTCTGCCACCTGGGAGAAGTTCCACACAAACCGATGGTACCATCCAGCCATCCCAAGGAACCGTTGAAGGGCCTTGAGTGTGGTTGGCACAGGGAAGTCTTGTACAGCCTTGGTCTTTTCAGGATCCACATGAATCCCATCACAAGACACAATATGGCCAAGGAACTTCAGGGAGGTTTGGCAGAAGTTGCTCTTCTTCATGTTCACTGTCAGACCAGCTTCTCTTAGCTTGTCCAACACTGCTTGAAGGTCTTGAAAGTGTTGCTCTCTGTTCTGGGAGTAGATAATTATATCGTCCAGGTAGACGAAACATATCTTCCCTTTGAGCCCACCTAACGCAATCTCCATGAGTCTTTGGAAAGTGGCAGGTGCATTCTTTAATCCAAAAGGCATCACCTTAAAGGAAAACAAGCCCTCAGCACAGACAAAAGCAGTCTTGTCCTTGCTTTCCTGGTCCATCTCAACCTGCCAATAGCCACTATTGAGGTCAAGGGTAGTGAACACAACCGCGCCAGACAATGACTCCAGGATCTCGTGGATGGTGGGAAGAGGATAGGCATCAGTCTGGGAAACATTGTTGGTCTTCCTATAGTCCACACAAAATCTAAGACCACCGGTCTTTTTTGGAATGAGGACAACAGGAGCAGCCCAGGGAGAGGAGGAACGTTCTATTATATCTTGTGTCAACATATCATTAATGAGTCCCTTTTGGATGATTAGCTTCGCTGGGGACAAACGATATGGCTTTTGCTTGATCGGCATTTCCTGTGTAAGGAATATTTTGTGCTTCAGGAGTCCGGTGCGTCCTAACTTTGAAGTACACACATCGGCATTATTCTGCAGCTGTTCCAACAGCCTTAACTCCTCTGGCTGTTCCAGCTGAGCTCTTCTTACAGCCTGTAAAAGGAGATCCTCAGAAGGATTATCCAGGGTTAGTGGTACCGTAGCAACGGCAGAGAAGACTGCCACATTTAGACCCCAATCATGTAACTTTGTAACTTCTGATTGGAAGAAATGCTTCTTGCTCGGATTGTTTGGAAACCAGTAGCAATTATGTGCGATATCAATCTGGACACCACTGAAGTACATGAAATCAATTCCCAACACGACAGGAAAAGCAAGGTTCTTGGTTTGTAGGATAACCGAAGGAATCATATAGGAGCGGTTACACAGGCGGAACTCCACCTCACTCCATCCAAGTGGTCGTTTAGCCGCACCGTCAGCCAGATACAGTGGACCTTCTGTCCACGGCTTCAAGTTGTATTTTGGACCTTCAACCTCCTTCCACAGTTTCTCATTGAGCAGTGTGTAGGATGACCCGGTGTCCAGGATGGCTCTTCCTGTCCATGGGCCTATGGACAGGGGTAACCCCAGCTGGTGTGGTATTAACTGAAAGGAAGGGGATGTCGGCGGGGGGGCGTAGGCAGTGACTCTTGAGGTTTCAGCTCTGGTCAAAGCACCCAGAGTAGGATGGTCGTTCCTGCGAAGTGTGTTCGGGGTGTTGGCCTGTTGTGATTTGTGGTTTCTGGAAGGGTTTACTTGATACGGTCTTGGACATGTAGCTGAAGAATGTCCCTTTTGGCTACATCTCCAACAGAACATGGGAGGGGTCTTGGCTGGAGACTCTGGCTGTGGTTGATGATCTGGCTTGGGTAACTGTCTGGGTGTCTGTTTCTTTCTCTGTTCATATTGCTGTTGGCATTCTCTGTCCTTCTCGAACTGCTGTCCCAGGCGAACCAGTCCATCGACCGTGGTGACTCTTTCTCTGAGTTGACTGGCTAGTAGTGGGTTGATGTTCTTCAAGATCAACTTAATGACCTCTTCCTCCTCAATGCCAGGTTTCCACCTTCTGCACAGGGAGTGGTAACCGTATGCAAAGTCACGGATATTCTCATTCTCCCTTTGCACTCGATTCCTGACTCTGTCTGCCAGCTCATCTGTGTAGTCCTCAGACAGAAATGCAGAGGAAAACTTGGCCTCAAAGTCAGCCCAGGAGGTAGTGGTGAGACGTGCCACATCCCACCATTCTCGAGCTGTCCCATGCAACACATTCCTCAATGTGGCAAGGAGTTCTTCGTCAGCCAGGGGATTGAGGGCAAGAAAGTCATGACATCTTTCCAGATACATTAGCGGATCAGGACTGTCATCCTTTTTCCCAAAGGTGGGAAATTGCAATTTAATGGGCATCGCTCCCACATGACGTCTACTCAAATCACCATGAACAAAAGAGCTAGGAGGGATTGAGGAAGTAGAGGGTGAGGGAGTTATGGGACCATGAAAATGAACACCAGGATGCATGGTGGATTGCATCCTGCAAGGGGTGGCTGCAGCATGGCCTTGTCTTGGCTGTTCTGAGGTGCCCGCTTGGCCCTCAGTGGTCTGAACAGAAGTGGACACAAGAGAAGCTCTGTGCAAGGAGTGGTGCCTAATGGAGGCCATGTCAACAGACACATCATCCAACATTTTAACACAATTAGAGAGCGCTGTCTGCACGTGGTCTACAGTGTTAACCAGGGGAGAAAATACAGAATTGACGTCCTTGAGGACCTCAGTGTGATGATGTTGCAGGCGCCACTGGAGAGTGGCAGTGAGTTGGCTTTGTTGGTAGTCAAACTGCCTGTCCATGGCACCAGTCATTTCCTGTCTTCCACTCTCACTGAGCTCTGTCAGAGTGTGAGTTAGAGTACTCAGTGAGTTTCTGAATTCCATGGCACTCTGTTGTTGCTCTACACTCAGACATTTGAATTTATGATGGATTAGAGTTTGTAGATGTTGTTGAGTCTTACGAATATCAAGGATGTCACCTTGAAGTTGTAAGACTACAACCTCTGGAGATAAACCAGACAATGGAGGAAGATTGGGTGTCAGAGGGAGGGCTAGCTCAGTACCTTCACACAGATCCATGTCAATAAGTGAGTTACTAGTTAGACCTGTGGCCTGTGGTCCAGACCGAGCATTTAGATTCCCAGGGCTCTGGCCCACCTCAACTCCATTATTTCCATTCACATTATGATTTGTATTGTTGGCTCGGTAGTCAGAATGGCCCTGTGTATTCCCATTGACAGGTAGGATATGGATGAGCACATTTTCTTGTAGTGAATCCATTATTTTAATTCCACTCAAAAGATTTGCTTTGGTTAGTTCTCAATGTTGAAGTCCCATCTGGGGTGCCATTTTTTATGTAACGGTTTTGACTTGAGGCATTTATAGGGGTGCCAGGTAGGTAGTGCCTACCAGAGAAAGCATAGGTTTCTCCTTTTAAATCGGGAGGGAATGAGTCCCATCTGGTCCGTCAAGTCACACCAATACAAAGGACTTATGTAAAAGTCAAGATGGAAATATACTTTTCATAAACCCCTAAAAACCTTGGAAAGAACTTCAAACAAGTGTATTCTTTTGCTTGGTTGTATTCACAACATAAATGATCACACCCACCCACACACAACAATATAACAAATCAATGCACTTATGTTCATTTAGAAATGTCCTGTACCTCGGGCATAAAAAGAGTCCAGCCCGGTAAATAAGTTCCGTGGCTCAAGTGCCCTTAGTCCCGCAACGCTTGTCCGTAGCATAAACCCAGTATATTCATACCCTCAAAATAACACTTATTTTGTAACACAACTATAAAGCGTATCAAAGACTACCCAAAGAATAATACGTCCTCACAACTACATAAATCACAGTATACATCACCCCCAAACAAAGGAAATACCGTATACAAAAAGTTGTAGTCAGTCGGTCAGTCAGACAATCCGCCAACAGCCCTCCAGCGGAGGAAAGGCCACGAAAACCAACGGAGAGTTGTAGTCCACAGCGCACAGAGTGGATCCAATCCTGGGTAAACTCGCTTTAAGGCCACAAAACACACTGTAAGGCAACCAAACAAACGTCATGGCGAAGCTTCATGAACTGAAGGTAGTACACATCCTCCTTCAGGTCTCAATCACAACTTCTCTTTTGCGCAGCTGATGCTGGCTATTTAATGGGGAATTAAAGGGGAAGCGCCCTATTAGAAGGAGAAGCCTTGAGACGGTTCAGAAATATTCAGGGCCGTCACAGTGTGCTCCTAATCTCAGCTCGTTACCTGTATAAAAGACACCTGGGAGCCAGAAATCTTTCTGATTGAGAGGGGGTCAAATACTTATTTCCCTAATTAAAATGCAAATCAATTTATAACATTTTTGACATGCGTTTTCCTGGATTTCTTTGTTGTTATTCTGTCTCTCACTGTTCAAATAAACCTACCATTACAATTATAGACTGATCATTTCTTTGTCAATGAGCAAACGTACAAAATCAGCAGGGGATCAAATGCTTTTTTCCCTCACTGTATATGTGTGCGTGCATGCACATATGCTTGAGCATTGGTGTGTCATTGCGTATTTGTACATGTGCCTCTGTCCTCCTATTCATGCCAATGATTTCCTCGTCTTTGAAATGGAGAGATGTTGGATAAAGAGGATGTGAGTCATGGCCATTTACAGTAAATAGAAGAGGGGGTCATGGCCATTTACAGTAAATAGAAGAGGGAGTCATGTGCAGATAGAGCTTTTGAATAAAGCACTTATCAGAGTCCAAAACGTGTTCTAGAATATGTTGGCTTTCATACTTTTCTATTTCTCAGAGCAGCTCAAGCAATTTCTCCAACTGTCACCACAATCAAATGAATAGGAGCGGAGTACGCTGAGCTGCGTTGGTTGGGAAGTTTGGGGAGGTGCGAGGTCGGCCTGTGCGTCCCCCGCGGACGGTAGTCACACAATGGGCCGCCGGACGGCTCTGCGGCTGTGGACTCTGAATTAGCCTTAAAGCTGCAATATGTAACTTTTGGGGCGACCTGACCAAATTCACATAGAAAGGTGTGTTATAGATCTGTCATTCTCATTGAAAGCAAGTCTAAGAAGCGGTAGATCTGTTCTATGTGCTCTAAATTCTACTCTTCCCTTTCTTAACTTTCGTTTTTGTGTCTTTTACTTTCGGTTTTGTACACCAGCTTCAAACAGCTGAAAATATAATATTTTTGGTTATGGAAAATATATTTCACAGCAGTTTAGATGATACAATGATTCTCTACACAATACTTGCTTGTTTTGTCACATAAACTGAAATTACGCTAATTTTAGCAACCAGGAAATGGCGGAGCAATTTCTGCATTGTGCATCTTTAAGTACAGCTCAATTCAACCTCCCGTCACTTCCCTGATCCCCTCTCACCCCTCTGACTCACCTTTCCTGGGGGGCCACTGTCCCCCTGCTCCCCCTTCAACCCTGCAGACCCCATTGGTCCAGCGATACCCTGTTATAAAGATCAAACACAGCACTCTGAAAATCATTATCAAAGACAAATCCACACTGAACCTGATGCCATCCTAACACATACTAGAAACACAGTAGGATGTAGAGAGTCAGATACCATAAACAGTACACACCTGTTTCCCTGGCAACCCCGGTGTTCCCTCTTTTCCAGGTATCCCGTCTCTTCCTGGGACCCCTGGCTTGCCCCCCTCCCCCTGTGGAGAGACACACTGAATGTCACCAAAAGAACTGATGTGTGTGTGAATGGCTTGCTGTGTGTTAACCATGGCGATGATGGAGGTGTGTGTGTTGGCTCTGCAGTACAGTATGTGAAATGTGAGCCCCACATAGCTGCTGTACTCACTGTCTGCCCTGGTAGACCTGGAGGCCCTGATGGACCCTGGGAAGAGAGGGTATCATTACAATACATTCAACAATATTAAACACACATTATTGTGTCAATGGCTTTTTTAATTACAGTAAGCCTAAAGGTAAAGGTGTGAGCATACGAGGAATCCCCAGTCCAATGGGAATGTAATACAACACCAGTTCAGCCAGTACAACTATACAGTATGAGAGTTGGTTTATAGATGACTGATGTTATGCCCTACCACAGCTCCAGGAGGCCCTGCAGGTCCAGTCACTCCCATGCTGCCTTGGGGACCAGGAAGTCCCTGTGGAACAGGAGGGTCAATTCAAATAGATTATTATGAAGCTCTGTGACTTTCACTGTGAATAGTGGGTGAGTAGTTCTAAAAACACTGAGGCAATAAACATCAAATAGGAATATACAGTAGTAACATAAAACACATAAGGCCAGTTTCCCAGACACATATTAAGCCTAGTCCTGGACTAAAAAGCTCTCTCAATGGAGAATCTCACTTTTTAGACCTGGACTAGGCTAAATCTCTATTTGGGAAACTAGCCCATAATGTACAACACAAAATTGATCATATAAAGTTCTCACCTGAACGCCAACCCCAGGCACTCCTTGATTACCCTGTCAGAGATCAAAACACATTCTCAGAACAACAAAGACAACACTTAAATTGATTATTCCAGTGCTGTAATACTAAGCTACTGTAGACAAAAAAATATAAACACTACTCAATGCATCAGCAATATCCCCACAGAGCTGGAACTAAGAATTAATGATACTATAGGTCTATGACGGAATAAGTTCTCACCTTTACCCCTGATGGACCTGGAGGTCCATTGGTACCGATCGGACCCTACAATTACAAAGAGATAGCATCAGAATAAGTACAGCGCTGTGTGTGTGTGTGTGTGTGTGTGTGCGCGCGTGCGTCGGATATTAGAGTATCATACTTACAGTTGGCCCTCTAATTCCAGGTTCTCCAGGGTTTCCCTGCAAACAAGAGATAAGAGCATGCTGGATTCACATGCCAAAGAAATAGCACACACACACAGAACACATGCATGATACGACACACAAACACACAGCAAATTCTCCAGTGTTAAATCAACACTGAGTGTTACATTTAACACTGGTCCAGTGTCTATACGGGTCCACACTTTTCAGTGTTAAATTAACACACTGCTTAGTGTAAAGCCTTATTTTCATGTTTCCCAGAGTGCCTTGCCTTTCTGGTGAATTGTAGAGTTACCACCCATAACTGCATTTGTTAGTGACAGAGACATGGTTGTTGCAGTCTTATTTTCTGTCCTGTTGCCTTCACCAAGTGAGATCCTAAGCGAATATGTCATCATTAAAATTACTCAACACAATACAAGTGTTTAATAAGGCCTTATTTTGAGGGCTTTGTTTTCCCTAATATAGTGGCCTGAAACCCATGGTTTTCAGGCCTGCAAATCACATTATGCTGGCTTGCGAAGTGTAATTCCTATTGGAATACAGCCAGAGCGGGGATATCCAACATTTGGAATTTTTATTCACCCCTAACCTGCATTCAGAATGACTGCCTGTTGGGAACTCTAAAATATTAGACTACCTAAACCATCTAAACTGGAACAACCATTTCAGTAACGGTTGCAATAAGTCCAAGTAACAGATTGGATTACTTGATATATTTTTTTATATTTCAGTAGCATAAGATTAATTAATCGATGCAAAAACATAGATATTGAAACAAACAATTCTAAAATCAACCTGCAATAGAGCATGCTGGGAAATATGATAATGACGGGCGTGGTTTTGTTTTAACACTGGTTATTAACACCAACACTGGGGTTATTTTACACCAATGAGTGTTAATTTAACACTTGAATCAACACTAGAAATGTTACACTGAAAACCAACACTAGGTAACACTGGCCAATTTGCTGTGCATACACACAGCATATTGTACATACTTACGTACATGTAGGCTATGTACAGAGATAAAGACACATACAGTACACACAAACATGTACATACATGTACATACAGTACAAAGAGTTCACACACAAATAAATACACAACTGCATACACACACAACTGCAAACACACACAATACACAAAGACACACACAGTATACAATGTGCAAACAGCGCTTTGGGAGGGCTGAGAAGCAGACAACAGAGCAGGTGTTAAATAAAGGTGAAATAAAAAATAAATAAATAAAAACATGCACAGAAAGCTAGCACACAACGCACAGAAAGCTAGCACACAACGCACAGAGAGCTATGACACAATGCAAAATGCATCTGTTACAATTCTGACGGGGCATTAAATCCATCTCAGTATTCACAACCCTATTGTGTCCAACTGATCTTGGTTAGTGTATGTGGCATATATGTACAAACGTGTAGTGTTTAATACATAAAACATTCCAGCCATCTGGATATAACACTGGTACTCTGGGAACAGGTGGTCCAGATTAATATTTCATGAGTTTCCTATCAAGGCCGAACTCTAGTCTCAGACCCCTGGGAGATGGGTCCTAATACAAATGAAAGAAAATTAAGGTGGAGACATGAATGCAGAGGATGGCGCGGTGGAGGACTGTGTGACAATGTGTGCATGTTGATGCTGATGACACTAGTAACTGGTAACTGGTACCGTCACAGCATCCTTGGGTCGTGCTTGTACCCCTCCTCCTGAAACATTCACAAGCATGCCAGCCATCAGCACAGAAAACCTACCGGTCTGCCCAGCACTCCAGGGAACCCAGGCAGGCCCTAGAGTCAGAGAGGGAGGAGAGGAAGAAGGGAAAGAGTAGGATAGTAGGACACAAGGGTAATTGGAAGTGTTGAAAAGAGAAGGAGGGACAGAAAGGGTATAAAATAGATGAAAAGGTGACAGATTGAAGGGGGGAGGTAAGAAGAAAGAGGGAGGTGTTGTTAGAAGCAGAGCTGCTAAAGGTTACTGTCTAAAGGTTCAATGTAGTCTCAGCCCAACGGAAGCAGATACAGTAGCTTCATCAGCTCCATCGGCGGCCTAGCACTCGCAGCCAATCCACAGGCTTTCCTACGCAGGGCCAGCCCAAAAGGAGGCTGCATGGCTGGGTTACTGTTACTCACTGAGCGGCCTTGAGGACCAGCTGGCCCTTGTGGACCCTGCTTCGAAACATTGTGGGATGAAACAAGAAGCTTGAGTTATCTTATCACCTCATCTCTCCCCCTCCACATCTCTTTCTCCTTCTATCCATCTATATCCTCCTCATGTTATGACTACTAGGGCCCTGAGTTCTTCCAGCCCAGGATAAATTCTGGGCCCTAGTTAGTCATGGCTGATTACACAACATCAACATCAATGTTTCAGTTTCTCACCTGTACTGTACTGTATGGTTGGACATGTCATGATCACTGTAACTCGAACACAACATTATCTGCTTAACTATACTGTAGTGCAGCCAATCTATTGAAGAACTGAAAACTGTGTAACTCCAGTTTGTCCTGTGATGTCTGGGATCTGTCAGATGAGTGTACAGTATAAACCTGCATAATGCATCAATTAAGTCATATCTAAAAGGTATCATATATCAACAAAGAAGCACCATAATTGTATGGTTATTGATATAAATCAAAATATTAATAAAAGCCTGATAATCAATTCAGAAAAAGTTGGCCTAAGTAGGCTAGCTACAGTAACCTTATTATACGATTAAAATATTATCATCATTTTACTCTTCCCTTCAAAGTTGTGCCATGGTATAACCCCACCCCTCCTCCTCTCACCGGCTTCCCATCCTGTCCCGGTTTGCCAGGTTCTCCTGTTGTCCCCTGAAATGATTAAAACACAACCTGGTTACTACTAGCTACCACTACAACACTGTCTTTACAACCTCTTCAGCACCATAATCATACAATGATGAGGGTAATACAACCTGGTATCAGGTAGTGCCAACAGTTAACCCATATGGTTAGAGCCAGTCACATCTCATCTCACAGCGTAGTACAGAGGTGTCAAAATCCTTTTCCCCAAGGGGTACACATTGAATCAGATGGCGGGCCACAAATGGCCCCCGGACTGCATGTTTGACAACCCAGCTGTAGATGAGATGAGGGATAGCTCCCTCTTGTAAAGCACACAGTCACCTGAAAACCATTGCGCCCCTGTTCTCCAGATGGACCCCGATCACCTTTATCTCCAAGGGGCCCTGCAATACCCTGTAACACACACACAGCTGGTTAAACACAGGGCCACACATCAGGCTGCCTGATGAAGTACTGTAATATTTTGAGTGAGGTGTTCTGACCCTGTCGCCTTTGGATCCCTGTGGTCCTGAGGCGCCAGGCTCTCCCTTTGGTCCTGCGACCCCAGGGAACCCCCTTGCTCCGGGGAGTCCAGCTTCACCCGCTTCTGCAGCAGCACCCTTAAACACACACACACACACACACACACGCACACACCCCACTAAACACACTGCACACAATAACCTCTACATACACTATGATATGTTTACTGTAATGATGACTTATTAGAAAAGTAGTAGTCTGTACAGGTCAGGGACATACCTTTGGTCCAGGAGGGCCCACTGATCCAGCTAGCCCGTTTTTCCCCTGGAGATGAGAACAGTCATGCTCTGGTCAACATCCATACAATATATACAGTACATGAAATTATGATTATTGTGGTGATGAATATACTCACAGCCTCTCCTTTGTCACCCTTCTCTCCTCTCTCCCCCTGAAAGTCAAAGTGGTATCACATGACACATCTCTAATCCACATGATCTTCCTCTTCTTTCTTTTTTTATTTGCTCCATTCATATTCCTCCTCTCCTCTCCTTAAACCCCTCCTTCCTCCTCCTCACCTTATCTCCAGGACGTCCAGCCTCTCCCAGTTCTCCGGCTCTCCCTGGTCCTCCAGGTATTCCAGGTTTTCCTGGCTCTCCAGCCTGTCCCGGGGGTCCCACTGGGCCCTTCTCTCCAATGGCCCTCCCTATGGGTCCTGTGGCCCCTGAAGGCCCCCGTTCCCCCTGCTCTCCCTTCACACCCCTCTCCCCAGACAGCCCGCGGGTACCCTGACATGGAAATGAGCAAAGACATTAATTACACATACTGTCCTAGAAATTACAATTGTATTCAAAATCCATGCAGTCATACAGAG
The DNA here is from genome assembly GCF_964263955.1 of Coregonus lavaretus. Taxonomy (NCBI): domain Eukaryota; kingdom Metazoa; phylum Chordata; class Actinopteri; order Salmoniformes; family Salmonidae; genus Coregonus; species Coregonus lavaretus. Next base: position 32,649,933 of record NC_139999.1, read on the forward strand.
AATCACTTTATGAGTGAGCAGAGAGTTATGCATTACATCATGGGTCAAATAAACACACTAATACCATGTTTTAGTTCACTGTACTACTCCATTTGCGTGGGGGTCTTGATATAATTTATTTGCTCCCCACACTGCTCCCAAATCGGGGACCGCTCACTCACGTCTATCCCTGCTGGTCCTCTCTGTCCGGCCTCTCCCTTGTCTCCTTTCTGGCCCTTCTCAGCCTTCTCCACCACAGGCGTGACATCCTTCCTCTCCACAACCACCTTCAGGTCCCGCACCTACAGACAGGACAGTACAGAAAGGTCCGCAATGCTTCTACATCTGCATTGCTTGCTGTTTGGGGTTTTAGGCTGGGTTTCTGTATAGCACTTTGTGACATCTGCTGATGTAAAAAGGGCTTTATAAATACATTTGATTGATTGAAGGTCGTATTCATCAGGCACCAAACGAAAGGAAGCGAACTGAAACAGGGGGGGGCCTACTTGAACTTGTCCAATGACAACAGCTTCTTGTCGTTTCCAGTTGAAATAAATGTTTCAACGCTTTGCTACGGTGTGTCCTAATGAATAGGACCCAGGCTTGGTCAAGTGGAAGGAGACTCATATACAGCACAGCTATGACTTAATGTCACATCACATCATTGCAGACATTTAGTATCCACTTACCTCAATGCCAAGGTTAGAGAGGGCCTTCTGCACATCCTGACGGGGGAGAGGCACAAACAGTGTCAAGGAGGAGTGAATACAGTACATGGTCATGCCTTTATCAGTCCCTTGCTGGGGTTATTCTCCTTTCTTGATTCCTTATTTTCTTACCACTGCTGTTCCAGGCCTGCCCGGTTGCCCGTCCTCTCCTGGGTCACCCTGTCAATAACATCTCACATCAGTAATACTAAAGATGCACTAACACATACACCCATACACATACTCAGGAAACAGCATGTGTACACGTTCATATGCAAGACACACACACTTACCCTTTCACCTTTACTGCCCACTGCTCCTTTCTCCCCCTGAAATACAAGAGTGAATGGGTCAGAGATCAAACTAAAGGACAGATGGATGGACAGAGCTGGAGCAGACTGACTGACCTCAGAAATAAATAATAGTAAATGATCTCTATGACAATGACTTACTCTAGTTCCTACGGTCCCTGGGATTCCAGGCACACCCTGAGAGACACAGAGAGATGGGCATCAGAAACAGAGTGCATTAGAAACGTACTGAAGACAAGTACACAGTACTGCTACATCAGGCTATGCTATACTGCACGGCTCATATCCAACATAGTAACTTACTGGGGTTCCTGGAGGCCCCTGAGGGCCAGGGATAGACAGTGTTGGAGCTCCCTTCACATAGACCACCTGAGAGAGAGAAGAGAGGGGAGAGAGAGTTAACTGTATAATCAGAGCACAATAGACAAGTGACACACACACACACACACACATTCTAGGAAGCAGAACCATATGGCTGTTCTGTACCTGTCCTGGAGGTCCGATGGTGCCAGGGACCCCTTGGGGACCAGATAGACCATTTGGCCCCGCAGGCCCAGCAAGGCCCCGGTCCCCCTTCAGCCCGTCACGGCCCTGGAACGCGCGCACACACACAAACATGACAATTTCAGACCAGCACGGACACTCTATTCCATTCCTAAGGGGTCTGGCCTGAACTAGAAAGGAGGCAGATGTCCTAGATAATTTATATGAATTTGGACATGAAACCACAGCCTTGACATTCTGCGCCCCTGCGGATCGCCTCTCAGAAGTGGCTGGCCCATAAAGGCACAGCTTGATCATTACCCACCGTTGCATTTATACAGCTGCTGCTTAGAGCGCTATTGATTCCACCGTGAAGGCAGGGTGTGATGAAAATATCAATATCACAGGAGACTACGCTTAATAAACACACACTAGGAGGGGAATTGATGGCGAGAAAGAAATGGAACAGGGATAATGAGAGATGCTAAGGAGCCGAGGAGAACAGGATCGATGAAGACTGAGGGAAAGACGGAGAGGAAGAGAGCGACAGCAGGGGAGGAAAGAAAGGACATTGTACAGACATAGAAAGAACGAGGGTGGAGAGATAAAGATACAGGGTAACAAGTTACTAACGTCTCTTCCAGAAGCCCCAGCCTCTCCTTTGTCACCCTGTGAGGTAGAAGGATTACTGTTATACTATTCCAGGTTCCAAGTTATGTGAATTTAAATAGTCCTGAGTGCAGTGACCAACACTGACCTTTCTGCCATCTTCCCCTGGTACGCCATCCTCACCCTGCAAAAAACAACAACACAATAAAAAATGTACCATACTAACAACATTGAAATGTGCATTTATCAAAGCTCAGTGTGCCGTTGTATCAAGCAGAGCCTCTCAGTCAGATAGATAATGTTTTGCAGAGGCTTTGGTTGATCATCCCATTACCTCCTCACCTAACATTACAACAGACAGGCTTCCCCTTAAATGGCTCCCTAACCCTACATAATGCATTACTTTTGACCAGAGCCCCATGGGGTGTGGTCAAAAATAGTGCACTATATAGAGAATAGGGTGCCATTTGGAATGAAACCACAGCCAGCACAGCCACTCAGGTGGAATAAAAGCCTCAGAGTCACATCTGATCAGTACACTTTAACCTGAGGATGTGACAAACATGTTTAAATGGTAATTACACAGAGACAGACAGAGACACATAGGACTAACTGGTGACGATAAAGCTCTTAATGAATAGCACTGAATCGCATCCCATTCAAAATGTTTTCATTCAGTTTGTTATTAATCAGAGATATGATTGTGTGCAATGTGTGTGTAGTGTGGTAATGCCCTGCAGGATGCTATGTTAGAGGTCTGACTGATCCCTCACCATTTTCCCAGCAGCCCCTGGTTTTCCATCTTCTCCTGCTTTGCCCTGAAACACAACAATTAGGGTGATGAGACAGCAATGAGACATGTGCTTTGGGAAGTGGAGCTTTGTGTGTGTGTGTGGGTGCGTTGTGCATGCATGTGTTTTTGTTTGTGTGGTTGAGAGTGTTGACAAACTCACAGGTGTGCCTGGATTTCCTGCTGGCCCAATAGGGCCTGGGAGGCCCTGTACACCTCTTAGACCTGGCAGCCCCTGGTGAGACAGACAGACAGACAGAGTGGCAGTGTGAGGGCTGAAACCACACAGCACCACAGTGCCCTCTAGTGTTCAAACACAGTAAGTGCACAGAGATAGAGCATCCTCCACCACATTTATACTGAACAAAAATATAAACGCAACATGCAACAATTTCAAAGCTTTTACTGAGTTACAGTTCATATAAGGAAATAAGTCAATTAAAATAAATTCATTAGGCCCTAATCTATGGATTTAACACGACTGGGAACACAGATATGCATTTACTGGTCACAGATACCTTTCAAAAAAAGGTAGGGGCGTGGATCAGAAAACCAGTCAGTATCTGGTGTGAACACCATTTGCCTCATGCAGCACGACACATCTCCTTCGCATAGAGTTGATCAGGCTGTTGATTGTGGCCTGTGGAATGTTGTCCCACTCCTCTTCAATGGCTGTGCGAAGTTGCTGGTTATTGGCGGGAACTGGAACATGCTGTCGTACAAGTCGATCCAGAGCATCCCAAACATGCTCAATGGGTGACATGTCTGGTGAGTATGCAGGCCATGGAAGAACTGGGCTATTTTCAACTTCCTGGAATTGTGTACAGAGCCTTGCGACATGGGAGCGTGCATTATCATGCTGAAACATGAGGTGATGGCGGTGGATGAATGGCACGACAATGGGCCTCAGGATCTCGTCACGGTGCATTCAAATTGCCATCGATAAAATGCAATTGTGTTCGTTGTCTGTAGCTTATGCCTGCCCATACCATAACCCCACCACCACGGGGCACTCTGTTCACAACGGCAAACCGCTCGCCCACACGTCTGCCATCTGCTCGGTACAGTTGAAAGCGGGATTCATCCATGAAGGGCACACTCCTCCAGGGTGCCAGTGGCCATCGAAGGTGAGCATTTGCCCACTGAAGTCAGATACAATGCCAAACTGCAGTCAGGTCAAGACTCCGGTGAAGACGACGAGCACGCAGATGAGTTTCCCTGAAACAGTTTCTGACAGTTTGTGCAGAAATTCTTTGTTTGTGCAAATCCACAGTTTCATCAGCTGTCCGGGTGGCTGGTCTCAGACGATCCCACAGATGAAGATGCCGGATGTGGAGGTCCTGGGCTGGCGTGGTTACACGTAGTCTGCGGTTGTGAGGCCGGTTGGATGTACTGCCAGAAATTAACATTAACTTCTCTCGCAACAGCTCTGGTGGACATTCCAGCAGTCAGCATGCCAATTGCACGCTTCTTCAAAACATGAATCTGTGGCATTGTGTTATGTGACAAAACTGCACATTTTAGGGTGGCCTTTTATTGTCCCCAGCACAAGGTGCACCTGTGTAATGATCATGCTGTTTAATCAGCTTCTTGATATGCCACACCTGTCAGGTGGATGGATTATCTTGGCAAAAAAGAAATGCTCACCAACAGGGATGTAAACAAATATGTGCACAAAAATGAAGAGAAATACGCTTTTTTTGCGTATGGAACATTTCTGGTATCTTTTATTTCAGCTCATGAAACATGGGACCAATGCTTTACATGTTGCGTTTATATTTTTGTTCTATGTACATTGACATTTTAGTCATTTAGCAGACGCACACTAGCCTGAAGCAGAGAGCAAGACGAAAAGTGAGAGTGTCGACTCAGCCCAAAATCTGTCCGCGCAGATTAAGCATATTTGGTCTGCTTAACGCTATAAGCAAGTGAGGTGTTTTTGTCTGGGGGGCAATGTGAAAGTGTTTAATTTATTTAAGATGAAAGCAAATTGCTATTTTGATAGGTGAGGCTTATTTGATCTAAATGAAGTTTCATAATGCTTAGGTTGTTACGAGTGTATTGATATGTTTTCTACAAAAGATCACTGGCTAGAATGTTCCCACCTGATCTCGCCTCCTCCCGCCTGCCTTTCGCCTTTGCAGACATGTATTTCCATAGTTAAAGCGCCCAGTGGACCATCAATATAATAGATCATCTTTGCCTGAAGTCCTTTCTCACTTCTTAATGGGACCTCTCAAAGGTTCAGATAAAACAAATGGTTACAGCTTCACCTTGCTCCACTCACTGACTTGTACCAGAGAGCCACACAAGCCAGCAGAAGTGCAGCCCTCTGGGACTGGGGTTGTGCACCCCGAGTCTAGGGTTGATTTTGGCCTGGGGAACAGTGGTACTCACATCTCTTCCTGGATCCCCTAGTTTCCCTGGGTCTCCCTGTAACACCAAGGGAAAATGATTGAGAGATAACTAAAGACAGTAATGTTTATGTCATGTTCACCGTACCCTGAGAAGCTACAGCTGCTGTAATGTCTGTATGACAGAGACAGAGGTACTGACCCTCAGGCCGGCTGCTCCTGGTGCCCCTGGTTTGCCGTCCAGACCGTTGCGTCCATCCAGTCCAGACGCACCTCTCTCTCCCTACAGAGAGGAACACACATGATGCATACAGTATGATCAGAATAAGGGCTGCACAGGGTTGTATTGGACCTGGATACATTTAGCACAAGAGGATAAAACTCTACTACTACTGTTTCAAATAAAGCAAGTGGAAAGGCAATTCAATGCTCCAGCGTTGTTACTCAGAGTTAGTTCAATGTTTGGAAATGACTATGGTGAGGTATTTTTTAGGATGCAGAGCATGTGTGTATACAGCATTAAGTTGCATGTCTCAGGCTGTGGTGATGTTGTGAGCAGGCCCCACTGATCTTCATCCCACTGGGAATCTGCAGACTGGGAAACAGGATCCGGTGGAATGAAGGACAGCGCAACCTGCCAATCACCAGCCAGTTTGGAGAACCATATCCTATCAGGATTTGTCAATTAGAAAATCAGCCTGTGTGAGAATGTGAGAAGTCACTGTAGTATGTGTTATTCAGACCTTCTCTCCTGGGCCTCCTCTCTCTCCTGTGTCACCCTGGAGAAATAGAAAGAAAGAGTAATGAGTGAGATAGAGAGAGGGATAGAGTGGTTAGACAGACAGACAGACAGACAGACAGACAGACACACTTGACAGAAAGACAGACAGACAGACAGACACACATGACAGACAGAAAGTGGCTTACTCTCGCCCCTGGAGGTCCACGCTGTCCCTCGAGACCCTACACAGACAAACAACAGAGCAGGTGAGACAGAGAGAAGACACAGGGTAAGAATTGCACACACAACAGCACATAGACAGACAGACATTACGGGTCAGTATATTTCAGTAACCTTCGAAGCTTAGGCTTCTCAAGACACTAGATTTTGAAGGATAGCCCCGTAAGACTCTGCTTAAAGTTTAGAGGCAGTGACCCATCAGGGGGCCAGAGAGGCAGAGACAGCAGTCTTACTCACCCGGAGCCCCGCGGCCCCTGAGGACCCTGCCTCGCCCTTCTGACCTTTGCCCCCATGCTCTCCCGGGTCACCAGCATCTCCCTAGACACAGGAAGTGACGTCAGACACTGGGAGGTTAGGTGTACCGAGAGAGAGAGCTGTGCTGTATACATTCAAAGGTGTGTTCGTACAATGTTAGAAGAAAGTAAGGGACATCTACATACCTTTTCTCCTCTTTCTCCTTTAAGCTTTTGCTCTGTATCACCCTGTAGAAGTTAGAGAGAGATTGAGAGAGATGTGGGTAGCTATGTGGTTCTGATGGCTCGTTCAGTTAGTATGGTCCTTGTAATACCATTTGTTTGGTATGATTCTCACAGGGGCCATATTTGTTGACTGAAAGTCACATTTAGCCTCTGTTAAATGAACATATTGTTATTTTAAAAAGAGATCTTATCAGGACTCACCACGTTCCCTGGAGGTCCTGGGGGGCCTTGAGCTCCCTATTGTGTCATAAACAACATACCGTTTTGTTAATTTGAGCAGATTGGAACTATTATATCAGATTAGATAACAAACAGATTAACCTCTGACCTCAACTCCTTTCTCTCCTCTTGGTCCGATAGGTCCTGGGCTGCCCTGTGGATGATACACCACACACACACACACACACACACACACACACACACACACACACACACACACACACACACACACACACACACACACCAACTGTCACTACAGACAGACACCAACTGCTACTGTATTACTCACAGTAACCAACACAAATACTGACACATATAGAGTATCAGATCAATCTGGCAAAAGAGTGTCAGATGTGTGTCACATAAATTATTGACTGATTCATGGGTGTACAGAAATGTCACGTCACAAACATGCGTCTCACATGTCTTCCATGCTCTCAATAACTATTACACAGAAGACACAGACAGTATTTCAGAACAATCTGTCAGAGGAGTGTCACAATGTCACATAAACATGTGTCTCACGTTACGTCCGTGCTCTCCAGGGTCTCCCAGGTCTCCCTTCTCCCCTGCTCGTCCAGGCTGACCCGCAAGGCCCTGAGGACGGGGCATAAAACCACACAGATTATGTGCTTAGTTACCATGGCAGTCCTAAAAACATCTTAGAAAAGGAAAAGCTGCACACTGATGGCTCCGATGCAAAATTGCATTTAATCAACGTTTCGACAGCTAAGCAGTTTTCATCAGGGTTTCATCTGTTCTCAAAACATTCACTTCATATCATGTAGGTCATGGTTAATCATGACCTACATTAGTGACCAATCACCATAAACAGTACAGCAAGACCATTCTGAAAAGAGGGCATAAAAGGGAGTTGATGTTTTATAGTGCCGCCTCTCATTGAAGGCACAGAAGTTCAAGGCCGACCGCAGTACTGCAGGCATTGTTAGCAGAAAACAGGATTCCCCATAATAGTGAATGAAAAAATGGCAATCTTCGTGTAAATATACACTGGACAAAAATATAAACGCAACATGTAAAGTGTTGGTCCCATGTTTCATGAGCTGAAATAAAAGAACCCAGAAATTTTCCATAAGCACAAAAATAATATTTCTCTCTAATTTTGTGCACAAATTTGTTTACATCCCTGTTAGTGAGCGTTTCTTCTTTGCCAAGATAATCCATCCACCTGACAGGTGTGGCACAAGCTGATTAAACAGCATGATCATTACACAGGTGCACCTTGTGCTGGGGACAATAAAAGGCCACTCTAAAATGTGCAGTTTAGTCACACAACACAATGCCACAGATGTCTCAAGTTTTGAGGGAGCGTCCACCAGAGCTGTTGCCAGAGAATTTAATGTTAATGTCTCTACCATAAGTCACATCCAACAACGTTTTAGAGAATTTAGCAGTATGTCCAAATTGAATCACAACCGCAGACCACTTGTTTGGCGTCGTGTGGGTGAGCAGTTTGCTAATGTCAACGTTGTGAACAGAGTGCCCCATGGTGGTGGTGGGGCTATGGTATGGGCAAGCATAACCTACGGACAATTAACACAATTGCATTTTATCGATTTGCAATTTGAATGCATAGAGATACCGTGACGAGATCCTGAGGCCCATTGTGAGGCCGATTTTATTTTTAAAGATATCTGTGACCAACAGATGAATATCTGCATTCCCAGTCATGTAAAATCCATAGATTAGGGCCTAATGAATTTATTTCAATTGACTGATTTCCTTATCTGAACTGTAACTCAGTAAAATCTTTGAAATTGTTGCATTTATATTTTTGTTCAATATATATATATTTTTTGGGGGAATCATCATTTTTTGGGGAATCATGCATGGTACCAAAAATGGTATGTCCTTTGAACCAAATATTTTGAAATCACACACAGAAGAAGTTATAAGGATAATTGAGTTGCTAATGGAAGCCTGCAGTACCCTGGTCGACCTTCAACTTCAGTTACTCAATGAGAGGGGGCAGCACTGAGCTAACCTGCAACGTCCATTCCTGGAGTAGTTCAAACTGTGCATATTATGTCTCCATGAGACGCCATCTTAACCGACTTCATTTGGCTTCAATGTGCTATTGAGTCTTAACATAGGAATGAATGGTGTCATGTGATCAATGGCTTTGTCCATTCATATATACCATTCATTGGCTGTATGTGACACAGACATGTGACTACTCACCCTTAGTCCTCTCTCCCCTGCCTTCCCTGGGAGTCCAGACTCCCCCTGGTGGAGAGAGAGAACAGACAGAAAATTAGAGAGACTGGTAGAGGAGAGGAAGAGGGGGAAGGAGGAGGAGAAGAAGACATAGAAACAGATAAATGCTATGCTATTGTCTCTGCTATTGTCTCTAGTCTTCACCAATCCCGTCAGATGAGCAGAGGGTCTGAATCATGTGACAATAATACTCATCTCTCACTCACCAATACTATTAAAGAGAATGGGTGCCAGAGAGAGAGAAGTGGCATTCAAACATGAAAAACTTTGAATGGAACTGATAGAATCAGATAAGGTAGTGAGGGAGCGACAGAGAGAGACAGAGAGCGAGAGAGAGACAGAGAGAGAGACAGACAGAGAGACAGACAGAGAGAGAGAACGAGAGAGAGCGAGAGCGAGAGAGCGAGCGAGATCATGGTCTGTCACAGGACAAAATATATATAGAGAGATGGATGGAGAGATTTTCTTACGGGAGTGCCTTCGTCACCCTTGTCTCCTTTGGCTCCCTGTAAAACACAGTGATCCATAATTCAGTCCCATCACAGGGGGAGAACACCACACTGACCACAATGACACAGTCAAAACACATCAAACTTTTAAACCAGAACCCCACAACATCACATAGGGAAATGATTGTGGTAGACATGAAATAAACTTAGTAGTAGTAGTAGTAGTAGTAGTATTGTTTGAGTATTAGTCCAAAAAGTAGTTGTAGTAATAGTCATTAGTGGTGATGTACCTCTAGTGGCATCAGGGTATGATGGGAGAGAGATAGAAAGAAAGCCTTATATGACTGGTTAGGTCATCATTATATCATATCAACACTTACACAACAAAGAGGTCAGAGTTACACACACTGTATTAGTACTGGAATGGCAGTATGACATTCATTCCCTTTGTGGTACAGTCTTGAATAACATACTGTAGGTCAGTGGTCACCAACCGGTCGATCGCGATGTTCAAGCCATTCCTAGTAAATCACCAAACATTTCTGTAAAAAACCCAACGATAAAGCCTTGCGTTCCTAATTTGTTTATTAGTTTCACACTGTTGACGGTGGATGCACTTGATTCAGTAGCCCTAGCGCCGGGAAGGCAAAGTGTTCCCATTTGAACAATTTCATGTGTCTGAAGGTAGAACTTCGCCTACCCGGCAGGCCCAGAGAGAAAATCAAGTGCACCTATAGGCCTACCGCTCTGCACAGTTTCCTCACACCATAGACTGTAAAAAGAAGCCCCGAACGAACAGAAAAGTTGATATCATATTTCTAAACTTTTAAAACCATGACTAGAGAGACTCAACGAATACAGCAAAGAGCTGCTGATTTTATGAGTAAGTTCATGTTTAACTTGTTATTCAGCACTGCCAACACTTTGTTCGATGCTGATTTGTTGTTGTTGTTGCCTGCGTTACAGTCGGCTATATCGGTCTGCTCTAATACAGGACTAGTAAAGGCCCAGTGCATGACATTTGTGAAAAAAATATTTTTCTAAAATATATACACTACCAGTCAAAGGTTTAGACACACCTACTCATTCAAGGGTTTTTCTTTATTTTTAAAAATTTCTTACATTGTAGAATAATAGTGAAGATATCAAAACTATGAAATAACACATATGGAATCATGTAGTAACCAAAAAAGTGTTAAACAAATCAAAATATATTTTATATTTGAAATTCTTCAAATAGCCACACTTTGCCTTGATGACAGTTTTGCACACTCAAGGGTGGCTATTTGAAGAATCTCAAATATAAAATATATTTTGATTTGTTTAACACTTTTTTGGTTACTACATGATTCCATATGTGTTCTTTCATAGTTTTGATGTCTTCACTATTATTCTACAATGTAAAAAATAGTAAAAATAAAGAAAAACCCTTGAATTTGTAGGTGTGTCCAAACTTTGGACTGGTACTGTATATATATATATATATATATATATATATATATATATATATATATATATATATATATATTTGTATGAATATATTTTTATTTTTGGGGATTTTTCAGGGGGTGCTGGAGCACCCTCAGCACCCCTACTTCCCGTGGCTATGCTTGCGTTGTTATTATTTGCGGCTTGTGTCTTTTTTCTCTGGTCATAGGAGTAATAACATGAATTGGTACAGAAATAATGCACTGCGACTTAAGTTTCGGCATCAGCTGAAAGACTTCCCTCCATTTTTTCATGGAGGGAGGGAGAGAGGATGGACGGTGAGTTGGTGAGAGGCAGCCTCATCGCTGCTCCCTCCCTCCCCTCAGACTGACCATCAGATGCAGGCCATCAGTCCAGTAACAAAGCAAATTATTATGCTCACTCAGCTGTGCCTCACAAGTAATACAAGAAATGATCTATTACCAGTGTGATCATATACCTACAATATAGAAATATAATTTCTAAATGGTCTGAGTAGAACAACATTGGCAGGGCAATTCAAGCGTAGCCAATAAGGAGTGATAATGTATTGTGCCTGTAGCCTACTGCATAAACCTCATTGTTGCAGAACTGTTTTTCATTGGTTAATGCTGCATAAGCTTACATTTCTTAAGTCATATTTAAAAAAGAATCTGAGCGGTAGATCTCGGCTTGCATTTTGTCTCAGAAAGTGATCCTGACTCAGAAAAGGTTGGTGACCACTGCTGTAGGTTGATTGAACTGGAGAAATAAAAGTGTAGACGTAACAAGGTAATGGGCCCAGTAGTGAAGAAGCAGAGTTTGAGAAAATACAATAGCGATAACATAATAGTAGTATAGTTATTACAGAGTAGTAGTAATAGAGTGATAACACGTTGTTAGCACAGTAAGTGACTAGTATTGAAACAGGGGTTATTTGCATTGGGTGAGTGATAGTATAACATGCAGGAGTTTGGCAGAGGTGAAAAGCTCTAGGGTCGAATGGGTAGTGTCTCAGACCTCTTTCCCTGGGATGCCATTCTTTCCTGCGGGTCCGGCTCGTCCTGTCTCCCCTCTCTCTCCTGGTTCACCTGGGTCTCCCTACAACACCAATAGGAACACATTGAGATCAGCTGGACTCACGCGACACAGTAGTTCGACTATAATAAAAATTTGAATTACTTACAAGAAAGTACAAGTTACTTTATGAGAAAGCAACACTGATGCAACAGAAATACTAAATAGAAGTTCAAATAAAAGGACAAAAGCCAGTCAAGGCATGTTTCTGACCTTGGTCCCCAGTCTTCCAGCTAAACCAGGGAGTCCCTAGAGGCGCAAGAACATGTTTATGTATTTATAGACTGTCATTCTGAGTGTGTAGAACATGACCTACGTGCTGAGCATCTTTCAGCAGCTACACAGGGAAGCTCAATGAATGATACATATGATTTACAATATACCTCTGAGGCTTTCTGCACATATATCAAGGAGATTTGTAGCTTAGATAAAGACTGATAAATTATCACAGCTTCCTCTGAACTCACCCGATCCCCCTGCTCTCCTTTAGATCCAGCCTGGCCAGGAGAGCCAGCACCTGGGGAACCCTGGAAGAATGAAAGAGGAGAGAGAGAAATTAGAGTATGAGAGACAGTGAAGAGCAGAAAGAGAGATGAACAGCAAAAACATCTATACCCGCTAGCATAGAGAACATCATTAAATTACCTGTACACACACACACACACGCCGCGCACACACAGACCACCGAAGGGCATGCAGTGCCAGATTCATGCAGCGCACCATCATGTAACCTGTGGGTACCAACTCACTTTTTCACCTTTCTGGGCTGGATCTCCTTTCTGGCCCCTGGGCCCCTCTGGACCTGGCAGACCCGGTTCACCCTGAGAGAGGAGAGGAGAGGAGAGGAGAGGAGAGGAGAGGAGAGGAGAGGAGAGGAGAGGAGAGGAGAGGAGAGGAGAGGAGAGGAGAGGAGAGGAGAGGAGAGGAGAGGAGAGGAGAGGAGAGGAGAGGAGAGGAGAGGAGAGGAGAGGAGAGGAGAGGAGAGGAGAGAGAATGAGTCTATGGAGAAAGTGTTGTAACTGTCTACAGTACATCAACATATCAACCATTAATATGGAGATGGCAGTATGAGGAAGTAAAAGTGGGAAACTTGCCTGTTCACCTTTCTTCCCACCTAAGCCTGGCCCCTGGATGTGTAGAATTATACAGAGGAGATATCATTACATTGACCAATACTGATCTCTGACTTTTCAATTACTGTAGTGAAGTACTTCCATAAAAATCCATAAAAATAATTAATATCAGTCCATCTAACGATGAGGCATCAAAATAAACCATGTACGAGGTGACTCACACTCCGGCCAGGTTCTCCCTTAGCGCCCTCGCTGCCCTGGAGACAGACAGGTTCGTAAAAAAAAAATCTGATGTTCATCTATGTTTAGTTGATGTCATTGTTCTGATTACATTACATAGTTCAGTCATGTTTATTTTTTGTCACTTTAAATGATCAGAGAATAAGTCAGACTGCATTAGCCTCACCTTCTCCCCTGGTAGTCCATTGGTGCCAGGCAAACCCTGTGAGCAAATCAACACACACACGTCTCACACACTCACGCATCATAATAAAATATCACAAATCTCTAAAGGCGCAGCATGTATTATCAAATCCTATAACAGAACAACATCAATCAATAGTGGTGGGTCACGATGTGAAGACGAACCAAATCCTGTAGAGGTACAGTAAGACATGGTTACTCACCCTCAGGCCTAGAGCCCCTGTAGAGCCTGACTGTCCTGTCTCCCCCTGAAACACACAGCGCCACACTGTGGTCAGAACAACATGCTGCATGACACAGCCCTCAGCAGGCTTTTCTGATACCTGTGACCTTCATGCTTATAAAAATGGATTTGGTTCAGTGTAGGAGTAGGAGAAGTGAGTGAGGATAAATACTAGTGAACACATGAAAACGGAAAACAAATGTCATATTCATACACTGTAGCTGTATAATATCTAGGTTCATGGTACTCACCTTCTCCCCTGCCAAGCCAGCAGGTCCTCTCTCCCCCTGGAAAGACAACACAGTCAGTTACAACCCACAGCAGACACACCAGTTTAACAGCAGCAGTCTAAGTGGGTTAGAGGGGCTGTATCCATACTCACCCTGTCACCTTGTGATCCAGGTTCACCTGGCTGGCCCCGGTCCCCCTGAGAAGACAGAGCAGAGTCATCCATCCATCCGTTCATCCATTCATCCATCCATCCATCCATCCACCCAAACCCACCCACCCATCTACCCACACAAATATACATTTTATCACTCATTATAGTCCCAAACATGGATATTTTATCTAATGTTTTGCATCGTCTTACCTTGACTCCAAGGCTTCCAGCAGGCCCACGGGGACCCTAAAACACACAAACATACAGGACTGTTGGAATATGTTGTACATGACTTGAGTATGTCCTTCATTTTACAGTAAACAGATATGTATGTATGTACTGTACAAAAGTATGTGGATACCCCTTCAAATGAGTGGATTCTGATATTTCAGTCACACCCGTTGCTGACAGGTGTATAAAATCGAGCACACAGCCATGCAATCTCCATAGACAGACATTCACAGTAGAATGGCCCGTACAGAAGAGCTCAGTGACTTTCAATGTGGCACTGTTATAGGATACCACCTTTCCAACAAGTCAGTTCATAAAATTTCTGCCCTGCTAAAGCTGCCCCGGTCAACTGTAAGTGCTGTTATTGTGGAGTGGAAACATCTAGAAGTAACAACGGCTCAGCCGCTAAGTGGTAGGCCACACAAGCTCAAAGAACGGGACCGCCGATTGCTGAAGCGCGTAGCAAGTAAAAATCGTCTGTCCTCGGTTGCAACACTCACTACCGAGTTCCAAACTGCCTCTGGAAGCAACGTCAGCACAAGAAATGTTTGGCGGGAGCTTCATGAAATGGGTTTCCATGGCCGAGCAGCTGCACACAAGCCTAAGATCACCATGCGCAATGCCAAGCGTCGGCTGGAGTGGTGTAAAGCTCGCCGCCATTGGACTCTGGAGCAGTGGAAACACGTTCTCTGGAGTGAGGAATCACACTTCACCATCTGACAGTCCGACGAACGAATCTGGGTTTGGCGGATGCCAGGAGAACGCTACCTGCCCGAATACATAGTGCCAACTATAAAGTTTGGTGGAGGAGGAATAATGGTCTGGGGCTGTTTTTCATGGTTTGGGCAAGGCCCCTTAGCTCCAGTGAATTGAAATCTTAACGCTACAGCATACAATTACATTCTAGACGATTCTGTGCTTCCAACATTGTGGCAACAGTTCGGGAAAGTGCCCCTGTGCACAAAGCGAGGTCCATACAGAAATGGTTTGTCGAGATCGGTGTGGAAGAACTTCACTGGCCTGCACAGAGCCCTGACCTCAACCTCATTGAACACCTTTGGTATTAATTTGAACACCAACTGCGAGCCAGGCCTAATCGCCCAACATCAGTGCCCCACCTCACTAATGCTCTTGTGGCTGGATGGAAGCAAGTCCCTCCAGCAATGTTCCAACATCAAGCCTTTCCAGAAGAGTGGAGGCTGTTATAGCAGCAAAGGAGGGACCAACTCCATATTAATGCCCATGAATGAGATGTTTGATAAGCCCGGGTCCACATACTTTTGGCCACATACTTAGTGTATGTATGTCAGTGGAGGCTGCTGAGGGGAGGACAGCTCATAATAATGGCTGGAATGGAGTCAATGGAATGGTATCAAACACATCAAACACGTGTGGTTGATACCATTACGTTGACTCCATTCCAGCCATTATTATGAGCCATCCTCCCCTCAGCAGCCTCCACTGATGTATGTGAATGTGTGTCCTACCCGATCACCAGGCTCTCCTGCCTTCCCAGCCAGTCCTGGCAACCCCTCTGCACTCTCCCCCTGAAACATAAAAAACACTCAGTACACACTCTCTCTCTAACACACATGCATATACTGTACACACACAGGCACACACACAGTACCAACCTTCTCTCCTTTGGTTCCTTGTTGTCCTGTAGGTCCTCTGGGACCCTGAGCTCCTGGGTTTCCATCAGAACCCTAAAAAACAACAAAATACAATAAGATATGGTAAATAATTCAGTTATGGTAGCACATCAAACCATAGACGTGTACAGTATAATTATCACCCCAGAGATCTGCAGGACACAAATGTAGTCACATATACACAAAGACACATGTCCAGTGATTGACAGAGTTTACCGGTGATCCCTTCTCCCCCTTCATAGCCAAGCCACTGCCCACTCCTGGAGGTCCCTGTCAGCAGGACAAACAGACACACAGACAGAGAGACAGACAGACAGAGAGAGAGAGATAACAGAGAGGTGATAATCATTATGCTCCATCATTCCTAAAGCGATATATGCAATTAATCTGCAAGAAAAGCTGGGGACAGCCCTGTATGACTCACCCTCTCTCCGGTGCTTCCCTTGTCTCCCTGAAAGGAGAGAGAGATAGAGAGAGAGAGAGAGAGAGAGAGAGAGAGAGAGAGAGACAGAGAGAGGATTAGTGATTGAGCTTTGTAGTTCCGCAGACACTACATCCCATAGGAATGCATATAAATACATTTGACTCCTAGACATGCACATGCGCGCACACACACACCCACCCACACCCACACACACACACAATGCCCATTTACTTCACTATGACGAAACATCAAGGCCTCTCCAAGTCTGAAGATGCTGGTTGTCAAGGAAACTGATGGAAGGGCATGAAGGGTGGAAGATGAAAACATAAAGAGGACGATGACAGATATACTCATAGGCAGAGAATGGAAATAACCTAGAAAACTAAAATGTAATCTTGTTTACGTTTCCCACATTATCATATCACAGCCAGACCGTTAGGGGGTTATTCTTAAGGTGAAGATATACTTTACATGAGGAAGTAAAATATAGTGTATTTTGTTACATTACAGCCTTATTGTAAAATTTATTTAATTGTTTTCTTTCCTCGTCAATCTACACACATGGCCAGAAACAAATAACTTTCTTCTGAAACTCGTCAGTCTATTCTTGTTCTGAGAAATGAAGGCTATTCCATGCGAGAAATTGCCAAGAAACTGAAGATCTCGTACAACGCTGTGTACTACTCCCTTCACAGAACAGCGCAAACTGGCTCTAACCAGAATAGAAAGAGGAGTGGGAGGCCCCGGTGCACAACTGAGCAAGAGGACAAATACATTAGAGTGTCTAGTTTGAGAAACAGACGCCTCACAGGTCCTCAACTGGCAGCTTAATTAAATAGTACCCGCAAAACACCAGTCTCAACGTCAACAGTGAAGAGGCGACTCCGGGATGCTGACCTTCTGGGCAGAGTTGCAAAGAAAAAGCCCTATCTCAGACTGGCCAATAAAAAGAAACGATTAAGATGGGCAAAAGAACACAGACACTGGACAGAGGAAGATTGGAAAGAAGTGTTATGGACAGACGATTTGAAGTTTGAGGTGTTCGGATCACAAAGAAGAACATTTGTGAGACACAGACCAAATGAAAAGATGCTGGAGGAGTGCTTGATGCCATCTGTCAAGCATGGTGGAGGCAATGTGATGGTCTGGGGGTGCTTGGGTGGTGGTAAAGTGGGAGATTTGTACAGGGTAAAAGGGATCCTGAAGAAGGAAGGCTAACACTCCATTTTGCAACGCCATGCCATACCCTGTGGACGGCGCTTGATTGGAGCCAATTTCCTCCTACAACAGGACAATGACCCAAAGCACAGCTCCAAACTATGCAATAACTATTATGGGAAGAAACAGTCAGCTGGTATTCTGTCTATAATGGAGTGGCCAGCACAGTCACCGGATCTCAACCCTATTGAGCTGTTGTGGGAGAAGCTTGACCGTATGGTACGTAAGAAGTGCCCATCAAGCCAATCCAACTTGTGGGAAGTGCTTCAGGAAGCATGGGGTGAAATCTCTTCAGATTACTTCAACAAATTGACAACTAGAATGCCAAAGGTCTGTAAGGCTGTAATTGCTGAAAATTGAGGATTCTTTGACGAAAGCTAAGTTTGAAGGACACAATAATTATTTATATAAAAAATCATTATTTCTAACCTTGTCAATGACTACATTTCCAATGCATTTTGCTATATCTCCTGTTCAAACTCATTTCATGTATATTTTCATGGAAAACAAGGACATGTCTAAGTGACCCCAAACTTTTGAACGGTAGTGTATAAAAAACTGAAATATCACATTTACATAAGTATTCATACCCTTTACTCAACACTTTGTTGAAGCACCTTTGGCAGCGATTACAACCTCAAGTCTTCTTGGGTATGTCGCTACAAGCTTGGCACACCTGTATTTGGGGAGTTTCTCCCATTCTTCTCTGCAGATCCTCTCAAGCTCTGTCAGGTTGGATGGGGAGCGTTGCTGCACAGCTATTTTCAGGTCTCTCCAGAGATGTTCAATCAGTTTCAAGTCCAGGCTCTGGCTGGGCCACCCAAGGACATTCAGAGACTTGTCCAGAAGCCACTCCTGCGTTGTCTTGGCTGTGTGCTTATGGTCGCTGTCCTGTTGGAAGGTGAACCTTCGCCCCAGTCAGAGGTCCTGAGCACTCTGGAGCAGGTTTTCATCAAGGATCTCTCTGTACTTTGCTTCGTTCATCTTTCCCTCGATCCTGACTAGTCTCCCAGTCCCTGCCGCTGAAAAACATCCCCACAGCATGATGCTGCCACCACCTTGCTTTACCGTAGGGATGGTGCCAGGTTTCCTCCAGACGTGACGCTTGGCATTCTGGCCAAAGAGTTCAATCTTGGATTCATCAGACCAGAGACCATGTTTCTCATGGTCTGAGAGTCCTTTAGGTACCTTTTGGCAAACTCCAAGCGGGCTGTCATGTGGCCTTTTACTGAGGAGTGGCTTCCGTCTGGCCACTCTACCATAAAGGCCTGATTGGTGTAGTGCTGCAGAGATGGTTGTCCTTCTGGAAGGTTCTCCCATCTCTACAGAGGAACTCTAGAGCTCTGTCAGAGTGACCATCGGGTTCTTGGTCACCTCCCTGACCAAGGCCCTTCTCCCCCGATTGCTCAGTTTGGCAGGGCGGCCAGCTCTAGGAAGAGGCTTGGTGGTTCCAAACTTCTTCCACTTATGAATGATGAGGCCACTGTGTTCTTGGGGACCTTCGATGCTGCAGAAATTTTTTGGTACCCTTCCCCAGATCTGTGCCTCGACACAATCCTGTCTCTGAGCTCTATGGACAATTCCTTTAAACTCATGGCCTGGTTTTTGCTCTGACAACTGTGGGACCTTATATACACAGGTGTGTGCCTTTCCAAATCATGTCCAATCAATTGAATTTACCACAGGTGGATTCCAATCAAGTTGTAGAAACATCTCAAGGATGATCAATGGAAACAGGATGCACCTGAGCTCAATTTCGAGTCTCATAGCAAAGGGTCTGAATACTTATGCAAATAAGGTATTTCTGTTTTTTATTTAAATAAATTAGCAAACATTTCTAAAAACCTGTTTTCGGTTTGTCATTATGGGGTATTGTGTGTAGATTGCTGAGGAAAATGTTTTATTTAATCCATTTTAGAATAAGGCTGTAACGTAACAAAATGTGGAAAAAGTCAAGGGGTCTGAACACTTTCTGAAGGCACTGTATATGAACATCCCTCACAGCACTTCAATCATTCAAAGTTAGAACCATCTGAGAACTTTTGAAAAGGATGCATGTTTTTGGGAGCAACTTGAATTGAACTTCAACTGATGAGGTGCCTGTTAGTGGTGTGCTGGTCAGCTGTTTGTTCACCCGCACCTTCCCGCAATTGCTAATAACCTATCCGCAACCGCCAGAATATATGTGATAAAGTGGAAGTGAAAATCTGAGGCCCGCACCCAACCCTAACCCGCAAATATAGAAAAATCACTATAGGCTACAATCAAAGATGGCAGAAAGATTTTTTGACAGGGGGTGCAGGATTTTCTTTGTTTCTGCTTAGAATTTCCAACATTTTGGTAGGCTATAATTCGATACATGTAGCTTCTCTTTTGTCATTATATGTTGCCCTAGAAGACTAAGTAAACCCTTGCTCAACAGAATAATGGCATAGATCGATAGAATGAATGCTTCAATCTAGTTGACATCGGTAAAGTTTTTTCTCTGTCATCTTTTGCAGAGCAAAGACGTTTAGGGACTAGGGAGAAAATACAGTAATGAAAAGAAAAACAAAACTGGAAAGATTTTCAGTGCAAAATGTCCAAATGACATTAGTTTGATCGGTTGTAAGAAAATAGAAAGCTGTGAAAACGACCCAACATGTTTCTGATAAGATTTCAGTTCGGCTTCGATGCATATTTTATGTGGTTGAAATACTATCAGCTTTTATTATCCTTTTATGATGAAGACAGCACCTCTACAGATGGTATGTAACTGAGCATTACTTTCTTTCAAGATGCAGAAAAAAAGAAATAATATTTCTCCACTCCTGTTCCCAAGTCCAAAACACAATATTTAATGACCCTAAACCCATCTGCCATGCGGATATAACTGCGGGCACTACGGGTTATGAGTCAACCCGCGCATCACTAAACAATTCTCTTTCATCCCCATGTGGCCATTCTTGATACTGACAGTATACATACAGGTCAAATCAAATCAAATGTTATTTGTCACATGCTTTGTAAACAACAGGTGTACACTAACAGTTAAATGCTTACTTATGGGTCCTTTTCCAACAAAGCAGAGTTAAAGATAAAAAATTAAATAAAAAATATAAATAGTGACATGAGGAATAAATAGATAGATTAGCTGACAACGTCACGAAAACAATGCGCACGCTTTAATGGGGCAGACATCTGCGTGTTGTTGTGATTTTGGATGGCCAGATAGCTAGCAACAATGACAAGAAACTGCCATGTGGGGAATCGTAAGTGACTCGTTCCATCTAGTTTCATTTTGTTCTTGATACCATGTCCTGTTTTGAGGTGTTTTGACTGATTTCATGTCAATGCTAATATGGCAAAAATTCACTAGCTAGCTAACCAACAACTGTAACGATGTATTTGAGAGACAACAAGTGCTCATTGTGCAAATGTATTTGTTTTCAATAAACATTGGAGACTAAATATAGTTTACATGTTGTCAACAATCTAAGCCAGGAGTAGGCAACCCTGGTCCTGGAGTGCTGCAGGCACTTCATGTTTTTCATTTAACCAACCTGGAAGACCAGGTGTGTTGAATTTAGGCAATCACTGAACTGATCAATTAGCTCAGTTGGTCAGGTGTCTAGTTGGAACAAAATCCTGCAGTACCTGAGGCACTCCAGGAACTGGGTTCCGTGCGGTAGCAGAGAGAACAGTCTATGGCTTGGGTGGCTAGAGATTTTTGGGGGGGCCTTCCACCACCTGGTATAGAGGTCCTGGATGGCAGGGAGCTCGGCCCCAGTGATGTACTGGTCCGTACTCACCACCCTCTGTAGCGCATTGCGGTCAGGTGCCTTGCAGTTGACGAACTAAGTGATCATGCAGCCAGTCAAGATGCTCTCAATGGTGCAGCTGTATAACTTTTTGAGTATCTGAGGGCCCATGCCAAATCTTTTCAGCCTCCTGAACGGGAAGGGGCGCTGTCGTGCCCTCTTCACAATTGTGTGGGTGTGTGTGGACCATGTTAATTCCTTAGTGCTCGCTCCTCCAATTCCAGTCGTCCACGAAAGGCCCTTACAGGTTACACAGGTTACAGGCTACTGGTACTACTCTCTTTCTCCCCCATGTGGTCTGTTCTGTTCTGTTCACTAGTTACTGTGTCAAGGGCCAGACCTGACCAGGGTAACTGACCTTGATAGAGAGGCCGGGGGTGCCTGGTATCCCGGGGCGACCGTCCTGTCCAGGGGTCCCTGCAGGTCCCACAAAGCCCTTGGCCCCGTCATTCCCTGGACGCCCTAGGGTACCCTGGGTAACAGAGAGAACATCATTCATCATCATTCAGAATTAATTCAACTGAAAAGAATATGACTTATCATCGCACGTGTCTGACTGTGTGTGTGTGTGTGTGTGTGTCTCACTGGTATTCCTGGGATCCCTGGTTCTCCTTTCCTCCCAGGCAGACCTCCTCCTGAAACAGCCAACCCTGGCTCACCCTGGAACACCACCAGAGAACCAGCTTAGTGAACATCCAACACACACAGCAGATGGGATGACATACAATGTATAGTTTACTGAGGATAAAGAGGTGTACTGTACTCACCCTGTCGCCCCTGTCACCCTTTGTCCCTGGTGCTCCTGTAAGCCCAGGATCACCCTGCCACAGAGAAAACATCAAACATCAAACTTCATAATACAACAACACACACATAAAACAAACATCAAGGCAAGATACAGTATAAACAGATCCCATTGGCGTTGCTGAGGGATACTCACAGGATCTCCTCTGACACCCGGTAGCCCCTGTGAACCCTGAAAAAGACAAAATAGCAAAACATATTTCGTTAAACCACGTCTACAGCAGGTTAGACAAACTCAGTGGCAATGTGGTTAGAGTGTCCACCCTGAGATTGAAAGGTCGGGGGTTTGATCCCCAATAACTAAAAAAATGGGACCAGATGCCTCTCTGCTTGGCACTCAGCATTAAGGAGATGGATTGGGGCTAAGGCTCTGCGACAGCCTACTGTCCTCTCCAGGTGATGAACTTGTACATCAAGCTGCCTCACACTACAGAAACAGGAGATAGCCTCCTGCCCCTATGGGCTGTTCAGACAAGGCTTACTTACTTTCAGCAGGTTGACCATCTACTACTTACAGTATAAGAACATCAGGATAACAACATGTGTTATTGGCAAGTTGATTTACACATTGTGATTGGCCCTGGCTGTGATTGTGGCCCCTGACTACTCACCGGCACACCTCCAGGGCCTGGGGTCCCTGTTCGCCCTGGCAACCCTGGACCCCCATCCAGACCAGGAAAACCCTGGAGAATAAACAACAGTAAATACAGCAGTACAGATGTAGGATCTTAATTTGAGCCAGTTTGCTATAGCAGGAAAATAATCCTACAGGAAATGTGGATTATAATGAACAGACATTTTTGTAGAGGTTGATACATTTTTAGTTAGGGTAAATCAAGTCTGTCATTTTAAAGTGGAAATTAAAACTTTAGAAGCCTTTTTAAACCTCAGATACACTACAAGTTTGCATATCCTGATATGCAGGAAAATTCTCAGCACCAAAAGAGTGATTAAATTAAGATCCTACATCTGTATCACTACAACAGTACAAGTGTTGAGTATAAGTGTTAATGTGTACTCACCCTCTCCCCCTTCTCCCCTCTGACCCCCTCACTTCGGCCAGGCTGACCCTGTCGCCCCTCAGGCCCCCTGGGGCCGTCCCTGCCAGGCAAACCATCACGACCCTGGAAATCACACATACACATACACACACACACACACACACACACACACACACACACACACACACACACACACACACACACACACACACACACACACACACACACACACACACACACTCTCAGTGGATGATAAGAGGATGCTAATGTTTGAGCTGCCAGTGTTAGATCAGTAATCAGTGGTGAAAGACTCACAGGCTCTCCTTTGCGTCCGTCAGTACCGTCTCTTCCACTCCCTCCCTGTAACAGAGGGTCAGTAACTGATCAGGACAACTGACACAACTACTGACCATAGAACTTCCAAGACAACATACAGTAACAGAACATGGTATCAAAACCATTCAATTGCTACCTTTTCTCCTCGCTCCCCCTGGTCACCCTAGAGAGAGTGAAATGAACACATATGAGAGATAGCAGGGCAAAGAGGGATGAAAATGAGAGCACACAGAAGTTGAAAGGTATGGTGATAGTGCAATGATGGCTACGTGTGTGTGGATGGATGAGGTAAAGTACAGTAACTCACCCGAGGACACTGTATGGTACACTGCTCTGTCCCTGGACCCTGATATAGAAAACAACAACATACACACTGAGACCCAGAGCATTCCACCATATTGTTGCCACTTAGTCCCTGGAAATGATTAACTGACTTACTGACTGGGAGAGCTTACATTGACAGCAAAATCATGGGATCTACAGCATGGTCTGACTTCTAATCTCTCTTTCTCACCTCACCTCCCCACCAACTTTTCCCCTCTTATCTCACCCCTCCCTCTGGTATCCTGGCGACGCCACACAGCAGGTCAGCCAGGTCGGCATGCAGGTTGCCCAGCTGGGTGGCATCACGGGCATATAGGAGGTTCTGGGTGCTGCCATCTGTCACCGCCTGGCGCAGCTCCTCAGAGTCCGCCCGACCTATACCCACCGCCAGCACCGTCACACCTGATACACACACACACACACACGGCCATCTAAATATTGGGCATTTTTCTATTTATTGTTCAAAATGTTCGTTTTAAAACATTGAGTGACAAGGGAATGTAGGTTAAAAGTTACTGTTGAATATTCCATTAGTAGAGATGTGCGGGTGCTGTACAGTCTGTGTGAGGCTACCTGAGGCTTTGATAGCACTGGCTGGGACAGTGACGTTGTCAGAGGATTTTTCATCTGCAATGATCACCACCGCACCAGGAACTCTGGGTCTACGACCAGCTGTGGGGCTGAGAAGGAACTGTCTGGTGAACGTCATCGCCTGGCCTGCAGGGGGAGATATACATTTACATATCATCACACACCATAGAGATGTATAGAGATCTCAACTTTGTATCTGTGCCATTATGGTATCTGTGACAGCATTGGCAGCGCCACTGAGGCTATCTCTATTTTAAAGTAGTACATTTTCTTCTTCTTTTGATGTTTGAAAAAAGTGTAAAGCTAATATTGGTGATTTACTGCCACCTGCCGTGCTGGAGTCTTGAACAAAATGTTGTGTGTCAATAATTTATTGTGGCCACTAGATGACGGTCATATAGCTTAAAGCCATTAACAAACTAGGCAAACCAATTTGAAGAAGGCAATACTCTGATCATTGGCTGATCGCTCCCAACCCACAAAAATCCCCACCAAGTTAACAACAATATAATGGTGGAAGCCCTTAATGGCAATGGCAATGCAAAAACTGATTTTTTCAAAGTAATCTCTATATCTCTCTATGTCACACATACACATGCACATGCACATGCACTCACACTCACACACAAACACACTCACTCACACACACACACTCACATACACTCAAGCATGCATGCACATTCACACAGGTACGTACAAAACACACACACCTATAGCATTCCCTGGGCCGTCCTCAAAAGGCGTGGACAGGATCTCCTGAAGCAGCGTCTCACTGCTGCTATGGCGATTGAGCAGGAACCAGACCTTGGGTCGGGCGCTGTACACTACAATCCCCAGCTGGAGGATACAGGAAGAACACCAGAAAAACACACCATAGAATCACACAGAAGAACACTAGCAGCCAACACACACATATCACAGATGTCTGTTCCTGTAGAGTACCTGTGAGTCCCGTTCTCCAATGGTAGTGAGGGAGCCGGCAGCGCTGGTCAGGAGGGAGAGCAGAGAATCAGCCAGGCTGGCCCGATCCCTGGAAGCTGGAACCAGGAATACCACGTCGAGACGACCACCCACACACACTGAGGACAGAGCGATAGAGAGAGAGGAGGGGTTGGAAAATAATGTGTTGGGTTAGTTTTTCTTGGGTAAAGGCTTATATAATGTCAAGTATTGTTTTGTTTAAAGGCCATAGTTTAGGAACTACTGGTTAAGTGGTACAAGGGCCGGTATGAGGACTGAGGAGAGGGGATAAAAAGGAGTGATGTCAGTCTTACCAGTGCGTTCGTCCACTGAGGTCTCAGGGCCCACCTCTCTCTGGAAGCTGGGCTGCAGGGTGAAGCGGTATTTCAGGCCCAGACGTAGCCCTGTCACCCTGTAGGAGCTGGATGACCCAGGCAGTGGGATGGATTGACCCGGACCAGTGTCTGGTTAGAGAAAACACACACACACACGGGCACCCACATATACAAGCACGTACAAGTACACACAAACACAGGCACACACAAGCATGCACACACACACAAAGATTAGTGATCAACCTTTCAATGTGGAACATAGTCAGTAAACTACCAAATTTGACCCCATTATGCAGTGTTGCTGTCTCACCTCTCTCCTCTTTCCAGCGCAGGATGTATCCTGTGGCACCAGTCAGTGGAACCCAGCCTAGCAACACAGAATTCTGGGTAACCTCTGCCACACGCAGACCTGTTACAGGCTGTAGGGGAGCTAAAGGGAGGAGAAGAGGAGTGAGTGATCAGTTAAGAGAGAGCCAACCGTATGTGAGTGACTTCAGTAATCGTGTGATAGAGGACATTGAGAGGTTGTGACTATACAGTTATAACCTATAGCCATAACCACAAAAACCTTGGGTTTTTGATAAGATTTGATCTTGGTCAGGTCACATGGTCAGGAAAACTCCTGTCCCTAACTATAGTGAATGAAAGAAGAGGAGATGGTGTGGGCAGAGAGGTGTACCTGTGGAGGCAGTGATAGTGACAGCTTGACTCTCTCTGTCCCTGAAGATGGCAGCCAGCCTCACAGTGTAGCTCACCCCAGGCCGCAGACCATCCAGGTCAAACGAGGTCGCATCTCGACCTATCAGACGGCTCGATTCAGCCTCACCTGCATGGAACCAGTAGAGAATATTAGAAAACGTAAAATAAAAATTTGATGCCCCCAGAAAATGGCAAATAAATATGTTTGGATGCGCATTTTATGTATGTATCTGTGTCTGTGTGTTTGTGTTTACCCAGGGCTGATCTCCAGTAGATGCGGTACCCTGTGACCCCAGCCATCCCTCTCCAGACCAGACGCAGTACCCCTGGGGTAGCCTCCACCACCCTGACCCCCTCCATACGGTCCACAGCAGCAGGTTCCCCTGCTACACACACACACACACAGAAATTACACAATGAGCAAAGAAATACTGAGAATACTGAAAGTGGAAATACAGTACATAGCAGTACGCATGAAAACCCCACGTTACAGTCAATTCAGGAAGTACACTGAAATTCCAATTATCTTCAGTGCTTTTCAATGAGGACAATTTGGAATTGGATTATTATTTATTTAATTTTAAAAAAAAATTGTGATTACAATCTTGTCTCATCGCTACAACTCCCCAACGGGCTCGGGAGAGGCGAAGGTCAAGTCATGCGTCCTCCGAAACATGACCCGCCAAACCGCGCTTCTTTACACCCGCTCGATTAACCTGGAAGCCAGCTGCACCAATGTGTCGGAGGAAACACTGTTCAACTGACGACCGAAGTCAGCCTGCAGGCGCCCGGCCCGCCACAAGGAGTTGCTAGAGTGCGATGAGCCAAGTAAAGCCCCCCCGGCCAAACCCTCCCCTAACCCGGACGATGCTGGGCCAATTGTGCGCCGCCCTATCGGACCCCAGGCTGTAGTGACGCCGCAACACTGCGATGCAGTGCCTTGGAATTTGCATTTCGTTTACTTTCTGATTTGACTGGAATTGAAATGGAATTGACCCCAACCCTGCTACATAGTAATTCAGTAAAGTTATACATTCCAATGTTTTCATATCCATTCTAATCAAACAGAGGTACAATGTTACCACACAGTCTCTTTTCTTTAAGACTGTTGTGTAACTCACGTGTGGTGATTCTGACAGAGACTGGGGATCCCTCTCTGTTCTGAACCAGGGCCATGACCTGCACCTCATACTGAGCCCCCGGGTCCAGCTGCTCCAGGTCCACCGCTGTCAGGTCACCACCCACCAGCTGGCTCCTCTCCTCCCCACCTATACCAAGACAGAAGGGGTGCTGGTGAGTGGTCTGGCACACAATGGCTGCCATGTTTCATTAACACACAGCAAATTCTCCACCGTTAAATCAACACTGACAGCGTTACATTTAACACTGGTCCAGTGTCTATACGGGTCCACACTTTTCAGTGTTAAATTAACACACTGCTTAGTGTAAAGCCTTATTTAAATATTTCCCAGAGTGCCTTGCCTTTTGAATAAAGTGTAAAATCACCACCAATGACTGTCTTTGTTAGTGTCAGATATCCTAAGTGAGAATTATTTAACACAATACAAAGTGTATCTTATAAAGCCTTAGACTCTTATGGGTTAACAGGAACAACCATTTCAGTAATGGATGCAAATTAACAGATTGGATTAGTTTAGAAAAATGTATGTTATTTATATTTGAGTAGCACAAGGTTAATTAATCAATCATTGTACATGCAAAAACATAGATAATGAAACAAACAATTATAAAAATCAACCTGCAATAGAGGATGCTAGGAAATATGATAATGATGGGCGTGGTTTTGGTTTAACACTGGTTATTAACACCAACACTGGGGTTATTTTACACTTACAGAGTTAATTTAATACCTGAATCAACACTAGAAATGTTACACTGAAAACTCAACACTAAGTAACACTGGCCAATTTGCTGTGTATATAAAACTCAGCAAAAAAAGGAACGTCCTCTCACTGTCAACTGCGTTTATTTTCAGCAAACTTAACATGTGTAAATATTTGTATGAACATAACAAGATTCAACAACTGAGACATAAACTGAACAAGTTCCACAGACATGTGACTAACAGAAATGGAATAATGTGTCCCTGAACAAAGGGGGGAGTCAAAATTAAAAGTAACAGTCAGTATCTGGTGTGGCCACCAGCTGCATTAAGTACTGCAGTGCATCTCCTCCTCATGGACTGTACCAGATTTGCCAGTTCTTGCTGTGAGATGTTGCCCCACTCTTCCACCAAGGCACCTGCAAGTTCCCTGACATTTCTGGGGGGAATGGCCCTAGCCCTCACCCTCCGATCCAACAGGTCCCAGACGTGCTCAATGGGATTGAGATCCGGGCTCTTCGCTGGCCATGGCAGAACACTGACATTCCTGTCTTGCAGGAAATCACGCACAGAACAAGCAGTATGGCTGGTGGCATTGTCATGCTGGAGGGTCATGTCAGGATGAGCCTGCAGGAAGGGTACCACATGAGGGAGGAGGATGTCTTCCCTGTAATGCACAGCGTTGAGATTGCCTGCAATGACAACAAGCTCAGTCCGATGATGCTGTGACACACCGCCCCAGACCATGATGGACCCTCCACCTCCAAATCGATCCTGCTCCAGAGTACAGGCCTCGGTGTAACGCTCATGCCTTCGACGATAAACGCGAATCCGACCATTAGCCCTGGTGAGACAAAACCGTGACTCGTCAGTGAAGAGCACTTTTTGCCAGTCCTGTCTGGTCCAGCAACGGTGGGTTTGTGCCCATAGGCGACGTTGTTGCCGGTGATGTCTGGTGATGACCTGCCCTACAACAGGCCTACAAGCCCTCAGTCCAGCCTCTCTCAGCCTATTGCGGACAGTCTGAGCACTGATGGAGGGATTGTGCGTTCCTGGTGTAACTCGGGCAGTTGTTGTTGCCATCCTGTACCTGTCCCGCAGGTGTGATGTTCGGATGTACCGATCCTGTGCAGGTGTTGTTACACATGGTCAGCCACTGCGAGGACGATCAGCTGTCCATCCTGTCTCCCTGTAGCGCTGTCTTAGGCATTGCAATGTATTGCCCTGGCCACATCTGCAGTCCTCATGCCTCCTTGCAGCATGCCTAAGGCCTGTTCATGCTGATGAGCACGGACCCTGTCATCTTTCTTTTGGTGTTTTTCAGAATCAGTAGAAAGGCCTCTTTAGTGTCCTAAGTTTTCATAACTGTGACCTTAATTGCCTACTGTCTGTAAGCTATTAGTGTCTTAATGACCGTTCCACAGGTGCATGTTCATTAATTGTTTATGGTTCATTGAACAAGCATGGGAAACAGTGTTTAAACCCTTTACAATGAAGATCTGTGAAGTTATTTGGATTTTCACTAATTATCTTTGAAAGACAGGGTCCTGAAAAGGGGAGGTTTCTTTTTTTGCTAAGTTTATATATGTTAAGTGTGGCTGGTGTGAATAGAGGTAATTCCTATATGAAAATGAGCTATGGATAGTACGCTATTTAATCATGAAATATCATGGAAAATCATTCACATTTCAAAACATTCACATCCTCTGTAGCTCAATTGGTAGAGCATGGCGCTTGTAATGCCAGGGTAGTGGGTTTGATCCCCGGGACCACCCATACGTAAAAATGTATGCACACATGACTGTATGTCGCTTTGGATAAAAGAGTCTGCTAAATGGCATATTATTATATTATTAAAACAGTAAAACTAATCAAATCTCTCACCATCAATTCGCTTCCAAGCCACACGATAGGCTGTTGCTCCCTGCACGCCCACCCATGTTACTCTGACGACCTCCCCGCGGGACTCCTGGACTGTGAGTGAGGTCACTGTTCCCACCACCACCTGGTCTGACTCTGAGGACAGAGAAGTGGAAGATATCAGTCACCAATTTACAAGCACTGGTCTATAGGACAGCACTCATTTCATTAATTAATTAAATCAATCTTTAAATTAACTAAGTGAAGCTGTTACCATATTGTTGACAGCTAACCAACTCATTCAAATCTACTAGGGACTATCAAGAAGAGAAGGGGTTAGGGGTCAATTTGTTAATGGAGCGATGGAGCGATACCTGTTCTGGTGTTCAGGGAGGCGGGGTATCCTTCCCGAGACCCAATCAGTGAGGAGACTGACACCTGGTAGGAGGAGTCTTCCTGAAGGCTGTCGATGGTGAAGGAAGTGACATCAGCGGCCACCGTGCGGGATGACTCCACTCCTGTAGACAGATGGGGTCAGGCCATAGAGAATGATAGAGAAAGCATCCCTATATAGTTCCAATTATGGCGTCTGTGAGCGCACAGGCAGCGCCATTGAGGCAACAGAAAATATTTTTCTTTACGATTGGCTGATCCCTCCTGATGACCTGCTTGGACATGACTCCAACAGGGTCATCAGGAGGGATCAGTCAATAAAGTTGGAAGTCACACCCAGTTGACTACATTAAAATGGTGTAAGCCCTCAATGGCTCTGCCCATGCTAAAACAGCCTTTTGGCCACTAGAGGCCTCTATTATTCTCTATGGGTCAGGCAGAGGTGAACGCTACTGGGGATTGCTATTACTGTATTACTAGACTACAGCAACTACTAGACAATAACCAATACAATGCGTTCTTTGAGCCTTAATATGCTTTGAGACCTAAGGTAAGGATCCACAGGAATGTAATTTATACGTCAGATAAGACCCATCTCATTTATCGTAACCACGCCTACCATTTCCACTGCGCCAGGTAATCTTGTAGCCAGACGCCCTGGAGACCGGTAACCATGTGATGCGTATCCTCTGAGAGGTGACATCAATGATACGCAGGCCGCTAACCGTGCTTGAGCTTGAGCCGTTGTTGCCATTGGTCCTGGCCGAGAGGGTGACCACCTCCCCAATACGTTGACCAATCACAGCCGCCACGCCCAGGACCAGAGCCTCATTTGGCTGCAGCCCCTCCACCGTGTAGGACGAGGCCCCTGGCCCCAGAACACGGGACTGCTCCGCATCTAGGAGACATACACACTGTTATAGACACACACACTGGGACTGCTCTGCATCTAAAGGAGAGGGTGAGAGAGACAGTAACACATACATACAAAAATAGGGACTGCTGCTATAATTATGTTATCATAACATTGTATTTCTGAGGACTAGTTTATCACAAAATCATTCCAAGCATAATTCAGCTGACACTTACTGTTGCCTTGTCTCCAAGTGACCCTGTACCCTGTCGCTCCGGAAACCCCTGTCCAGGCGATTCGGAGTCGCCGACCATTGGTGTTTGTCACACGCAGGTTGGTCACTTTCTCCAATGCTTGTTCTGAAATCACAAATCAATAAGAACATTGCAGTTTAGTGGACAACCAAACCATTTCGCAACCAAACCATTTCCCATGTTCAATATCAAACGTATATTTCCCATTTCAAAACATTTTCCCATTTGGTGCCTACTAAACACGGCCCTCTTCTTTCATCTCTGTCTGTTCTTGCCTCAGCTCACCTCTCCTCAGTATCCCATTCAACACCCATTCACATTGACAATCAGCTGGCAGCCATTCATTCAGCCACAGCCACAACACAGCACTGTTTACCAAACTGGCAAACACACTGCAGCCCTAAGCCAAGATCTGCACCCATTCAATCTGTCCACATCCTCTCTCTCACAGGCTGGAGCACGCACTAGCATACAATGAGTGTGTGTCTCACCTGCTTTGATGTAGACAGTGACTGGGTCCCCCTCGCTGTCTCCCACCACAGCTGTCACGCTGACCCCATAAGACACGCCCTCCGTCAGACCCCTAAGGTCAAGGGTCGTCTGGCTTCCAGGGATACTGCGGGTTTCCTCTGTTTGCGCTGTAAGTACAGAGTGTTAAAACATATGTGGCTTCTGATCTAAAGTAGTACACTATATAGGGAGGGAATAGGGTGTCATTTGAGATGTGCCCTTACCTTCAGTGTTGACCATGAGGATACGGTACTGCGTTGCCCCGGCAACCCCTGTCCATCCCAGTCGCACAGTGCTGCCCAGGTACTCTACCACTCGCAGGTTGGACACCCTCCCCACCAGCTGTTCCACTGTACACATGATGGGGGGGGGTCAGTCAAATGGTGAAACAAATAAGATACAAATAATCAGTGAAATACAAAAGTAAATATTAAATATAAAGGGGCTAAAAAAAGGGGGTGCGCTTGCCCCTATCCCTGACCTGTGGGAGAGGTGGAGACGGGAGTGGCCTCTTCCCGTCCCTCATACAGGGTGAACAGGGTGATGACATATTCAGTGCTGGGTTGCAGCCCTGACAGATCATAAATAGTGGTGTTCCTGGAGAACGACTGACTCTGTACTCTGCCACCTGAGGAGAGAGAGACTACAGTAAGTCAGTTTGATGTTGACAGTCAGTGAGGGTACATCTATGTTTGTGTGAGTGGATCGGTGTACTCCAAGTACTTCAATGTTGAGGGGTTTGAAAGTACAGGAATCTTTAGTTTGTATGTGTGAGCACACTCATGTGGCGTACGTGTCTTTACATGTGTATGCGAGCATGAGCGTGTGTGTGTCTGACCTTCCCCCTGCCTCCACTCCAGGCGGTATCCCCTGGCAGACTGGATAAGGTTCCAGGTGAGGCGGATGGAGGAGGGCCCGGTGGTGGCTGCCCTCAGCACCTGCTGCTCCAGACTCTCTGCATGGGGGGAACAGAGATACAACACAACCATGGGTCTGATCAACTGATACATCATGGTATGCCAGAACCTCTTAAAAACCCCTTCAGGGGATATTTAAGCAATAAGGCACAAGGGGGTGTGGTATATGGCCAATATACCACGGCTAAGGGCTGTTCTTAGGCACGACACAAGGGCTGTTCTTACCACAAACCCCCAAGGTGCCTTATTGCTATTATAAACTGGTTACCAACGTATTTAGAACAGTAAAAATATATGTTTTGTCATACCAGTGGTATACGGTCTGATATACCACGGCTTTCAGTCAATCAGCATTCAGGGCTCGAACCACCCAGTTTATAATCAGCTATTAGAGGGGATTTCAATTCATAATGCATCTTAGTTGGACTGCCAGTATACTTATTTTGAACAACTCTTAGCTACACAAACATTGTGTGTTTTCTCTTCCATTTGAGATCAAATATCCCAGAGAGGAGCATTAGGAGGCATTCTGTTTTAAATAGCTACAGTATGCCACCCCCTCCCTGATTTCAATCCAGACCAATAAACATGATGATGACTCAGCTTTAACTCAAACAACCCAAATCCCTTGTTAAGTGAAGACATCCCTCTAAAATTAGTCATACACAGGAAGCAGTATGTGTATGTGTTTGTGTGTGTGTTTTCTGCACAGTATGCATGTGTGCTACAGATTTAACTTCCAAAAAAGGATAAACAGTGAATATTTAGTAAGCAGAATAATATAATTCTCTCTCTGCCTCTACTTCCTCTATTTTCCACTGCCTCTACTATCCTCCTTTACACTACGGTCTGTTGGACACAGTGGAAGTTACTGGGACACAGTGGAAGTTACTGGGACACAGTGGAAGTTACTGGGACAAAGTGGAAGTTACTGGGACAAAGTGGAAGTTACTGGGACAAAGACTGAGAGGAAAATAGACTGAGAGCGAGAGAGGAGGAGAGGGAAATGTATTTGTGTTTCAGTGATCTCTCCAAATTGTGTGTGTGTAGCTCTGTACCTATCTTGAACCTGGTGGTAGCACCAGGACCCTCTGTGTTGCCTTCGTAGAGGGTGATGACAGTGACAATGTACTCAGTGTCTGGCTGCAGGTTCAACAGGGTGTGAGTCTCACTGTCACCAGCCAAATCCACAGACTCCACATCACGACCTGGGAGAGACACAGAGGTGGGGGGAGAGGAGAGAGGGGTGGGGGGTAGAGGAGAGAGGGGCGGGGGGCGGGGGGAGAGAGGGGTGGGGGGAGAGGAGAGGAGAGAGGGGCGGGGCGGGGGAGAGGAGAGAGGGGCGGGGGGAGAGGAGAGAGGGGCGGGGGAAGAGAGGGGAGAGGAGAGAGGGGCGGGGGGAGAGGAGAGAGAGGCAGGGGGAGAGGAGAGGAGAGGGGGCGGGGGGAGAGAAGAGAGGGGCGGGGGGAGAGGAGAGGGGGCGGGGCGGGGGGGAGGGGAGAGGAGAGGGGATTGGGGGAGAGGAGAGAGGGGCGGGAGGAGAGGAGAGGGGGGCAGGGGGAGAGGAGAGGAGAGAGGGGTGGGGGGAGAGGAGAGAGGGGTGGGGGGAGAGGAGAGGGGGTGGGGGAGAGGAGAGGGGGTGGGAGGAGAGGAGAGGAGAGAGGATTGTGGGGAGAGGAGAGAGGGGTGGGGGGAGAGGAGAGAGGGGTGGGGGGAGAGGAGAGGGGGTGGGGGAGAGGAGAGAGGGGTGGGGGAGAGGAGAGGGGGTGGGAGGAGAGGAGAGGAGAGAGGATTGTGGGGAGAGGAGAGAGGGTGGGGGAGAGGAGAGGGGGTGGGAGGAGAGGAGAGGAGAGAGGATTGTGGGGAGAGGAGAGAGGGGTGGGGGGAGAGGAGAGAGGGGTGGGGGAGAGGAGAGGGGGTGGGAGGAGAGGAGAGGAGAGAGGGTGGGGGGAGAGGAGAGGGGGTGGGAGGAGAGGAGAGGGGGTGAGAGGAGAGGAGAGAGGGGTGGGGGAGAGGAGAGGGGGTGGGAGGAGAGGAGAGGAGAGGGGGTGGGGGGAGAGGAGAGGAGAGGAGAGGAGAGAGGGTGGGGGGAGAGGAGAGCAGAGGGAAGATAGAGGGCGGTATGGAGGGGTGAAAGAAAAGGACAAGGACAGTTGTTGTGCACACATAAATTGTGTCACTGACTGCTCACTATACAAAGTATTAACAGCCTTGCTGATTCTCTCCTAAATTCCATTCTGTGTCACTATGGATTTCTGAAGAACAACCATCCTGCGTAAATACATGTTAATAAGGTAAGTCTATATTGATGGATGCATGGGTACACAGGCACAGAATCTGCTGTCATTGGTCACTGTTTCTCTGCTCCTTACCGGTGAATGGTCCCCAGACCAGTCTGTAGGCCCTGGCTCCACCCACTCCTCTCCACAACACCCGGACGCTACGCTCTGACACCGTCTCCACTGACAGCTGCTGGGCCGCCTCCAGACGCACTGCAAGACACACACAACACGCAAACGCACACACACATACACACAGTGCTAAACACAGTGTACATACTGAAATAGGCACATGAGAACTTGTTCTCAACTGGCTTACCTGGTTAAAAATAAAAATAAATAAAAGAATAGGGCACAGATGAACAATATATGAGAGCTTCAGACTTTTTATTATTACTGCAGCACAAATAGTGACCACCAGATGGCAGTATGATGTTCTAACGATTAGTGGTAAACTAGGTAAAATAGTGTCAGAGAAACACGTGCAAAGCACCCTATCTGGCGATGACAACCTTTCTGATCACTGTTACCTTTCCACCTATGGTTCACATAAAGTCACAAATGCATGAGGCCAATTGGTATGGTTGACATGGCATGAAATCCATCCATCCAAAAACTGTTCCAAATGATTTCCTCTTAATGTAGCCTTCACACTACTGCCACAAGGCACTGTGGTTGCTGTGAGGTCAGGCTCAGGAGCATGATAACTGTAGAACTTATGTGCTCCTCTTCCATTGACAAACAATGGCTCATACCAATAATGTGAAGTGCACTTAAAACAGAAGATTATATAATGATGCATCATGCAGTACTGACTGAGGGTAATGGGAGAGAGGGGGTGTGGTGTACTTACATGTCCGTGAGGTGAGGGTGGCAGGGGAGGCAGAGTTTCGGGGGAACAGCGGGTAGAGGGTGAGGACGTACTCTGTGTCGGGCAGTAGCCTCTCCAGGGTGACAGAGGTGGAGTCTGCAGCCAGAGACTGCTCCACTAGCTGGGCCTTGGGCTGACCTGTCAATCAATCAATCACAGCCAGCCAATCACAAGGGTTAGAGCCGGCAACAGACAAGTAAATACACAGCTGACTATACACATCTTTAAATGCAGATGCTTATAGTGTATGTGTATGATATGAGGATGATCAGGAATAGTCTGGAGAACTGTTTGTGTGTGCCTGCCTGCCTTTCTGTCTGTCTGTCTGTCTGACCTGCAGCCTGAGGCAACCCCCACCCAGCTCCGCCCACATGCCCTTTCAGGCTGTTGCCAAGGCAACGTGCCAGCCTGAGAGGAATGTGTTGCCTGGCGAAATGGCCACAGATCTTCATCCTACCACAGACAAGGTATACAAGGGGTGTGTGGTAGTGTGTGTATGTGTGTGTGTGGGTTGTGCTGAGATTGGCAGTATTTCTGTTACATGTATTTGAAATACGTATTTCAATTACTTTTGAGCATTTTGTCATATGTATTTCACCGGCCTAAACTACAATCCAATGTATTTTGTAACAAGATACTTTCAAGACCTATAATTTGTATTTTCAAAATACAAAATACTTTTCTATACCATTTTTTATAACAGTTCACAATTTTGTGGCCCCCTTTCACCCTGCATTGGTATAAGAACTCTGATGGCACTATGGTGTGATAAGAATGTCTGCTAAATGACCAAAATGTAAATGTAAAAATGAACACTTGCAAAGCATGCTTGGTCATTTAGCAGACACTCTTATCCAGAGCGACTTACAGTCAGTGCATACTGCATTCAACTAAAGTAGATAAACAACCACATATCACAGTCATAGCAAGTGGAATGGTTTGTGTTACCGTTACTGAGAATGTTGTTGTAGTACTTGCAAATTTATTTTGTATTTAGAAATGACAAAATACCTGTGTTTTTGTTTCATACATTGGTCTTTAGAGTATCTTGTATTTGTAACAACACACATTTTGATGTATCTTTTGCCCGTCTCTGTGGGTGTGGGTGTACTGGGTGCATGAATTAGGGCTTGCAGTTGCTTGCTCCTACACATAGAATGTCTCCCCCATGTGAAAGCTCGGTGAATTGCAACAGTACTAGGCTGCATTCAAAACAAATCTACCGCCTCACCGCATCCCATTTTCCCATAACAGTGGGTTTTGATGGTGTTAAGAATGATCATAAATTCAGGAGAAAGGACCAGACTTGAATGCAACACTTTGACTAGTTGCCGTGAACACAGCCATTCCATTTTCTCAATTAATATTTTAAATCCATTTCAATGTCTGGTCCTTATGCTTGTGAAACCAGAGTCGCCGCCTCCTCTTGACAATGCTTCGCTTGAAATTTGCATAAAATAGAGCAGAGCTCAACTTTTTCTGGTGCTCCGCTAGCAGGGTTCTCCCGCTCACAAACCCCCAAACGTTTGATGATTTCCTACCCTATTCAGTGCTTTTTTTCTGAAATTGAGAGAACAGTGTAGAATTTTAGCAACCAGGAAATGACAGAAGCCTCTCCGGCTTTTGTTGTCAAATAGAAATTCTGCATTTCAGAATACGATTTTACATGTGCCCAAAATATTTTGAAACACTATCATTCCACTATTACTGCAGATATATTATGGACATTTTCTGAAATTACAATGCAAACATTCTATGTGTAGCACCTTTAAAGAATGAACGCTGACCTAATTGAAAACAAACAAGAGTGCCAGTCTGTCTTCCTAAAGGTTCTCCATGTGAGACTGGTACTCCTGCCACACCCTGACTCAGGGATGGAGCTGCCACGCTGAGTTATGTTGTGTGCGTATGGTGGTAGTTCCTCAGGGGCACGTCACACCACACACCTCAACACACCCCATAAATAGATCTGACATAACACACCCTTTTCCTGTTATTGTATAGAATTGCAGCCACATTCAATCCCTACTACATACCTGAAGTTTCCCTATGTCTCTCCTGCATCGTTTTTAACGTCTCTGTAAAACTATCTGTAAAAGTGTATGTGATATTTGTGGTAATGATTGGGTAATAAAACTCTTCTCTGCCAGGCAGGGAGCGCCGGAGGGCGGTATAAGGTGAGACATGGTATCTCCATCATAGTACTGCATACTACCCTGATGTCCATAAATCTACACACATATTTACATCTCTCAACTTGCCATATGTAGGTTGTTGTCCCCATCCCTCCCTCTCTCCCCCCTTTCTGTGTCTGTTACACTCTCACCTGCCAAGAAAATATGTAAAGAGTTCAGTGTTTTATAATGACAGTTAACATGACGACATTTATTTCTCCTTCATCTGTGAACAATCAATCAAATGTATTTTATAAAGTCCTGTTTACATCAGCAGTTGTCACATAGAATGAGAGTATGCTTGACTGAGCAGTAGTCGGAGTATAGGTGTTTAGGAATGTGTGTATGTGTGCATGAGTGCGTGTGTGTGTTTGTGCATACGTGCAAGCGTGCATGCTCATGTGTCTGACCTCTGGGTCCGTAGGTGAGTCGGTAGCCTTGGAACTGTGAGGTGGGAGCGTCCCAGGTCAGAGAGAGGGAGAAGAAACCAGCCTGGACCAGACGAAGACCGGACACCCCCGGTAGCGACTCTGAGAAACGAGGGGTGGAGAGGGAGGAAGGGAGAGAGGGATGATGGAGGAGGATAGACAGGGATGAGAGGCAGATGAGACGTACATGTGGTCTACTAGGATGGTTTGGCTTCACATTGGAGAGTGACACATTGAGGAGAAACGGGGGAGAACTTGTTAGTGACTAAAGAAAGACAGATGTGGAGAGAGGGGATGATATGACATGTCATTGAGAGGAAAGAAAGACTGTGTTGGTATGGTATCCAGAACTAATCTAAAATATACATAGATTGAAAGTAAAGATAAAGCTCCATTGATAAAGTGGTCGTGCTTCCTCCTGTCATCCCCATATCCTCCCCTTCCACACCAGTCTGCCTTATTGAATTGAAATGTATTGACATTTTACTCTCTTCTTCTCTCCTCCAGGCTTTCATCCCCCCTCCTCTTCCTCCTTGCATCTTTCTGTGTGTACTCACTGATTCGTGCCTTGGTTTCAAATGATCTCATCTTCTCCCCTACCCCCTCCCTCCCTCCCTCTCTCCCCTGCTGCCTCTGTCCCACCCTCTCTCTGTGTACTCACTGGTTCTTGCCTTGGCAGACACAGGCTCTCCCACACTGTTGGGGTACTGGCCGATGACCGTCACCAGGTAGTCTGTCCCTGACTTCAGCTCTCTGGCCACGAAGCTCCTCTGACTTGCAGACACCGTCTCCTGCAGGGGGGAGAAGGAGGGGTTAGTACATGAGAGATCTGCTCCCCGAGGGGGCAGCAGCATCATCTGATTTTTGACAAGAGACTGGTTTCTACCTGAGAAACTAGGTGTGTGTGCACTTTCTTGACAAACAGTATCACAAAGAAAAGAAAAGCAGCAGGATTGTGGACATGAGGATTGCACTTGTGCACCCCTGACATATATATGGAAACTGACATACAAAACTATTGCTGTAAATGGGTCTTCAATGTAATAACATAGCAACAGGTTTTGTCAAAGCCTTTGACTGGGGTGAATGTTCACAGACTAATCTATGTCATTCCTCATTATGATCATGAGAAGGTTTGCAAAGGGAGGGTATATTACTGGAAACTTTCTACGTTTACCAGTTAACTACCAGAATTTTGGTAACTTTAAAGGATTTTATGTAATTTCCACAAGACATCTAGTGGCCCTTTTGGGTTCTTCAAATTATCAGTGTAATTATCTCTGGCCCTCTGTGTGGCCTCATCACATAAAATATATAAAATAATAAAATAAGATGATTAAAAAAATTTAAGAATGACAAAGCTGTAAAACATTATACTAAATATAAACCATCAACTTAGTGAATACCATTGGTGTTCAATCTGAGGGTTTCAGCATGAAATATCTATTTATTAATTTTTTACACACACTTTTATTATTTTGACTACTGTATGTCAATATGTCTTTGTTGTAAATGTCTTGGCACCAAACTGGTGGCAGTTGTGAAAAAAGTCAATAGTTGGAAGAGTTGCAGAGTTAATTGAAAAGAATGCCATTGTTGATTAGATGCTTTTTTTTTATTAATTAGGCTATTTTCTCTTGAACCATATGGTCTATCCACTAGAAACTCATGGACAATATGGACACAGATACAGTATAACAAATGAATACTATATATGAATAAAAAAAAGGTAATTAATGTATAAATTACCAACGTTACCATAGATTACCTGTTAATTACCAAAATTACAGAAGATTCTGGTAACTTTGGTAAATTACCAGTAGCTTTGCAACCCTAGTCATGAGTCATGATTGCCAACACACACACACAGTCACAGAGGGGGAATTTCAGTTTCCTGCCAACGTTTAATCTGCACAGACACAGAAACTCAATTAAACTCCAGATCCACCCATTAAAACATGTTCCTACTCAACCCAATCCCTCTCTCTCTGTCTGTCTGCCATTAAACAGGCTCCCTGGCTGCACCCACTCCCAAAACTGCAATGAGTCATTAGCATCTCGGTCTCATCTACAGTATGAGCTGCTGCCTGCTGCCCATCCCCTGAGTCAGGAATGAACACCACACCCCCCACCACCCAACCAGCAGTGCCCACCTGACGCAGCTCTGCTGTGATTGGCTGGCCAAGGCCAGAGAGTGGCGTGTACTGCACCACATAGCCAGTCACAGGCCCTCCAGCGGGAGTCCACCGGAACCTGAGCGAATCAGAGGTCTGGCTTGAGAACTGGAGGTTAGAGGGACCGGAGAAGGCCTCTGCAAGAAAAAGAGAGAAAGAGAAAGAGAGTGAGAAAGAGAGGTAGAGTGGAGGAGAGGTAAGACAATGAAAGAGAGATAAATATAGAGAGGGGATGTTTATAGTGTAATAGACTGTAATGTATTGTCCTGAGCTGTGTGTGTTTACCATCGCTAGCGTAGACTCCACCAGTGCTGGAACACACACGCGGGCCCACCAGGGAGAGCAATGTGTTAAGCAACTTAAAGTCCCCCACAAAGAATGTGTAGTCTCTCTGAGGAGGAGTGGCTATCAGAGCCAACTCAAACTGGTCTGCACTCTTTATACCTGAGAGAGACAAAAACAACCAGTTAAATACTGTACACACACACACACTATCAAGATATACAGCCTGAGGCTTGTGGTCGGGTTTAATGAGTGAATTTGGCATTTGGCAGACGGTGTCGGAACATCAGGTCTCGGACCAACAGGTTCTACCTCCAGGCCATAAGACTGCGGAACTGTTAAACCTAGCTATATACCTGCACTGACCTGATATTCCCCTGCTTCTAGTGCTATTCTATACCTCTTGTTAATATTTAGATTTTGTCATCTGACTTTTGATTATTTTACTATACTGTTGAGGAGAGCTTGCAAGTAAGCATTTCACTGTACCGTCTACACCTGCTGTATCCTGTGCATGTGACAAATAAACTTTGATTTGAATGTCCTCCCAAACTTACCCACTGCAAACATCTCCACTCCCAGACTCCGCAGCTTCTGAGCCGGGTCTCTCACATTGTCTTGAGACTTCCCATCTGTGACCAATATACAGACCTGCATATATATATAGAGCGAGAGAGAGAGAGAGAGAAGGATAGAGAGAGAGAAGGATAGAGAGAGAGAGAAGGAGAGAGAGAGAGAGAGAGAGAGAGCGAGAGAGAGAGAGAGAGAGAGAGAGAAGGATAGAGAGAGAGAGAGAGAGAGAGAGAGAGAGAGAGAGAGAGAGAGAGAGAGAGAGAGAGAAGGATAGAGAGAGAGAGAAGGAGAGAGAGAGAGAGAGAAGAGAGAGAGAGAGAGAGAGAGAGAGAGAGAGAGAGAGAGAGAGAGAGAGAGAGAGAGAGAGAGAGAGAGAGAGAGAGAGAGAGAGAGAGAGAGAGAGAGAGAGAGAGAGAGAGAGAGAAATATGTAATGGTCTGTCACAGGACAAAATATAGTCTGTCTTTCAGTCCACTCTATCCCCCCTCAGACCTTTGAGACGTTCCGGATGGAAGTGGGGTTGAAAAAGTTGTCAGCCACAAATTTGAGGCCAGCACCGGTGCGAGTGTTGCCCCCCTTATAGTTGAGGTTCTCTACAGCGCTGACCAGCTCTGTGCCATTCAGGTATGTGGTGAAGGTGAACTCCACTCTGAACGGGACAAAACACACAACAATAAACAACTTCATTACCTGGGAAAAACCATACACTATTATTATGGCAGTAAGAGAGAAAGAGAGTAAGAGACAAGAATGGAGAGTCAAGTGTTATAGATATATATTGTCACTAGAAACAAACATTACAGACCAAACTCTCAGTGTCTGACCTTGAGGTGTCGCTGTACTGCACAGCGCCGAAGCGAATCCCTGATTGTCCCACGGAGCTGGTGAAGGGCTTGACGATGCCGGCCATGAAGCCCTTGACCTGCGGGAAGTTGGCCTTGCCGATACTGGACGAGCCATCTATCAGGAACACTATGTCTGCTGCTCCAACATTATTACACCTGCCTGAAGAGAGGTGCATTAGTGAGTCTCTGTATCTTAGCTCTGGGAGTTGTGGGCTACAGTAGGCTAGTATGATGATGCAAGTAGAGAGAGTTAGTGCAGAGGCATAGTATGGCTTTGAATAGATAGCTGTTTTACTGTAGGCAGAGGGGTCCATTTACCTTGGGCTTCAGCCTGGTGCCCTGAGGACAGCAGGACTGCCAGGGGGAAAACCCAGCTCCACATCTTCACAACCTGCACACAGACACACACAACTGTTACACTATACACATTCACATATACACTGTAGACACACGTACACTGAGTTGCAAAATATACACATAGACACAGACTGAGTGTGGTCTGACTCACAGCTGGCCCACAGTGTGTCCTCCACAGAGTGTGGAG
Source organism: Coregonus lavaretus (assembly GCF_964263955.1). Taxonomy (NCBI): domain Eukaryota; kingdom Metazoa; phylum Chordata; class Actinopteri; order Salmoniformes; family Salmonidae; genus Coregonus; species Coregonus lavaretus. The sequence continues at coordinate 32,693,311 of NC_139999.1, forward strand.
GAACACATCACTCTACAGCCTGCCTTGTATCCCCCTCACTTCACTACAAGGACCTCACCATGTCACAGGTCAATGGAACTAACTAACTAACACTCTCAGGGAAGAAAGATTACTCACATTGAACACCAATATCACTGAAAAACACACTGCCTTAGTCAGGAGGAAATGGAGACAAGCTATAATTTATATTTTATTGAATTATTTGGGAAAAGGAGACACGTTAACCAAGCTATTAAGCACAGGCCTCAGATTATTAGCTAGTGATCACTGTTCAGAGCCATCTCTTATTTCTCATTCTGATTCTGTTTCCCAAAAAGTTGTCTGTGAGTGTTTTTGCATTGATCTGTGTCAGGTCTTGTGGACCCTCTGTTGGTGCGCGCCTGTAGGCTAATCACTACTTGAAATTGAGAAAATAGCATACCGTTGTTAGAGCTGACCAGAGGGCTAAATGCTCTATGATAGTAAAATGCCTTTTCATGTAAAATCCAACCCATAGCCCATGAGAGAGAACATTTGCTTGAAAATGAAACAATCACTTAGCGCGTCCTCAGAACTGTAGGTTACATTTACAGTGTGCAATGGACTGTCAAAGCCTCATGACATCTGAAGCAGAGTAGCTCAATGTGCCGTACAAACACTACATTCTAAAGTTTGCTGTTTTATTAAATTAAGCATTTCCAATGTCATGGTATATCCTTGTGTGTAACAATATAACATGGACAGTTTCATTTCATTTAAACAAAGCTTTTTCGTTATTAAAATAGGCCTAAAAAAATATATCAAAAAATGAATAGCCTACTCTCATAAGTGTTTAAACACTAAAGTCTGTTCGGATATCCAGATATTTGATTAACCATGACCATCCCCAGAGATCTACCATAGTGACATCTGCTGGTCAATAAATAGCATCGTGTGATTATCAGATAGACGTTTTTTTCTTTTTTTATCAAACCTCTGTGGAGCAGCGGTGTCATTAGCTTTAGTAGCCAATAATCAGTTGGAATACCAGGTTTGCAGCTTACATCACTCTTCCTTTTTTTGCCTTCCAGTTTACTATTTTTAGAAAACTTTTGACTGGTACTGTATATTGAAACAAACAATTCTAAAAATTAACCTGCAATAGATTAGGCTGGGAAATATGAAAATGATGGCCGTGGTTTTGGTTTAACACTGGTTATTAACACCAACACGGAGGTTATTTTACACCAATGAATGTTAATTTAACACTTACAGAGTTAATTTAACACCTGAATCTACACTAGAAATGTTACACTGAAAACTCAACACTAGGCAACACTGGCCAATTTGCAGTGCAGATTTTGGCGAGAGTGAAACCTCTCACTTCGCAATCCCTAAACAGAAGAGCTACTGCAAATAACAACCGGATGCTACTTTGGAACTAGTCGTACCAACAGGGACCACTTCAAACCTGCCTTGGGTTAAGAGAGGGAAAAAGCCATGTTCTGTTCTGATACCTTAACAAATGTAGACATTCATAATCAGACCTACTATCCAAATTTGGACATACACAAAATAGTCCAAGTGAAATGAAAAAAATAACTTTTTGAAAAAAAGTATACAGAATAAATAACGGAAAAGTGGTGTGTGCATATGTATTCACCCCCTTTGCTTTGAAGCCCCTAAATCAGATCTGGTGCAACCAATTACCTTCAGAAGTCAAATAATTAGTTAAATAAAGTCCACCTGTGTGCAATCTAAGTGTCACATGATCTGTCACATGATCTCAGTATATATACACCTGTTCTGAAAGGCCCCAGAGTCTGCAACACCACTAAGCAAGGGGCACCACCAAGCAAGCGGCACCATGAAGACCAAGGAGCGTTCCAAACAGGTCAGGGACAAAGTTGTGGAGAAGTACAGATCAGGGTTGGGTTATAAAGAAATATCTGAAACTTTGAAAATCCCACAGAGCACCATTAAATCCATTATTAAAAAATGGAAAGAATATGGCACCACAACAAACCTGCCAAGAGAGGGCCGCCCACCAAAACTCACAGACCGGGCAAGGAGGGCATTAATCAGAAAGGCAACAAAGTGACCAAAGATAACCCTGAAGTCCATAGGACCACTTTAAGCCATACACTCCACAGAGCTGGGCTTTACGGAAGAGTGGCCAGAAAAAAGCCATTGCCAAAAGGCATGTGGGAGACTCCCCAAACATATGGAAGAAGGTACACTGGTCAGATGAGACTAAAATTGAGCTTTTTCGCCATCAAGGAAAACGCTATGTCTGGTGCAAACCAAACACCTCTCATCACCCCGAGAACACCATCCCCACAGTGAAGCATGGTGGTGGCAGCATCATGCTGTGGGGATGTTTTTCATTGGCAGGGACTGGGAAACTGGTCAGAATTGAAGGAATGATGGATGGCGCTAAATACAGGGAAATTCTTGAGGGAAACCTGTTTCAGTCTTCCAGAGATTTCAGACTGGGACGGAGGTTCACCTTCCAGCAGGACAATGACCCTAAGCATACTGCTAAAGCAACACTCGAGTGGTTTAAGGGGAAACATTTAAACGTCTTGGAATGGCCTAGTCAAAGCCCAGACCTCAATCCAATTGAGAATCTTAAAGATTGCTGTACAGCAGCGGAACCCATCCAAATTGAAGGAGCTGGAGCAGTTTTGCCTTGAAGAATGGGCAAAAATCCCAGTAGCTAGATGTGCCAAGCTTATAGAGACATACTCCAAGAGGCTTGCAGCTGTAATTGCTGCAAAAGGTGTCTCTACAAAGTATTGACTTTGGGGGGGGGGGTGAATAGTTATGCACGCTCAAGTTTTCAGTTTTTTTGTCTTATTTCTTGTTAGTTTCACAATAAAAAATATTTTGCACCTTCAAAGTGGTAGGCATGTTGTGTAAATCTAATGATACAAACCCCCCAAAAAATCCATTTAAATTCCAGGTTGTAAGGCAACAAAATAGGAAAAATGTCAAGGGGGGTGAATACTTTCGCAAGCCACTGTATGTATTGGTCTGTATAGTGAATCAACATCCAGCATCTGTAAGCGTTTACATTAGCATAGCAAGTCACACTACTGAACTAACCCTAGCCCATAAAGCAGACTGAATGTCAAGCTGTTTTGACAGAGTCCTTCCACATGAAAGAAGTCACGATGGGACTCACCAATTAACAGGCAAATAAACTGACAGACTCACTAACAAATACATTAGACTGGAGACCTTTAGAAGCTGACACTGCATTACTTTGTGTAGTCTACAAAATGTCTGTAAAAACACACACACGCATGCACATACACAATACACATACACACATGCACGCACGCACACATACATATTGTGTACACACACACACACACACACACATTTTAGATATACAGCCTGCGCCTTGTGGTCGGGATGAATGAGTCAATGTCCTACTCATGCTATCAGTTACTAAAAACAGACAAGCACACCTGCCTTCAGCAAGGGTGGGATTTATTTAGAGTTGTGATTTGAGTATCTAACGTAAAGCTCACTCTGTTTATGAAGGGGTAAATGTTTGTCCTGGTACTGGTATGCAGAACTCGGGCTGAACTTGTTGTATCTCAACAATCGACAGCAGGACAAATTTAGAAACATACACAATGTTACATCCTTTAGATGACTGTAAGTCGCTTTGGATAAAAGCGTCTGCTATATGGCATATATTATTATTATTATTATTATTATTATTATTATTATTATTATTATTATTATTATTGCACCCAAATTGCTATGTGTCACTTCACAGTTCATTAAAAAGTCCATAATATATAAATTTTTCATAGGATAGGGGAGCAGGGAAAAAACAACCACTTTAGATAATTGTCTGAGGGCAGAAACTCATAATGAGTCTGAAATGTTTGTTCCCCTTGTATGATTTCAAAACCACATAACCACCATTTCCTGAACTTTTCTCCTAAGCAACCAGCAACCAACATACATAATTCATTCCAAATGTAGTGTCCCTTTCCCCTCTAAAAACCTAGACAAATCGAGTTCCTCTTTATAGGTTCCTCACCTATAAAATGTAATTACTCACAATTGCACAATAACAGAAACCAAATCCACCCTCTTACTTTTCATGTTTGTCACGCCCTGACCTATAGAACTCTTGTTAGTTTGGTCAGGGTGTGCATGTTTAGTTTCTATGTTATGTTTTCTATGTGTAGAATGTAGGTATTGTGTTTCTATGTTTGGCCGGGTGTGATTCCCAATCAGAGGCAGCTGTCGCTCGTTGTCTCTGATTGGGGATCATACTTTAGTAGCCTGTTTGCATCATTAGTTGTGGGATCTTGTGCCGTGTATAGGCTTGTATGGTGTTTAGCCTGAGGACTTTATGTTACGTTGTTTTGTTGTTTTTGTTCGTGTGTTTATTTTATAAAATAAACATGTATGCATTTCAAGCTGCGCCTTGGTCTGACCCGTCCTTCAACGAGCGTGACAGAAGATCCCACCAAACACGGACCAAGCAGCGTGCCCAGGAGCAAACACCCTGGACACAGGTGGGGAAGATTTGGTCTTGGGAGGAGATATTTGCGGGGAAAGGACCCTGGGCGAAGAAGGAAGCCCAGGCAGGAGAGGAGCAACGGCAACACGGAAGGCACCGGCCGAGGAGGAAGCCCGAGAGGCAGCCCCAATAATTTTTTGGGGAAAATCCGACCCACTTGTATTCATAACAACATTGTTGATTGTAAATTACAACTTTATACTCCTACATTACTAACTAACTAGCTAGCTAATTATTCTGTGTCTAAACCAGCCTGATTTCATTAATCTGTAGCATGATAGGCTATCTTGAATGGGCCAAGTTAGCTGCGACACTCTCAGGGAAGTTTGAGATAGCGTGTTCACATTGGGCATGCTAGCTAATGTCAAAAAACCTTGGAAATTAACTATGTTCCTTAAGTAATCATACAATATTGTTATATTACAATAAAGTAAAGGATTTAAATTATCCAAAACAACCAAAATGGCAATGCATTTTGGCTTTTTCACAGCAATAAGTCGGTGCGACATCAAACAGGTTCTCGTAGGCCGCATCACATATGGTTTTTGAACACTATAATTTGTTTACAAGCACGATAGCTGTACATCTAGTTTATGGTTGACACAGCTTGTTGACCATTTGCCAATCTGCATTTCTAAACGAGTTCAAAGCACGTGAATGCATCCAACTGGTATTTATGACTTCACAACTGGTAAATACCACCTTCACACTTGGTTATGAACGCAGCATTAGCACATTCCGGGAGCGGCTTTCACACCTGGGTATGACCACACCCACTGTAGCCCACCTGGGGTATGAAGCATAGCACTGAGGTCATAAGGTCATCCCTTTGGTAACAATGACACTGCTGCCCTGGGCTGACCTAATAGACCACTGACTGATTGAACTGTGTTCCTTACATAGTCATTGATGGAGAGGCAGGTGTGTGTGTGTGTGTGTGTGTGTGTGTGTGTGTGTGTGTGTGTGTGTGTGTGTGTGTGTGTGTGTGTGTGTGTGTGTGTGTGTGTGTGTGTGTGTGTGTGAGAGAGAGAGAGAGAGAGGCAGAGGCAGGGGGGGAAGAGAATGAGAGGGTCTGAGTGAGAGATAGATAGAAAGAAATGAACAAGAAAGGGAAAGAGTAGCAAAGGGAGAAAGGAAGAGAGTGAGAGAAAGTAAGGAGGCAGTGAACACACACTGTACTTTCTCCCAAGAGAGCAGCTGAGAAATGGCAGTGTTACAGTTGGTGAGAGATGCCATTCGCCTGGGGGGGTAGCCGGCCAACTCGTAGTGACAGAGAGGACTGTTGTGTAACAGCAAGGTTCCCTTGGCGTGACATCAGCACGGGGACAGAGCGGAGGGGGATGGGGGGAAGTGTCATAGTCAATTATCTTACTATTTCACTCATGGGTGAGATTTTGTGTAAGTGTTCTGTACAGTGTACTGTACATTGGGTAACACAGCATTTGTCCCTTTTTGTAATGGCAGCCACGTTAAAGAACGAGCAACTCTACTGTATAGGCCTACAGTATATGTCTGAAGTCAAGAACAGGACAGATGACCCAGTCAGTGACCTCTAACCACCTGTGACCCCCAGGGTAATGCCACGTTAAAATGCTAATCGGAACTCTGAAATGTCTGACATGCTAACTAGTTGTAGTTAATCACGTGCCGCGTTCAACAAATTACCAAGCCCAACATTTCTGAGTTTCCTAGTTCCGACTATCATGGAACGCACTAAAGCATCAAGCTCGGTCATGTCCACACTCTCTTATCAGCCAAACCAAACAAAGACACACCATTTTGATCAATTGTCTTTGAGAAGTCCATAACCCTGTTTCCCAACATGCCCCTGGGGATTACAAGATGTAGCGGATGAAGTGTCAGGGACCTCATGAACTTGTCTCCAAACATCAAGACTTTTCACTGTACGAAATGTTTAAGTTTCTTTGTTTCTTTAAGCTCTACAAGTTTCCCTGTCTCTGGTGCATCTTTACCTGTCTCGCTGTGAGAACATCTGTGAGAAACGAATGAGTCACGTTCCCCACATAGACACAGAGAAAGGAGAGAGAAGCCGAGACAAACATACAAAGAGAATCTTTCCTGTCTAGATTAAAGCCTTTGTCTTGTTCATTTTCCATGAGACATTAACGACCACTTAAGAGTCAGTTTTTTGTTATCTAACACTAAACCCACATAAAAACATGAGTCAGATCAGTTCCATACTACTGTGTGTCTAGACCTCCCTAACCTCCATAAATACCTTATACTAACTCAGCTTTACTTCATTTCTATTCTGAAGCTCCCTGAAGACAATAGAGAATCAGCTCCCTGAAAACACCAAGATGGACTAACACATCAAACAGACAGTAACCAACAGCAGTCTTTCCTTCCACAAATGACACACTTGGTAACCGCCCAGGTCTCTACACAACACAGCCCAGGAAAGTAGCACGCCATGAGCAGCAAACAAACCATGGATGAGGAGTAGGAGAATGAATGGATGAAAAAGAAGGATAGAGGGGTGAAAGTGAAGTCTGAGAGGAAGTGAGAGAGAGGAAAGTGATTATTGAGAGAAGGTGAGGAGGAAATCCAGACAGTTCATGGAAGGGGGGGACTATGCAGTGTCAGTCGCTGTGGCACTGAGAGGTAGAAAAAGCAGCAACCCACAACAAAGACAGAACTTTCCCAGGGAATGGAACACACGATTGAAACCATTGACACTGAGGACCGCTTAATTCACAACAGCTCACAGAAAGGGATGGAATGAGACAGAGAAAGAGAGAGAAAGAAAGCCCATGGGAGAGAGGAAAATAGAGAAAGTAGGAGGGAGAAAGGGAGTGGGAAAGAAAGAGATAGATGAGGGAACAAACAGAGGGAGAGGAGGGGCTTTGCACTGCAAATTAAAGTTGTCTCATTGGATCTGGTAGCCATATTTGTCATGGTAGCATGCCAGTGACAGATAATAGCAGGGGAAACTACAGGATGTTGGCAGAGAGTTGTTCTCAGGTTGGCCAGTGTGGCTCAGCCCAGGCAGGCAGGTGTGGGATGGGATGTGGTGGCTGATGCTAAGGCTTCCTCTGACATTATTAAACTGCTGCCAGGGGCAGGGTGGTGGTGGTAACTAACTGGTGCTTTCTGACTCATCCCATTTCCCCCATGCTAGTCTCTTTGATGTGGTGGAATGGAACAGTGTAGGAATCTTAGCTGTTTTTGCTATACTCCTAACTTCCTGCAAAATCCATGTCTGTCATGGCTGAAATTGTTGGGGAAATATTGCTATTACACTCTTAGAAAAAAAAGGTACTATCTACCTAAAAGGGTTATTTGTCTGTCCCTATAGGAGAACCCTTTGAAGAACCCTTATTGATTCCAGGTTCTCCTATGGGGACAGCCGAAGAACCCTTTTGGAACCCTTTTTTCTAAGAGTGTAGGTAGATCCCCAGTTAGCGTTGCAGTTCATTCAGAATAAATATGATAGTCATTCTACTAGTCACTTAGATGTGCAGGAATGGATGAATGGATGACAACAATTTCAGCCAAGACATACACTACATGGATATTGCAGAAAGTTTAGAGTATAAGCACCAACAACTAAGACTCCTGCACTGTTCCATTCCAGCACATCAAAGAGACTAGCATGGGGGAAATGAGACCACCTGAGAACAACTCTCTGCCAGCATATAGGCCTGGCTGTAGTTTTCCCTACTATTACTTTAACAGGGTGGGGTGAGCCCGCTGCCTATAGCTCCATTGCCCCCAGCCTGATATAAAATGGCTACAATATATTTCAAAATCATAAAACATTTTGATGGACCTTTGGAAATAAACCTCTTGAAATAAACGCCAGTGACACCAGTTCCCAACATAGGTAGACACATAAGGGGCCCAGCTGTTCAGAGTGTGAAATATCTTATATTTAAGACTTTTACACAAAGTGTGAAATATCTAATGTCGCCAAGCAGACAAAGTCAATGCTTACATCATCACCTGAGTCAAACACTGCAACTACACTATATACAGTAACTGCATGTCACAGAATACCATATCAATGTAGAAACAACATAGGCTGATAGTTGACCAAAAACATCCTGTTCTTAATTAACAGGAGGGTCGTTCCAGGAAATGAGTCCCTTTTGGGAAGTATAACTTGGTGGGGGAAAAAATGTTTATTTCACCTAATTTTAACATCAAAGCTGGTTGTGTGCAACAGGTATGGGGCAGTTGAATGCCAACTTCACCAAAAAATATATGACATTGTTAAAAAATGTCTAGCCTGTCTATATATGGGTAACACGTGTTATGCTCGACCCATTTAGTTTTCCTCCACATAACACCAGAAAATTGCCAAAAATAGTAGAACCAGCTCACCTGCTTTTACACTATGATGATTTGACTATTAGATGTTCAATGTTCTTTTTTTAATCACATGAAATAAATAATAATCTTCAGAAATGACTTTGTCAAAGCAACAAAATAACTTGGGGTTTAGAATGAAACTTGAAGAAATGTTGGGGTTAAGTGGGTTAAAATCTTCAGAGAAGTCAGAGAGTGCACAGAGGGGCATTCTTCAAAAAAAAAATATATATATATTATACTTTTTTTAATTGTGAATTTTGCACATTAGCAAGTCTTTATTCCTATAAAAAATCAGATTAATATAACAGGCTTTTAAAATCCAATATTGGTGTACATTTTCTACTTAAAGGTAGACTCAGCAATATGACATTGATGCGGAAAGAATACAGCATAGTGGGTCAATTTCCGCAAAAACTAATAGCGTTAAAGCGCGAGGCTCAACTTCTCAGCTGTTTTGGTTCCCTGGCTACCACACTGTAACAGTGTGAAGCGAATCTGTGCACATGCGCAGATACTGTGTGTGACTGTGTGAGAGCAAAGTCTTGCATCATGCTCATCTCAATATCTACAGTGCTGCTCGTGGCAACATCATTTCGATGAGTCTCCCTTGAAAATATCAAAGGGACTCATTTTGTGGAATGACCCATGAACTAATGCCTGTTTAGAAGGTTCTTCTCTAAGAGTTCAGGTCAGGTGCATACAACCTATTCACTTACTCCCGGTGTTTCAAACTCTGCTTTTTTCTTCTTTGGATTATCAAGTCTAATGAACCAGGTGATTTCAGCATTCTGATGATGGATGCTGAGGTAATGAGATATGCTTACCCCGAAGGCTACAATTTGAGTTAGTCTGAGACTGTGAAGAAATAGAAGTAGCCTACCATTAAACATTTGACACGTTTGTAACCTAAACTTCAGTGTTTAAAACGAAAAGAAATGTGTGACTTTCCATGCCTTTTATTCAGATCAGTGTTAGGAATGTCTGTCACCTTACCCACATTTCAGCACAACTGAACAGAACATTTGATTCAATAAATATTTTCAATCGCGTGGTGTTGTTGTTACTCGACTGTGTTTAATTAATTTCCATTAACTCTCTCAGAGTGAAAAAGACGTGGGAGGGGCAACATTATCATATTTCCCAGCATGCTTTATTGCAGGTTGATTTTTAGAGTAGTTTGTTTTAATATCTGTTTCCTCATGCACATTTTTCTAAACTAATCCAATCTGTAAGGGGTTGGATTTATTGCACCCATAACCGAGATGCTCGCTCCAGTTTAGATGGTTTATGTAGTCTTGTTTGTTAAGTTTTTCAATATAGCAGTCATTTTGAGTGCAGGTCGCAAGTGATAAAATATTCAAATTATTGGATATCCACCCTCTGGCTTTATGCCAATAGGAATTACTAATCACTTCACAAACCAGCTTATTGTGACTTGCAGGTCTGAAGTGGCCCATAAGCCAGGATTTTCAGACCATAATGTCAAGGATAACTAGGCCATAAATAAAGGCCTTGAGAAATGTATACTATGTGGTCATAAAGGGTTTACTTTTAATTGAAACACAATTACTTAGGCAGTCACTTGGTGAAGGTTTCAGAACTATAAATTTAAAATGTACAATTTAAATCATTTGACAAGTAAACTGCTGATCAGTTGTCTGGTCTTGTTCAAGTGCTTTTGCCTCAGGGAGAATGGTGATTTGTGGTTGATTGATTGACATAGGCATATATTTCTATGTGTGTAAGCACCACTAGGCTAGAGCAGACATGAATAAACCAAAGAAGCATGCACCATAGAAACGGTAGCACTTTGTGAGTAAGAACGGTGCGTAATGCATGTCCCGCGGCCACGACCGTTTCAGCTAACACATTTAGGTCTGTTACGATTCTATATTAAATCGCCAGTAATGACACTTTATAGGCTAATCCAATTGGTTAATGAAATCTATTTAAGCAACTTTTAACTACAAAAGGATGCGATAGCCTTTGCATAACTTTGCGCCTGAGAGGCACGTCGTTTCGTTTTAACAACTGCACCACCATTAGGGAAATTTCTCATTAATTAGACCAATAAATCCACGTTTACTTTATCAGTGGCATGGGTACTTGAGGACCCTTTCCTCCCCTTCCTGCAGCCTCTCCGCCGCCGCATCCGAGCTCATAACGGACGGCAACGACCTCACCTGACAACCTTCCAAGTCCTCACTCACCTTTCCACTTGTAGCATAATAATCCACCCGTCTCCCTGTTCTTCCTCCACGTCTTCTGCGAGTTAGTAAATTAATAGGCAAACTGTATATGTATCCGTTGTCAGATAGCCTCCTATGCTGCATAAAGTTTACGAAGCGTCCGGTGGCGCATCCCAGGACCCGCGAAAGGATAGTCAGTGTTGTGTTTAATTTAGCTGTGACACAGGCAGATTGGATGGCTCAAATTGGGCAGAAACTGCAGTACTGGAAGTACAGACTTGTTCGGATGCATGAAGTGGAGTCCTGTGCAATTCCCTCGTTTTCCTTCTTTTTTTTGTTGTCACACTTTCGCTCGCTCCCTCCCAGTCCCGAGCTGGGGTTCGCACGCTCTACCCGCCCTCATCAGCAGCAGCCAATGGCGCGAAAGACCTCATGCATTCATTAAATATTTGCCGCTATACCGCTAGACCCTTTACGCTGAAGAAAGAGGTATATAGCCTATAGGCTGACCCAAACTCAAGAGATTGTTTTCCTATTGTCATTTCTGTCTCAGAGATTTCCAGTTGGCATATTGTATTAGGCTGTGTGAATGAAATGAAGATACGTTTTTGACAGGTGAAAAACACATCAATCCTACTGATTAGCTATACCACAAAACAGAGGTGTTGTTCAATGGTAGTCCCCTACCCCCTGTACACAATAGGCTACAGAAATAGCCTAGTTCTGTATCATATATGCCTTGGCCTAATGGTTTCATGAAAGGCTATTGTCTGTTTCCTGTCCCATAAACTATGGATGCATTCACTCATAAAAGTTGTGACATCTCCAGATGTCGCATTTTTAGATGATCAAGCTGACAAAATGTACATCCAATTAGGCATTTTTCTAATAGCAAAACAATTTCATTTATTTTTGCCTAAAACATGACGTGGTTAGTTAGGCCCAACTGTATATTTTGATTCATCTTTATGCACACTAGATTTATATGGCGAGCCTGCATCTTTCAGACTTCAAGATGATGCGCAGCTTTTCTTCTAAAGCTGCAGCCCTGTGCAAGTGCACAGCAAATTCTCCAGTGTTAAATCAACACTGAGTGTTACATTTAACACTGGTCCAGTGTCTATATGGGTCCACAATTTTCAGTGTTAAATTAACACACTGCTTAGTGTAAAGCATATTTCCCAGAGTGCCTTTAAAAGTGAATCGTAGAGTTACCACCCATGACTGGGGTTAGAGTTAGTGACAGAGACATGGTTCTTGCATTCATTCTTTTTCAATACTGTGTCTTAAGGAAATATATTGTAGCTATTATCATTACATTTGTATCATTAAACACAACACATCTTTTTTTAAGGCCTTATTTTGATGGCCTAGTTATATCCTATCACAGTGGCCTGAAACTCATGGTTTACAGACTGCATCAGATCTGCAAGTCACATTATGCTGGTTTACAAAGTGATATGTAATTGAATTTCCAGCCGGAGTGGGGATATCCAACATTTCAAATGTTTATACACCTGCAACCTGCATTCTTTAAATTTGTATTGGCGGATCGCAACCAACTGAAAGGTGCATACACTGTCACCTACTGTACTGGAGAGTGAGGCTCGTTATTAATCTATTTCTCTTGTCTAGCCTTGTGTTTCCGCCTACTGTTCTGAAGTGTGAATTCATTACACTTTGTGACACAAAAAGGGAAGGGAAAAAGGAAGGTAATTGTATTCGTTTTTATTTAATTTATTCTTACAGGTAAAATGTTCAGTAAGTAAAAATGTCATAATCCTGGATGCATTCATTGTGAAGCTGTACTGCAACTACCTTGGATTCTGTGTCGGAAAGGGGGTATGCTCCAAGTCTGTTAAACGGGGCTGAATCTTTGCAATTTCAGAATTTTGACCAAAATTGTCCTAGTAACTGGGGGTGGGTCTTGAAACTTCCTTCAAATGATTCCTGTGGCCCTGGGGATTTCACCAGGCAGTTCAGTTCAGGTCAGACGGCACAAAGCCCATACCTCTCTGGCGAACTGCCCTGCTGAATTCCAGGCGGGTCATGGTGTCTGGTCTGGTGATTGTTGCTGTTGCTCCCCCTGCTCTTCCTCCTGCTCCTGCTGCTGTTCCTGCTGCTGCTGTTGCTGCTCCCCGGCGATTGGCGGCTCCATCCTTGGCAGCCTCCTCTTTGGGGATTAGTGTCAGCCTCACAGCGTTGTGGCGGTGCATCGCTCCTGGGTTCATCCCATGACTGTAAGTCGCTTTGGATAAAAGTGTCTGCTAAATGGCATATTATTATTATTATCCCGGTCATCTTGTTCAGGTGGGGGGTGGTGGTTTTGGTTATGGTCTTTGGCCCTTCCTTCACGCCTTTGGTTCAGGTGGCGATGGTGTCTGGTCTGGTCACTACTTCTGTTGGTCTGCGCCGGGTGGTTGGTGGTCAGCTGGTCCTGGTCTGGTCAGTGGTGGCCTGTGGAGGGCAGATGGAGAAAAAGAAAGGCAGGGGAGGAGAGGAGAGCTGCAGCCCAAGAGTAGAGGGAGTTAGGCTTGCCTCGGCAGCACTTTACTCACCTCAAGGCCTGCAGTCTGTCGTCTCTTCCTCAGGCAGCTGGTCCGGTTCTGCTTCTGGATGGTCCGTGGACTTGGGAGTCAGGTTGGGCCGCGGTCAAGCCACTGTTACCCTTCCGTCTTCCTCAGTCCTTCCGACGATTTCAGCCTTGTCCGATGGACAAGAGAGACAGCACCAGCCGTGGTCAAGCCACTGTTACCGTTGCTGCCGTCTGATCTGTTGAGAGAAAAGGTAGAGAGAGGGACACAACCCCAGAAAATCTCCACCACGCAGGGTTGTGTTTAATGACGAGAAACCAGAGTCAAAAAGGGATTCAGAATGATTGCCGGGTTGGGAAGACTGAGATATGAGACTACCTAGACCAGGGCTGCCCAACCCTCTTCCTGGAGATCTACAGTCCTGTAGGTTTTCAGTCCAACCCTAATTTAGCGTATCTGATTCAGCTAGTTAAGGTCTTGTTGAGCAGCTAACAAGTAGAATCAGGTGTGTTAAATTAGGGTAGGACTGAAAACCCACAGGACGGTAAATCTCCAGGAAGAGGGTTGGGCAGCCCTGACCTAGACCATCTATACTGGAACATCTATTTCAGTAACGGGTGCAATAAGTCAAAGTAACAGATTGGTTTAGTTTAGAAAAATGTATGTTATTTATATTTCAGTAGCATAAGATGAATTAATCGATGCAAAAACATAGATATTGAAACAAACAACTCAAACCTGCAATAGAGCATGCTTGGAAATATGATAATGATGGGTGTGGTTTTGGTTTAACACTGGTTTTTAACACCAACACTGGGTTATTTTAATTTAACACCTGAATCATCACTATAAATGTTACACTGAAAAATCAACACTTGGTAACATAGGTCAATTTGCAGTGTATAAGCAGGCCAAAAAAACGGCCCACCGTAGCTTGTTTGGAAGGGAAGAAAAAAGTTAACATAGGTGGGTGGATGGGAGGAGGAAGAAGATTATAAAACAGTAGATCATTGCCTGTCTATCTGTTTTGTTTTCATGACCGTAAGGACTTGGTGGGTGTACTCTTATTAGTGCTTAGTATGTTTGGGGTGGGGTTGACATGGGTCAAAGTAGCGTGAGTTCTCAGTTGACAGACGTGCATGTTTAAGCATATCAGTCAGGGGGTAAAAAATGTAATTACTGTCTTGACATGCTGTACAGATTAGGGTGCATTCTATTTTTGACCCTGGTTTAAAATCTATAGAAGGTATACTGTAGGTATGTATGTGTGTGTATATATATATGCGTGTGTGTGTGTGTAAGCGTGTCAGTAAAGAAGGGGAAACTGTGCTAGGCAGATGTACAGCTCTGACTCTCTTGAAGCAGTCAACAAAACTAAAACCAGAACCAAAACACATTCCAGTCAAGGACTCTCTGCATGTTCTACTGATGCTTCTGCTTTAAGTTGTGGTTGGAAGAGGAGACAGAAACAAGGGGACTGACTGGGTATACTGTGTTTAGCCCTCTGCCTCCCTAAACCCTACCAGTCATACAGTCACTGACCCAAGTCATGCTTCTTTATGCATATTTATACAACAGGTGGGTCTAATCCTGAATGCTGATTAGTTAAAACCACATTCTAGCCGATGTCTAGTCCACAAGTTACCACTGGCTAAATATATGACGTTAAAATGCCTATTTACTCTGTTCCATCTGACTGCGCAATCCACTGTCTCATCAGTCCAGCCAAGCAATTTATAAACTTGATCTCCACTATAAAAAGCATCTAGACATTCTCACATTTCTTTTAGACTAACATTTCGTTTTCAACAGCGTAGATTTGTATAAACCTTGCTGTCTGTCTCTCCGACATTTGCAACATTGTTTCAATATTCAAATTCGATCTCCAGCTGTCCCATAGTAATGAACAGGACGAGATAGACAGGCAGGCAGCGTTTCTCAGCCAGTCGAAATCATGAATCAGCTGGCATCATTTTTACGGATATATACAAAGAAATGTAAATTGAAAAAAGGTAAAATGAAACGAAGTGCAGTTAGTTTGCAGTGTTTCCAGCTTCAGTTTGAAGTGATTGTGTTAGTTGTGTTGTTGGCTAGCTCCTCTGAACAGCAGTGTCCTGACGAGAGAGCAGATTTTCTGTGCCAGGCGAAATTGCGCCTCATTAGCTTGTTATGGATGTGTCCAAATAAATGTCACTAGAAAACAGCTTAAAGAAATGCAAATGCAGCTACTGTTGTTTTTCGGGCTGCATTGTTTGACGTGACGTAAGTTAGCCGTAGTTGGCTAGCTAGCAAGCAAGGGATAAGAACGTTGCCAGCCAGTATGGCAATGAAACATTTAGAATGAACGACTGGGTCGCGTCCATAGATACAGAACAAAAAGACTGAACGACTGGGTCACGTCTGTGGCAACCGAATCGATAGAACTAACGACCAGCCGGCTTTGGTAGCAGCCCTAGATTTGTGTCAGAACTATATCTTGAAGCTGGTGTTTGGGGGATATATAGGCACGGTTTGCCGGCCCTCGACTTATTCTCTGGCCTAACACCCGTGCCAATATATCCTCCAAACACCGGCTTCTCTGGCATTATCCCTTAAGTAAAGAACGTCACACTGCTTGCTTAGCGTGTACGCTGCTTGCTTAGCGTGTACCACTTCCTGCTGAATCGGCTTACACCGAGGCTCGAACCCAGGACCTCTGCCTTCCTAGCACACGTGACTGCCCTCCAGAAGTGACTTATCAGTTGGTGCCACCGAAAAGTTAACAATTTGGCTGTGCAAGTGACGACATTTCAGGCGTAGGAGTACGTTTCACACATCCCTGTGAATCCATAATAGAAAGCTAGGATTACAAAGAATGACCAACACACACACAGCCAAGAGCCCAGAGCCATTTGAACCATGCTGCATTTACACAACCAGGATAAGATGGAATACATAAATATTGTCTTTTACTTTGACCTGATATTATTTCATAATTACCCAAGAGCCAGACTGTGTCCCACTGCCTGCCTGGTTGGCATAACTGTTGTTGTTGTCTGTGTGTTCCTTTCTTCTCAAATGCCACAGGAAAAGGACCAGACTGAGGGGTATTGAAGAGAGAACAGAGTGTAAGGAAGATGTGTCACAGAACCTGTGTACAATATATGGCCCGGCTTAGTGGTTTAGCATGCCTGACCATTTAGTCAATTCATTGTTCTTGTGTGATAGGCAACTTGATGTGTCAGTACATTGTGTACTTCTAGGACAATAATAAAGCATTACAAAGGGGCTTATTGTCAGGGTTTTTCATCTATTTACCAACATCCTCTGACCTAGGATGTATGAAGACAGGTCAGGCAGGATTGATGAAATAGAGAATGTTAGAAGGAATGAAAAAGATGCAACAGAATACAGAAAATCCAGTGCGTGTGTAACGTAGACGCACAGAGTCAGGTGCAGTTAGTGAGTTTAATAACAATGAACATGGAACGAGCCAAAACAAGAGACGCGTCTGAAATGGAAACAAACAATACTACCTGATGACTGATAACAAAAGAGTGCTATATAAAGGGTAGGTAATTAAGGGAGTAATGAAGTCCAGGTGTGACTGATGAGACGCAGGTGTGCGTAATGATGGTTGCCAGGTGTGCGTAAAGATGGGTTGCCAGGACCGGTGGTTAGTAGACCGGTGACGTTGAGCGCCGGAGCGGGAGTGGACGTGACAGTATCCCCCCACTGGGACTGGTAAGTGTGGAAAGCGATCTGTTGAAGTCGATAAATGACAAACTGGGCATACTAGAGTTGGTCAGTAATGATGTAAAAGAGTTGAAGGCGAGTCTTGAAATGAGTGACGAAAAAGCAGCAATAATGGAGAAAGATACAAAAAAAACTAAAAGGGACAGTCGCTAAAATAGAAACGAACGTTAAGGAACTTAAAAAGGAGAACAACTTTCTGAGAGAAGCCTTACTAGACATACAAACTAGATCGATGAGAGAAAATCTAGTACTTACGGGTATCCAAGAAAAAGAAGGAGTGGTTACCGAAAAAATTGTGAAGGACTTCTTTCTTACAGCGCTTCAAATCCCACTCGATGCTGTCGATAAAATCCAACTCGAACGTGTACACCATTTCGGACAAAGAGGACAGAGATATGAGCGTCCAATCGTTGCCAAATGTGCTTTCTTTAAGGATAAAGTAATGGTTAAAAGCCTAGGTAAAAGACTTGCTGGCACGAAAATAGGCATGAATGATCAGTTCCCGAGGGAGATCGCAGAACAGCGCAAAGTTCTGTACCCAATCTTCAAGGAAAATAGATTAAAAGGGAAGCGTGTTGCTCTCGTTGTCGATAAACTGTATGTTGACAACCAAATGTTAGGTGACACAAAGACTACTCCATGGCTATTCTGAAAGTTCTAATAGAGGAGTCGAATAATGGAACACCCAATACTAGCCATGGTAGGGATTGTAATAATAAAGCACATTTATAGTATTTATAGTATTTTATAAAGGGATAAGACGGTATTAGAAGAAAAGATAACAAGCAAAATAATACATCTTCAAATACAACTAATCAGAACACAAGTACTCAATCAACATAGTGGAGATAAAAATATAGCAAACAGAAGACATAGAAGGCACAGTATGTGGGTATGTGTGGATATATTGTGATGTGGTGTGCGTTTTTGTGTTTGGAAAAGTGTTGCGTTAAGTGAGTGAGAAAGGAAATGGTTGCATATCCCAGAACCAACGTGTGTCTGTGAGCAGGGGTTGTGAGAGAGAGCTTTACATTTTGTGCAGATGAGGGATATACATTTTAAAATAAAGTATACATCTAATCAATTTTTTTATTGTCCTATCATGATGAAACGATCCCCAACCCTATATCCTAGACACCAACCTCAGCGACCCATACACCAAAGAGAAGTCCCCATCTGTTTTATGGCCCCGCTGTGAGTTGCCTATATACAGCTATATATAAATATATAAATGCGGTCAGAGACCTACATGAGCAGCACCATCCCTTCAAGATTCTGAGCCTGCCTGGCAGGGTTGGTCCTACAAAGCCAGAGCCCCCTGATGGGAGAGCATAATATACAAGGAAATTCTCAAAGCTGCTAATGTGAACCTTGACGACCTTGTACCTAGCCGGTGGGGATTCCGGTGGGGTACCCCCACCCAGGTAGTGGCAGTGCTGGCAACACTGGCTGCAGTAACCCATGGGGAGGGGGTCACACTCGGACAATCAGACAGGGGGCATATTATTGTGGCCCTGGTGGCACAAAATAATGAAAGGTCTGACTGCACAGAGATGCTTGGGGAAAATGGTTACAACAGGGGACCAGAGTGTTTGTGTCTCAGGGGAAGAGGTTGGATCTGATCTCCATGACCTAGGACTTGACATAGATTAATCAAATCTCACATTGTTGTCAATTTTTGCTCAATCTTGCATGTTTTCTCAAACAGCTGTAACTGCATATGCATTCGTAAATCAGGTCCTTTCTTGAATTGGGCTCTGGGATGTTACAACCGTTGAGCATCTGATCTTATGGTTGATTGTGGAGGAAAGGGGTTGAGTGTGTTAGAGTATGTGCGTGTGTGTGTGCATTTATCCCACATCTGTTGCAAGGGGGTAAGGATATTAGGGAGAATATAGGATGAACCACAATAATTGTTTGCTAAAATAATAATTGCTTGACAAAAATGTAATGTAATACAATGGCAATTCTGGTTATAGGTAACAATCCTACGCATGAATTGCCCACATTATTACGCACATTAATTTATAATGATGGAAATTAAGATATGCAAGATATTTGAATAGATATATATTTTTAAATAGCTATATATATATATATTGAGGTGAGAGCATTGGAAATGCTTTTGGCGGTTGACCTGCTTCTGTTTTGTGGGTGGCACTGTGTGCTGTTTTCGATGGATGGGTCCTGGCCTCTCGGGGGCCTAGGGATCCGGGGGGACGTGGGTGTTATGCCGATCACTGGAATGACGGCCCAACTTGGGATGGGGAGGGGCTTTAGCGGGGGGAATAGTGGAGAACAATTGGAGGGTTACTTAGTAGCAATGCAAATATCATGGCACAGCTATATGGACACTCAATCACTATCGTATTTTTTATTGGTAAATGTACAAACATATATAATGATAAATATATTTGAAACTTGTATCTCATTATGGTATGTGGTGAAATAATTATAGCCAGTTCTAATTGTAATGGCTTAGCAGATAATAACAAAAGAAGAACAATATTTACATGGCTCAAAGAGAATGAATATAATATCTATTGTTTACAGGAAACAATTCTAGATGAAGTTGCGTGGAAAAAGGAATGGGGGGGCGAAATATACTTCTCCCATGGGCAAAGAAACTCAAAAGGGGTGATGATATTAATTAACAGTAATTTCGATCTGAATGTGCAAATTGTCCAAACAGATCCGCAAGGTAGATGGATTATTTTAAATATGTTATTGGACCATAAACAGATATGGCTCATTAACCTTTACGGACCAAATAATGATATCCTGATCTAGTGAGATATACATGGCGAGACTCAATCAAGCTAGTCGTCTTGACTTCTTTCTTATGTCATTCTCGTTGGCACCAAAAGTTTAAAAAGTATTGATAGGGGACAGAATGCGGTTGGACCATCATATAATTGGCATATACATTACTCTTACTGAATTTCCACGTGGGCGAGGATATTGGAAATGTTATCAAAGCCTATTGGATGATAACTTGTTTTTAACTAGGACAGAGGAATTTATAACTGATTCTTTCCCAACATAACATAGGTACAGCAAATCCCCTTATTGTATGGGACACTTTTAAATGTGCCTTTAGAGGCCATGCTATTCATTACTCATCTCGAAAACAAAGCAATTTAGGTCAAAAGAGTCCATACTAACAAAGGAAATAGAAGGTCTAACAGAACAGATAGATAGCAATAAAAACTGTAACATAGAGGCTCAGACTAAATTAGAGGAAAACTAAAAGAATGTAATGTAATATACTATAAAAAATAAAGCAAACTAGATGGAATATGGGGAAAAATGCACCAAATTATTTTTGAATCTTCAACATAGAAATGCTACCAAAAATTATTTACTGAAACTGGTTTCAAATGACGGAGTCACCCATGATTCACCAAATGATATTTTGAAGGAGGAAGCAAAGTACTTTAAGCATAAGTTTTCGTTTCAGTCGCCTCCATCTCCTCTAACTGAAGCTAATTGTAGAAAGAAAATGTCTATTGATAATGTAAAATTAACAGCCATACATAAAGACTAATGTGA
This sequence comes from Coregonus lavaretus, assembly GCF_964263955.1. NCBI lineage: Eukaryota > Metazoa > Chordata > Actinopteri > Salmoniformes > Salmonidae > Coregonus > Coregonus lavaretus. The sequence continues at coordinate 32,714,166 of NC_139999.1, forward strand.
AGGTGAAATTACATAGGATGCAATTAAAGACTTTAAGTCCGGGAAAACTCCAGGGTTGGATGGCATACCAGTCAAGGTATACCGAACCTTTTTTGATATACTCAGAGGACCGTCACTCCTATGTAAATGGTAGATTATCAGACTTTCAAGAAGAAGGTCTGATTTCATTATTACTGAAACAGGAGACAAGTGGAAAATATAAAGATCCAGTCCATTTAAAAAATTGGAGGCCCCTTACACTTCAGTGTTGTGATGCAAAAATTCTAGCAAAATGTATAGCGCATAGAATTAAAAAGGTATTGTCGGACATTATTCATTCTAATCAGGCAGATCTGGAGAAGGTCTGTATGGAGGAGTGGGCCAAAATCCCTGCTGCAGTGTGTGCAAACCTGGTCAAGACCTACAGGAAACGTACGATCTCTGTAATTGCAAACAAAGGTTTCTGCACCAAATATTAAGTTCTGCTTTTCTGATGTATCAAATACTTATGTCATGCAATAAAATGCAAATTAATTACTTAAAAATCATACAATGTGATTACAGACCTCTACATGCTTTGTAAGTAGGAAAACCTGCAAAATCGGCAGTGTATCAAATACTTGTTCTCCCCACTGTGTCTATTTATTATGGCCATCGAAATGTTAGCTATTAAAATCAGATCTCTCTCAGAATGACCTTCTTGATCCAAACCAGTCAGGTTTCAGGACTGGTCATTCAACTGAGACTGCTCTTCTCTGTGTCACGGAGGCTCTCCGCACTGCTAAAGCTAACTCTCTCTCCTCTGCTCTTGTCCTTCTAGACCTGTCTGCTGCCTTTGATACTGTGAACCATCAGATCCTCCTCTCCACCCTCTCCGAGCTGGGCATCTCCGGCGCGGCTCACTCCTGGATTGCGTCCTACCTGACCGGTCGCTCCTACCAAGTGGCGTGGCGAGAAGCTGTCTCCGCACCACGTGCTCTCACCACTGGTGTCCCCCAGGGCTCAGTTCTAGGCCCTCTCCTTTTCTCCCTATAGACCAAGTCACTTGGCTCTGTCATATCCTCACATGGCCTCTCCTATCATTGCTACGCTGACGATTCACAACTAATCTTCTCCTTTCCCCCTTCTGATAACCAGGTGGCGAATCGCATCTCTGCATGTCTGGCCGACATATCAGTATGGATGACGGATCACCACCTCAAGCTGAACCCTGGCAAGACGGAGCTGCTCTTCCTCCCGGGGAAGGACTGCCCGTTCCATGATCTCGCCATCACGGTTGACAACTCCGTTGTGTCCTTCTCCCAGAGTGCGAAGAGCCTTGGCGTGACCCTGGACAACACCCTGTCGTTCTCCGCTAACATCAAGGCGGTGACCCGATCCTGCAGGTTCATGCTCTACAACATTCGGAGAGTACGACCCTGCCTTACACAGGAAGCGGCACAGGTCCTAATCCAGGCACTTGTCATCTCCCGTCTGGATTACTGCAACTCGCTGTTGGCTGGGCTCCCTGCCTGTGCCATTAAACCCCTACAACTCATCCAGAATGCCGCAGCCGTCTGGTGTTCAACCTTCCCAAGTTCTCTCACGTCACCCCCCTCCTCCGCACACTCCACTGGCTTCCAGTTGAAGCTCGCATCCGTTACAAGACCATGGTGCTTGCCTATGGAGCAGTGAGGGGAACGGCACCTCCGTACCTTCAGGCTCTGATCAGTCCCTACACCCAAACGAGGGCATTGCGTTCATCCACCTCTGGCCTGCTGGCTCCCCTTCCTCTGCGGAAGCATAGTTCCCGCTCAGCCCAGTCAAAACTGTTCGCTGCTCTGGCACCCCAATGGTGGAACAAGCTCCCTCACGACGCCAGGACAGCGGAGTCACTCACCACCTTCCGGAGACATTTGAAACCCCACCTCTTTAAGGAATACCTGGGATAGGATGAAGTAATCCTTCTACCCCCCCGCCCCACCCCCCCAAAAAAAAAAAAATATATATATATATATATATATATATATATATATATATATATTGTAAAGTGGTTAACCCACTGGCTATAGGGTGAATGCACCAATTTGTAAGTCGCTCTGGATAAGAGCGTCTGCTAAATGACTTAAATGTAAATGTAAATGTAAATATCAAGGGATTAGAAATCCAGGGCTTAAAAACAAAGGTGTCATTGTACGCTGATGATTTATGTTTTCTTTTAAATCCACAACTCGGATCCCTCCACAGCCTCATAGAGGATCTAGATACATTTTCTAACCTCTCTGGATTACAACCAAATTATGATAAATGTACTATATCAAGTATTGAATCATTAAAAAATACAACTTTTACATTACCATGTAGTTTACCAATAAAATGGTCTGATGATGATGTGGATATACTCGGTATACATATCCCGAAAGAAAGAAATGATCTCACTCCAATACATTTTAATAGAAAGTCAGCAAAAATAGATAAGATCTTGCCACCATGGAAGTGTAAATACCTGTCTATTTGTGGAAAAATCACCCTGATTAACTCTTTAGTAATATCCCAGTTTATCTATTTGCTTCTGGTCTTGCCTTTGCCTAGTGAACAGTTTTTTTTTTTTATTATATGAGAAAAAAAAATCCATTTTATTTGGAACGGCAAGCCAGACAAAATGTATATAATGAATATGAATTCGGAGGACAGAAATTATTAAATATTAAAGCATTAGACCTATCACTAAAAGCTTTAGTCATACAAAAGTTATACTTAAATCCGAACTGGTTCTCTAGCAAATTATTAAGATTGTCTCACCCAATGTTCAAGAATGGCCTTTTTCCCTTTATTCAGATTACAACCTCTCACTTTCAGTTATTTGAAAAGGAAATCATCTCCCAAATATCACTATTTCTAAAACAAGCCATAGAAAGTTGGTTGCAATTTCAATTTAATCCTCCAGAAACGACAGAACAAATAATGCAACAAATATTGTGGTTAAACTCAAATATACTAATTGATAAAAAAACATTATTTATTGAAACAATGTTTAAAAAAGGTATAATCTTCGTAAATGATATCAAAGGTAGGACTGATGGAGTTATGTCGCACATGCAGCTAACAAAAATATATGGAAATGTCTGCTCTACCCAAAATTACAACCAAATAATTGCAGCATTACCGCAAAAAATGGAAGAGGAAAGTGGAACGGGGAAAAAGTAAGGAACTTGTCTGTCGGCCCTGCATTAAAGACCATAATTGGTTAAAGAAACTTGTGATAAATAAAAAAGTATACCAGTTTCATTTAAGGACCAAAGGATTGACAGCCGTCCCATATAGTTTGCAAAATAGTTGGGAAGAGATTTTTGACGTACCGATTCCATGACATAGAGTTTATGAACTGATACGCAAAACGACACCGGATTCAAAACTTATTTTTTTTAAATTTAAATTATTATACAAAAATCTTGCCACCAATAGAATGCTATTTATATGGGGGATACAATCTTCCCAGCTCTGCAGATTTTGCTGCAAAGAGACAGAATCATTAGATCATTTGTTTTGGTACTGTCCATTTGTAGCTTGTTTTTGGACACAGGTCCAGGAATGGCTAAAGGATTGCAATATTTACCTGGAGCTAACCCTGCAGATAGCACTACTGGGTGATCTGAAAAGTCATAGTCAATCGATCAATAATATAATAATACTTTTAGCAAAATTTTTATTTTCAATTTACAATCTGTAGAAACAATGAGCATAGAAGGGTTCAGAACTTTTGTAAAACATCACAGTACAGTTGAAAAATATATGGCAAATAGAAATCCAATATGGATGGTGTTAAAAGATAGATGGGAGGTGTTGAATGGAGTTGAAGGATGGGACTAATAACAACTAATAACAACTAATAACAACAAGATAACTAATGTAAAGCATACTGTGTCCATAATAAGTATATAGGTTATAGGTTGAGAGCTTTTGTGAAAGAGCACAGTTAGAAAGATATGGCACATAGAAGCAAACCGGATGGACATCATGAAAATGATTGGAGAGGTTGAGGGTAGAGGACGTTCAGGAGTAAAAACAAACAAAATAGAATTATTGTAAAATTGACTTTGTCCATAAAATGTATATAGTATGTATAAGCTGGAAGTAGAGGCCTAAGCATTGTTTACTCCAATTAGGGAAGGGGTGGTGGGGTTGGAAAGTAACAAAGGGAAATATATTTAAAAAAAGATATGTATATATACGTATGTATATGTTTGTATGTGTATATGTATGTATATGTGTGGCTCCAACTGCAGGATGACACCGGCCATGAGGACGGTCCCGAGAGCGAGGAGCGGGCCGGTCCGGACAACGAAGGTGGAAATCTTAGATGCTGTTGGGATCTAGAATGTTGTCCAGCGTAACCCAACACTGCTCCTCTGGACCGAACCCCTCCCAGTCCACCAGGTACTGGAGCCGATCCCCACGACGTTGGGGGTCCAGGAGTGATCTGACGGCATAGGCGGGGCTCCCCTCGATGTCCAAGGGAGGTGGAGGATGGCATCAGCCAGGGGACCAGGAACCACCGTCCTGAGGAGGGAAACATGAAAAGATGGTGAGATCCAGTAGTTAGTGGGGAGTTGTAATCTGTAAGTTACCTCGTTGACCCTCTGGAGGACCTTGAACGGCCCCACAAACCGGGGACTCAGCTTCTTACAGGGCAGGCGGAGCGGGAGGCTTCTGGTGGAGAGCCAGATGCAATCACCAGGATGGAATACGGGAGCCTCACTGTGGTGGCGATCCGCCTGCTCTTTCTGATGGCGGACGGTGCGCTGGAGTCTCACATGGGTATCGTTCCATACCTCTTCTGTGCGTTCCATACCTCTTCGGTCTGGTATGGCTGATAACCCAGAACACACTGGAGGGAGTCAGCCTGGTGGAGGAGTGTCGCAATGAATTCTGGGCATATTCAGCCCAAGGAAGGAATCGGGCCCACTCCCCCTGCCAGTAATGACAGTACCTCCTCAGGAACCTCCCCAGCTCCTGGTTCATATTCTCCACTTGCCCGCTAGACTGAGGCCGGCACCCGGAAGTGAGGCTGACCGTGACCCCCAGCTTCTCCATGAAAGCCTTCCATACACGTGATGTGAATTGGGGGCCACGATATCCTCCGGAAGGCCATAGTGCCGGAAGACACGCTGGAACAGTGCCTCAGCGTCCTGGAGAGTGGTAGGGAGACCAGAGAGAGCGATGAAATGGCATGATATAGAGAATCTGTCCACCATCACCAAAATGGTGGTAAAACCATCAGAAGAGGGGAGATCAGTGACAAAGTCAATGGACAGATGAGACCAGCCATGGGAAGGAGTTTCCCTGCTGGAGCGTTCCGGGGGTGGAATTTTGATTGGGCACATACGGAACAGGAGTTGACATAACGAGTGACGTCCTGCGCCAAGGTAGGCTACCAGTACTTTCCAGAGATGGATTGAATGGTGCAAATTTAATCTGGTGAAGAAAAGGGCCCACCTGGCTTGACGCAGGTTCAGTCACTTGCTGTCCGTATGTACTCCAGGTTCCAATGGTCGGTGAGGATGAGAAATGGGTCTTGGCGCCCTCCAGCCAGTGTCTCCACTCCTCTTATGCCAACTTCACCGCCAGGAGCTACCGATCGCCAACATCATAGTTCCTCTCTGCAGGAGACAGCTTTTTTGAGTAATATGCACATGGATACAATTTCTGTGGATTACTTTGATGTTGAGACAGGACAGCCCCCACACCTAATTCTGAAGTAGTCTACCTCCACCACGAAGGTCAGCGTAGGATCTGTATATTTAAGCAAAGGGCGGAGGTGAAACAACCCTTCAGTAGGCGGAAGGCTTCGTCAGCTGCAGAATTCCATCCCAACTTCTGGGGACCACCCTTAAGGAGAAAATTGAGAGGCGAGGCAATCGAGCTAAAGTTCGTAATGAATCGGCGGTAGAAGTTGGCAAATCCCAAAAACCGTTGTAACCCCTTTATGGTGGTTGGGACTGATCATGACCTGACAGCATCCACCTTGACTCCTTGCGGGCCAGTCACAGTGTATCAGTCACAGTGTATCAGATACTTCTTTGAGGTTTGTCACTTTCGTTTTGAGCGCATCACTTGTCTCCGTGCTACGCTGTTTGTTGCTGCTTGGCTACTTGGCAAACTTGACTTTTTTTTTTTTACCGTTTAATCTATCTTCATGTAACACATTTTACCAACGTCTTAGTTATTTTTATATTTTTTACTCGCTCTACTTTTTTCATTCAACTTTTGCACCCCGGACACTTTATCTGGACATGGTTCTACAGGACCTCCACCAGCCGAAGCTAAGTAGTAACATTAACACTATGCCATCTAATTGCAGTCGCTGTACTCATAATATACAGGAGAACTATCGCCTTATGGTGAGGATAGCCGTGAAAGGATTAAACAGCGTCTGTGCCACCAGTAGGTACAGATAGTAGTATAAATCCTCTCGCACAGTCCCCGCAGCCGGACCATTTTCTTAAGGCTTCTGGAAAGAAATGCTGTCGGCATGCTCAACCGGTGTCGTTCATTCAGCCGACAGAAACTTTCAACCGGTTCTCCCCATTAAACAACGAGTCGGAGTCAGAGGCCGAGCCTTCTCAGGTCTCTCCTCCACCTGTTACGGGGTCTGAGCTACCGAAGCCTCCCACCATTAGCTCTGACAAATTGAAAACCCTAGTCATTGGCGACTCCATTACCCTCAATATTAGACTTAAAAAGAATCATCCAGCGATCATACACAGTTTACCAGGGGGCAGGGCTACCGACGTAAAGGCTAATCTGAAGATGGTGCTGGCTAAGGCAAAAACTGGTGAGTGTAGAGAGTATAGGGATATTGTTATCCACGTCTGCACCAACGATGTTAGGATGAAACAGTCGGAGGTCACCAAGAGCAACATAGCTTCAGCATGTAAATTAGCTAGAAAGATGTGTCGGCATTGAGTAATTGTCTCTGGCCCCCTCCCAGTTAGGGCGAGTGATGAGCTCTACAGTAGTCTCACAATTCAATCGCTGGTTGAAAACTGTTTTCTGCCCCTCCCAAAATATAGAATTTGTAGATAATTGGCCCTCTTTCTGGGACTCACCCCCAAACAGGACCAAGCCTGGCCTGCTGAGGAGTGACGGACTTCATCCTAGCTGGAGGGGTGCTCTCATCTTATCTACCAACATAGACAGGGCTCTAACTCCTCTAGCTCCACAATGGGACAGGGTGCAGGCCAGGCTGCAGGCTTTTAGCCAGCCTGCCAGCTTACTGGAGTCTGCCACTAGCACAGTCAGTGTAGTCACCTCAGCTATCCCCATTGAGACTGTGTCTGTGCCTCGATCTAGGTTGAGCAAAACTAAACATGGCGGTGTTTGCCTTAGCAATCTCACTGGAATAAAGATCTCCTCCATTCCTGTCATTATTGAAAGAGATTGTGATATCTAACGTCTCAAAATAGGGCTACTTAATGTTAGATCCCTCACTTCCAAGGCAGTTATGGTCAATGAACTGATCATAATCTTGATGTGATTGGCCTGACTGAAACACGGCTTAAGCCTGATGAATTTACTGTGTTAAATGAGGCTTTTCCTCCTGGTTACACTAGTGACCATATCCCCTGCGCATCCCGCAAAGGTGGAGGTGTTGCTAACATTTACGATAGCAAATGTCAATTTACCCCCCAAAAAATGACTGTGTCTAGTCATGAAATCTATGCAGCCTACTCAAACACTTTTTATAGTTACTGTTTACAGGCCTCCTGGGCCGTATACAGAGTTCCTCACTGAATTCCCTGAATTCCTATCGGACCTTGTAGTCATGGCAGATAATATTCTAATTTTTGGTGATTTTAATATTCACATGGAAAAGTCCACAGACCCACTCCAAAAGGCTTTCGGAGCCATCATCAACTCGGTGGGTTTTGTCCAACATGTCTCCGGACCTACTCATTGCCACAGTCGTACCCTGGATCTAGTTTTGTCCCGTGCAATAAATATTGTGGAACTAAATGTTTTTCCTCATAACCCTGGACTATCGGACCACCATCTTATTACGTTTGCAATCGCAACAAATAATCTGCTCAGACCCCAACCAAGGACCATCAAAAGCCGTGCTATAAATTCTTGGACAACCCAAGGTAGCTTAGTGGGTAAGAGCGTTGTGCCAGTAACCGAAAGGTCGCTGGTTCTAATCCCCGAGCCGACTAGGTGAAAAATCTGTCGCTGTGCCCTTAAGCAAGGCACTTAACCCTAATTGCTCCTGTAAGTCGCTCTGGATAAGAGCGTCTGCTAAATGACTAAAATGTAAATGTAAAATGTAATTCCTAGAGGCCCTTCCAGACTCCCTCCACTTACTCAAGGACGTCGGAGTACAAAAATCAGTTAACGACCTAACTGAGGATCTAAATTTAACCTTGCGTAATACCCTAGATGCAGTCGCACCCCTAAAAACAAAAAACATTTGTCACAAGAAGCTAGCTCCCTGGTATACAGAAAATCCCCGAGCCCAGAAGAAAGCCTCCAGAAAATTGGAACGGAAATGGCGTTCCACCAAACTGGAAGTCTTCCTACTAGCTTGGAAAGAAAGTACAGAGCAATATCGAAGAGCCCTCACTGCTACTCGATCATCCTACTTTTCCAACCTAATTGAGGAGAATAAGAACAATCCAAAATTTATATTTGATGCTGTCGCAAAGCTAATTAAAAACCAACATTCCCCAAGAGAGGATGCATTTCACTTCAGCAGTGATGAATTCATGAATTTCTTTGACGAAAAGATCATGATCATTAGAAAGCAAATTACGGACTCCTCTTTGAATCTGCGTATTTCTCCAAAGCTCAGCTGTCATGAGTCTGCACAAAACTGCCAGGACCTAGGATCAATGGAGACACTCAAGTTTTTTAATCCTTTATCTCTTGACACATTCATGAAAATAGTAATGGCCTCTAAACTTTCAAGCTGCATACTGGACCATATTCCAACTAAACTACTGAAAGAGCTACTTCCTGTGCTTGGCCCTCCTATGTTGAACATAATAAATTGCTCCCTATCCACTGGATGTGTACCAAACTCACTAAAAGTGGCAGTAATAAAGCCTCTTGAAAAAGACAAACCTTGTCTCAGAAAATGTAAAAAACTATCGGCCTATACCGAATCTCCCATTCCTCTCAAAAATGTTAGAAAAAGCTGTTGTGCAGCAACTCCCTGCCTTCCTGAAGACAAAAAATGTATACAAAACGCTTCAGTCTGGTTTTAGACCCAATCATAGCACTGAGGCCGCACTCGTGAAGGTGGTAAATTATCTTTTAATGGCGTCAGACCAAGGCTCTGCATCTGTCCTCGTGCTCCTAGACCTTAGTGCTGCTTTTGACACCATCGATCACCACATTATTTTGGAGAGATTGGAAACCTTAATTGGTCTACACGGACAAGTTCTTGCCTGGTTTAGATCTGATCTGTCGGAAAGATAATCAGTTCTTCTCTGTGGATGGTTTGTTCTCTGACAAATCAATTGTAAGTTTCGGTGTTCCTCAAGGTTCCGTTTTAGCACTATATTTTACCTCTTGGTGATGTCATTCGGAAACCCAATGTTAACTTTCATTGCTATGACGACGACACACAGCTCTACATTTCGATGAAACATGGTGAAGCCCCAAAATTGCCTACCCTGGAAGCATGTGTTTCAGACATAAGGAAGTGGATGGCGGCAAATTATTTACTTTCAGCCAGAAGGGGACTGGCCACCCCTCAGAGCCTGGTTCCTCTCTAGGTTTCTTCCTAGTTTTCTGCCTTTCTAGGGAGTTTTTCCTAGCCACCGTGCTTCTACATCTGCATTGCTTGCTGTTTGGGGTTTTAGGCTGGGTTTCTGTATAGCACTTTGTGACATCTGCTGATGTAAAAAGGGCTTTATAAATATAATTTGATTGATTGATTGATTGATCTGGTAACTCAAAAAGGAGCCCTCCTCCTGATGGAATTGGCACTTCTCCGCCTTGACGTACAGGTGGTTGGCCAGGAGGCATTCCAGGACTACTTGGACATGAGCGATGTGCTCCTCCAAGGTAGCCAAGTAGACCAGGATGTCGTCGATATACAAAACTGGGAGTTGTTCAATCGCAGCTGGCACCAACGGGAGAGGGTAGCAGTACTTCTGTAATCGATGCACAGGCGCAATCCTCCGACCTTCTTGGTTACAAAGAAGAAGCCTGCCGATGCAGGGGAGGTGGATGTGCGAATGAAACCCTGCTGGAGAGCCTCCTGGATGTACTCCTTCATAGCCTTGGTTTTGGCCACCGACAGAGGGTAGATGCAGCCACGCGGAGGCGCAGAGCCTGCAATCAGGTCGATGGCACAGTCCCAGGGGCGATGAGGAGGGAGCCAGGTGGCAGGTGTCTTGGAACAAACCTCCCGAAGATCTTGGTATACCTCCGGGATGTTGGGCTGAAGGGCAACCAGAGGACTCTCAACCGAAGTGGGTGATTTTCATCCTCGTCCATGAGATGGTAGGGTTATGACGTTGAAGCCATGGGAGGCAGAGGAAGATCTTGTGTACAGGTGCACTGATGAGGAAGGGAAGGCTTTCATGATGAATGGATTCCACGGTGAGGATGAGTGGTGCTGTGATATGTGTGATTGTCCCGGATCCCAGTGGTTGACTATCCATCACTTGAACCGGACAAGGAGAGGAGAGCAGGTATGAGGTGATGTTAAGGGAGGAGGCGAGGGCCTCGTCAATAAAATTCCCTGTGGCACCAGAATCCACTAGAGCTGTAGAAACAAAACATGAAGGACAGCCAGCCAGTGAAATTGATACTAGGAAAGGTTTGGCAGAAAGTAATGATGGAATACTCCCGCCAAACCCAGGAGATGGATGATCATGTGGCTGTCCCTCTGCTCTCGTGGACCCCCGGTTAGAATGTACTGGACACCGTTGAAGCCGGTTAGAATGTACCGGACACCGTTGAAGCTGTTGCCCCTCCTGTCCACAATAAGGACAGAGCCCCAGCTGTCTTCGATGGCGTCGTTCAGCCGTGGAGAGGGGTTCAGGCTCTGACTAAGAACGATCAACAGAGGAGGGAGAGAAGCGATTGGGGTACCGACACTCCCGAAGCAGGTTATCCAAACAGATGGCCATCGCGATGAGGGCCTCCATGGATAGGTTGTCATTTCGGCACACCAACTCCATCTGGACCTCTCGTGCAATCCTACTCTTCCATCCGCTGGATGCTGCCACTGTCCGAAAGGTGAGCGCGTACTCCGCCGCGGTCTGGCCATCCTGCCGTAGTTGGAGTAGGCGCTCACCCCCCTCTCTACCCTCCGGTGGATGGACAGAGCCATGATCCCCTCATAGGAAGCCAGCTCCTCTCTCCCAGACGGCCGTGGCCCACTCCAACGCCCGTCCCGTCAGTAGAGAAATAACCGTGGCAACCTTGGACCTCTCGGTGGTGGGGGCTCCCATCTGATGAGCGAAATAGAGGGAGCATTGGAGTAGGAAACCACTGCATTTCGATGGAATCCCGTCATATTTGTCCGGGAGGGACAATCATGCATCGCTGACCAGGATGGACTGCTGGATGGGCTGGGTCGACTTGTGGTAGAGAATCCTCCGCTGTTTGGAGATGACGCCCCTTGAGTAATGTCAACTCGTTGAAGAACGCGGAGGACCTCATCCATAGCCGTTCCCAAATGAGCCAGCTGGTCGTGGTGTTGACGAAGTAGGTGTCCCTGTTCACCGACCATCTGGGAGATGTCTTGATTAACTGCTTCTTCCATTTGTAGAGGTAGTATTCTGTAACGTAAACGTAGGGAGTCAGGAAGCAGGTGCAGTTAGTGAGTTTAATAACAACGAACATGGAACTATACAAAACAAGAGACGCCTCTGACATGGACACACAAACAATACTACCTGATGACTGATAACAAAAGAGTGCTATATAAAGGGTAGATAATCAAGGGAGTAATGAAGTCCAGGTGTGACTGATGATGATGAAACGCAGGTGTGCGTAATGATGGTTGCCAGGTGTGCGTAAAGATGGGTTACCAGGACCAGTGGTTAGTAGACCAGTGATGTCGAGCACCGGAGTGGGGGAGCGGGAGTGGACGTGACAGTGTGTGATAGTGTGTGTTCGATACTGCATGCCAGCTGTTGACCAAATAACAGGCAGAAAAGTAGGGTTGGTTACCTTTGACTAAGGGTGGCCATTTTGAATAATTCTACGCCATGCATCTGAGTCACTGCTCCATGGTGGATAGGGGGAATAGATAGAGTACGGTGCTCCCAGATACATTGCAGATGTTCTGAGCAAGGTGTGTCACGTTGTAAATCATCCCTTGCAAAGCCATAATCTGGAGACATGATGTCATCCTCCTCTGTAATTCCTTATGGATCCAGGAGGTTTAGGGGCCCAATACCAGTTCCCCATCCGAGGGCATTGGGGAGGGAGTAGAGCAGGGGAGAGAGTATGGCTGGAAGAGGGTGCTTAGAGAGAATATAATTTATTGAATATAACTTAATTGTCCATCCAGGATGGAATAGTTCCTTTGGCATGACCTTACAAAAAAGGATTCACAGGGAGGAGGATGCCGACTCTCCGGTAATAAGGATCTGAAGCACTGTCCAGAACAGAGTGATGGAAAACAGTCATCAATCTCCTATAGTCCTTGATCAAAGGCATGAGAAAGGAAGAAAGGATGTGATGTGGAGTTTGAAGAAGAGTTTGATGTTCACAGAAAAATTATTCTAGTGGTTTTGTCACCTGTAGTCTACATAACTGCAGTTCATTCTGTTCATTCTGTATACTATGGAGGCAGTGTTAGGTACCTACAAAAACCATAAACAGGTGAAATTGTTACATTCTACTGGTTAATAAAAGAGCCACTTCACTCTCTCTTTCTGTCACAACCAAGTAGAACAATGAGATTCGGGCGGATCCCTCTGTGCTCCTCCAGATGGAGAGAGGAATGCAGTGCGACAGAGCGTTGACGGGCGGTCTCTTTCATTTGTGATCTCTTTGTATTTTCACTTCTTCCTGTCCTCCCTCTCATTGACAGATGTTGCTCTTCTCCCTCTTTTTCTTTCACGTTCACAGGTTACGCTACATACCTGTCTCAGGTGGATATCAAGGTGTTAAAGTACGCATGGGGGGAGAGTGAGGAAAGGTTAACAAAACAGATAGTCCTTTTTACTCTGACCATTTCCCCTTTCCTCTCTATAAACAAACCATTGTGTGAGCGATCATGTGTGTTGTGTGTCAAATTGTACATGTATGTACTGGTGACAGGCAGCAAATCCTACTGACACAGTGTTTGAATTGCTCCCAAGCTCAGAAATATTTCCTGATCCCCATAATCAGTGTAGTCCGGATCTTGGCTGTCTGCGAGGGAAGCTCTGACACTGGGAGGGATTATGTTCTTTAAAGGCTTGTATTCTTGGTCACTGACCTTCTCTGCTGAGGTAGTATGGGAGTAGGTAGAAGGGGAAGAAGCAAAGTTCTCCTGGAAGACCTCAAGAGAAGACCGTCACCCACACCCCATCTTGATCCTGAAACCACTGCCTGCAGCTCTCTCTCCAAATACCACCTGTCCAGGTGACTAACGATGCAGTGACCCCTCCAGTCTTTCCTCCAGCTCTGAGTACCTGGTAAGGCTAGGAGAGAGAGATAGAGAGAGACATGGGGAGGGAGAGATAAAGAAAGAGAGGGAGAGAGAGAGAGAGAGAGAGAGAGAGAGAGAGAGTGGAGGGATGGGAAAAGAGAGCGGTGGGAAAGAGGGGGTGTACAACAGTATGAAAGGGAATGCGTGGGTGTGGCACAGTCAACATGCTATGGAGCCCTACACCCAGATGTCTCTCTCTTCTTTACAACATGTATGGGAGAGTACACGTGGAACACCATCCCACTGGGCACAGATGTCAGTTCAACGTCTAGTTTTGATTTAGATTTGGTGGAGTTGTCAACTAACATAAAGTCAACAACAAATATCACGATTTCAGATTTAGGTTTAAAGTTGGGTGAGAAAAGTATGAAATGCCCATACGTTGATAACATTTTGCAAATCCAATCAGTTTTCCATGTTGATTCAACATCATCAAGCATTTCGCTACACCCACAATAACATCTGCTAAAGAAATGTGTATGTGACCAATAACATTTTATTTTATTTGATTACATCGATTTTTGGGTTGAAATGACGTGGAAACAATGTTGATTCAACCAGTTTTTTTCCAGTGGGATACTACCAACACATAGTGTATGTGACATGTCCACCTGGCTACTCTCTTGCATAAATTCCTCTGAAGATGTAGGAGGCAGCAAATATAGTAGATTCTGTATGATGATTTGGCAACATTACACATATTAGCGCATACACTGGAAATCATCCAGTATTAGCTATTAGGTTTCTCTAAGGCACTGTAATCTCTTTGCAGTCTTCCTCCCTCCCAATGCAGGGCATATGGCCTATGTCTCAGGAGGGGCACAAGGTGATGGTGTTGATGTGGTGTTCAGGTGCTAGCATGGATTGTATAAATGAAGCAATTACCAAAGCTTTTATCTTGCTGCCTATTACTCTATCCTTTACCTCACATATTGTACATATAACATCCAGATTGAACAACCTTACAGATGGTACACAGTGAGCAGAATTACATATTTTAGACATCCATCCTTCGGATGGTGCTCACTGGGTAGGCCTACAGCAACACTTACCATGGAGCTGATCGTGCCTTAATTCTAACAAAAGAAAACAAACCACTGATTAAAAGTCTTGATTGAAAATATGTTTATTAACCGCAGTAGGCCTAATGGTTCTCCGCCTTATAATGATTGTTAATCATCTGTGAAAATAACAGAAACGTGTTAGAGTTTGTGGTTTGCCATGGTGAGTAATTTGTGGGCCAAAAATGTTGTTTTTCTGTCTCCACACTAGGCAGATGGTGCTTTCAAGACAACTTGGAAGATGAAAAAAACGAGGTCAAATCATGACGTTGGTGATCTTCAGGTTGGAGATCTAGAAAGACGAAAGATGCCGTTTTCAAAACAACTAGGAACTTGGAACTCTGAAATCTCTGACTTCCGGATTCTGTGCGTTCAAAGACAACTGGGAACTCGGGAAAAAACTAGCTCAGACTGGGAAAAATAGTTTTGAATGGTCAGCCAATTCGGAATTCCATGTTGGAATGTCTGAGTTCCCAGATGTCATGAATAATAATACACTGAAGTCGGAAGTCAGAGATTTCAGAGTTCCCAGTTGTTTGGTGGTGCCAGGATAACAACCTCTCCCTCAACGTGACCAAGACAAAGGAGATGATTGTGGACTACAGGAAAAAAAAGAGGACTGAGCATGCCCCCATTCTCATCGACGGGGCTGTACTGGAACAGGTTGAGAGCTTCAAGTTCCTTGGTGTCCACATCACCAACGAACTATCACAGTCGTGAAGAGGGCACGACAAAGCCTATTCCCCCTCAGGAGACTGAAAACATTTGGCATGGGTCCTCAGATCCTCAAAAAGTTCTACAGCTGCACCATCCTGACTGGTTGCATCACCGCCTGGTATGGCAATTGCTCGGCCTTCGACTGCAAGGCACTACATAGGGTAGTGCGTACGGCCCAGTACATCACTGGGGCCAAGCTTCCTGCCATCCAGGACCTCTATACCAGGCGGTGTCAGAGGAAGGCCCTCAAAATTGTCAAAGACTCCAGCCACCCTAGTCATAGACTGTTCTCTCTGCTACCGCACGGCAAGCGGTACCGGAGCGCCAAGTCTAGGTCCAAAAGGCTTTTCAATAGCTTCTACCCCCAAGCCTGGGTAGACTCCTGAACAGCTAATCATGGCTACCCGGACTATTTGCACCCCCACCCCATCTTTTTACGCTGCTGCTACTCTGTTAATTATTTATGCATAGTCACTTTAACTCTACCCACATGTACATATTACCTCAACTACCTCAACTAGCTGGTGACTCTGCACCGGTACCCCCCTGTATATAGCCTCCCTACTGTTATTTTATTTTACTTCTGCTCTTTTTTTCTCAACACTTTTTTGTTGTTGTTGTTTTATTTTACTTTTTTATTAAGAAATAAATGCATTGTTGGTTAAGGGCTGTAAGTAAGCATTTCACGGTAATGTCTACACCTGTTGTATTCGGCACATGTGGCAAATAAAATTTGATTTGATTTGATTTTAAATGCAGCATAAGGGTGCTGTCCCACATCATGCATGATTGAGCCTGGGTCTTCAGCTGTAGAGTTGTTAATTTGCTCGTTTGTTATTTTGTAAATGTTGTAAAGACGTTTGACGCCTATTTATTCGTCACTTGCAAATAAAAGCCCTCACATTGAGGAGAAAAGCTGATATTCCTTGCCTCCCGTTGTTACAACCACCGCAATGGCCTACCTCACAACATGGTAGGCTACAACCTTTTTTAACTTTCTCTACACAGACTGAAAGGATGATGTGAAAATATGATGCTGGTCTTCGTGAAAAAGCTTAATTATGTGCTTCCTTCCCCTGCTGGTTGTGTTTACCTAAACAGATGCTCTTGTCCTGCCCAGCCACATCCATTCCAAACCGCTGATCTGGAAACAGTGACTATCCAATCCGGTACCAGTTTATCTGGGCCCCGTGTAGCTCAGTTGGTAGAGCATGGCGCTTGCAACGCCAGGGTTGTGGGTTCGATTCCCATGGGGGGCCAGTATGAAAAAGATTTGTAAAAAAAAATATGTTTGCACTTACTCTGGATAAGAGTGTCTGCTAAATGACTAAAATGTAAATCTGGAAACAGTGAGTATCTGGTAACAGTAAGTAGGCCTATATGCTAAGCACTGATATGGAAAAGCAGTGATTATCCAGTACCAGCTAGTCTGAAATCAATAAGAAGCTGGTACCAGGGTTTGGTAATTTGTCTGCAGATTCTGATACAGGCAATGGGTAAGCTTTCTCTTTTGATGATTCACCAGCTTGGCTTTCCTGCTTTTCATTTCCTCAGTAAATACATATTTGAGCTGAGATTGTGTAGTTGGAAACAATAGAGCATGAGTCTCTTTGAAGAAATTGATGTATAGCTGGGCCAAGAACCATGCTGTCCCATTTAGAGACAGATCGCAATTTACTGGGGGGGGGGGGGGGGGGGGTTGTGTGTATTTTTAGTGGACGTAGCGGAGATTAAGTAGTTTTTCCCCTGGTTTACATTTGCTTTTTTTTGCAGGTTTTACTAAATACAGCGCATTCGGAAAGTATTCAGACCCCTTGACTTTTTACAAATTTTGTTACGTTACAGCCTTATTCTAAAATGGAGTAAATCATTTTTTCCCCTCATCAATCTACACACAATACCCCATAATGACAAAGAAAAAACAGGTTTTTATAAATTTTTGCAAATGTATATAAAAATATATATATAACATTTACATAATGAATCAGACCCTTTACTCAGTTCTTTGTTGAAGCACCTTTGGCAGCGATTACAGCCTCAAGTCTTCATGGGTATGACGCTACAAGCTTGGCACACCTGTATTTGGGGAGTTTCTCCCATTCTTCTCTGCAAATCCTCTCAAGCTCTGTCAGGTTGGATGGGGAGCGTCGCTGCACAGCTATTTTCAGGTCTCTCCAGAGATGTTCCATCGGGTTCAAGTCCGGGCTCTGGCTCGGCCACTCAAGGACATTCAGAGACTTGTCCCAAAGCCACTCCTGCGTTGTCTTGGCTGTGTGCTTAGGGTCGTTGTTCTGGTGGAAGGTGAACCTTCGCCCCAGTCTGAGGTCCTGAGCGCTCTGGAGCAGGTTTTTATCAAGGATCTCTCTGTACATTGCTCCATTCATCTTTCCCTCTATCCTGACTAGTCTCCCAGTCCCTGCCGCTGAAATACATCCCCACAGCATGATGCTGTCACCACCATGCTTCACTGTAGGGATGGTGACAGGTTTCCTCCAGACATGACGCTTGGCATTCAGGCCAAATAGTTCAATCTTGGTTTCATCAGACCAAAGAATCTTGTTCTCCCATCTCCACAGAGGAACTCTGGAGCCATGTCAGAGTGACCATTGAGTTCTTGGTCACCTCCCTGACCAAGGCCCTTCTCCTCCGATTGCTCAGTTTGGCCGGGCGGCCAGCTCTATGAAGAGTCTTGATGGAGGCCACTGTGTTCTTGGGGACCTTCAATACTGCAGAAATGTTTTGGTACCCTTCCACAGATCTGTGCCTCGACACAATCCTCGGAGCTCTATGGACAATACCTTTGACCTCATGCTTGGCTTTTGCTCTGACATGCACTGTCAACTGTGGGACCTTATATAGACAGATGTGTGCCTTTCCAAATCATGTCCAATCAATTGAATTTACCACAGGTGGACTCCAATCAAGTTGTAGAAACATCTCAAGGACGATCAATGGAAACAGGATGCACCTGAGCTCAATTTCGAGTCTCATAGCAAAGGGTCGGAATACTTGTGTAAGTAAGGTATTCCTGTTTTTTATTTTTAATAACTTCGCCAAAATGTAATAACCCCAAAATAATCCAGAAAAACGCATGTCAAAAATGTTCTAAATTGATTTGCATTTTAATGAGGGAAATAAGTATTTGACCCCCTCTCAATCAGAAAGATTTCTGGCTCCCAGGTGTCTTTTATACAGGTAACGAGCTGAGATTAGAAGCACACTCTTAAAGGAAGTGCTCCTAATCTCAGTTTGTTACCTGTATAAAAGACACCTGTCCACAGAAGCAATCAATCAATCAGATTCCAAACTCTCCACCATGGCCAAGACCAAAGAGCTCTCCAAGGATGTCATGGACAAGATTGTTGACCCACACAAGGCTGGAATGGGCTACAAGACCATCGCCAAGCAGCTTGGTGAGAAGGTGACAACAGTTGGTGCGATTATTCGCAAATGGAAGAAACACAAAATAACTGTTAATCTCCCTCGGCCTGGGGCTCCATGCAAGATCTCACCTCGTGGAGTTGCAATGATCATGAGAACGGTGAGGAATCAGCCCAGAACTACACAGGAGTATCTTGTCAATGATCTCAAGGCAGCTGGGACCATAGTCACCAAGAAAACAATTGGTAACACACTACGCCGTGAAGGACTGAAATCCTGCAGCGCCCGCAAGGTCCCCCTGCTCAATAAAGCACATATACAGGGCCGTCTGAAGTTTGCCAATGAACATCTGAATGATTCAGAGGAGAATTGGGTGAAAGTGTTGTGGTCAGATGAGACCAAAATCGAGCTCTTTGGCATCAACTCAACTCGCCGTGTTTGGAGGAGGAGGAAAGCTGCCTATGACCCCAAGAACACCATCCCCACCGTCAAACATGGAGGTGGAAACATTATGCTTTGGGGGTGTTTTTCTGCTAAGGGGACAGGACAACTTCACCACATCAAAGGGACGATGGACGGGCCATGTACCGTCAAATCTTGGGTGAGAACCTCCTTCCCTCAGCCAGGGCATTGAAAATGGGTCGTGGATGGGTATTCCAGCATGACAATGACCCAAAACACACGGCCAAGGCAACAAAGGAGTGGCTCAAGAAGAAGCACATTAAGGTCCTGGAGTGGCCTAGCCAGTCTCCAGACCTTAATCCCATAGAAAATCTGTGGAGGGAGCTGAAGGTTCGAGTTGCCAAACGTCAGCCTCGAAACCTTAATGACTTGGAGAAGATCTGCAAAGAGGAGTGGAACAAAATCCCTCCTGAGATGTGTGCAAACCTGGTGGCCAACTGCAAGAAACGTCTGACCTCTGTGATTGCCAACAAGGGTTTTGCCACCAAGTACTAAGTCATGTTTTGCAGAGGGGTCAAATACTTATTTCCCTCATTAAAATGCAAATCAATTTATAACATTTTGACATGCGTTTTTCTGGATTTTGTTGTTGTTATTCTGTCTCTCACTGTTCAAATAAACCTACCATTAAAATTATAGACTGATCATGTCTTTGGGCAAACGTACAAAATCAGCAGGGGATCAAATTATTTTTTCCCTCACTGTATGTAGCCGATCTATGTATGGACCCTAAAATGTTTTGTACAATTATTAGTTCGGAACAGTGGTTTGAATTGCTTCCACCAGTTAATCATTAATCTCCAAGAAATTGCAGAAAATGACTGTAACACTCAACTGTTATATGTCAATATTATGTCAATATTAGCTAGCTAGCTATGAAGCTCAGCTATCATAGCTGGTTGTATTGACTTCAAGACACCCTGAATGGCATCAATTAAGCCTATGGATTGAATAGAATATAATTTAACTTTGTGGCAAGGATGCAAGTCGTATATACATGTAGTTATTACCAAGCATGAGTTTCCCACATTGTAGCCTGTACATTGAATATATTCACTGATCATGTACTCTACCTTGCAAATAAATGTACGGTTCAGGTATGAATGTCTGTGCGACAGTATCAAACTCCAGTCTGTGAATGATGCTGTGTCTGCATGTATGTTTTACAATTATACACTTCAACAGTTTTTAACAATCCTGGTCCTGGGACATCAATGGTTACACATTGTAACTCTGCAGTAGACTAGAACACATTATTTAACTAGTTAAAGGCTGATTTGTAATTCATATATTCAGGACCAGAAATTAAAAAAACAGTACACTACACTTCCTTTGCATCATGGAAATACTCTAAAACAGGTTCATCTCACAATCTCATTTCCTTTATCTGCACTTATCTGAATACACAGGATAGGTGTAGTATTTAATCAAATAAGATACTTAATTTCAATGTGAAAAGCTTTATTGAAAGTTCATTAAAGCCCCACCAGCCAAATCCTCCCCTAACCCGGACAATTGTGCGCCGACCTATGGGACTCCCGGTCATGGCCGGTTATGACACAGCCTGGGATCAAACCTCAGGCTGTAGTAATGCCACAATACAGCGATGCAGTGCCTTAGACCGCTGCGCCACTCGGGAGGCCAAGTCTTTTTAATTCTAACACTATGTCAGTCATCATAATCATCAGGTGGTTAAATACAAAACTGACCTTGGATCATTAACTCTGGGACTACTACATCTCTATCTGTATTTCAATGTAAAGCATCTCTTTAATAATACTTCCTGTTGACCCCACCAATTGACCTATCACCTCTGATCATGCTGTGCCCTCTGTTTCAGGCAGTTCAGAAGCGGGAGGGGTTCACCGACACAGCTGATATAACCTAGAGGATTTAGGGAGAAGGATGAAGTGAGGGAGGGATACTGTTATTGAGAAAATATGGTAGTTAAGGAGACAGTGTTCAACAGGAATCTATGTGTGTGTGAGGCCTTACCTAGTGTCCACACTGTGTGGCTGCAGAGTACTTTATACTCTTAAATGAAACAGGCTCTTTTATGTGCTGACATCACCCTTACCTGAACAGCATCCTCACCTGAGAATTGTTAATCAAAAGGAGAGAAACTGGGAATTTAATAACTGCAGTTGACATAGCTAAGTAAATGGAAGAATACTCGTATTGCAATGTGGGTGGCACTTAAAAGAGCCTTTGGTTGTGCATAGTGTAGTCTATGGTACAAGGGAACAGGACCCTCTTCGAATAAGTAGGAGGTGAAGATCTCCTGCACACTGATTGCCTACCGTGCTGAGTTGTTGGCCCCCATCCATGCAACACCCTGGTCCTCGTGTCCATCCTCATTAAGTTATGCAGGATACAGGTAGCCTTACATTTTACATTTACATCATTATCCAGAGCGACTTACAGTTAGTGAGTGCATACATTTTCATACTGGCCCCCCAATGGAAACGAACCCACAACCTTGGCATTGCAAGCGCCATGCTCTACCAACTGAGGTACATGGGACTATACACACGCCTGAAATCCCCCACGAGGCAATCCCAGATGGCCCTGGTCACATTCGCGACAATTCATCCAACCGTGCAATGCCCTACACAGTAACTGTAGGCAATCGTTTTGAAAGAATCTCCAGTTGCAAGG
The DNA here is from genome assembly GCF_964263955.1 of Coregonus lavaretus. Lineage (NCBI taxonomy): Eukaryota > Metazoa > Chordata > Actinopteri > Salmoniformes > Salmonidae > Coregonus > Coregonus lavaretus. Next base: position 32,736,063 of record NC_139999.1, read on the forward strand.
TATCTGTAGTAATATGGAAGATAATGTCATTATTAGACTTTTACATCACCAGGTCATTGTGGATTACTAAAGTATAATATCTATTTTATAAAATCATGATAACATTGAATAGATAGGTGCATGTGTACACACGTGCATGACGGTAGGTAGCTGTCTGATTGTGGGGGCCATATTCCTCACACACTCAAACCCTCCTGATCAGCCAGAAGTAGTAGTTAACCTAACACAAGTTGATAAAATAATACCTGAGCACAGTCTACGAAGGCATAGGAGACAGCTAGACGTAGGGAAAGGGGAAGTACTAGGGACTTTAGGGAAGGACATCACCATATGTATGTCACCATGTACATCCTGGGACTATGTAGTTACTCATACCAAGCGGGGGGGGGGGGGGGATATGTCAATCTCCATACACAGTTTAGGGACAGGTGTAGTATTGTGAAAGTAGGGAATTACCAGAAATGGCAGTGCGACCCATATAAGGGTAGGTACTGTCTGAAAGTCTGGATTACGCTAAAACAGGTTACAGACCTGAACAAGTGAGATATCCTCTTCAACTGGGGCACCCTATAGAGTAAACCTCTCTGAGGGAGGTAGTGAGACCGGGGCTGTGGTGAAGATAGTGCAAACTATAGACCTGAAGGAAGTAGGACAGGTGGAGACGGGGTGTAGAAATCTTGACCTGTGGTTGGAATGGATTCAGTATACGGCAAGAACTATGTCTAAAGAGGACTGTTATGCCTGTGGGACAGCCAAACCAAGGTTAACAACTACTCCGTTCCCCTTGACAGGCTTTGACTCTCTGTCAGGTTTATCCTCCATGCAAGCCACCTGGGAATGTGGTGAAAGAGTCTTGTAGTAACTTGCACTATCTGTATCCCCCGATAACAAAGTCACCCCGACCTAGGTTGCCTCCGTTTGAAGTCTCAGGGGATTCTTATTATTGTTTTTCTAGGACTAGTAAGAGAGGATACAGGGTCTTAGCTCCTGCTCCCACACAGAGAATGTCACAACTAAAGAGACCATGACTAATCTCTCCTCTTTGTTGCAGCCAGAGGATTTTAGGAACCAAAACCAGGCCCGTGCTGACATCTGATGGTTGTGTGGTGATAACTGATTGTGAACTCACCTACATACGCAAACAATCAAACGTGTCAGAGACTGGTGAGTTGTCACGTAGAAAGTGGGACCTCCTCCCGGGATCCTTTGATGAAAGGATATATATTGATGGGATAGCAGTACCTCGGGGGGTTCCAGAAGAATTCAAAGCTAGGAATCAGATCGCAGCTGGGTTTGAATCAAGTCTTTTCTGTTGGTCAACAATTAATAAAAACATAGATTGGATAAATTATATTTACTATAACAAGCAAAGATTTATAAACCACACTCGTGATGCAATAAAGGGATTAGCTGAGCAGACAGCGGCAACTAGCTTAATGACATGGCAGAATAGAATAGCTTTAGATATGCTTTTGGCTGAGCGGGACGGAGTTTGTGTTCTGTTTGGATCTATGTGCTGTACTTTCATCCTCAAACAATACAGCACCGGATGGGTCCGTGACCAAAGCGCTTCAGGGACTCACCACGCTGACGAACGAACTGGCTGAGAACTCTGGTATTGATAGCTCCATAAACGGTTGGTTTGATAACATATTTGGTAAATGGAAAACTATTGTTGTAACTATTCTGGGTGAAGTTATAGCTTCTATGGGTATACTTGTTCTTTGTGGATGTTGTCTTATTCCCTGTGTCTGAGGGTTGGTGAGAAAGGAGATGGAAAAGGTGGTTTCCCAACAGATGGTGAGATACGGCCCAATCCCGGACTCCGACCTAAGGAATGAAGGATATGACCTACTAGGCTTGGTGGAGTGACACTCTAGAGGGTGTCTAAAGGGGGCCAAAATTTACTTCCCTGTTTGTGTTTTATGTTTTAATAATCTTATGTTTTGTGTTCTATTAATCCTGTGTTTTATGCTTTATTAATCAAGTTAACCATTGTGAATGTTTGTCTTTCCTTATGTGAAGGTTTGAAGTTCCTGGGTGACTTGTAGCCAACCGTTTGTAAGTTGGGTGTAGATGGAAGGACTGAGGGTTTTTATTTTTTAGTATCATTATTGCCTATTAATAAAAGTGTGATTCTTTTTGTTTGTATTGTATTTTAATGAGTGAAACCCTGTGTTTTCTTATTTTGGGTTCACACCCAGTGGGTGTGAAAAGGGGGATGGTGGGGTTCTATTTTCTCATAATTGGATCTGTATGTGATGAATAGCTTAGAAGGAATGCATTAATGATAAGCATAGGTTTGTACTATACTGATATAAATTGTTTCACATAACAGGCTGTGATTCATGTGAGGAACGTTAGGGGGTAGGATGAGATAAGAACTTGTGTCTCAAAATACTAGACTACACTGCTTCTTTGTGATCTGTGAACCGTCCAAGGACATGGGTACTGCAAAAAAGTGCTGACTCTACAGGTTGTTATGATAACAACTTATGCCTGGCAACAGTGTGCAACGGTGGAGCGCCAAGAGGCTGGGACCAGCCGGTGCGCCAACGGATTGGCTGAGTAAGTCTAAACCACGCTCAGTCTCTACTCTGATTGGCCAGCAGGGAGTGGGAAATATATCTGTCAGAGTATTTGAAGAAGAACCTGTAACAATGGATTAGTTCTCTGAGTGCCCTGTGTGGTATTTCAGTGGACCCGTATATACGAACCTTCATACTTATCATACATACATTTTGCATATAATAAATTTAGCTTGGATTGAAGATCTCTTGATTCTTATTCCAATACCAGATTTGAATTACGCAATTTCTAACACTAGCTAATAATACATCGGGTTTTTTTACATTTTCAAAATGTATATACTAACTTGAATAGGTTCTCCCAGGCATGTGGATGATTGGAGACAGGGCAACAAAGTTTGTTTGTCACCAGAGCGGTTTAGAGCGTATTACTATTTACCTGTGAATAAATTAATTAAACAGAGAATGGATTAAACTATTTACCCATTTAATAACCAGACCTACATACAAACTTGCTATGCCGATTTCTTGACGCACAATCGAACTGCTGCTATATGCTGCCAGCACATCCACAAGCGAGCCACGGCAATTTACAGTGTACTAATGTAAACGTGCCGTAAAATGAGAAGCCTGGAGAAGTTCCATGGCAGAAATCAGTTAAAGAGGTGTCGCAACCCGGTGTAAATCAGTTACGCCTCGCAACATGTCAAACCAATCAAATGCCTTGCTTGGGCGGAGCTACAAAGGTGCTCACCAGAGGTACGTTCAGTCACTTGAACGGTTTGTACTGAACGACACGTTTCCCCAAAACATTATTGTACATTCTTGAAAAATACTTTGAGGTATGTTTGGTGGGTGTGGTGAGGTGTGGCTTGAAGCAACGAGTGACATATTTAAAAGGAAGTGGCTATGCTGACATCGTTCCCCAACTTTTAGACAACAATACTTTTAATTTAGATGTTTCTGAGGTGATATTTGGCTGTAAAGGCTAGCATGAGGGACAATAAGCAGCTAGCCACAATGAGGTTTGTTTTAAGAAGTCAGCTAACCTTGTAAGCTACCTAGGTATAACTAGCTAGCTACTAGCTAGTTCAATTTCCCTCACGATTATAAAGTCATACAATTTTTATAAAAACAGCATATTATTGACCTAAAAGGTTAGCTGTGTTAGCCCAGTTGCTAGCTTATCCAGGGTCAGTGATACATAAAGCAACCATGTATTGTCTGTGGAAACAACTGCAATCATTTTTCAAGCAACATTGCTAAAATGAACCTCATAAAATGTTACCTGTAATGCTCATCTCCTGTAGCCTAATTGTCTCCTTATTTTCATACTGCACCTAAATTACAAGGGTTGGATTTGCACTAAACAATTGTATATGTCAGCAATTAAAAGGCATGTACAAAATATGGTATATAGTTTGCCTCATATACATTGTCTACTGGTATCATTTTAAATTGAGAACATACACCTCAACATGTAAACAATGTGTGGGTTTAGCTATTCTCTGCTTTAGATGACAGTAATGCCATTTTACTGTAGGCCTATGGCTGCATTGGCGATGTATGCCATATGATAAGCTGCAAAACGGATTCACATAGCTGACATACTGAGAGAGAGTGACAATTAAATAAAACAGATTGGAGATCTTACAACTAGACAAAAGGAAATGTTCATTTGAGAAAACAACATAGAAACATAAACAGAGACAGAATCCATTCCCCTCTTTATTGCAGGATTTTGATATGTGATCAATCAACATTGACACGTGTTTATTTTGAATAATAGTTTAACAATTAATAGTTTAACAATTAAAACAAGTTTAAACACTTCAAAGAATCAACGCTTCATCACTTCAAAATGTACAAATATGCTAACTCGTTTGTAAAGATTAGACATATTCGTCTAAACAACAATAGATCATTTTGTAGTAACAAGTAAGCTATTAAAACGCCATACCAGCAGTGGCCAACCTTGCTTCACTGATCCCTGATTTACTGGGTGAGCAGACTTCTATTCCAATCCAACAATAGCACACTTAATTATCAACTCATTAGATTTGATCAATTGAATCAGGTGTGTTACTGCTGGGCTGAAACAGAACCCTGCACATCCAGCAGACCTCCAGCAGGGTTGGCCTGCTCCAATTGTAATAGGTTTATAGGCTTTCACAGCTTTCCATATCTGCACTATGGCTGCCTAGGCTATCCAGTAGCCTACATTCTCCCTTTACTGACAGCTGGAGCTGCGATTTCACCCTCTTCCATGGCTATTATCTACACATTTGGAGACTGTGTTTTTAATTTACAATGATTACATCAAAAGATAGCTAGCTAATGGCGCCGGAGAAGATGGATGCCGTTTTACAGCCCTCTAACCAATTCTACTATTATGTGTGTTTTTTGGCGTTATTTGTAATTTATTCTGTACATAATATTTCTGCCACCGTCTGTTATGACCAAAAAGAGCTTCTGTATATCAGGACAGCGATTACTCCCCTCGTATTGGACGAAGATTTTTTCTTCAACGAGTTGGACGCGAAGGATTCCTACAGACACCAGACGAGGCCCAAATCCCTGTAATTCGCATGAGAAAGAGACGGAGATATCGTGGACGTAGGTCGGGGTGCCTTGTAAGGATCCGACAGCGAGCGAGTAAACTGCCTCTTCCATCAACCCTATTAGCCAATGTTCAATCATTTGAAAATAAGGTAGACGACCTAAGATTATGGTTATCCTACCAACGGGACATTAAAAACTGTAATATCACTGAGTCGTGGCTGAACGACGACATTGATAACATACAGCTGACGGGATATACGCTACATCGTCATGATAGAACGGCTGACTCCGGTAAGACAAGGGGTGGCGGTCTGTGTATATTTGTAAACAACAGCTGGTGCAAAACATCTAATACTAAGGAAGTCTCAAGGTTTTGCTCGCCTGAGGTAGAGTATCTCATGATAAGCTGTAGACCACACTATTTACCAAGAGAGTTTTCTTCTATATTTTTCGTAGCTGTCTATATACCACCACAAACCAATGCTGGCACTAAGACTGCACTCAATGAGCTGTATAAGGCCATAAGTAAACAGGAAAACACTCATCCAGAGGCAGCGCTCCTAGAGGCCGGGGACTTTAATGCAGGGAAACTTAAATCCATTCTAACTCATTTCTACCAGCATGTTAAATGTGCAACCAGAGGAAAAAAAAACTCTACACCACCTTTACTCCACACACAGACGCATACAAAGCTCTCCCTCGCCCTCCATTTGGCAAATCTGACCATAACTCTATCCTCCTGATTCCTGCTTATAAGCAAAAACTAAAGCAGGAAGCACTAGTGACTCGGTTAATAAAACAGTGGTCAGATGACACAGATGCTAAGCTACAGGACTGGAATATGTTTCGGGATTCTTCCGATAGCATTGAGGAGTACGCCACATCAGTCACTGGCTTCATCAATAAGTGCATCGATGATGTCGTCCCCACAGTGACTGTACGTACATACCCCAACCAGAAGCCATGGATTACAGGCAACATCCACAACAAGATAAAGGCTAGAGCTGCCGCTTTCAAGGAGCGGGACTCTAACCTGGACGCTTATAAGAAATCCCGCTATGCCCTCCGACGAACCATCAAACAGGCAAAGAGTCAATACAGGACTAAGATTGAATCGTACTACACCGGCTCTGACGCTCGTCGGATGTGGCAGGGCTTGAAAACTATTACAGACTACAAAGGGAAGCACAGCCACGAGCTGCCCAGTGACACAATCCTACCAGATGAGCTAAATCACTTCTATGCTTGCTTCGAGGCAACCAACACTGCAAGCATGCATGAGAGCACCAGCTGTTCCGGATGACTATGTGATCACGCTCTCCGTAGCCGATGTGAGTAAGACTTTTAAGCAGGTCAACATTCACAAGGCCGCAGGGCCAGACGGATTACCAGGACGTGTACTCCGAGCATGTGCTGACCAACTGCCAAATGTCTTCACTAACATTTTCAACATGTCCCTGACTGAGTCTGTAATACCAACATGTTTCAAGCAGACCACCATAGTCCCTGTGCCCAAGGACACTAAGATAACCTGCCTAAATGACTACCGACCCGTAGCACTCACGTCTGTAGCCATGAAGTGCTTTGAAAGGCTGGTCATGGCTCACATCAACACCATTATCCCAGAAACCCTAGACCCACTCCAATTTGCATACCGCCCCAACAGATCCACAGATGATGCAATCTCTATTGCACTCCACACTGCCCTTTCCCACCTGGACAAGAGGAACACCTACGTGAGAATGCTATTCATTGGCTACAGCTCAGCATTCAACACCATAGTGCCCTCAAAGCTCATCACTAAGCTAAGGATCCTTGGACTAAACACCTCCCTCTGCAACTGGATCCTGGACTTCCTGACAGGCCGCCCCCAGGTGGTAAGGGTAGGTAACAACACATCTGCCACGCTGATCCTCAACACGGGGGCCTCTCAGGGGTGCGTGCTCAGTCTCCTCCTGTACTCCCTGTTCACCCATGACTGCATGGCCAGGCACGACTCCAACACCATCATTACGTTTGTCAATGACACAACAGTGGTAGGCCTGATCACTGACAACGATGAGACAGCCTATAGGGAGGAGGTCAGAGACCTGGCCGTGTGGTGCCAGGATAACAACCTCTCCCTCAACGTGATCAAGACAAAGGAGATGATTGTGGACTACAGGGAAAAAAAAGAGGACTGAGCACGCCCCCATTTTCATCGACGGGGCTGTTGTGGAACAGGTTGAGAGCTTCAAGTTCATTGGTGTCCACATCACCAACAAACTATCATGGTCCAAACATTTACATTACATTTTAGTCATTTAGCAGACGCTCTTATCCAGAGCGACTTACAGGAGCAATTAGGGTTAAGTGCCTTGCTCAAGGGCACATTTACGTCATTTAGCAGACGCTCTTATCCAGAGCGACTTACAAATTGGTGCATTCACCCTATAGCCAGTGGGATAACCACTTTACAATTTTTTTTATTTTTTTTATTATTATTATTATTTTTTTTTTGGGGGGGGGGGGGGGGGTAGAAGGATTACTTTATCCTATCCCAGGTGTTCCTTAAAGAGGTGGGGTTTCAAATGTCTCCGGAAGGTGGTGAGTGACTCCGCTGTCCTGGCATCGTGAGGGAGCTTGTTCCACCATTGGGGTGCCAGAGCAGCGAACAGTTTTGACTGGGCTGAGCGGGAACTATGCTTCCGCAGAGGAAGGGGAGCCAGCAGGCCAGAGGTGGATGAACGCAATGCCCTCGTTTGGGTGTAGGGACTGATCAGAGCCTGAAGGTACGGAGGTGCCGTTCCCCTCACTGCTCCATAGGCAAGCACCATGGTCTTGTAACGGATGCGAGCTTCAACTGGAAGCCAGTGGAGTGTGCGGAGGAGGGGGGTGACGTGAGAGAACTTGGGAAGGTTGAACACCAGACGGGCTGCGGCATTCTGGATGAGTTGTAGGGGTTTAATGGCACAGGCAGGGAGCCCAGCCAACAGCGACTTGCAGTAATCCAGACGGGAGATGACAAGTGCCTGGATTAGGACCTGTGCCGCTTCCTGTGTAAGGCAGGGTCGTACTCTCCGAATGTTGTAGAGCATGAACCTGCAGGATCTGGTCACCGCCTTGATGTTAGCGGAGAACGACAGGGTGTTGTCCAGGGTCACGCCAAGGCTCTTCGCACTCTGGGAGGAGGACACAACGGAGTTGTCAACCGTGATGGCGAGATCATGGAACGGGCAGTCCTTCCCCGGGAGGAAGAGCAGCTCCGTCTTGCCAGGGTTCAGCTTGAGGTGGTGATCCGTCATCCATACTGATATGTCGGCCAGACATGCAGAGATGCGATTCGCCACCTGGTTATCAGAAGGGGGAAAGGAGAAGATTAGTTGTGTATCGTCAGCGTAGCAATGATAGGAGAGGCCATGTGAGGATATGACAGAGCCAAGTGACTTGGTGTATAGGGAGAAAAGGAGAGGGCCTAGAACTGAGCCCTGGGGGACACCAGTGGTGAGAGCACGTGGTGCGGAGACAGCTTCTCGCCACGCCACTTGGTAGGAGCGACCGGTCAGGTAGGACGCAATCCAGGAGTGAGCCGCGCCGGAGATGCCCAGCTCGGAGAGGGTGGAGAGGAGGATCTGATGGTTCACAGTATCAAAGGCAGCAGACAGGTCTAGAAGGACAAGAGCAGAGGAGAGAGAGTTAGCTTTAGCAGTGCGGAGAGCCTCCGTGACACAGAGAAGAGCAGTCTCAGTTGAATGACCAGTCCTGAAACCTGACTGGTTTGGATCAAGAAGGTCATTCTGAGAGAGATAGCAAGAGAGTTGGCTAAAGACGGCACGCTCAATAGTTTTGGAAAGAAAAGAAAGAAGGGATACTGGTCTGTAGTTGTTGACATCAGTAGGATCGAGTGTTGGTTTTTTGAGAAGGGGTGCAACTCTCGCTCTCTTGAAGACGGAAGGGACATAGCCAGCGGTCAAGGATGAGTTGATCAGCGAGGTGAGGTAGGGGAGAAGGTCACCGGAGATGGTCTGGAGAAGAGAGGAGGGGATGGGTTCAAGCGGGCAGGTTGTTGGGCGGCCTGCAGTCACTAGTCGCAAGATTTTATCTGGAGAGAGAGGGGAGAAAGAAGTCAAAGCATAGGGTAGGGCAGTGTGAGCAGGACCAGCAGTGTCATTAGAAGTCATCCACAGAGAGGGAGGAGGGGGGGGGGGGGGGGGGGGGGGGGGGATTCAGCAGTGAGGAGAATGTGGCAAAGAGCTTCCTAGGGTTAGAGGCAGATGCTTGGAATTTAGAGTGGTAGAAAGTGGCCTTAGCAGCAGAAACAGATGAAGAAAATGTAGAGAGGAGGGAGTGAAAAGATGCCAGGTCGGCAGGGAGTTTAGTTTTCTTCCATTTCCGCTCAGCTGCCCGGTGCTCTGTTCTGTGAGCTCGCAATGAGTCATCAAGCCACGGAGCTGGAGGGGAGGACCGAGCCGGCCGGGAGGATAGGGGACACAGGGAGTCAAAGGATGCAGAAAGGGAGGAGAGGAGGGTTGAGGAGGCAGAATCAGGAGATTGGAGGGAGAAGGATTGAGCAGAGGGAAGAGATGATAGGATGGAAGAGGAGAGAGTAGTGGGAGAGAGAGAGCGAAGGTTGCGGCGGCGCGTTACCATCTGTGTAGGGGCAGAGTGAGTAGTGTTGGAGGAGAGCGAGAGAGAAAAGGATACAAAGTAGTGGTCGGAGACATGGAGGGGAGTTGCAGTGAGATTAGTAGAAGAGCAACATCTAGTAAAGATGAAGTCAAGCGTATTGCCTGCCTTGTGAGTAGGGGGGGATGGTGAGAGGGTGAGGTCAAAAGAGGAGAGGAGTGGAAAGAAGGAGGCAGAGAGAAATGAGTCAAATGTAGACGTAGGGAGGTTGAAATCCCCCAAAACTGTGAAGGGTGAGCCATCCTCAGGAAAGGAACTTATCAAGGCGTCAAGCTCATTGATGAACTCTCCAAGGGAACCTGGAGGGCGATAGATGACAAGGATATTAAGCTTAAATGGGCTAGTGACTGTGACAGCGTGGAATTCAAATGAGGAGATAGACAGATGGGTTAGGGGAAAAATTGAGACTGACCACTTGGGAGAGATAAGGATTCCTGTGCCACCACCCCTCTGACCAGATGCTCTCGGGGTATACGAGAACACATGGTCAGACGAGGAGAGAGCAGTAGGAGTAGCAGTGTTTTCAGTGGTAATCCATGTTTCCGTCAGCGCCAGGAAGTCGAGGGACTGGAGGGTAGCATAGGCTGGGATGAAGTCAGCCTTGTTGGCGGCAGAACGGCAGTTCCAGAGGCTGCCTGAGACCTGGAACTCCAGGTGTGTGGTGCGTGCAGGGACCACCAGGTTAGAGAGGCAGCAGCCACGCGGTGTGAGGCGTTTGTGTAGCCTGTGCGGAGAGGAGAGAACAGGGATAGGCAGAGGCATAGTTGACAGGCTGCAGCAGATGGCTACAATAATGCAGAGGAGATCGGAATGAAATGAACTAAACATCTGGGAAAGGAGAGAGCAGGCCTCCCTCACCAAAAAAAATATATAACTCTCCCAACTTCCACCTCAGAAACTATAATTGTTTCACTGAACCACCCGAATAAAACTCTCCCAACTTCCACTTTAGAAATTAGAATTGTTGTAAACTACAGCAGACTGTTATCAGTAGCTGTAATTAAGTACAGCAGCTACCAACCACCTAACGTTAATGCCTCGGATAATGAGGTTAGAAAAACAGCTGAATGGTGGCAGCTAGCTGGCTCAATCACAGGTACTCTTAAGCATGAAATAACATTGGAAACAACTAACCACAGTTGCTAAAAGTTACCAGTAGCTACCCGCTAGCTAGCTAGCTAGCTTTGTTGGTCCAAGTAGTGGGTAAGCTAGCCTCGTGCTTCGCCGGGGTCCGCCGAATACAATACTTACCTACAATAATTACCTACAATAACCTACAATAACTACCTGAGTAAGCTACCTATAATACCAAACTACAATACCTACCTACAATCTAAATACATGGTTTAAGCTTTACTCAACACCATATAAGAAGCCAAGCTTACCTTTCATAACGCAGCAATGATTAAACGTTGGGTAGCTAGCACAAAGATATTGTATTTAGCTACTACAGTACAGCCAGCTGGTAGTGTTGGCTAGCTAGCAATGGCTGCTGTGTTGACTTTGTTTGAAAAACGGCGTCGCTGCGAACGAATGTAGCTGGCTAAAAGGATATTGTTTTTAGTTGCTACCGTTGCTAATAGCTACTCGCCAGCTAATCCAGGAGGTGAGTTAGCTAGCTAGCTTCAAGACAGTCGTGAAGAGGCCACGACAAAGCCTATTCCCCCTCAGGAGACTGAAAACATTTGGCATGGGTCCTCAGATCCTCAAAAAGTTCTACAGCTGCACCATCGAGAGCATCCTGACTGGTTGAATCACCGCCTGGTATGGCAACTGCTCGGCCTCCGACCGCAAGGCACTACAGAGGGTAGTGTGTACGGCCCAGTACATCACTAGGGCCAAGCTTCCTGCCATCCAGGACCTCTATACCAGGCAGTGTCAGAGGAAGGCCCTCAAAATTGTCAAAGACTCCAGCCTCCCTAGTCATAGACTGTTCTCTCTGCTACCGCACGGCAAGCGGTACCGGAGCGCCAAGTCTAGGTCCAAAAGGCTTCTCAACAGCTTCTACCCACAAGCCATAAGTCTCCTGAACAGCTAATCATGGCTACCTGGACTTTTTGCACTGCCACCCCCACCCCCACACACTCCCCATCTTTTTACGCTGCTGCTACTCTGTTAATTATTTATACATAGTCACTTTAACTCTACCCACATGTACACATTACCTCAATTACCTCAACTAGCCGGTGCCCCCGCACATTGACTCTGCACCGGTACCCTCCTGTATATAGCCTCCCTACTGTTATTTTATTTTACTTCTTTTCTTTTTTTCTCAACACTTTTTTGTTGTTGTTGTTTTATTTTACTTTTTTATTAAAAAATAAATGCATTGTTGGTTAAGGGCTGTAAGTAAGCATTTCACGGTAATGTCTACACCTGTTGTATTCGGCGCATGTGGCAAATAACATTTGATTTGATTTGATTTGATAATAGGAAGTTAGCTAGCTAGCTAGCAGATGACATTTAATTCCCTTTGCTAAACATTGCGTAAAGTTAGCTAGCTAGCAGCTCACTTGAGTTAGCCTACAAGTGGCCCCGTTTAGCTCAGTTGGTAGAGCATGGCGCTTGCAATGCCAGGGTTGTGGGTTTGTTTCCCATGGGGGACCAGTATGAACATGTATGCACTCACTAACTGTAAGTCGCTCTGGATAAGAGCATCTGCTAAGTAATGTAAAATGTCTACTGTAGCCAGCTAACTAACAATACATTGTTTTTTAACATGTATTTACTTACTTGAATAGGTTCTCCAATTGCCAATTCTTTTGTGTGTGGGGGGGTGCTTACAAAAACCAAATAATGGGCAATCTTCACAATATTTTCGATGGAAGCAGCCACATGTGGACGAATGGAGACAAGGAAAAAAGTGTGTTTGTCACCTGAGCGGTTTAGAACGTGTTGTGACGTTTGCCTTTACCAGCACAATCCACTTTCAATTTCAATACATATAAATCACAGTGGTGTAAAGTACTTAAGTAAAAATACTTTAAAGTTCTACTTAAGTAGCTTTTTGGGGTATCTGTACTTTACTTTACTATTTATATTTCTGACAACCTACACACTCACACACACTGTCACTCCAACACACACACAAACACTCACTCCATAATTTTCTCACTCATACATAATATGCACATACATATGCACATACATTTATACTGACTCTACACACCCGCACACCTACTCACATGCAAGCTGCTGCTACTCTGTTTATCTTATATCATGTTGCCTAGTCACCTTACCCCTATACATATCTACCTCCATCACTCCGGTATCCCTGCACATGTAAATATGGTATTGGAACTTACTTTTTACATGTTTCCTGTATATAGTATGCTTATTTACTTACTTTATTGTGTATTTCATATTTCTTATTATTATTTATTGTGTTTTTTTCTTCTTCTAGTGTTATGACGAGTTTCTCTGGTATCTAGTACTTCAGGATGTAAGAGAATGGTTAAACACTTAGATGGAGAGTTGATTCATAGTTATTTAATATTACAGTACTGGATTCACATGACAAGCGGTTACGAGCCTATTGTCATCCGAATGACTTACATAGAAAACCTTTCAGTTTATATAATGCTTTCCGAGCTACTTCCATCCAACAGTTGCCAACCATTATTGAGTGTCACTCATCTCTTACAAAACGATCCCCCTACATGGTATCGTGTGGCACCCTAGCCAGGCTATTCCGTCACGTACTCCTTCTAAGATTAGCACCAGTGGCCCCCAATCTATCTTGGCACGCAGACCTTCTGGCACCCACCAGTGACATAAATAACACATGGCGTGTCCTTATCCTCTCTATATGAGATCAAAGACATTAACAAATACTGTATAAAAAGACGTTATATCATCTAGTAAGACATTGTTATTGATTATTGCATTGCTGGGTTTTGAGTTAGTAAGAAAGGCATTTCACTGTACTTGTGCATGTGACATTAAAACTTGTAACTTCAGAATGTATTTTGAAATACATTTAATACATTTCCAATGCATTTAACCTATATTATGATATACATTTATATATGCAGTACCAGTCAAAAGTTTGGACACACCTACTCATTCAGGGTTTTTCTTAATTTTTTACTATTTTCTACATTGTAGAATAATAGTGAAGACATCAAAACTATGAAATAACACATATGGAATCATGTAGTAACCAAAAACGTGTAAAAACAAATTATTCAAATAGCCACTCTTTGCCTTGATGACAGCTTTTCACATTCTTGGCATTCTCTCAACCAGTTTCACCTGGAATGCTTTTCCAACAGTCTTGATGGAGTTCCCACATATGCTTAGCACTTGTACTCTCAACCAGTAGAAACCTGGTGCCGATGAAGATGGCGGCCTCGCGACTAGTTCTTAGGAAACTTTGCGGTATTTTGTTTTTTTATGTATTATTTTGTACATTATTAGCTCAGAAAGTGTTTTGTATCATTACATACAGCCGGGAAAAACTATTGGATATCAGAGCGTGTCACGGATTTAGCCGAGGCTGCTCCTCCTCCTTGCTCGGGCAGGCTTCGGCGTTCGTCGTCCCCGGAGTACTAGCTGCCACCGATCTAGGTTTCAGCAATCATCTAGATTGGTCTGCTTTGTGTACACCTGTTTCCCATTAGTGTTGATGGTTTCCCTTTATAACCCCTGTCTGTCATTCGTTTGTTGTGTGTGACTGTTCTCCGTTTGTTTTCGGCAGGACTGTGTATTGTGATTATTGTTCCTCCCTGTTTTGGAGGTTTTGTTGTTTTGTACTTTTCATTATGTTTATTAGTAAAGTACATCTGCCAGTCTCTCGGTGTCCTGCGCTTGACTTCGTTCACCGCATACACGTTTATCCTGACAGAATCACACACCATCCATGGAGTCAGCAGGAGCGGTGGTGCCAGCTGGATCAGTGGAGGAACGCTTTGAACAACAAGCGGCCATGATCCAGGCTCTCGGCACCGCCATGGAACGGGTGGTGAGCACTATGGAGCGATGGGAAAGAGGGGGTCTGCCTACACCTCCTCCTACGATACCACCACCATCGGCATTACCCATCGCTTCTCCTCCGGGGTCCAGTGGGATTCGGCTCTCGCTCCCGAGGGCTTATGATGGCACAGCTGCCGGGTGTCAGGGTTTCCTGCTCCAGGTTGAACTCTACCTGGCAACCATCCACCCGGTGCCCTCGGGATACGAGAGCGTGTCCGCCCTCATCTCCTGTCTGTCCGGCAAGGCGCTGGAGTGGGCCAACGCCGAGTGGGGGGGAATAGACGCCGCTAATGTCAACTATGCGGAGTTCACCCGCCGCTTCAGGGCAGTTTTCGATCATCCACCAGAGGGTAAGGCGGCGGGTGAGCGTCTATTCCACCTCAGGCAGGGGAGGAGGAGCGCACAGGAGTTCGCGCTGGACTTCCGGACGCTGGCTGCCAACACGGGATTGAATGAGAGGGCCCTCATCGACCACTACTGATGTAGCCTGAGGGAGGACGTGCGTCGGGAATTGGCCTGCAGGGACACCAACCTCAGCTTCGACCAACTGGTGGACATGTCTATTCGCCTGGATACCCTGTTGGCTACCCGCGGACGTCTGGATTTAGGGCCGTCCATTCCATCCCCCAGCACTTCCGAGCCGACCCTATGGAGCTCGGAGGTGCTGGTGCTAGGGAGACCAGGAGAGTGGCCAGGAGGGAGGCCATCCCCTGCACCAACTGTGGCCGCAGAGGATACACTACTGGTCGGTGCTGGGGAGGGTCTCCTGGGATTCAAGGCGGTAGGCAGCGCACTGATGAGTCATTCCAGGTGAGTAGGCACCCAACTCAGCCAGAGCTCTCTGGTGCGCATATGTGTATTACTGTTATGTTTCCCGAGGTCTCTCCTCATTCCCAGCATAAGGCGCTAGTAGATTCAGGCGCAGCTGGGAATTTTATAGATCGCCAGTTCACCTATAAGTTAGGGATTCCTATTGTACCCGTTGATGTGCCCTTCCCCATCCATGCCCTAGATAGCCGTCCTTTGGGGTCAGGATTGATTAGGGAAGTCACAGCACCTCTCAAGATGAAAACGCAGGAGGGCCATGAGGAGTTAATTAGTCTGTATTTGATGGATTCTCCTGCGTTTCCCATGGTGTTGGGACTCCCCTGGTTAATGTCACATGACCCCAACATTTCATGGCAGCAGAGGGCTCTCAAGGGATGGTCTGATCAGTGTTTCGGGTGGTGTGTAGGTGTTTCCGTAGGGGCAACGACGGTGGAAAGTCCGAACCAAGTTCCCCCCATGCACATTCCACCTGAATATGCCGATTTGGCGCTCGCCTTCAGTAAAAAGAAGGCGACTCAATTACCACCTCATCGACAGGGGGATTGTGCGATAGACCTCCAAGTAGGCGCTGCGCTTCCTCGTAGTCATGTGTATCCTCTGTCTCAGGAGGAGACGGCGGCTATGGAGACATATGTCGCCGAATCTCTGGGACAGGGATACATACGGCCATCCACTTCCCCTGTGTCATCGAGTTTCTTTTTTGTGAAGAAGAAGGATGGGGGTTTACGCCCGTGTATTGATTACCGTGGTCTCAATCAGATCACAATCAAGTACAGCTATCCTCTCCCTCTGATTGCTAGTATGACGGAGTCATTACACGGGGTGCGATTCTTCACAAAATTGGACCTCAGGAGCGCGTACAACCTGGTGCGCATTAGGGAGGGAGATGAGTGGAAGACAGCATTTAGTACAACCTCGGGTCACTATGAGTACCTTGTCATGCCATACGGTTTAATGAATGCTCCTTCAGTATTCCAATCGTTTGTGGACGAGATTTTCCGGGACTTGCATGGACAGGGTGTAGTGGTGTATATTGATGATATTCTAATATACTCCGCTACACGCGCCGAGCATGTGTCCCTGGTGCGTCGGGTGCTTGGTAGACTGTTGGAGCATGACCTGTATGTGAAGGCAGAGAAGTGTCTGTTCTTCCAGGAGTCCATCTCCTTCCTGGGGCATCGGTTGTCCGCGTCAGGGGTGGAGATGGAGATTGACCGTGTGTCAGCCGTGCGTAATTGGCAGACTCCCACCACGGTGAAGGAAATGCAGCGGTTTTTGGGTTTTGCCAAATACTACCGGAGGTTTATCCGGGGCTTTGGACAGGTAGCAGCTCCCATCACCTCCCTGCTAAAGGGTGGTTCGGCGTGTCTGCAGTGGTCGGCTGAGGCGGACAGGGCGTTTAGACATCTGAAGGACATGTTTACCTCGGCTCCGGTGCTGGCACATCCGGATCCCTCTTTGGCGTTCCAAGTCGAGGTGGATGCGTCCGAGGCTGGGATTGGTGCTGTACTATCTCAGCGCTCGGGTACGCCACCAAAACTCCGCCCCTGTGCCTTCTTCTCTAAGAAGCTCAGTCCGGCGGAGCGTAATTATGACATGGGGGACAGGGAGCTGTTGGCTGTAGTCCAAGCCCTGAAGGTGTGGAGACATTGGCTTGAGGGGGCTAACCACCCTTTTCTCGTTTTGACTGACCATCGTAACCTGGAGTACATCCGGGCAGCGAGGAGGCTAAACCCTCGCCAGGCAAGGTGGGCCATGTTCTTTACCAGATTTGTATTTAAACTCACCTATAGACCAGGGTCACAGAACACTAAGGTGGACGCCCTGTCCCGACTGTATGACACAGAGGAGAGGTCCATTGAGCCCACTCCCATACTTCCGGAGTCTTGTCTGGTGGCACCGGTGGTGTGGGAGGTTGATGCGGACATCGAGCGGGCGTTACGTACTGATCCTACTCCCCCACAATGTCCAGAGGATCGGAAGTACGTGCCGCTCGAGGTTCGTGATCGATTGATCTATTGGGCTCACACGTCACCCTCCTCTGGTCATCCTGGTATTGGTCGGACGGTGCACTGCCTTAGTGGGAAGTACTGGTGGCCCACTTTAGCTAAGGACGTGCAGGTTTATGTTTCCTCCTGCTCGGTGTGCGCCCAGTGTAAGGCGCCTAGACACCTGCCCAGAGGGAAATTACAACCCCTACCCGTTCCACAACAGCCGGGGTCGCACCTATCGGTGGATTTTGTCACGGACCTTCCCCCCTCCCAGGGGAACACTACGATCTTGGTCGTTGTGGATCGGTTTTCAAAGGCCTGCCGTCTCATTCCTATGCCAGGTCTCCCTACAGCCCTACAAACTGCTGACACCCTGTTTACACACGTCTTCCGGCACTACGGGGTGCCTGAGGATATAGTGTCTGATCGGGGTCCCCAGTTCACCTCTAGAGTCTGGAAGGCGTTCATAGAACGTCTGGGGGTCTCGATTAGCCTTACCTCAGGTTTTCACCCCGAGAGTAATGGGCAGGTGGAAAGAGTTAACCAAACCTGCCCCTTCGCCTGCCCTGCCGGAAGCTGGGTCGGCGGTTTGTGGGGCCATTTAAAGTCCTGAGGAGATTGAACGAGGTATGCTATAGATTACAACTGCCAATTAATTACCGCATTAACCCCTCGTTCCATGTGTCTCTCCTCAGACCGGTGGTAGCTGGTCCACTCCAGGAGAGTGAGGTACGAGAGGTTCCTCCGCCCCCATTGGACATCGAGGGGGCTCCGGCGTACTCAGTCCGTTCCATCTTGGATTCGAGGCGTCGGATGGGGGGCCTGCAGCATCTCGTGGAGTGGGAGGGGTACGGTCCGGAGGAACGGTGCTGGGTCCCTAGGAGGGACATCCTAGACCCCTCCATGCTCTTCCAAGATGGCGTAGCAGTGCGGTCGCGGTTTTATTCATTGTCCTAGTGTAAATATCCCGTTTCTTGTTTTTTTTGTCTATTTTGTATATATTTCTCAATTTTTACTTTTCATTCTTTAACTAAATATACTTTCCTGCAACCCGCCTCACCCAACGTGGAAAGGATTCTATTATTTCTTTATAACTTTCATCAAGAACCTTCAGCTGAAACTAGTGTAGCTGCAACTGAATGGCTACTTGCTATTAGTCACTGTTAGCGTCTTCATCATTGTCCGTGGCCTACACTATCCACCAGCCAGCTCTAGCTCTAGCCTGGACAATTCGTCGGCCAGTCTGCACAGCGTGCTATCGACCCAGAGCTTATCGGACTTTCTGCCGGAATCACTGGACCCTAGCGCCGGATCATCGCAACCAGCTAGCTAGCTGCAACCTGTTGTTGGCTAATTACCATTGCCCTATAGCAAGCACCAGTTAGCCTTGAGCTAGCCTCAGGCCCATCTCCCGGCTATCTACCTCTCTGTCAACTGGACGGGAACTCCTAGTGTTGACACTGAGCCCCGCCGATCCAACACGACTGGTTTGCCGACGAAATCGTCTGATGTGGTTTCAACAGGCTTCCCGTTGCGACGACCACGAAGATCCATCTGCTAGCCCCGGCCCGCTAGCACACGCAAACTACAACTGTGCTCCCTGGTAGCTGTGCTGAAGCACCAATTTGAACTGCTCTCGGACTCACATATTGGTGTTCACTGGACCTTATGATCACTCAGCTGCACAGCTGATGCCTGCTGGACTGTTCCTTTACACGGTACCCTGTCCTGTTTATTCTGTTTAGCCTCAGCCCAAACTTTATCGCTATTACCAGTTGTTGTCTTAGCTCTCTCTAATAACACCTGTGATTGCTTTATGCCTCTCTCCCTTGTCAATATGCCTTGCCTATTGCTGTTTGGGTTAGTTCTTATTATAAAATTTCACTGTAGAACCCCTAGTCCCTCTCAAACTGCCTCAAATAGTTCCTTTGTTCCACCCCCCATACACGCCGAGACCGGCTCAATCAGTGCCTCCAGTGATGCTATCTCTTTCATTGTTACCCAACGCTTAGGTTTACCTCAACTGTACTCATATCCTTCCATATCCTTTTCTGTACATAATGCCCTGAATCTTTTCTACAACGCCCGGAGAACTGCCCCCTTTATTCTATGTACCCAACGCACTAGAAGACCAGTTCTTAAAGCCTTTAGTCGTATCCTTATTCTAGTCCTCCTCTGTTCCTCTGGTGATGTAAAGGCTAACCCAGGCCCTGCAGCCCCCATTATCACTCCTACTCCCCAGGAGCTATCATTTGTTGACTTCTGTAACCGTAAAAGCCTTGGTTTTCTGCACGTAAATATCAGAAGCCTCCTTCCTAAGTTTGAGTTATTCACTGCGTTAGCACACTCCGCCAACCCTGATGTTCTAGCAGTGTCTGAATCCTGGCTTAGGAAGGCCACCAGAAATTCTGAAATTTCCATCCCCAACTATAACATTTTCCGTCTAGATCAATCAATCAATCAATCAATCAATCAATCAATCAATTTTATTTTATATAGCCCTTCTTACATCAGCTAATATCTCGAAGTGCTGTACAGAAACCCAGCCTAAAACCCCAAACAGCTAGTAAAAACTAGATAGAACTGCCAAAGGGGGTGGAGTTGCAATCTACAGTAGAGATAGCCTGCAGAGCTCTATCATACTATCCAGGTCTGTGCCCAAACAGTTTGAGCTTCTACTTCTAAAAATCCACCTTTCCAGAAATAAATCTCTCACTGTTGCCGTTTGCTACAGACCCCCCTCAGCCCCCAGCTGTGCCCTGGACACCATATGTGAATTGATTGCCCCCCATCTATCCTCAGAGTTCGTACTGCTTGGTGACCTAAATTGGGATATGCTTAACACCCCGGCCATCCTACAATCTAAACTAGATGCCCTCAATCTCACACAAATTATCAACGAACCTACCAGGTACAACCCTAAATCCGTAAACATGGGTACCCTCATAGATATCATCCTGACTAACTTACCCTCTAAATACACCTCCGCTGTCTTCAACCAGGATCTCAGCGATCACTGCCTTATTGCCTGCGTCCGTAACGGGTCCGCGGTCAAACGACCACCCCTCATCACTGTCAAACGCTCCCAAAAACACTTCAGCGAGCAGGCCTTCCTAATTGACCTGGCCCAGGTATCCTGGATGGATATAGATCTCATTCCGTCAGTAGAGGATGCCTGGTTGTTCTTTAAAAGTAATTTCCTCTCAATCTTAAATAAACATGCCCCATTCAAAAAATACAGAACTAAGAACAGATATAGCCCCTGGTTCTCCTCAGACTTGACTGCCCTTGACCAGCACAAAAACATCCTGTGGCGTACTGTATTAGCATCAAATAGCCCCCGCGATATGCAACTTTTCAGGGAAGTTAGGAACCAATATACACAAGCAGTTAGGAAAGCAAAGGCTAACTTTTTCAAACAGAAATTTGCATCCTGTAGCACTAACTCCAAAAGGTTTTGAAACACTGTAAAGTCCATGGAAAATAAGAGCACACTGTAAGTCGCTCTGGTTAAGAGCGTCTGCTAAATGACTAAAATGTAATGTAAATGTAAATGTAAGCACTTCCTCCCAGCTGCCCACTGCACTGAGGCTAGGAAACACTATCACCACCGATAAATCTACAATAATCGAGAATTTCAACAAGCATTTTGCTACGGCTGGCCATGCTTTCCATCTGGCTACCACTACCCCGGCCACCAGCTCTGCACCCTCCGCTGCAACTTGCCCATGCCCCCCCCCGCTTCTCCTTCACACAAATCCAGACAGCTGATGTTCTGAAAGAGCTGCAAAATCTGGACCCCTACAAATCATCTGGGCTAGACAATCTGGACCCTTTCTTTCTAAAACTAGCCGCCGAAATTGTCGCAACCCCTATTACTAGCCTGTTCAACCTCTCTTTCGTAACGTCTGAATCCTGGCTTAGGAAGGCCACCAGAAATTCTGAAATTTCCATCCCCAACTATAACATTTTCCGTCTAGATAGAACTGCCAAAGGGGGTGGAGTTGCAATCTACAGTAGAGATAGCCTGCAGAGCTCTATCATACTATCCAGGTCTGTGCCCAAACAGTTTGAGCTTCTACTTCTAAAAATCCACCTTTCCAGAAATAAATCTCTCACTGTTGCCGTTTGCTACAGACCCCCCTCAGCCCCCAGCTGTGCCCTGGACACCATATGTGAATTGATTGCCCCCCATCTATCCTCAGAGTTCGTACTGCTTGGTGACCTAAATTGGGATATGCTTAACACCCCGGCCATCCTACAATCTAAACTAGATGCCCTCAATCTCACACAAATTATCAACGAACCTACCAGGTACAACCCTAAATCCGTAAACATGGGTACCCTCATAGATATCATCCTGACTAACTTACCCTCTAAATACACCTCCGCTGTCTTCAACCAGGATCTCAGCGATCACTGCCTTATTGCCTGCGTCCGTAACGGGTCCGCGGTCAAACGACCACCCCTCATCACTGTCAAACGCTCCCAAAAACACTTCAGCGAGCAGGCCTTCCTAATTGACCTGGCCCAGGTATCCTGGATGGATATAGATCTCATTCCGTCAGTAGAGGATGCCTGGTTGTTCTTTAAAAGTAATTTCCTCTCAATCTTAAATAAACATGCCCCATTCAAAAAATACAGAACTAAGAACAGATATAGCCCCTGGTTCTCCTCAGACTTGACTGCCCTTGACCAGCACAAAAACATCCTGTGGCGTACTGTATTAGCATCAAATAGCCCCCGCGATATGCAACTTTTCAGGGAAGTTAGGAACCAATATACACAAGCAGTTAGGAAAGCAAAGGCTAACTTTTTCAAACAGAAATTTGCATCCTGTAGCACTAACTCCAAAAGGTTTTGAAACACTGTAAAGTCCATGGAAAATAAGAGCACATCCTCCCAGCTGCCCACTGCACTGAGGCTAGGAAACACTATCACCACCGATAAATCTACAATAATCGAGAATTTCAACAAGCATTTTGCTACGGCTGGCCATGCTTTCCATCTGGCTACCACTACCCCGGCCACCAGCTCTGCACCCTCCGCTGCAACTTGCCCATGCCCCCCCCCGCTTCTCCTTCACACAAATCCAGACAGCTGATGTTCTGAAAGAGCTGCAAAATCTGGACCCCTACAAATCATCTGGGCTAGACAATCTGGACCCTTTCTTTCTAAAACTAGCCGCCGAAATTGTCGCAACCCCTATTACTAGCCTGTTCAACCTCTCTTTCGTAACGTCTGAGATCCCCAGAGATTGGAAAGCTGCCGCGGTCATCCCCCTCTTCAAAGGGGGTGACACTCTAGATCCAAACTGTTACAGACCCATATCCATCCTGCCCTGCCTTTCAAAAGTTTTTGAAAGCCAAGTTAACAAACAGATCACCGACCATTTCGAATCCCACCGTACCTTCTCTGCTATGCAATCCGGTTTCCGAGCTGGTCATGGGTGCACTTCAGCCACGCTCAAGGTCCTAAACGATATTATAACCGCAATCGATAATAGACAGTACTGTGCAGCCGTTTTCATTGACCTGGCCAAGGCTTTCGACTCTGTCAACCACCGCATTCTTATTGGCAGACTAAATAGCCTTGGTTTCTCAAATAACTGCCTCGCCTGGTTCACCAACTACTTCTCTGATAGAGTTCAATGTGTCAAATCGGAGGGCCTGTTGTCTGGACCTATGGCAGTCTCTTTTCTCTGTGTATATCAATGACGTCGCTCTTGCTGCTGGTGACTCTCAGATACACCTCTACGCAGACGACACCATTTTGTATACATCTGGCCCTTCATTGGACACTGTGTTAACAAACCTCCAAACGAGCTTCAATGCCATACAACACTCCTTCAGTAGCCTCCAACTGCTCTTAAACACTAGTAAAACTAAATGCATGCTCTTCAACCGAACGCTGCTTGCACCCGCCCACCCGACTAGAATCACTACTCTCGACGGGTCTGACCTAGAGTATGTGGACAACTACAAATACCTAGGTGTCTGGTTAGACTGTAAACTCTCCTTCCAGACTCACATTAAGAATCTCCAATCCAAAGTTAAATCTAGAATCGGTTTCCTATTTTGCAACAAAGCCTCCTTCACTCATGCTGCCAAACATGCCCTCGTAAAACTGACTATCCTACCGATCCTTGACTTCGGCGATGTCATTTACAAAATAGCCTCCAACACTCTACTCAGCAAATTGGATGTAGTCTATCACAGTGCCATCCGTTTTGTCTCCAAAGCCCCATATAATACCCACCACTGTGACCTGTACGCTCTTGTTGGCTGGTCCTCACTACATATTCGTCACCAAACCCACTGGCTCCAGGCCATCTATAAATCACTGCTAGGCAAATCCACGCCTTATCTTAGCTCATTGGTCACCATAGCAACACCCACCCGCAGTATGCGCTCCAGCAGGTATATCTCACTGGTCATCCCCAAAGCCAACACCTCCTTTGGCCGCCATTCCTTCCAGTTCTCTGCTGCCAATGACTGGAACAAATTGCAAAAATCTCTGAAGCTGGAGACACTTATCTCCCTCACTAACTTTAAGCATCAGTTGTCAGAGCACCTTACCGATCACTGCACCTGTACACAGCCCATCTGAAATTAGCCCGCCCAACTACCTCATCCCTATATTGTTATTTATTTTGCTCATTTGTACCCCAGTATCTCTATTTGCACATCATCTCTTGCACATCTATCATTCCAGTGTTAATACTAATTGTAATTATTTTGCACTATAGCCTATTTATTGCCTTACCTCCATAACTTGCTACATTTGCACACACTGTATATATACTTATTTCTGTTGTATTTTTGACTTTATGTTTTGTTTACCCCATATGTAACTCTGTGTTGTTGTTTTTATCGCACTGCTTTGCTTTATCTTGGCCAGGTCGCAGTTGTAAATGAGAACTTGTTCTCAACTGGCTTACCTGGTTAAATAAAGGTGAAATGCTGAGGGATTTCCACCGGAGTCATCCGACTCGCCCTGCTCCGCGTCCTCCTGGCCGTCCCCGAGGCCGGGGTCGGCGCACGGCTGGAGCCGCACGTCAAGGGGGGGGTACTGTCACGGTTTCGGCCGAGGCTGCTCCTCCTCCTTGCTCGGGCAGGCTTCGGCGGTCGTCGTCCCCGGAGTACTAGCTGCCACCGTTGTATGTTATCGATGTTTGTTTGGTTTTGTCTTCCTTGTACACCTGTTTCCTTTTAGTGTTCATTATGTCCCCTATAAGTTTCTCGTTTTGTTTGTCGTGTGTTGTGTGTAATTGTTCCGCCTGTCATTAGGTGCCGTGTAAATTTTGCTTCTATGTTTTGAGTACAGACGCACTATTTGCGTATCTGTTTGTATTTTGGTGTTTTGCGCACTGTTGCGTAATCGCTCGCCTCCGGGTTAGTAGAGGCCCGTTAGTTTTATATTATTGTCGTCTAGTAAAGTCTGTTGGACGAAGCTTCTGTGTCCTGCGCCTGACTCCTACACCACATCCACATTCAGCCGCTGACACCTCTCCCGCCCTCCTTTCAGCAAATCTGACAACGACTCAATTTTTCTCCTACCTTCCTATAGGCAGAAACTCAAACAAGAAGTACCTGTGCTAAGGACTATGCTGGTCTAACCAATCGGAATCCACGCTTCAAGATTGTTTTGATCAAGTGGACTGGGATATGTTCCGTGTTGACGAACACCGAAATGGTGACTGAGTTTATCAGGAAGTGTATAGAAGATGTTGTGCCCACTGTGACTATTAAAACCTACCCTAACCAGAAACCGTGGATAGATGGCTGCATTCGCACAAAACTGAAAGCACGAACCACCGCATTTAACCATGGCAAGGTGACTGGGAAAACGGCAGAATAAGAACAGTGTAGCTACTCACTCATCAGGGCAATTAAACTGGCAAAACATCAGTATAGAGACAAAGTGGAGTCGCAATTCAACGGCTCAGACACGAGACGTACGTGGCTTGTCTACAGACAAACACGGACTACAAAAGGAAAACCAGCCACGTCGCCGACACCAACGTCTTGCTTCCGGACAAGCTAAACACCTTTTTCGCCCGCTTTGAGGATAACACAGTGCCACCGACGCGGCCCACTACCAAGGACTGTGGGCTCTCCTTCTCTGTGGCCGATGTGAGTAAGACATTTAAGCATGTTAACCCCCGCAAGGCTGCCGGCCCAGACGGCATCCCTAGCCGCATCCTTAGACCATGCGCAGACCAGCTGGCTGGTGTGTTTACGGACATATTCAATCTCTCCCTATCCCAGTCTGCTGTCCTCACTTGCTTCAAGATGGCCACCATTGTTCCTGTACCCAAGAAAGCAAAGGTAACTGAACTAAATGACTATCGCCCCATAGCACTCACTTCTGTCATCATGATGTGCTTTGAGAAACTAGTCAAGGATCATATCACCTCTACCTTACCTGTCACCCTAGACCCACTTCAATTTGCTTACCGCCCCAATAGATTCATAGACGATGCAATCGCCATCACACTGCACACTGCCCTATCC
Source organism: Coregonus lavaretus (assembly GCF_964263955.1). NCBI lineage: Eukaryota > Metazoa > Chordata > Actinopteri > Salmoniformes > Salmonidae > Coregonus > Coregonus lavaretus. The sequence goes on from NC_139999.1 coordinate 32,762,127, forward strand.
CATCTGGACAAGAGGAATTCTTATGTAAGAATGCTGTTCATTGACTATAGCTCAGCATTCAACACCATAGTACCCTCCAAGCTCATCATTCAGCTCGAGGCCCTGGGTCTGAACCCCGCCCTGTGCAACTGGGTCCTGGACTTCCTGACGGGCCGCCCCCAGGTGGTGAAGGTAGGAAACAACATATCCACTTCGCTGATCTTCAACACTGGGGCCCCACAAGGGTGCGTGCTCAGCCCCCTCCTGTACTCCCTGTTCACCCATGACTGCGTGGCCAAGCACGCCTCCAACTCAATCATCAAGTTTGCAGATGACACGACAGTAGTAGGCTTGATTACCAACAATGACGAGATAGCCTACAGGGAGGAGGTGAGGGCTCTGGGAGTGGGGTGCCAGGAAAATAACCTCTCACTCAACGTCAACAAAACAAAGGAGATGATCGTGGACTTCAGGAAACAGCAGAGGGTGCACCCCCATATCCACATCGACGGGACCGGGGTGGAGAAGGTGGAAAGCTTCAAGTTCCTTGGCGTACACATCACTGACAAACTGAAATGGTCCACCCACGCAGACAGTGTGGTGAAGAAGGCGCAACAGAGCCTCTTCAACCTCAGTAGGCTAATGAAATTTGGCTTGGCACCTAAAACCCTCACAAACTTTTACAGATGCACAATTGAGAGCATCCTGTCGGGCTGTATCACCGCCTGGTACGGCAACTGCACCGTCCGCAACCGCAGGGCTCTCCAGAGGGTGGTGCAGTCTGCCGAACGTATTACCGGGGGCAAACTACCCGCCCTCCAGGACACCTACAACACCCGATGTCACAGGAAGGCCAAGAAAATCATCAAGGACCTCAGCCACCCGAGCCACGGCCTGTTCACCCCGATATCATCCAGAAGGCGACGTCAGTACAGGTACATCCAAGCTGGGACCGAGAGACTGAAAAACAGCTTCTATCTCAAGGCCATCAGACTGTTAAATAGCCATCACTAGCACATTAGAGGCTGCTGCTGCCTATATAAATCACTGGCCACTTTAAGAAATGGAACACTAGTCACTTTAATAATGTTTACATATCTTGGATTACTCATCTCGTATGTATATACAGTTTTCTATAATATTCTACTGTATCTTAGTCCATGCCGCTCTGTCATTGCTCGTCCATATATGTATATATTGTTAATTCCATTCCTTACTTAGATTTGTGTGTATTAGGTGTATATTGTGAAATTGCTAGATATTACTTGTTAGATATTACTGCACTTTCGGAGCTAGAAGCAAAAGCATTTTGCTACATCCGCAATAACATCTGCTAAACACGTGTATGTGACAAATACGATTTGATTTGATTTGATTTGTTGGCTGCTTTTCCTTCACTCTGCGGTCCGACTCATCCCAAACCATCTCAATTGGGTTGAGGTCGGGGGATTGTGGAGGCCAGGTCATCTGATGCAGCACTCCATCACTCTCCTTCTTGGTCAAATAGCCTTTACACAGCCTGGAGGTGTGTTGGGTCATTGTCCTGTTGAAAAACAAATGATAGTCCCACTAATCCCAAACCAGATGGGATGGTGTATCGCTGCAGAATGCTGTGGTAGCCATGCTGGTTAAGTGTGCCTTGACACCAGCAAAGCACCCCCACACCATAACACCTCCTCCATGTTTTACGGTGGGAACCACACATGCGGAGATCATCCGTTCACCCACACCGCATCTCACAAAGACTCTTTGCTTATTTGAGCTGTTCTTGCCATAATATGGACTTGGTCTTTTACCAAATAGGGCTATCTTCTGTTTACCTTGTCACAACACAACTGATTGACTCAAACGCATTAAGAAGGAAATAAATTCCACAAATTAACTTTTAAGAAGGCACACCTGTTAATTGAAATGCATTCCAGGTGACTACCTCATGAAGCTGGTTGAGAGAACGCCAAGAGTGTGCAAAGTTGTCATCAAGGCAAAGGGTGGCTATTTGAAGAATCTCAAATATAAAAATATATTTTGATTTGTTTAACACTTTTTTGGTTACTACATGATTCCATATGTGTTATTTCATAGTTTTGATGTCTTCACTACTATTCTACAATGTAAAAAATAATAAAATTAAAGAAAAACCCTTGAATAAGTAGGTGTGTCCAAACCTTTGACTGGTGGTGTACATTTTAAATACATTCCGTAATATAGGTTGGAATGTATATAAAATGTATTCAAATATTGTTTCTTTTTGTTTATATATTATTTTGCCAATTTTTTACATTTCACATTTATCCCCAAAAAATCTATCTAAAAATATATTTTAAATGTTGCTGTGCACTTGTTTGACTCCATGCTATGTTGAACACTGAGCTAAACATCAGGAGCCAATGATAGGGTGTGTCAATCATTCTTTGAGGATACATTGACAACATCTGAGGGTAGAACCAGCACATACAGTGCATTCGGAAAGTATTCAGACCCCTTCGCTCTTTCCATATTTTGCTACATTACAGCCTTATTCTAAAATTAATTAAATCAATTTTTTTACTCATCAATCTACACACAATACCCCATAATGACAAAGTGAAAACAGGTTTTAATAAAACTTTGCAAATGTATTAAAAATAATAAAACAAATACCTTATTTACATAAGTATTCAGACCCTTTGCTATGAGACTCGAAACTGAGCTCAGGTGCATCCTGTTTCCATTGATCATCCTTGAGATGTTATTACAACTTCATTGGAGTCCACCTGTGGTAAATGCAATTGATTGCACATGATATAGAAAGGCACACACCTATCTATATAAGGTCCCACAGTTGACAGTGCATGTCAGAGCAAAACCAAGCCATGAGGTCTAAATAATTGTCCGTAGAGCTCAGAGACAGGGTTATGTTGAGGCACAGATCTGGGGAAGGGTACCAAACATTTCTGCAGCATTGTAGGTCCCCAAGAACACAGTGGCCTCCATCATTCTTAAATGGAAGAAGTTTGGAACCACCAAGCCTCTTCCTAGAGCTGGCCGCCCGGCCAAACTGAGCAATCGGGGGAGAAGGGCCTTGGTCAGGGAGGTGACCAAGAACCCGATGGTTACTCTGACAGAGCTCCAGAGTTCCTTTGAGGAGATGGGAGAACCTTCCAGAAGGACAACCATCTCTGCAGCACTCCACCAATCAGGCCTTTTATGGTAGAGTGGCCAGACTGAAGCCACTCCTCAGTAAAAGGCACATGACAGCCCGCTTGCAGTTTGCCAAAAGGCACCTAAAGGACTCTGACAATGAAAAACAAGATTCTCTGGTCTGATGAAACCAAGATTGAACTCTTTGACCTGAATGCCAAGCCTCACATCTGAAGGACACCAGGCACCATCCCTACGCTGAAGCATGGTGGTGTCATCATCATGCTGTGGGGATGTTTTTCAGCGGCAGGGACTGGGAGACTAGTCAGGATCAAGGGAAAGATGAACGGTGCAAAGCACAGCAAGATTCTTGATGAAAACCTGCTCCAGAGCACTCAAAACCTCAGACTGGGGTGAAGGTTCCCCTTCCAACAGGACAACGACCCTAAGCACACAGCCAAGACAACGCAGGAGTGGCTTTGGGACAAGTCTCTGAATGTCCTTAAGTGGATCAGCCAGAGCCCGGACTTGAACCCGATCGAACATCTCTGGAGAGACCTGAAAATAGCTGTGGAGCGACGCTCCCCATCCAACCTGACAGAGCTTGAGAGGATCTGCAGGGAAGAATGGGAGAAACTCCCCAAATACAGGTGTGCCAAACTTGTAGCGTCATACCCAAGAAGACTCGAGGCTGTAATCGCTGCCAAAGGTGCTTCAACAAAGTACTGAGAAAAGGGTCTGAATACCTATGTAAATGTGATATTTCAGTTTTTTTTATTTTATACAATTTCTATAAAGCTGTTTTTGCTTTGTCGTTATGGGGTATTGTGTGTAGATTGAGGAAAAAAACAATTTAATCCATTTTAGAATAAGGCTGTAACATAACAAAATGTGGAAAAAGTCAAGGGGTCTGAATACTTTCCGAATGCACTTCACGGTTCAGGAGGAAATAACTAAATAAGTGTGTGTCCGTGTGAGGGTGAGGGTCGTTCTCTCTGGTAACGTAGTATCAATTTAGGAGCATATTGCGGAGCTTGGCACGCTTTTCATCTGCCACATCCATCTCCTCCTCCTGTCCACTTCCATGGAAACCCAGCATAGCCAAGACTCAGGAACACCCAGCAATGACGTCCTTTGTTTCCCACTCCAATCTTTTCCAGTCATCTTTATCAAGGAGGTATACACAGTAAAAACCTAATAGCGGCTAAGTTACCTTTTTGCCCTATTTGCTACAATCTCATCCTCACCTGTGTCTGCCGCAAATTAGTGTGCCAAGTTGGAGCTGCAACTTGGGGTGTGATAGAAAATATCAAGAGGTGGATGAGATCCTAGCTCATATTGATTTTCCTCTCTATTTTGGCAGGGGGCAGGGCCAAATACAGCATTTCATCAGGGACAGACGACAAGAAATCAGCTACAGAAACTGTCCCCTACAACCTAAAAACCGCCTCATATCATCATTATAGAGTTCCATCTGTGTTCCTTCTCACCCTACAGCCCTCTCAGAGACATCCCCTGACACCTTCTCTCCTTGACATGATCCCTCTGGGGCCCAGGTTTGATTTTGATTTCATTGGCCTAATGACTCATCAGGAGATTAGATACAGGCCTTCTGACATGAAGACACACCATCCTATTGGGTAAAAGTAGCACATGGGCTCATCCACTCTCTCCCTTAGTCCCAGAGTCTAGTCATCACAACATATTTCCCAGGGGCAGGAAGCCTCATGATGCAACTGGACCATTACTGAGGAAGTCACTGGACCCATGTCCCTCCATAACATCAATTACACATTTTCGGCTCTCCTATATCCTTCCCTTGTAGGGATTGTATTCCAACAAATGTTTTAATACCAACATTCCCTGACTTTCTGCCTGAAATGTGCAGTATAGCCTCCAGGTGGCAGTATAGACTTACCTTGCAGATTTCAGACAAGCAGCTCAACATATACTGTACTGCACTGCAAGAAGTGTAGATACAATTACAGATAAAATACTTGATCGAAAACTTGAAAACTATGCCACTACAGTCATGTACGTTCGCGTCTCTTCTTTCCAACTTTACCAAATGTATTAAAAATAATAAAACAAATACCTTATTTACATAAGTATTCAGACCCTTTGCTATGGAACTCAAAATTGAGCTCAGGTGCATCCTGTTTCCATTGATCATCCTTGAGATGTTTCTACAACTTGATTGGAGTCCACCTGTGGTAAATTCAATTGATTGGACATGATTTGGAAAGGCACACATCTGTCTATATAAGGTCCCACAGTTGAGATTCACAGCGAGATTCTTGATGAAAACCTGCTCCAGAGCGCTCAGAACCTCAGACTGGGGAAAAGGTTCACCTTCCAACAGGACAACGACCCTAAGCACACAGCCAAGACAACGCAGGAGTGGCTTTGGGACAAGTCTCTGAATGTCCTTAAGTGGCCCAGCCAGAGCCGGGACTTGAACCCAATTGAACATCTCTGGAGAGACCAGAAAATAGCTGTGCAGCGACGCTCCAGATCCAACCTGAGCTTGAGAGGATCTGCAGAGAAGAATGGGAGAAACTGTGTGCCAAACTTGTAGCGTCATACCCAAGAAGACTCAAGGCTGTAATTGCTGCCAAAGGTGCTTCAACAAAGTACTGAGTAAACGGTCTGAATACTTACGTAAATGTGATATTTCCTATTTTTAATATATTTGCTAAAATATCTATAAACCTGTTTTTGCTTTGTCATTATTGGGTATTGTGTGTAGATTGATGAGGGGGGAAAAACAATTTAATCCATTTTAGAATAAGGCTGTAACGTAACAAAATGTGGAAAAAGTAAAGGGGTCTAAATAATTTCCGAATGCACTGTATGAGTAACTTTGAAGGTACCTTTTGTGAACCTTTAACCTTTTTGTGAACCAGGGAACTACACTGTACCCTCATTTTTGAGTGTTTGGATTTGTTCTCAGTAATAAATGTGGCACTGCAGAAACATTGATGCACTTCCAACCAAAAGGTTTCAAATTCAAATCCCCAGAGCAGGGCTCTCCAACCCTGCTCCTGGAGAGCTACCCTCTTGTAGGTTTTCGCTCCAACCCCAGTTGGAACTAACCGGATTCATCTTATCAACCAGCTAATTATTAGTTCAGATGTGCTAGATTAAGGTTGGAGCAAAAACCTACAGGACAGTAGCTCTACAGTAACAGGGTTGGAGAGGCCTGCCCTAGACCATATATGCACACTTTACATCAAGTGTCCCTGAGCACTCCTACAGTGGCTTGCGAAAGTATTCACCCCCTTGGCATTTTTCCAATTTTGTTGCCTTACAACCTGGAATTAAAATGGATTTTTGGGGTGTTTGTATCATTTGATTTACACAACATGCCTACCACTTTGAAGATGCAAAATACTTTTTATTGTGAAACAAACAAAAAATAAGACAAACCCCCCTTCTATCCCCCCTTTACTACCACTGTCTTTTGTCTAAACTACACCTGACTTATTTCACCTGCTAGCACTGACTTGTTTAAATAAATGTACTTATTGTGATCGAGATGTAGTTGTCCCTGATTGCACTGACTTTGCTCACAGCTGCTTGTTTGAAGAAGTGTACTTACTGTGATCAAGATGTGGTTGTCCCACTGGCTATCCTAAGTTGAATGCACCAATTTGTAAGTTGCTCTGGATAAGAGCGTCTGCTAAATGACTTAAATGTAAATGTAAATCTCTGGAAGACTGAAACAGGTTTCCCTCAAGAATTTCCCTGTATTTAGCGTCATCCATCATTCCTTCAATTCTGACCAGTTTCCCAGTCCTTGCCGATGAAAAACAGCCCCACAGCATGATGCTGCCACCACCATGCTTCACTGTGGGGATGGTGTTCTCGGGATGATATGAGGTGTTGGGTTTGCACCAGACATAGACATTTAGTCGCATCTGACCAGAGTACCTTCTTCCATATGTTTGGGGAGTCTCCCACATGCCTTTTGGTGAACACCAAACGTGTTTGCTTATACCTTTTTTTAAGCAATGGCTTTTTTCTGGCCACTCTTCCGTAAAGCCCAGCTCTGTGGAGTGTACGGCTTAAAGTGGTCCTATGGACAGATACTCCAATCTCCGCTGTGGAGCTTTGCAGCTCCTTCAGGGTTATCTTTGGTCTCTTCGTTGCCTCTCTGATTAATGCCCTCCTATGCTGGTCCATGAGTTTTGGTGGGTGGCCCTCTCTTGGCAGGTTTGTTGTGGTGCCATATTCTTTCCATTTTTTAATAATTTATTTAATGGTGCTCCGTGGGATGTTCAAAGTTTCTGATATTTTTTTATAACCCAACCCTTATCTGTACTTCTCCACAACTTTGTCCCTGAACTGTTTGGAGAGCTCCTTAGTCTTCATGGTGCCGCTTGCTTAGTGGTGTTGCAGACTCTGGGGCCTTTCAGAACAGGTGTATATATACTGAGATCATGTGACACTTAGATTGCACACAGGTGGACTTTATTTAACTAATTATGCGACTTCTGAAGGTAATTGGTTGCACCAGATCTGATTTAGGGGCGTCATAGCAAAGGGGGTGAATACATATGCACGCACCACTTTTCCGTGATTAATTTATTTGCATTTTTTTCATTTCACTTCACCATTTTGGACTATTTTTGTATGTCCATTACATGAAATCCAATTAAAAAACATTTAATTACAGGTTGTAATGCAACAAAATATGAAAAACGCCAAGGGGGTTGAATACTTTTGCAAGGCACTGTATATTTAAGTTGGTGTTGTCAGATAATCGGACAATTATTGACTTGGTTCTCGGCAACTTTTATCAATGTCCATAAATGTATTCTTGCCAATAAATCTTTGGCCAATCTCTATCGTACCCACAGACCTGGTGGAGTAGAAGGACTCTCAGGTAGCTGTAAACCAAGAGGTTGTGAGTTGAAATACCAGGGCAATATAGCAGTAAAAATGCAGTAACCTGTTCTGTATTTTCACTGAAGCCGGTAGTGTACTGTAAAATTACAGGACATTTTTAACAGTGAAGTTCACTCACGTTATTAAGTTCCACTTTACTAGGTTTAAGTAACTTTAGAGGAAGTTAACTCAACACAAACTCCGGATTGGACTTTAATTCAAATTTTAGAGCAGCAGGGTAACAAACTTTTTTAAGTTGACTCAACAATTTTTTTTTTACAGTGTAGTCTCTCCCTCTTCTGTAGTCAGACCCTCTCTGAGAGGTCAGTAGCAGGGAGGTGGTCAGTTGTCCACATCCTGTATCTAGTTTGAGTCTTTCCAGGGTTTGTTTTTGGGCTAAATGCCTAATAAATGTAATGAGATATAACAAATGTAAACAGAAAGTCTCTACAAAACGGTGACCCTCACATTACAGTATTTTACTGATACTCAGTTCAAAGCAGACCGAACATTTTTTATATCTGTTGTTTAAAAGGTCAAAGTTGTTGCTCTGAGGCTTGGGGTCATGATGTGTTGTAAATGTCAGAGTTCAATTCCAAACCCTTCACTGTCTTCAGGTGACAGGTTGTTGTTCTCCTGCACAGCTCTGGTCAGGCCAAAGTCCTTTAGCCTTTACCTCTTAACCCCTCTGATCTGTCTTCTTACTGAAAGGTCAATGTGTTTTTCTCTCATTGTCTAACCTCAGCCCTGTTTAACATTGACCTTGCTTGTCATTCCGGATGATCCTGACCTTATCAAAATAACCACAGGGCTCAATTCAATCAAACCTGCATTACAGTGTTAACACAGTAGCATACAAATTGTTTTGGGCGTCTGTGGAAAATATTTAGACTCCTCTCACAGGTAGATGCGTCCAGTTTTCATAATAAGATGTGTGTGTGTGGACAGTTCTGTACAAAGTTCTGTAAAAGCTTCTGTATAGTACTGTACACCACAGGAGGTTGGTGGCACCTTAATTGGGGAGAACAGGCTCGTTGTAATGACTGGAGCTGAATCAGTGAAATGGTATCAAATACATCAAACACATGGTTTCCAGGTGTTTGATGCCATTCCATTTGCGCCGTTCCGGCTATTATTATGAGCTGTTCTCCCCTCAGCAGCCTCCACTGCTGTACACTGCTCTCGCTTTAAACATGAGTATAGGCTACCACATCACTGGTGTAGTGATACAGTTAAGTATGAGGATGAGAAGGTTATCCTACACTCTTAAGAGAAAGGCATTCAATTGAGCAGTTCGTGTCAGCTCCACCCTTCTGCTGTCTTGTCATTGTTGTCCTCTCCATGTCTGGACCTGTCGGCTCCGTGACGCCACAGAATGTAAAACAATAAATGGGTGAGGCCTGGATTAGGGGAATCCATGTGACTGGTCTGCACACATGGTTCATTGTGACATTCAGTCTGGGTTTTACTGTATTTTTCATTCATTGGTGGAAGCATTCAAACGGTGTGTGGATTTTCTTCTGGTATTATTTGTACCATGCACCTGCGTAGGGTTGTTATCTCATTTTTCTATTTATCATCTGGATACTGTGAATCTACATGGGGTATCCACTAAGCTGTGAACTAAGCCATTACTGAACACCTATAGGAGATGGGGGATTCAGAGAATGAGGGCATTATGTTCTTCTTTCTATAAGACTAATACACTCTGGCCAGGATAGAGGTGTTTAGTTTTCCTCCTTTTATAGAAGGCTTCTGCAGTGAATAGAGTACAACAATACAATAAAAGGCCAGAGGATGCCTCTTAAAAAGCTTGAGGGCTTATCTTTTCTCAACAGTCCACTTCACGCAGCAATCCCCTCACCTCTTTGTCACTCTGAACACACACACACGCACACACAATGGCAGTGCTATTGTTGTGGTGTTCCCTCACCGTCTCCTTTTGGTGAAGCTGAGAAATGGAGGGAGGAGAGGATATGGTTAGATGACAAAGTGAGAGACAGGGTGAGTGATCTTATTAGAGAGGGTTTAGCGGTTCTTCTCCACCAGGTCTACCATGAGGACTGTGGAGCCCTGGCTACATGCTTACCTGCTATCTGAGCGATGGATAGGGATTTGGAGAGAGGGAGAGGGGCCATGTTACCTGTGCGGCAGGCACAGTGAAGCAACCCTGGGGTAGTGTGGGGGCAGTTGTCACCGCTTCAGTCCTTTGTAAATGCACATGGCTGGAGTGTGACCTTACAGTATATTTCCAGCTCCTCACGACAACAATAATAGAGATCGGTCCGTTTGTCATGGCCCCACTGAAAGTATTATGGCCCATAGTTGCCGGCCCTGTCTGTTTAAGAGAAGGTGTTTGTGCACCGATTTTAAACTATACTATTGCAAATGTCATACATTACTTTTGCTTAGAGGGTGAATCCTTCGAAGTATGAATTTGTAAACACAGATTTTTTGAGAACTATCCATAGGACTTAGTTGTGGGGTCCTTTCCAACATATTTGGGAAGGAGGAAAGCTAGGAGATGAATTCTCCTGGCCCTCAGCCAGAGCACACCTTTCCCCCTCATCTCTGGGTTTCCAGTGCTGAGTATAACAGTATAATCCTGCCTCGCTGTGTGTTTATTCACATATTGATCCACTGGCATTTAATCACAGAGGACTGGTGCTCTTTCTGTGGAAAGCTCCCTTCTCTCCCCCTCTGTCTGCCATGTCTGCCATGTCTGCCATGTCTTCCATGTCTTCCATGTCTGTCTGTCTGTCTGTCTGTCTGTCTGTCTGTCTGTCTGTCTGTCTGTCTGTCTGTCTGTCTGTCTGTCTGTCTGTCTGTCTGTCTGTCTGTCTGTCTGTCTGTCTGTCTGTCTGTCTGTCTGTCTGTCTGTCTGTCTTCCATGTCTGTCTGTCTGTCTGTCTGTCAGTCAGTCAGTCAGTCAGTCAGTCAGTCAGTCAGTCAGTCAGTCTGAGCCTGGGCTCTTACTTCTGGCTGCCTGCCTCGTGTGTGTGTGTTTGTGTGTGTGTGTACCTTTCCTTTAGCCTCTTATTTTTCATTATTGGGCCTGTCAAGTTTTCAACTGGAATGAGAAAGAATTATAACATCACTTTACTTCTCCTTGATGGGGTATTTGCATACAGTACAGTGGCTTGCGAAAGTATTCATTTGGAATTAAAATGGATTTTTGGGTGGTTTGTATCAGTTGATTTAAACAACATGCCTACCACTTTGAAGATCAAAAATGTTTGTTATTGTGAAACAAACAAGAAATAAGACAAAAAAACAGAAAACTTGAGCGTGCATAACTATTCACCCCCCCAAAGTCAATACTTTGTAGAGCCACTTTTTTCAGCAATTACAGCTGCAAGCCTCTTGGGGTATGTCTCTATGAGCTTGGCACATCTAGCCACTGAGATTTTTGCCCATTCTTCAAGGCAAAACTGCTCCAGCTCCTTCAAGTTGGATGGGTTCCGCTGGTGTACAGCAATCTTTAAGCCATACCATAGATTCTCAATTGGATTGAGGTCTGGCCTTTGACTAGGCCATTCCAAGACATTTAAATGTTTCCCCTTAAACCACTCGAGTGTTGCTTTAGCAGTATGCTTAGGGTCATTGTCCTGCTGGAAGGTGAACCTCCGTCCCAGTCTCAAATCTCTGGACGACTGAAACAGGTTTCCCTCAAGAATGTCCCTGTATTTAGCGTCATCCATCATTCCTTCAATTCTGACCAGCTTCCCAGTCCCTGCCGATGAAAAACATCCCCACAGCATGATGCTGCCACCACCATGCTTCACTGTGGGGATGGTGTTCTCGGGGTAATGAGAGGTGTTGGGTTTGCACCAGACATAGCATTTTCCTTGATGGCCAAAAAGCTCAATTTTAGTCTCATCTGACCAGAGTACCTTCCATATGTTTGGGGAGTCTCCCACATGCCTTTTGGCGAACACCAAACGTGTTCGCTTCTTTTTTTCTGTAAGCAATGGCTTTTTTTCTGGCCACTCTTTCGTAAAGCCCAGCTCTGTGGAGTGTATGGCTTAAAGTGGTCCTATGGACAGATACTCCAATCTCCACTGTGGAGCTTTGCAGCTCCTTCAGGGTTATCTTTGGTCTCATTGTTGCCTCTCTGATTAATGCCCTCTCTTGGCAGGTTTGTTGTGGTGCCATATTTTTACAATTTTTTAATAATGGATTTAATGGTGCTCCGTGGGATGTTCAAAGTTTCTGATATTCTTTTTATAACCCAACCCTAATCTGTACTTCTCCACAACTTTGTCCCTGACCTGTTTGGAGAGCTCCTTGGTCTTCATGGTGCCGCTTGCTTGGTGGTGCCCCTTGCTTAGTGGTGTTGCAGACTCTGGGGCCTTTCAGAACAGGTGTATATATACTGAGATCATGTGACAGATCATGTGACACTTAGATTGCACACAGGTGGACTTTATTTAACTAATTATGTGACTTCTGAAGGTAATTGGTTGCACCAGATCTGATTTAGGGGCTTCAAAGCAAGGGGGGTGAATACATATGCACGCACCACTTTTCCATTATTTATTTATTTTGTATACATTTTTGAAACAAGTGATTTTTTTCATTTCACTTCACCAATTTGGACTATTTTGTGTATGTCCATTACATGAAATCCAAATAAAAATCTATTTAATTTACAGGTTGTAATGCAACAAAATAGGAAAAACGCCAAGGGGGATGAATACTTTTGCAAGGCACTGTACTGTATGTGTGTCTAAGTGTGAGAGAGAGAGAGAGCACAAATGAACAAATCATTTTCACAGTACTGACTGTGTGTGCATGCGTGTGCAGTGTGCCTCTCACGTGCTGACACATACCTCCTTGAGAGTCCTTCTATGCGTCACAGTTTCTGTCAGTGTGTCTGAGCTTGTCTGAGGCTCACCATCACCTGCATCCACCTCACCTTTCTCTCTCTCTCTCTCTCTCCCTCCCACCCCCTCTCTTCCCCCCTCTCTTTTCTGAGACTCCTACTCCTTGTGTTTAAACATCCTCTGTTTGCTTGAGTACCGGTCTTTTCACCAGAACCCCATGCCTGACCCTGATACACACAGTCCAACACTCCCACCCACACACCCAAAACACACAGACAAACATACTGTTTGTCCAGACGGCATGTTGACAGAGCCCTGCACAGGAGGCTCAAACACAGTCTCTGAACCATAGAACCAGTCACTGTTGTAAGCTAATACTCAACTTTTCACCTGAAATCCCACCAAAACAAAATCTTCTGAATGCAAAAAATTGCCCTATCACTAAAATAATGTTTTGTATAATAGCAGCATATATACAGTGGGGAGAACAAGTATTTGATTCACTGCCGATTTTGCAGGTTTTCCTACTTACAAAGGATGTAGAGGTCTGTAATTTTTATCATAGGTACACTTCAACTGTGAGAGACGGAAACAAAAATCCAGAAAATCACATTGTATGATTTTAAGTAATTAATTTGCATTTTATTGCATGACATAAGTATTTGATACATCAGAAAAGCAGAACTTAATATTTGGTACAGAAACCTTTGTTTGCAATTACAGAGATCATATGTTTCCTGTAGGTCTTGACCAGGTTTGCACACACTGCAGCAGGGATTTTGGCCCACTCCTCCATACAGACCTTCTCCAGATCCTTCAGGTTTTGGGGCTGTCGCTGGACAATACGGACTTTCAGCTCCCTCCAAAGATTTTCTATTGGGTTCAGGTCTGGAGACTGGCTAGGCCACTCCAGGACCTTGAGATGCTTCTTACGGAGCCACTCCTTAGTTGCCCTGGCTGTGTGTTTCGGGTCGTTGTCATGCTGGAAGACCCAGCCACGACCCATCTTCAATGCTCTTACTGAGGGAAGGAGGTCGTTGGCCAAGATCTCGCGATACATGGCCCCATCCATCCTCCCCTCAATACGGTGCAGTCGTCCTGTCCCCTTTGCAGAAAAGCATCCCCAAAGAATGATGTTTCCACCTCCATGCTTCATGGTTGGGATGGTGTTCTTGGGGTTGTACTCATCCTTCTTTTTCCTCCAAACACGGCGAGTGGAGTTTAGACCAAAAAGCTCTATTTTTGTCTCATCAGACCACATGACCTTCTCCCATTCCTCCTCTGGATCATCCAGATGGTCATTGGCAAACTTTGGCTTGAGCAGGGGGACCTTGCGTGCGCTGCAGGATCTTAATCCATGACGGCGTAGTGTGTTACTAATGGTTTTCTTTGAGACTGTGGTCCCAGCTCTCTTCAGGTCATTGACCAGGTCCTGCCGTGTTGTTCTGGGCTGATCCCTCACCTTCCTCATGATCATTGATGCCCCACGAGGTGAGATCTTGCATGGAGCCCCAGACCGAGGGTGATTGACCGTCATCTTGAACTTCTTCCATTTTCTAATAATTGCGCCAACAGTTGTTGCCTTCTCACCAAGCTGCTTGCCTATTGTCCTGTAGCCCATCCCAGCCTTGTGCAGGTCTAAAATTTTATCCCTGATGTCCTTACACAGCTCTCTGGTCTTGGCCATTGTGGAGAGGTTGGAGTCTGTTTGATTGAGTGTGTGGACAGGTGTCTTTTATACAGGTAACGAGTTCAAACAGGTGCAGTTAATACAGGTAATGAGTGGAGAACAGGAGGGCTTCTTAAAGAAAAACTAACAGGTCTGTGAGAGCCAGAATTCTTACTGGTTGGCAGGTGATCAAATACTTATGTCATGCAATAAAATGCAAATTAATTACTTAAAAATCATACAATGTGATTTTCCTGATTTTTGTTTTAGATTCCGTCTCTCACAGTTGAAGTGTACCTATGATAAAAATTACAGACCTCTACATGCTTTGTAAGTAGGAAAACCTGCAAAATCGGCAGTGTATCAAATACTTGTTCTCCCCACTGTATTTTGCTCACCGTCTTTATGTAATGTCTGGCTACACACCTGGTGGTGAGCCCTGCAGCCAGATGTTTGAAGGCTGCGTAAGTCTTGGATCTCTGCCCAGTGATAGCAGTGGGGTCAGGGGAGTGAGTGATGGTGAGGGAGAAATAAAGAGAGACAGATCTTAACTTCCCTCTCACCTGACTCTGCGCTCTTGGCTCTCCAGTGCTGTAAACTTTAAACCCATAAAGGGTATGCGTGTGTCTCTGCATGGCATGTGTGTGTGTGTGTGTGTGTGTGTGTGTGTGTGTATGTGTGTGTGTGTGTGTGTGTGTGTGTGCGCGTGCGCGTGCGCGTGCGCGTGTGCGTGTGCGCGTGCGCGTGTGCGCGTGCGTCTAACCCCAGGGCCTGGTACCCATCACACACAGGAAACAGGCCCTGGGCCCTAGAGCTGATCTGCACATTAAATAAAACACACAGGAAACACACACAGGAAACCGTGGCTTAACCGGCTGCCCGCTCGGCTCACTCCCCCATCTTCCACTCCTCTCCTCCTCCAGAGAGCCAGAGCCAGGGCCAGCGCATCTAACCTCTCTGCAAATCAGCACGCTCGCTCCGGCAAGATCCCACCCATCCCCCAGGGACACCCAGACACTCTCTGGAGGCTGGGAGCCCACTCTGGCTTTGGCAAGGCAGGGGTCAGGCCTGTGCACCCACCCTTTAGACACCCAGGTTGGCGCAGGAACCTCTCCCCAGCACCCACCATGCATTCTTTAGTTACTTTGCCAGATACAAATATGGTACACACTCGAGGGTAAACACTCATTGAGACATGTACCCTTTATAAGGCCCATTCGCCCATTACTCTCTCTTTCTCGCTCTCTCTCAGCTCATCCCAGAACCCTGATTAAGTTCACAGAGACTAGATAATGAAGTCTCTGCCTGTTTATGTTGGATTAATCACTGTAATTATTTAGCAGTGCTGTTTTTACCTGACTCTGATGCCAGGGGATATCTACTTTACCCTGGTGCTGAAAATTGCCTTTTTAGTCCCATGTATTCACTCTCCATAAAACAGGATCTATGTTATGAGAACTTTAACTAGCCCCCAGTGACTACATATATGTGAGGATTTAACTACTGTTATACTGTAATGCTTTATCTTCTTGATTATAGTATTGAGCTCAAACTCCCATGAAAACCTTGCCAGGACAGGAAGCAGTGAAGCACTGTGACAGTGAGTATACACAGAGCTCTGTTTAGTGTCAGTGATTTAGATACTAGAGTACAATCATCTGATGTATTCTACATTTACACAAGTGGATCCCAAATTGACTGAGAGTGCATGCCAGAGAAATTGAGTGAAAGACTGGAAAACGTTGTTGACAGACCAAAGTTAAATGACACCATGACCAGCATCGTGATGAAGGGAAATACTTTGGCACCATGTCCATATGTCATCATCATTGCCACCCTCTTCATGAGACAAGATGCCCCCATACAGCATCTGGTTCCCAGTTGTTACCTGGCTCAGGGCTCATCCATTAGTCTAGAGGGCTTCCTAGTCAGCACTGTCACACACACACACACGCACACACACACACACACACACACACACACACACACACACACACACACACACACACACACACACACACACACACACACACACACACACACACACACACACACACACACACACACACACACACACACACTTAGCAGAAAGATTGAGGGGGTTAACTCAGTTTAGTGGAGCAGTGTATCTAAAAGACAATCAGTACATCACTAATGTCCTTTATTACTTAAGTCTTAAAGACCCGTTGCGCTTTCATGAACCATATGAGAGAAGGTGTGAGATTGCATAGATCAGACTGTTGGAAGACTGAGTGCTGCAATGAAAGATGGAGAGAAAAATTAAGATTGAACACGTGTCTAGGAGAGAGAGTGTGATTGATGGGGAGATAGAAAGGGTTTGATGCTGTAAAGCTCCAAACTGAAAGACTGATTGTACTTCTGGTCACATGACACATCAGTGTGTTCTGTGACACGTAGAGCTGTGATCCAATTGAAACATGACTCCCAGTGTTTCAGGCCCACTCTGTCCTCTATTACCCCCCTGGGGGAGACTGACCTCTCTCTGTGACCCTTGACGACCCTGTACTAGTGGGCTAGAGGTCATAGCTGATACTCACCTGGTACTCATTACATATCAATCAAAAAGCAGACAGTCAGAGTCTCCCACACTCATTTATACACAGAGGGGAGGGAGGGTTGGTTTAAATTGTGTGTGTTGTTAGTTAGTACAAGTTAGCAACTGTCTCTAAGTGTCACAGAGGTTTAAAGGAATACATTGTCATGACTTCCACATAGTCATAATTATCCATGAACAAACTAGGGTCTCCATTCAATCCATATTGTGGAAGTTCAGCTTCATAGCGCAATTGACAATTAAAGGTAATGTTCCCGCGGTCGTGGAGACTGCATTAACCGTAAATGCTGCATATGTCTGCTCAATAGGAAATGAGCTTTTAGTGTTTAGGGTTATTTCCATCTCTGTTGTACAACTCACTGTACAACTAAGCACAGCTATCCCAACTGTAGCCTTGAGACATTTGTATTGTGCATTAGGGGGATTCTTTACATTTACAGTCATGGAGTTACATATGATTTACGTTCTTCCCTGGCAGAGGTAAAATATATATTATTTTGTATGGAGGACATATTGTGTGCGTGTGTGTGTGTGTGTTTGAGGACACGGTTGCTACAATACATTTCCTGCTGTGTCAGTAGCTGCCAGGAAGGATAGAAGGATAGATAGATAGATACTGGTGTTCAGTGTTTTTCTCTATCACTGAGAGGCTCACTGACACTGTCTACATGCCTGAGAGAAGTGACCAACACAAACACTGCCACCAGCCAGTCTGTGTGGAGACTGTGGACAAGGCACATTAAGTGTTTGAGCGGCAAGGCTGACCCAGGCCTTTGTTAGCCCACAGTGGCTTGACCCCAGGGTCAAATGCTCAGGAGAGTGCAAGAAGCCATAAAGTTAAACGTGAGAGAAAAGGATAATTAACGGACCAGGGCTGTTAGTAATGAAAGACTGGGGTTAGTTGTGTTGATCTGTGTCACCAACACACTCTGTCTAAATTAGAATAGCCCTTCCTTCCCCGCTGCATTGTCTTATGTTATGAACAGGATGGGGCCCTATAGAGCCACAGCCAGCCAGCTGTCATACAACATGGTCACTGTGTGCCCACAGCCCACTGTCCAGGTGTGCTCTCATTATGTGTGGCATGGTGTGTTTCACTTTGAACGGCTTTATGAAGCCTAATGAATTAATTCAATATGTTTTGATTATGCTTTTGGTGGCATTCTATCATTCAGTATAGACGTAGCCTATTGTAAGAAATCATTCAGATTGTTTTCACATTTACAAATAATGAGTCAGTTGAGCATGGCTATTGTGTGGTCTGCATGAGCAGACGTGTTGCACACCACTGAAAACATCTCCACTGCCCTCCACCGTGAATGATGTTGCTCTTTTTCATTCATGACTTGAGCTATAGCTTCTGTGTTGACTGCAGTCATTCACTCATTGAGGTTACTATTGTGTGTTGATTTCTAAAGCTAAAATGCAGGTTGACACGATGTGTTTGATAGTCTTGTTTTTTTATTCTCTGGAGAAAAGTTGTCGCTCTATAACTCATTGTAAACATATATTGGAGCTGAGTAATGTAAGTAGCAGAACAATCCTGTCACATCCGCTCCTCTCAGCTCCTCTCAGCCCAGAGCCTTGAAGTCTGTTTTGGTATGTGGTGGGTAAGATGGCCAGATTGTCCATTGGGGATATCGTGTTACGCAAGTGGTATTTAAATCAGGAATATGAGTCTGGATGCTCTTCTGCAGAGGCCTGCATGGGGCGAGGGGGGGGGATTTGAGTAGACTCGGAGGGTGCAGTTTCCTCATATGACATTTTAATCCTTCTTTGTGCTCAAATACAGAAACACAATGCCCTTCTTCCTTCCTCAGAGTGGATGTGAGTGCTTGGAGGCAATATTACACTGTAAAAATAGAGATCTAACGTAATTCTCAAAATATCTTATTTAATAATGCAGACTAGTGAATATGGATATAGAGATAACATAAAGTAGCTTAGTAGTTTCAGTGTACTTCAGCAAAGCTAAATCTATTTTAGGCCTACAGTAGATGTCCATAGGGTTCTGGGGGGATACCTGGAGTTGGGATGCTCACACACAGCAGCCTCCAACATTCCTAGGGCCAAGCTGAATCTGAACACCTCTCAGGGCTCCAGACTAACATTTTCCCCTGGTGGCACTAAGTTTTTCAGTTGGTGGCACCAGCCCTTTATTAAAAAGTGTAATAGACTACTGATATGGTATACAATAAATACATTGTTTCATCATCTTTTCATGTTGTGATTCAAAATATTTTAATGTGCAACCTAATCCAGTGATTGTCATGCATTTTGGGTTGACAATTAGGGGTCCATTTTCAGATTATAATTTTTTGTTCAATATACTGTACGTACAGTGGGGAGAATCCAGAAAATCACATTGTATGATTTTTAAGTAATTAATTTGCATTTTATTGCATGACATAAGTATTTGATACATCAGAAAAGCAGAACTTAATATTTGGTACAGAAACCTTTGTTTGCAATTACAGAGATCAAACATTTCCTGTAGGTCTTGACCAGGTTTGCACACACTGCAGCAGGGATTTTGGCCCACTCCTCCATACAGACCTTCTCCAGATCCTTCAGGTTTCGGGGCTGTCACTGGGCAATACAGACTTTCAGCTCCCTCCAAAGATTTTCTATTGGGTTCAGGTCTGGAGACTGGCTAGG
Organism: Coregonus lavaretus; assembly: GCF_964263955.1. Lineage (NCBI taxonomy): Eukaryota > Metazoa > Chordata > Actinopteri > Salmoniformes > Salmonidae > Coregonus > Coregonus lavaretus. Next base: position 32,781,844 of record NC_139999.1, read on the forward strand.
CCACTCCAGGACCTTGAGATGCTTCTTACGGAGCCACTCCTTAGTTGCCCTGGCTGTGTGTTTCGGGTCGTTGTCATGCTGGAAGACCCAGCCACGACCCATCTTCAATGCTCTTACTGAGGGAGAGAGGTTGTTGGCCAAGATCTCGCGATACATGGCCCCTTCCATCCTCCCCTCAATACGGTGCAGTCGTCCTGTCCCCTTTGCAGAAAAGCATCCCCAAATAATGATTTTTCCACCTCCATGCTTCACAGTTGGGATGGTGTTCTTGGGGTTGTACTCATCCTTCTTTTTCCTCCAAACACGGCGAGTGGAGTTTAGACCAAAAAGCTCTATTTTTGTCTCAGACCACATGACCTTCTCCCATTCCTCCTCTGGATCATCCAGATGGTCATTGGCAAACTTCAGACGGGCCTGGACATGCGCTGGCTTGAGCAGGGGGACCTTGCGTGCGCTGCAGGATTTTAATCCATGACGGCGTAGTGTGTTACTAATGGTTTTCTTTGAGACTGTGGTCCCAGCTCTCTTCAGGTCATTGACCAGGTCCTGCCGTGTAGTTCTGGGCTGATCACTCACCTTCCTCATGATCATTGATGCCCCACGAGGTGAGATCTTGCATGGAGCCCCAGACCGAGGGTGATTGACCTTCATCTTGAACTTCTTCCATTTTCTAATAATTGCGCCAACAGTTGTTGCCTTCTCACCAAGCTGCTTGCCTATTGTCCTGTAGCCCATCCCAGCCTTGTGCAGGTCTACAATTTTAACCCTGATGTCCTTATACAGCGCTCTGGTCTTGGCCATTGTGGAGAGGTTGGAGTCTGTTTGATTGAGTGTGTGGACAGGTGTCTTTTATACAGGTAACGAGTTCAAACAGGTGCAGTTAATGCAGGCAATGAGTGGAGAACAGGAGGGCTTCTTAAAGAAAAACTAACAGGTCTGTGAAAGCCGGAATTCTTACTGGTTGGTAGGTGATCAAATACTTATGTCATGCAATAAAATGCAAATTAATTACTTAAAAATCATACAATGTGATTTTCTGGATTTTTGTTTTAGATTCCGTCTCTCACAGTTGAAGTGTACCTATGATAAACATTACAGACCTCTACATGCTTTGTAAGTAGGAAAACCTGCAAAATCGGCAGTGTATCAAATACTTGTTCTCCCCACTGTATATACAGGCTAATTTATTTGGGTCTAATTCATCACCTGAGTAAGTAGAAACTCAAAACACATTAGCTAGATGGCTAACTCTAAATATAATACCCACTGCTAGTAGCCATGTATTAATATAATATTATGTTTTTAATGTCTCAAAAAACTTTGCAGTTGTAGCCTACAATCAATTTGCATTTCGCACGCTCCGTATCTCAAAGCCATATCAAATATTTTAGTTGTAAAATAGTTGCTATTGAGCTGACAATTGAGAGCTGAGAAATAAAAAACATACCTACAGAAAGCTGATAACCTCCTTTCTTCAACTCAAGGAGAGAGAGAGTGACTCGCTCAACACAGCAGCAGGCCCCAGCGAAACAAGTACAGGGACAGGCAGACACATTCATTACAGGAATCATGAGGATAATGTACTTTTACTATTTGACCAAATCATGGTTTTAGCCTCCTAAAAAATAGGACGTTTTAAGTGAGGTGACCATGTAGAATGTGCAGCTCGCACTGACGTGACCAATAAAAAATGTAACTCGCACAGCCAAGTCAAAGGGTTGCAAAATGAGACTTAATGGTCACAGCCTGGAGCTCTGCCTCTTTGTGGCCTAATGGAATGTCCCGTGGTGTGGCAGGCTCCGGGGCCGAGGCGAGCAGAGGGAAGCAGTAGTTTCAATGTCGCCCCTAACAGGCATGCTTTGTTGGTTCCCCACAGCAAGGAGGGCCATTTCCTGCCCTCACAGGAAGCACCCCTATTGGAAACAGATTTTCACTGACAGTTGACTGTGATCCCAGGCTCAGCTGAAACCACTCTCAGCCTCTCCTGCTTTGAAACTCATCTGCCTCATCTGATAGGAGGGAGGAGGGGGGGGTTCTTTCCTTCATTATTTCACTTTTTTATGACTGTTTCTTCTCTCTTCCTCTTCTCGCACATCTACAGCCAATGCTTTCCTGTGTTCTGCTCACATTTTACTATGCAGTTTGGGTTTTCAAATGTCAACAGCCAGGGGCCGGGAGGGGTAGATGGAGCAAGGGAGGAGACACCCAAACCTCAGCAATGCAGCGGGGGTCCAGGCAGAGCCCTGTGCAGATGGACCAGCCGCAGCCCTAACATAAATAGTAGAGACGACACACCATCACAGAGCACTTTTAAACCTTCAGCCCCTTCAGCAGGAGGGAGTTAACATCGGAGCCCCGGAGTGCAAATACCCAGTCATCTATTGGGTATATAAAACTGTCAGAAAAAACTTAACTGACCCTGGCGTTAACCCAAACATAACCTTCCTGCAGCGCCCAGCACACACACGTACGTACACGTACGCACACGCATGCACACACGCACGCACGCACGCAAACACACACACACGCACGCACACACACACACACACACACACACACACACACACACACACACACACACACACACACACACACACACACACACACACACACACACACACACACACACACACACACACACACACACACACAGGGCTCTGGCTGACTAGCACCACACGCAGTGTTGACAGATCAGTCTAATAAATAGTGTATGTGATGGACCATGGACCATACTCTTGTTGGCTGGCCCTCACTACATATTCGTCGCCAAACCCACTGGCTCCAGGTCATCTATAAACCACTTCTAGGCAAATCCTAGCCTTATCTTAGCTCATTGGTCACCATAGCAACACCCACCCGTCGTATGCGTTCCAGCAGGTATATCTCACTGGTCATCCCCAAAGCCAACACCTCCTTTGGCCGCCATTCCTTCCAGTTCTCTGCTGCAAATGACTGGAACGAACTGCAAAAATCTCTGAAGCTGGAGACACTTATCTCCCTCACTAACTTTAAGCATCAGTTGTCAGAGCAGCTTACCGATCACTGCACCTGTACACAGCCCATCTGTGATTAGCCCACCCGACTACCTCATCCCCATATTGTTATTTACATTGTTATTTATTTTGCTCATTTGCACCCCAGTATCTCTATTTGCACATCATCTTCTGCACATCTATCACTCCAGCGTTAATACTAAATTGTAATTATTTTGCACTATGGCCTATTTATTGCCTTATCTCCATATCTTACTACATTTGCACACACTGTATATAGATTTTCTATTGTGTTATTGACTGTACGTTTTGTTTATTCCATATGTAACTCTGTGTTGTTGTTGTTTTTATCGCACTGCTTTGCTTTATTTTGGCCAGGTCGCAGTTGTAAATGAGAACTTGTTCTCAACTGGCTTACCTGGTTAAATAAAGGTGAAATAAAATAAAAAATAAAATAAAATACTGCTGCTGCTGTGGTGTCTAGTGGAGGCTGAATGGAGTGTTTTATAAGGCATAGGGCATCACATGGGGAACAGGGAATGGCTAGTTACATAAGAATTGGCAATGGAGCACTCACTCACATGTCAGAGGGATACAGTAGTTCCCCGAAATGTTGTATAAGTTTTCCCTCTTAACTGAATTTACCTCTGGTGGAGAAAGAACCCATTTTGGAGCACCACATGGAGGGGGTTTATAACATTGTTGTTTGTGATTTTTGCTCTGTTTGATTTTATTGTTTTATTGATGTCACATTGTTTGTGTGTGAGGTACATGGGTTTTAACTAGAAATGCATTTTATTCAGTGCTGGTATTAAATGAGATCTCATTGGATCATTATTGAATTTTACTAGGGCTGGCGGTTACCACAAGCAAATAATTAAGGTCTGGGGGCTATATCGGGCATGTTAACGTTGGCTAGCTAACGCTGCAGATGAGATGACCTAATCCCATTGTGTGGCATACAAACAGAACACACAGAATGTCTGCTACCACACCAAAGACTCAATACTACACCCAATCCCAGCAGCTCACCTCCAACCACAGCCCAGCAGAAGGGTCATTTCAGCCAGGCCCAGGCCAGGTATATTACCCAGTAGCCACTGGGCCATTCCTCACAGAGGCCATAATGATAACCCTGAGGTCAAGGGAAGTGTGTCAGGAAGAGGATCCCCCATACTGAGGCAGCAGCAGGCTCCCAGAGGACCAGACTGTTCATGTGTTTACCTTGCGTCACTTCTTCCACTAATAAATGAACAAAGCAAACAGAACATAGTGCATCTGCTTGATCCTAAGGGAGGAGCAAGCATTCCAAGCCACACACAACTCTGATGCATGGTGGAAGGCACATGGACACATTGTTATTAACCAAAACCTAGGTTGAGTTTGTATTGCATGGCCGGGTACCCGGCCATGCAATACAGTTTGCTCATTTGGAGTTTGCTCATTTGAGATCATTCCATTGGTCCTTAAGTGAAATATCTACCCACCCGGGGCATCAGGCCATGCAAAACTAACTCCACCATATACTGTAGAGTCAGGGATCAATTTTGAAATACATATTTTATGTTTTTACAGTTATTGGTTGAATATGACACTTTTTTCATTGAGGATGCTAAATGTATGCAGGCTATACAGCTGGAAGCTCATTGAGTTTCACCAAAAAAACATAAGCAAACCACTACAGCATGAGAGCTCATAAATATAAACACAACTCTCTGATGTATGTGCTCTAGTGCAACATTCTGGACTGTTTTGTTTTAGTGTGGGAAGCATGGAGCATCCAAAACCCTACTCTTCTCTAATTAAAAAGTACACTTTTTTGTGGGCTGCCTGTGTGAGTAACTTGTCCCAGCTTTTCTGGGTTCATTGTGTTTGTGCTGCTGTTGATGCAGGATGATTTCACCTTCCCTTGGTGTTCTATTTCTCCATGACTAATCCATCTCTCCTTTTCTCTCCTTTCAGTTGATTCTTCTGCGCCGCTGCATGTTACTTTTGGCCCTCTTCAAAGCCTTTGTCCCATCTGCCGGTGGCCCAGGCCTCAACTTACCTGGGCAGGTGTTCTTAACAAGCCGTGGGTCTCCTAGCAACCAGGCAGGTGAAAGGGGGCTTGGAAAACAGAGGCAGATGTGGGTGTATTATAATCCACAGCCTCAAATCAGGAGGCTACAGTAGGGCAAACTAAATCTCTCAAAACATCCCACAAGTTGGGTCCTGGTTTTTCAGCACCCCATAACTTAACTTAAATGTAATCATAGATCAACTACACCACGATTCTCTCCACCCTCCAATGTGTGCATGGTGTGTGTGTGTGTGTGTGTGTTAGCGTGCCTGTGTGCAACCTGTGTATGTGTGTGTGTGTTTGTGTGAGCGGCCTCCAATTGAGGACCGAAGAGACCACAGGAGAGAGCTATGTCTTTAGGGAGGGTGAGGTGACTTTTCCCAGCTCTCTCTCGCTCTGGCTGTGGGAGATAGAGAAGGTGTTCACAGGCCTCTTAACATGCAGCCTGGGAGTGCTAAACTGGGGTTAGTGGGAGAGTGTTCACCCTCCCATCATATTCTCTCCACAGGGGTGCTGCCAGAATGACACACTGCAATTTGGCTGGGGCTGCAAGGGTGTATGCTGCAACTCGCTGCTGGGAAAGAATGTGTGCTCTGTATAATTTTGTCCCTCTGGCTCTTGCCTATATTTGAACATGAAGACATCCTCTGAGGCGAAACAGATGCTTTGTTGAGAGTTCAAAGAGGAGGCTGTTCTTGGCTGAGCAAAGTGATAAAGCATTGGAGAGCGGAGATGGACTGTGCAGCTCAGTTCTCTCACCACCACAGCCCAGTCTCTTCACTGCCTGACCATGACCTCCATCTCCGTAGTGCCGCAGAGCTGTGGTCTCTGTGTGAGTTAGAGACAGCACTTATACTGATCTGATGCAACAAGGGATAAAATGGCACATTTAACAGCTAGAAAGCAAGTCATTGAGATTTATAAGGAGAAATTCTCAATGCAAGTTGTGTTTAATACAAATGTGTGTGGTATGTGTGTATCTCTAATTGAGTAGTCACATTATAGAATAGCACATACAGTTGGAGAGAAAGTAATGACGATACTGTTCTGTAATGGCAATAACATACTGTAACAGTCATCCATTTGCAGGGTGGCATAGTGAATTCTCTAAATGTGTGACACTATGTGTAGTGGTACTATGGGCATAAATATCATCACACTTCACATCCTTTGCTCACCACACAACAGCAATACTAAGTTTGAATGTCTTACCTAATATGAAGCTTGTTTTGGGGGAACTGCTTATTGTCCTCAGACAGTATGATGTTATATAACTGAATTTAAATCAGAATAAAACTCAATTACACAATTTTTCAAGCTGTATTTATTTCTCTCTCTTTCCCGTCTCTCTTATTTTCCATCCATAATAGTGTGTACAGAGAGCAGACAGAGCGAGAGAGGGCATGTGGCAGTGATTAGGTGGGCCTGGATCCAGGGAGAATGTGTTAACTGCAAGCCCCAATCCCCTCCTCTCTCCTCTGCTCTTCACACCCTTGTGTCAGGGGAGGAGAGAGTTGAAGAGGCTGCTCCACTGCCCAACACAGAGCTCTACACAGAAGCACCCTTGATATGAACTAGTGTAAAGAACGTCATGCTGCTTGCTTAGAAAGTACCGCTTCCCCCTGATCAGATCATATCGAGACTTGAACTCAGGACCACAAACGTGACCACCCTCATGAAGCATTCCAACCCATTGTGCCATTGAAAAAGGTATTCTTCAACAGAGCAAAGGGTGACACACAGGCTGAGGAGTGAGTTTCACAGATCCCCAATAAAAAACCTTTATTTAACTAGGCAAGTCAGTTAAGAACAAATTCTTATTTACAATGACGGCCTACCATGTTCTACACTAGCATAAACAAGCCATGGTTTACACACATACTGTAGATGTATTAACACACACACACATTGAATCAGCCAGCTGAAAATGGTTAGTAGCGCATTATACTAATATTATATAATATATTAGAATTGTAATATTATCACATTCCTGTTGGATCACACATGCATAGAGAACATTGATGCCATTCATGCATTTCAATGATATGTTGTTGTTATTCTTGCTGTACTTTCTGGGGCCTACTTTGAGGATTTCGCTGTTTAGACGTGTGTGTATCTTTCTCCGCATGCAGTCAGTAAGGGACCATCTTGTTCCTAGCCCACCATAGACAGAGAGGACAGAGGGGACTCACAATCCCCTGGCTTGCATCACAGGGCACCCATCTCCCTCCCTATGTCCCAAACAACTGCCCCCCCCCCCCCCCCATTAGCCCGCCAGCACACCCCTCTGGTATTTTCCCTCAGCAGGTAGGCAACAGTGGGCTACAGGAGGGTCCAGACCCCCTAGCCAACATAAACATAGTAGTGGAGCTCACTCAGAGAGAGAGGCTGGGTCAGAGTTAACACTGGACTGATATTGCTGCTCTGCCGAAGTACTGTTGTACCACACAGAATGTCTGTGTTTATACTTGGTGAAAGGCAACAGCAGTCTTCAGCTTTGTCTCTGTTTATTGACACTCCATCTCCATGACAGTGGAGAGAGCATGTACAGCCTGCTATTGACTTATTCAATATAAATGTATGCTGTTTGTCTTGTGTTTTACTAATGGGGTATGTCAGGGTGTTGTTCAGTAGACATACAGTAGTGGTAGATGAGAGCGCAGAGGAGAGGTAGAGCAGTGTTCTGACTTGCCCCTCTAGCTGGCTTGCAATCTGGTGCCAATTATGCTGATTGGAGGGCTGCTGGCCTGCAGACAGCCTGCAGTGTGAACGTGATTAGCTTCCTCCCAGTGCTGCAGATACACCATCAGGTGTGAGGACCACATGGAGAAACGGTAATGAGAGACAGGTAGGAGGCAGGGGGGCAGGGTAAGAGGGTTTGGATCCATTTGGTAAGGTCCATGCACTTTGGTCAAATAAGATTCAAATAAGATTCCGGTGTTCACCACAGTTAAATCAATTGGGCTACACAATTAAAGGGATGTTTCACTCAAAATACAACCTTAAACCTTTTACTGCAGTGGGCTAATTCAAGGTCACACAGAGTGTTTCTTGGTAGTCATAAATACATCTACTTTGATACAGAAGTATACACCTCACACACATGGTTATGGGCTTTAAAAAAAAGTCAGATATAGAGTTGATATGTATTCCATTTTGAGTTTGCATCCCAATATTACACTTTATATACATCACAGAAGACTGAAATATAACAAAACAGGTTTTTTTGAAAGAATGTTTATTAATTATGAAATTATGAAAAAGATTAATAACATTCCACCTATGAGGCCACTAGAGGTTGATTTGGTCATTTGACTGTAGGAAAGGGCTACCTTAAGGCTAATTTTATAAAGTAAAAGGCTCATTGTGTATGAATTGATGGGAGAGAGGGGGAAAAGAACAGCAGGTCCAGTTGTGTAACATAAGAAGTGACCAGGAAGTGAATGGAATACTCCCTTAGGAAATACTGTAGTTTCAATAGAATGTAGAATATTTCATTTTCACCATGGCCAAGTTCTATGTCTCTAAGCAGTGGTGAAGGATTCTAGCATTGTTTTTTTTATCCCATATTTGGAACAGTTCCAGAGGGTAGTCGCTGCATTCTTACTGCATTAAACCATTGGTTTGGTTTATATTTTACACACTTTGAAGGATTATTAACTGATGTTAAGATGCATGTCATCACATGTCTGGCATGGTGTGGTTACAAGAAGCAGCTGTCATATTTATGGTTTGATGTAGAATGGAACATATCTTCCTCTCTGTGTCCTCCTCCCATGCTATTGTTTTGGCAGGCCACTGTAAACATTTCCATCTCTAGGGAGGACTAGTAGTAAATTGGGTTATTTATATTCACTGCTCAAGACAAGGCTGCTCAAGACAAGTGCCATCTCCTTATATAGACCTGGAGCATCAATCTGTCTGACTGCAATAAACGTCCTCATCAGTCCCAGACAGTCCCATTTAGCCCCATACCTTCTCATTGATATCAGCCTGCTCTCTTCAACCCCATACCTTCTCATTGATATCAGCCTGCTCTCTTCAACCCCATACCTTCTCATTGATATCAGCCTGCTCTCTTCAACCCCATACCTTCTTATTGATATCAGCCTGCTCTCTTCAACCCCATACCTTCTCATTGATAGCAGCCTGCTCTAATCAACCCATACCTTCTCATTGATATCAGCCTGCTCTAATCAACCCATACCTTCTCATTGATATCAGCCTGCTGTCCTCAGCCCCATACCTTCTCATTGATATCAGCCTGCTATCATCTCCAGAACATCACAGAAGACTACTCTCTCTCACACACCAGAGGTCACCCCATGGTAGCCTTGCTTGGTTGAGCCCTTTGTGTCATAATGGGTCCAATTATCTTTGGGAGTGTGATTGAGTCCCTCTACAGTGGTCACTTCTGGCCCTCTATTACTGTCACTTCTATCCACTTCTATCCTTTGACCAGCAACAGAGGCTGGCCCACTGTTGTAAAACGCCAGGTCACATTAATGCTCAGTCTGTGACTTTCTTGACGTCCTCAATCACTAGGACATCTGCTGTGAGCTAATTGAGAGAGGTCTCATCTACAGACAGACAGGGAGACAGACAGACAGACAGACAGACAGACAGACAGACAGACAGACAGACAGACAGACAGACAGACAGACAGACAGACAGACAGACAGACAGACAGACAGACAGACAGACAGACAGACAGACAGACAGACAGACAGACAGACAGACAGACAGACAGACAGACAGACAGACAGACAGACAGACAGACAGACAGACAGACAGACAGACAGACAGACAGACAGTGCAGTCAGACTGCTGCCAGACTCTGCAGTGTTAACTGGCAGACCTTGTGTTCTGACTGGCCTAACACAGGAGAGGAAGAGCGCCTCCCTTCACATTGTTCTCCTAACAGACACATTTTGAGGGGGTATTCTCCACATATATTGTGCCACTGCACACCATTGATATCATTGTTATTGAATTGTGAGTTAGTGCATAATTTTCTGCAATGAAAATATACTCCCTGATTCAATACAATTGTCATAAAAAATGAACACTACAATGCTAATTTATCTCTGTTGATAGTAGCTCCTGTGTGGAAGATCATAGGTGATGATGTCAGCTGTTCTGTGACTGACCCAGGTTAGTAAGAGTGGGCTGGGCTCTGTGTTGAGCTCGTGAGGGTGTGACACAGTAGTATGTGGGGAGGACTTGTACAGGGAAAAAGAGAGGGAGCGGATCACTAGGACTTAAAGGACTCATCACTGGTATAAATGTCCAGTTGAGCAGAGAGTGCAGGGTTAAGGGTGTGTTGAGGGTGTGTGGGTGCGGCCAGCGCTCTGTGCCACATATTGGCGAGCCGGCACCCGCCCCCTCAGAGAGCAGACAGAGGGGCACACATAACCTCAAGGGTCAGGAGTCAAGAGGAGCCACACTTCCTGTGGTCCGGGTCGACCGGTCGTCAGCCCCCTGCCTTCAGACTCCTTTACTGGCTCCCTCATTATTCTGATTTATCATCAGGCCCATTGATGTGGCCCCTTCCAGAACCTGGTAAACACCAAAGAGATTCACCCCAAACCAGATGTTGCACCAAACGACCTCTCTACAGGTCATCACTGAGACTGATAGTACGTATCCAAGGAGGAGTGATGGCTCATATAACTTAACTTAGTCTATAAGTACTAGGAACTATTTAATCAACTACAGAGAGTAAAAGATCTAACTGTCCAGGCTGGGGTCAAATATAGCATTGGTCGTCATTCACCCACAGAGTTTCAACACCATTTAAACTGTCAGAGCGAACTATGCGCGGCTCATTTCTGGAGTTATTTTGGTGGGTAAATACCAGCCTGTAGGGTAGTTTAATGTCTGTGGTGGGGAGGAGGAGTCTGTCCCCAGAGAGAGAGAGAGAGAGACCGGTGGGGTGACGTGGCCTTGATCAGGGACTGGAGAAGGAGAAGTGGCCACCATGGTCCTGTGTCTATGTCTATATGTCTCTGATGATGGTACATGAAAGCCCTTCTCCTCTCTGAGCCATGTGTCATTTCACTCAGGACCAGAGAGAGGACCACCGCCCTGCAGCCCTGCTGAGCTCCAGAGAGGCAGGAAGTGGAGGCGGGGCCAGGGACTAATGTGATCACATCAACCCCATTAGGAGGGTCCCACGTGAGGCAGGGCCGAGGGGGAGAGGGCAGCGCACACAAAGGGGTGCACTGTTCCCCCCCTTGGCTGGGTGAAAGAGCTGCCGCATGCCAATGTAAAAATGAACTTAGGGGCTAATCAGAGACAGCAGCCCCATGCACTTTCCCACTGAAGTACAGATGATGATGCATATTTAAACTATGTGGCCAGTGACAGTGGTTTCCTTTGGCGTAATGCGATGAGAGAGTGAGGCACAGCTGCAGCCAGGAGAGAGAGGAGAGGTCTGGAGCTGAAGCTGTGGTGGGAGACCAGAGGGAAAACCTCTCTCATCACTGGGATTCGCTGGGATTGTTTGCAGACACACTGTACCTCTACTAACTGTGTTCAGGGACATAGTGTTCCACAAACACAAGGCATAGAAACACACAGTTGGGAGAAAAACAATTCTTAAGATTTGTGGGATTTCAGAGTAGGCCTACTATGTTATTTCCCCTATGCTTCTTATGATTAAATAAGAAAGATGAGGATCATTTATCTTTTGCAGTTATGCTGGCTAAACATGAAACCATTTCCTCAAGAGAAAAGGCACTGTTGTCAAGTAATCAGTTATGGTTAAATATAGCAATTACATGGTCTATTTTTTTATTTATCTGGGCAAGTCAGTTAAGAACAAATTATTATTTACAATGACGGCCTACCCCGGCCAAACCCGGATGACGCTGGGCCAATTCTGCGCCGCCCTATGGGACTCCCAATCACAGCCGGATTGTGATACAGCCTGGAATCAAACCAGGGTCTGTAGTGACGCCTCTAGCACTGAGATGCAGTGCCTTAGACCGCTGCGCCACTCGGGAGATAGAGTCAGCACATACTGACATGAAACCTAATCAACAAAACCAACCAGCAACCTCTTACATCATAGCAGCCTGTGAGGATCAGCATCATATGTGGTTTTTATCGGTTTTACTTCTGCCTTCCCCTCACAAAACATGTAAATAGATGATCTGCAAGTCAAGACTGTTGGTAATGTAAAAAGAGGTGAAAGACCACACGTTAAGAGAATGAATGACTTCAGTGGACTCTGTTTTCCGAGGTGAATTTATCAAACCTGAGTCTAAACCAATCTGTCGGGACAAGCCACAGAGAAGATTGCCAAATTGCTGCAATAACAAAGCATTCCACTGAAAACCAACGCTTATTATTTTAAGGTGTCATTTAAAAGAGGATGAAAAACATAGCTTCTCTGGAACCATGCAAACCAAACCCTGGGTTGTTGGTTACGCTTGGGTTGCGGTTCTACAAATCAAACAAAGCATGTTGTTAGGCTCAGGTTGAACACTCAGCAGGAATGTGAATGTGAGGATCTTAATTGCGATCAGGCGTGTGTGTGTATTTGATCAGAGTGACACGCATTAGTCAGAGCAACACATTCCCTGAAAACCAGCCAAGAAACCAGCCTGACTTCCACTGTATAAACACTAGTATTATCAGGGTTTATTTGACCTGTTGGCCTGATGTATGCATGTGTAAGCACATACTGGGTAGAGACAGCATAGATAGAAAATATAAGAGTGACGATTGACTCCAGATTAGATGGCAGTGTTTAATGAATGGCTATAAGATCAGGTCAATATGTTAGTGCATGGGAACTACAGTGTGAACTAATACTGTCTGAACTCAGTAGAGAAGCATTGTGTCCATACGTCTGAAGATTGTTGAGTTTTGAGGGAACGGCTTATTGCTGACAACCAGGAGTTGTTTTTGCTGTACTGTTTAAATTGCAGCTCAGGCCCGAGTCAAACTCTCAGCTTGACTGTGACAGTCTCTCCTCCACAGCCACAAACTCTCTAATTTCAGACTAATATACATGCAAATTTAGTGGGAAGGTGTGAAAGTGACTGAATGAAAGGTTGGATGTTTAGGCAGTTGAAAGAGGACCTCAGCTTTTAGTTTTGTCTTGAGTACAGTGGGGGAGGGGTGGTGGCTGCAGTGGCTGGATGATGACCATCACAAGGGGGTCAGGGGGTCAGTGCCCTGTGGTCAGTCTGTGTGGTCAGATGTGAGAACTGTTGTCCAGTATTGCCCTGCAGCATCACTGGTGCTGTGAGCTGAGGGACCTGGCATCATAGGTCAAACATGTTCGGCACGGTCATCAAAGACAAAACAGCCATTCAACACCACCATTCTCTGATTCTCGCCCTCTTTCGATGTGTTTTTGTGTGTGTGTGTGTACCTTTGTGTATGCGCATGCATGTGTGTGTATGCACATTAATTAATTGCATGTGCAGTAACAAACATGCAAGCCTTACAACCAACATTCAAAGCAAAAGGTTCCTTGTTGAGGTGACAGTAATGGTTATGACACCGTTACAGTTTCCCACTCTGCATGACGTTTGTCACTTTTCTCCGTTATGCTAAACAGCTGAACTGGTCCTGCCAGTCGGCTGTCTGATGAGAGTTCCCACATAGAGAGCTATGGCTCTCTGCTGTGCCTTGTGGCGTAGAGAGCTAACTAACTGTGGCTTGTGGCGTTGCCCGGGACGGCTACTGGCTGGCTCACACCGAGCAGTCTGGTCTGTTCCCTGACTCAGTCTTACTCACCCAGTTAGCCTCCGTTCACATGACCATGTGACCCACTGACAGTTCATACACAGACACTGGGGGGAAATCCAATATATTCCCTCAGTAGGGTGGTTTTCCTAGGTCCAGGGATGGTTTCTGAGACAACTAGGCATAGGAGTGTTTGGCAGCCTGGTATAATAATATCTGAAAGCAGGCCTGTGGCTATTGTGTGCCCTGTGTACCGTGTACTGTATTGTACTGTGCTATGCGGTGTGGCGTGTGAGGGGTTGAGGCTGGCTGGGCCTGGCAGGGCAGGGTTGACATCTCCATTAGATTAGCCCACAGCAGTCATTAACGCTAATCTATTTTCAAATAATGTCATCAGATGAACTCAATCAGAGCGCATCATTAGATGTGAGCAGGACAACATTGACCACCCCATGTCTGACTAGTCATGGATAGCCTGTGTCCCTTTATATAAAGGTGTGATCTCCATTACATTGATTGGTTTAAGGACCAATGCCCACTATTGTGCCGTTTAGAGGACTCATAGATAGGCCAATGTGCAGTGAATGCGGTGGGAATTGTTTATCAGTACTGATAGGTGAGGTGTTTCATGACCCATGGCATCTCTCTTTTTGTCTCGTGTCACCAAACCTGTTTCACTTTCGCTTCGACTGTTGACTTCACATTGTCAATCAATGGCAACTGGCAGCTTAAACTCGAGGATAACGTTAGGACCTGAAATTCAGGTCATGAGTACTCTTGTTTTTTGTTTTTACACAGAGGCTAGTGGCATTTAGCTTGATACTGCATCTGTGTACTGCTGAGATAAACAACAAGAAAATCTAAACTCATAATCAACCGAAGTAATGAATTGTGGTTATTTGTCACGATCGTCGGGTACAGAGGACCAAGGCGCAGCGTGGAAGGTGAACATATTTATTAAATAATGATTACACGAACAAAACAACAAATGATACGTGACGTCCAAAGGTGCAAAACACAAACCTACACAGGAACAATATCCCACAAACACTGTGGAAAAACTGGCTGCTTAAGTATGTGTCCCAATCAGAGACAACAAGCAACAGCTGATACACGTTGCCTCTGATTGAGAACCACACTGGCCAACATAGAAATACTAAACTAGAACGAAAACAAATGAAAACTCACACCCTGGCTCAACATACTAGAGTCCCCAGAGCCAGGGCGTGACAGTACCCCCCCCCCCCCCAAAGGCGCGGACTCCGACCGCGCCAACCAAACACCACAGGGGAGGGACCGGGTGGGCACTCCACCTTGGCGGCGGATCCGGCTCCGGGCATGATCCCCACTCCCTCTCTAACCCCCCAAAGTACCCCTGGTCCGGTCTGGCCCTGCTGACCGGAGCTGGACTGCACACTGGTGGAGCGGATTGCTCTAGCTCCGGCGTGAAGCAGCTGACCCGTGCCGAACCAGGCACCAGTGGAACAGGCACGGGCTGTGCCGGACTGACGACGCACACCACTGGCTTGGTGTGGGGAGCAGGAACGGGCCGAGCCGGGCTGACGAAACGCACCCCTGACTTGGTGCGGGGAGCAGGAGCGGGCCGGACCGGGCTGACGAAGCGCACCACTGACTTGGTGCGGGGAGCAGGAACGGGCCGGACCGGGCTGACGAAGCGCACCACTGACTTGGTGCGGGGAGCAGGAGCGGGCCGGACCGGGCTGACGAAGCGCACCACTGACTTTGTGCGGGGAGCAGGAGCGGGCCGAACCGGGCTGACGATGCGCACCATAGGCTTGGTGCGTGGAGCAGGAACAGGCCGGGCCGGGCTGACGACGCGCACCACAGGCTCGATGCGAGGAACAGGAACAGGCCGGACCGTACTGGGGACACACATCACTGGCCCTACGCAGGGATCAGGAATGGGCCGGACCGGACTGGTAACACACCCCAGTACCTCTCGCCGTGCCTCTACACTTTCCCTCTCCTCTGTGACCAGTGGCCCCCTTAACCTGGCGGCCTCCTCTGCAAACCCGCTGGACCGCTCTATCACGGCCTCCTGCTGCCCCGTCGTCCACGGCGTGAGCCCCCCCCTAAAAATTTTCTGGGGGTCTCTCCTCCCCGTGGGCCAGGCCCAGTCGAGGTTGATGTCCTTTAGCGATACCTCTGGCGCTGGCTCCTGGACACGCTGCTTGGTCCAGTGTTGGTGGGATCTTCTGTCACGATCGTCGGGTACAGAGGACCAAGGCGCAGCGTGGAAGGTGAACATATTTATTAAATAATGATTACACGAACAAAACAACAAACGATACGTGACGTCCAAAGGTGCAAAACACAAACCTACACAGGAACAAGATCCCACAAACACTGTGGGAAAACTGGCTGCTTAAGTATGGTTCCAAATCAGAGACAACAAGCAACAGCTGATACACGTTGCCTCTGATTGAGAACCACACTGGCCAACATAGAAATACTAAACTAGAACGAAAACAAATGAAAACTCACACCCTGGCTCAACATACTAGAGTCCCCAGAGCCAGGGCGTGACAGTACCCCCCCCCCCCCCAAAGGCGCGGACTCCGACCGCGCCAACCAAACACCACAGGGGAGGGACCGGGTGGGCACTCCACCTTGGCGGCAGATCCGGCTCCGGGCATGATCCCCACTCCCTCTCTAACCCCCCAAAGTACCCCTGGTCCGGTCTGGCCCTGCTGACCGGAGCTGGACTGCACACTGGTGGAGCGGATTGCTCTAGCTCCGGCGTGAAGCAGCTGACCCGTGCCGAACCAGGCACCAGTGGAACAGGCACGGGCTGTGCCGGACTGACGACGCACACCACTGGCTTGGTGTGGGGAGCAGGAACGGGCCGAGCCGGGCTGACGAAACGCACCCCTGACTTGGTGCGGGGAGCAGGAGCGGGCCGGACCGGGCTGACGAAGCGCACCACTGACTTGGTGCGGGGAGCAGGAACGGGCCGGACCGGGCTGACGAAGCGCACCACTGACTTGGTGCGGGGAGCAGGAGCGGGCCGGACCGGGCTGACGAAGCGCACCACTGACTTTGTGCGGGGAGCAGGAGCGGGCCGAACCGGGCTGACGATGCGCACCATAGGCTTGGTGCGTGGAGCAGGAACAGGCCGGGCCGGGCTGACGACGCGCACCACAGGCTCGATGCGAGGAACAGGAACAGGCCGGACCGTACTGGGGACACACATCACTGGCCCTACGCAGGGATCAGGAATGGGCCGGACCGGACTGGTAACACACCCCAGTACCTCTCGCCGTGCCTCTACACTTTCCCTCTCCTCTGTGACCAGTGGCCCCCTTAACCTGGCGGCCTCCTCTGCAAACCCGCTGGACCGCTCTATCACGGCCTCCTGCTGCCCCGTCGTCCACGGCGTGAGCCCCCCCCTAAAAATTTTCTGGGGGTCTCTCCTCCCCGTGGGCCAGGCCCAGTCGAGGTTGATGTCCTTTAGCGATACCTCTGGCGCTGGCTCCTGGACACGCTGCTTGGTCCAGTGTTGGTGGGATCTTCTGTCACGATCGTCGGGTACAGAGGACCAAGGCGCAGCGTGGAAGGTGAACATATTTATTAAATAATGATTACACGAACAAAACAACAAACGATACGTGACGTCCAAAGGTGCAAAACACAAACCTACACAGGAACAAGATCCCACAAACACTGTGGGAAAACTGGCTGCTTAAGTATGGTTCCAAATCAGAGACAACAAGCAACAGCTGATACACGTTGCCTCTGATTGAGAACCACACTGGCCAACATAGAAATACTAAACTAGAACGAAAACAAATGAAAACTCACACCCTGGCTCAACATACTAGAGTCCCCAGAGCCAGGGCGTGACAGTACCCCCCCCCCCCCCCCCCCCCAAAGACAGGTCCGTCCCGTCTGTAAGCGAACGTGACAGAAGATCCCACCAAACGAGGACCAAGCAGCGTGCCCAGGAGGAGCGAATAGCCATGGCACAGGTGGGCAAATTGTGATCATGGGAAGAGATATTCGAGGGGAAAGGGCCATGGGCGAAGGTAGATGCCCAGGCAGGGGAGGAGCAATGGCAACACGGAAGCCGGCCGAGGAGGAGGCCCGAGAAGCAGCCCCAAGAAAATGTTTTGGGGGGGCTAAAGGGGTGGTCGGGGAGCATGAGAGAAGAGCCCCGACCACTGCACCCGGTTGGTTTTCAGTTTGGGTCCCTACAACCTTGGGAAGAGGAGTGGGAACAGTATTATACTGAGGAGTCGGAGGATGACGACGACGACGAGTTTCTGTTCCCTAACTCGTGGGGGCTCCCGGAGGAGTCCTCACGGGAAGAGGAGTGCCGACAACAGAGACCCGAGAGGCAACCCCAAGAAAGTGGTGCGCGTCGCCAGCCCGGCCCGGCCTGTTCCTGCCCCTCGCACCAAGCCAGGGTTGCGCGTCGCCAGCCCGGTCCGGCCTGTTCCTGTACCTCGCACCAAGCCAGTGGTGCGCGTCGCCAGCCCGGCCCGGCCTGTTCCTGACCCTCGCACCAAGCCAGTGGTGTGCGTTGCCAGCTCGGCCCGGCCTGTTCCTGCTCCCCGCACCAGGCCAGTGGTGCGCGTCGCCAGTCCGGTACGGCCCGTTCCTGCTCCCCGCACCAAGCCAGTGGTGCGCGTCGCCAGCCCGGTCCGGCCCGTTCCTGCTCCCCGCACCAAGCCAGTGGTGCGTGTGTCCAGTCCGGCACGGCCCGTGCCTGTTCCACCGGTACCTGGTCCGGCACCGGTCAGCTGCTCCACTCCGGAGCCAGAGCAATCCGCTTCACCGGGGTCCAGTCCAGCTCCGGTCAGCGGCTCCACTCCGGAGCCAGAGCAGTCCGCTCCACCGGTGCCTGATCCAGCTCCGGTCAGCTGCTCCAATCCGGAGCCAGAGCAGTCCGTTCCACCGGTGCCCAGTTCAGCTCCGGTCAGCTGCTCCACTCCGGAGC
Source organism: Coregonus lavaretus (assembly GCF_964263955.1). Lineage (NCBI taxonomy): Eukaryota > Metazoa > Chordata > Actinopteri > Salmoniformes > Salmonidae > Coregonus > Coregonus lavaretus. The sequence continues at coordinate 32,800,559 of NC_139999.1, forward strand.
CAGAGCAATCCGCTTCACCGGGGTCCAGTCCAGCTCCGGTCAGCGGCTCCACTCCGGAGCCAGAGCAGTCCGCTCCACCAGTGCCTGATCCAGCTCCGGTCAGCTGCTCCAATCCGGAGCCAGAGCAGTCCGCTCCACCGGGGTCCAGTCCAGATCCGGTCAGCGGCTCCACTCCGGAGCCTGTGCAGTCCGCTCCACCGGTGCCCGGTCCAGCTCCGGTCAGCGGCTCCAGTCCAGACCCAGACGTCAGCCCCTCTCCAGGTTCGGGGTCTCCCACACCAGGGTCCAGACAGGGCTTGGTACTTCGTGGGAGGAAGGAGAGGGGAAGCAGCACGCCGAGGTCCAGACCAGACCAGGGGTGCAACAGGGAGGCGGAGAGTAAGTGGTCGTCACGCCCTGAGCCGGATCCGCCTCCGAGGCGGAATGCCCACCCGGCCCCTACCCTGTTATGTTTATGTTGTGCGGTCGGAGTCCGCACCTTTGGGGGGGGGTACTGTCATGCCCTGACTCAGAGGACGCTTGTATGTTGAGTCAGGGTGTGTATTTTCCTTGCTGTGTTTGTCCATGTTGTACATTCTAGTTTGTATAGATCTATGTTGGCCTGTCTGGTTCCCAATCAGAGGCAGCTGTCGCTCGTTGTCTCTGATTGGGGACCATACTTAGGCAGCCTATTGGCACTAGTGGGTTGTGGGATCTTGTTCCGTGTAGGTATGTTTTGTGTTCTACCTTGGACTTCACGTTTCGTTTGTTTATTGTTTTGTCGGTTGTTTATTCATTTAAATAAACATGTACGCATATCACGCTGCGCCTTGGTCCGTCCCGTCTGTAAGCGAACGTGACAGCTGTGGAACTTTGCAACTCCTTCAGGGTTATCTTTGGTCTCTTCGTTGCCTCTCTGATTAATGCCTTCCTTGCCTGGTCCGTGAGTTTTGGTGGGTGGCCCTCTCTTGGCAGGTTTGTTGTGGTGCCATATTCTTTCAATTTTTTAATAATGGATTTAATGGTGCTCCGTGGGATGTTCAAAGTTTCGGATCTTTTTTTATAACCCAACCCTGATCTGTACTTCTCCACAACTTTGTCCCTGACCTGTTTGGAGAGCTCCTTGGTCTTCATGGTGCCGCTTGCTTGGTGGTGCCTCTTGCTTAGTGGTGTTGCAGACTCTGGGGCCTTTCAGAACAGGTATGTATATATACTAAGATCATGTGACAGATCATGTGACACTTAGATTGCACACAGGTGGACTTTATTTAACTAATTATGTGACTTCTGAAGGTAATTGGTTGCACCAGATCTTATTTAGGAGCTTCAAAGCAAAGGGGGTGAATACATATGCACGCACGACTTTTCCGTTATTTATTTTTTAAGTTCTTTTTGTCATTTCACTTCACCAATTTGGACTTATTTTGTGTATGTCCATTACATGAAATCCAAATAAAAATACGTTTAAATTACAGGTTGTAATGCATCAAAATAGGAAAAACGCCAAGGGGGATGAATACTTTTGCAAGGCACTGTATCGTATCATTGTGTAGTCTATTTTTGTTTGTAAAGGGAAGCCTACGTGGTATCAAGGCCAAAGGACCTTTGCATACAGTTAGAAATCACATGTAGTAATACAGTGCATTTTGTACAGCGCCCAACTGATGTAACATATTGAGAGTCACATAGAGACCTCCTCAACCCAAGCATTGGAAGTTGTGGAATGAACACATATGGAGAGATGATCCATGCATTCCTCCATGCCCCTGCTGCAAAAATAAGCTACTGTCCTTGTGTCACTAAGTATTCATTCCATACAGAACCGATTCAGAAGCCTACAGCTCTGTGTGTGTGCTTAAACAGGGAAGGACTAAACTGTAGGAAATTCTGTTTAGAGAGAGACACATATTCACACTCTCCCAGACACACAAACAGTCACCAGAATCCTCACATACTTTCTCTCTCCAAAACACACAGACACTGAGGGGTACAATCAATAAACCAGCCTCCTCTCCCTAGTTCTCATGTCTTTATACACAGCAGGGCCTGTAGGACTGAGCTCCAGAATATTTTGTATTATTTCAGCAACCATACTGAATCACTATAAACATTCCCTCTCCAATCCCAACATATAAAGCCTGACTAACAACCATATGCAGCTATACCATCCATTGAGAATCTATGTCCCATTCAACACAACATCATAGTGTAAGCGTGGCATGTGACTCATGATACATATAGAGCCCTTACCCCCTATGGTGACTAATACAGCCATTCACTCTCAGACTAGTGAGAGCAGAGCTGAAGGCCTGCTGACTGACCTGCCCACAGGCTACTGTGGAACAAGCAAGAGACTGCACAGTCCAGACCCTAATCTATAAACTAACATGCCTGGCTAAAACGGGCTCATGTAATTTTAATATAAAAGGGTGAGAGAGAGAGAGCAATAACCGAAGCTTTACAAATGTTTTGAGACACAGGAAATGTCTTTACTGGGGGAGAGGGGGAGCGGAGCGACTTCTGGCTCGTGGTCAGAGAGAGGAGTGGAAAGGAGTGGAGTGGAGGATATTTGAGCTGAGGAAGGAAGGCTGCATGATGGAGAAGAACCACAGGGATGTGAGAGAGAGAAACCGCAGCCTGGTCCCAGATCTGTAGTGCTTAAAGTTTCACCAACTGCTCTGTCGTTCTCATGTATGGCCTGCCTGACAACGTTAGTCACAGGAGTGGACTAAATACAAATGTTGAACCCACTGACTGTATAGGTCTTGGAACAGGCTGGTACAGCAGTGTGGGCAAACTGCAGTGATGACGTTAGCCTACTACAAGCCGCACAATGGGTCATTCTGGCGAGCAGGAAGCTGAGGTCAGAACAGTGACCTTGATAAGTTGTCTTCCTGTCGCGGACCACAGCATGGCCGTGTCACTGTCCCCCTCCATGGCTCCAGAGAGAAGGCCCTCGCCACAGTCTCCAGTTTCCAACAAAGGGGCAATTTTTTCAGATCCAGACACGTTGTGTTGAGGGGACAGGCAAGGGACAGGCACTGTGTGGTCTCAATATGCTCTCACTGACCCACTTCCTCCTGCTCTGTTCTCTGTGACATTCTGACTTCCTACAGCATTTCATCATCCCCTCAAACTGTGACGCCTCTTTAGCTGAAACAGTTGAAAAGATTGGAGTTACAAATGATTCGCTTTGTTCCTGGCAAATGTATGGTTGCTTCTCAGACTGCTGATCAGAGCATATTCATCACTCTATACTTTTCTAATGTTCATGTACTCTTGTGTGACTGGCTAGTGTTTTACCCTTGGTCTGTCAGTGTTAGAGCACAGTTTGCTATATGAGGGCAGAATCTGTTAAATGACCTCCTGCCTTGATATAGAGCAGAGCTGAGTAGATGTCAATATAAATGGTGGGAATACAAGCAGATGTTGATGCAGTGAGAATATGGTGGAGAGGGCGGGTATGGGTGTCAGACACACAAATCAGATGCCTAGGCTGGCCACGCTTCTGTGGGTCACAGCAGTGGTGATATCCCACAGGCCTCTGTCCAGGGCTCCAGAGGTAGGCCCAGAGACAGTAGAGAAAGTGAGACATCCAACTCCCTCATTTTTTCTGATCGGGGCGGGGCCGCTTTGGTTGACTTATTGCCCCCGCCCCGCGGAGGGGGTGCCCCAGAAACAGTAGAGAAAGGAGACATCTCACTGGCAAAACAATTCTGATCGGGGCGGCTGGGGCGAGCGGGGAGGTGACAATAAGTAGACCAGTGCCAGCTGTTCCCGCTCTCGCGTGAGCATGCCAGAGATTATGGAGGAACCGTGAGCACACATGGAAAAGTACGCTCACGTGAGAGAGGGAACGCCCACTTACACAGACATGTAAAAAATGTAAATGGTAAACGGCTTAAGTCGTTCATCTTAATTTATCCACCATCTTTTTTAGGCCTACTGGTTGTACTGTCTTTAAAACAGTAAAAGAGGTAATTGTTTCCTCTTTCCAAATGGATGGCATGACAAAGATCTCTTATTGAACAGAAGGTTTACAGAACTCATCACAAGGCTATCACACTGCCCTTTGCATTGATGTAACATTTGGTTTCAAGCAGCCCTTGTGCTGGTGAAGGGTTATCTAGGGCAGCCTGTCAACATGTTATTGTGTTATAACACGGCAAGCCTTACGTGAAAAATAAAGAAAGGTTGTGTTATTTCAAAGGTCAAATGATCATATGCTGGCCCAGATGAATCAAGTTAAAGTAGAATCCTATCAGGCTAACTTTGTGATCACTGATCACGAGCAGTGTCAGGGAAGCTACTCTGAAAATGTAATTTATCAAGCTACCAATTACTTCTTACTGAAAGAAGTTAAGCTACACTATAGCTACCGTTAAGAAAAATATACACTGAGTGTACAAAACCTTAGGAACACCTTCGTAATATTGAGTTTCACCCTCTTTTGCCCTCAGAACAGCCTAAATTCGTCGGCCATGGACTCTACAAGGTGTTGAAAGCGTTCCACAGGGATGCTGGCCCATGTTGACTCCAATGCTTCCCACATGGGAAATTGGATGGAAAATTGCTGAGGATAATAGCGGACGATATTGCCACTCCTTTTTGCCATATTTTCAATTTAAGCCTACTAGAATGTGTGTGCCCCCAGGCTTGGAGGGAAGCAAAAGTCATTCTGCTACCTAAGAATAGTAAAGCCCCCTTTACTGGCTCAAATAGCCGACCAATTAACCTGTTACCAACCCTTAGTAAACTATTGGAAAAAATGGTGTTTGACCAGATACAATGCTATTTTACTGTAAACAAATTGACAACAAACTTTTAGCATGCTTATAGAGAAGGACATTCAACAAGCACAGCACTTACACAAATGACTGATGATTGGCTGAGAGAAATTTATGATAAAAAGATTGTGGGGGCTGTTTTGTTAGACTTCAGTGTGGCTTTTGACATTATCGATCACAGTCTGCTGCTGGAAAAACGTATGTGTTATGGCTTTACACTCCCTGCTATAATGTGGATAAAGAGTTACTTATCTAACAGAACACAGAGGGTGTTCTTTAATGGAAGCCTCTCAAACATAATCCAGGTAGAATCAGGAATTCCCCAGGGCAGCTGTCTAGGCCCCTTGCTTTTTTCCATCTTTACTAACGACATGCCACTGGCTTTGAGTAAAGCCAGTGGCTCTATGTATGCAGATGACTCAACACTATACACCTCAGCTACTACAGCAACTGAAATAACTGCAACACTTAACAAAGAGCTGCAGTTAGTTTCGGAATGGGTGGCAAGGAATAAGTTAGTCCTGAATATTTCTAAAACTAAAAGCATTGTATTTGGGTCAAATCATTCACTAAACCCTAAACCTCAACTACATCTTGTAATGAATAATGTGGAAATTGAGCAAGTTGAGGTGACTAAACTGCTTGGCGTAACCTTGGATTGTAGACTGTCATGATCAAAGCATGTTGATACAACAGTAGCTAAGATGGGGAGAAGTATGTTCATAATTAAGTGCTGCTCTGCCTTCTTAACAACACTATCAACAAGGCAGGTCCTACAAGCCCTAGTTTTGTCGCACCTAGACTACTGTTCAGTAGTGTGGTCAGGTGCCACAAAGAGGGAATTTGCAGTTGGCTCAGAACAGGGCAGCACAGCTGACCCTTAAAAGTACACGGAGAGATAACCTTAATGACATCATTAGGCACGTCAGTCTCTCCTGGCTCAGAGTGGAAGAGAGATTGACTTCATCACTGCTTGTTTTTGTAAGAGGTGTTGACAAGCTGAATGTACCAAACTATCTGTTCGGAATACTGGCACACAGATCAGACACCCATGCATACCCCACAAGACATACCACCAGAGGCCTCTTCACAGTCCCCAAGTCCAGAACAGACTATGGGAGGCACACAGTACTACATAGAGCCATGACTACATGGAACTCTATTCCACATCAGGTAACTGATGCAAGCAGTAGAATCAGATTTTTAAAAACAGGTAAAAATACACCTTATGGAACAACGGGGACTGTGAAGAGACACACACAAGGGTATAGACACATGCATATGCACACATTGTGATATTGTTGTATGGTGGTATTAAACATTTTGAATTGTAGATAGGTAGTTGTGTAATAATGTCATATGATGTACTGTTTTATATTTTGTTTTATATGTAATGTAAGTGTTTTAATATGTTTGGACCCCAGGAAGAGTAGCTGCTGCCTTGGCAGCAGCTAATGGGGATCTCTAATAAATACAAATAAATACAAATACAGTGCCTTGCAAAAGTATTCATCCCCCTTGGCGTTTTTCATATTTTTTTGCATTACAACCTGTAATTTAAATGGATTTTATTTTGATTTCATGTAATGGACATACACAAAATAGTCCAAATTGGTGAAGTGAAATGAAAAAAATTACTTGTTTAAAAAAATTCGAACAAATGAATAACGGAAAAGTGGTGTGTGCAAATGTATTCACCCCCTTTGCTATGAAGCCCCTAAATAAGATCTGGTGCAACTAATTACCTTCAGAAGTCACATAATTAGTTAAATAAAGTCCACCTGTTTGCAAAAAAATAAGCAAACACGTTTGTTGTTTTCGCCAAAAGGCATGTGGGCGACTCCCCAAACATATGGAAGAAGGTACTCTAGTCAGATGAGACTAAAACTGAGCTTTTTGGCCAACAAGGAAAACGCTATGTCTGGCGCAAACCCAACACCATCCCCACAGTGAAGCAAGGTGGTGGCAGCATCATGCTGTGGGGATGTTTTACATTGGCAGGGACTGGTAAACTGGTCAGAATTGAAGGAATGATGGATGGCGCTAAATACAGGGACATTCTTGAGGGAAACCTGTTTCAGTCTTCCAGAGATTTGAGACTGGGACGGAGGTTCACCTTCCAGCAGGACAATGACCCTTAGCATACTGCTAAAGCAACACTCGAGTGGTTTAAGGGGAAACATTTAAATGTCTTGGAATGGCCTAGTCAAAGCCCAGACCTCAATCCAATTGAGAATCTGTGGTATGACTTAAAGATTGCCCATCCAACTTGAAGGAGCTGGTGCTGTTTGTCTTATTCTTTGTTTGTTTCACAAAAAAAAATATTTTGCATCTTCAAAGTGGTAGGCATGTTGTGTAAATCAAATGATACAAACCCCCCAAAAATACATTTTAATTCCAGGTTGTAAGGGGTGAATACTTTTGCAAGCCACTGTACAGTTGTGTCAAGTTGGCTGGATGTCCTTTGGGTGGAGGTCCATTCTTGATACACACGGGAAACTGTTGAGTGTGAAAACCCCAGCAGAGTTGCAGTTATAATAATATAATATAATATGCCATTTAGCAGACGCTTTTATCCAAAGCGACTTACAGTCGTGCGTGCATACATTTTTTTGTGTATGGGTGGTCCCGGGGATCGAACCCACTACCTTGGCGTTACAAGCGCCGTGCTCTACCAGCTGAGCTACAGAGGACCACAGTTCTTGACACACTCAAACTGGTGTGCCTGGCACCTACTACCATACCCCGTTCAAAGGCACTTCGATATTCTGTCTTGCCCATTCACCCTCTGAATGGCATACATAACCAATCCATGTCTCAATTGTCTCAAGGCTTAAAAATCCTTCTTTAACCTGTCCCACCCCCTTCATCTACACTGATTGAAGTGAATTTAACAGCTGACATCAATAAGGGATCATAGCTTTCACCTAGATTCACCTGGTCAGTCTATGTCAAAACAAAGAGCAGGTGTTCCTAATGTTTTTTACACCACAGAGCATCATTAGGGTGAAATCATAGAAAAGGCCGCAAATCAGAGAGTGGTTTGCTGCCGGCCTGGCCCGTGTGTTTATAGAGTGTAGCAGAGGCTGTATGTCCACAAAGCGTAGCAGAGCAGAGGCAACCAACTCAGAGACAGATGGCGAGACCCCTGAGCCCACTCTCCTGCACCTAGACCACCATTTTAAACAGAGATGTCAGCTTGTAATGGAGACCGCATGACTAAGTGACTAGCCTAGCGCTACTGATTGAGTAAAATATTAAACTCACACACACAGTTCAAACACACTCTCCCAGACCTCAATACAAGTGACTAACCTATACTACTTTTAAAAAGTTAGGATAATAATTTGCTTAGTATAAGGACTTGAGTAGTTTCAACAAGCAAAATAATGTCACGATCATCGGATATAGAGGACCAAGGCGCAGCGTGGAAGGTGAACATACTTATTTATTAAATGATACACGAACAAAACAACAAATCGATACGTGACGTCCACAGGTGCAAAACACAAACCAACACGGAACAAGATCCCACAAACACTGTGGGAAAACCACCTGACTAAATATGGTTCCCAATCAGAGACAACCAGCAACAGCTGATACTTGTTGCCTCTGATTGAGAACCACTCTGGCCAACATAGATATACAAAAACTAGACTAGACACAACGAGCACAAAACATAAACTCTACACACCCTGGCTCAACTTAAAAGAGTCCCTAGAGCCAGGGCATGACAGGACCAAGGCGCAGCGTGATATGCGTACATGTTTATTTAAATGAATAAACAACCGACAAAACAATAAACAAACGAAACGTGAAGTCCAAGGTAGAACACAAAACATACCTACACGAAACAAGACCCCACAACCCACTAGTGCCAATAAGCTGCCTAAGTATGGTCCCCAATCGGAGACAACGAGCGACAGCTGCCTCTGATTGGGAACCACACAGGCCAACATAGATCTATACATACTAGAATGTACAACATGGACAAACACAGCAAGGAAAATACACACCCTGACTCAACATACAAGCGTCCTCTGAGTCAGAGCGTGACAACAGCGGAGATTGGAGTATCTGTCCATAGGACCACTTTAAGCCGTACACTCCACAGAGCTGGGCTTTACGGAAGAGTGGCCAGAAAAAGCCATTGCTTAAAGAAAAAAATAAGCAAACACGTTTGGTGTTCGCCAAAAGGCATGTGGGAGACTCCCCAAACATATGGAAGAAGGTACTCTGGTCAGATGAGACTAAAACTGAGCTTTTTGGCCATCAAGGAAAACGCTATGTCTGGCGCAAACCCAACACCTCTCATCACCCCGAGAACACCATCCCCACAGTGAAGCATGGTGGTGGCAGCATCATGCTGTGGGGATGTTTTTCATCGGCAGGGACTGGGAAACTGGTCAGAATTGAAGGAATGATGGGTGGCGCTAAATACAAGGAAATTCTTGAGGGAAACCTGTTGCAGTCTTCCAGAGATTTGAGACTGGGATGGAGGTTCACCTTCCAGCAGGACAATGACCCTAAGCATACTGCTAAAGCAACACTCGAGTGGTTTAAGGGGAAACATTTAAATGTCTTGGAATGGTCTAGTCAAAGCCCAGACCTCAATCCAATTGAGAATCTGTGGTATGACTTAAAGATTGCTGTACACCAGCGGAACCCATCCAACTTGAAGGAGCTGGAGCAGTTTTGCCTTGAAGAATGGGCAGAAATCCCAGTGGCTAGATGTGTCAAGCTTATAGAGACATATCCCAAGAGACTTGCAGCTGTAATTGCTGCAAAAGATGGCTCTACAAAGTATTGACATTGGGGGGGGGGGGGGTTGTCTTATCTCTTGTTTGTTTCACACAAAAAAATATTTTGCATCTTTAAAGTGATAGGCAAGTTGTGTAAATCAAATGATACAAACCCCCCAAAAATCCATTTTAATTCCAGGTTGTAAGGCAACAAAATAGGAAAAATGCCAAAGGGGTGAACAATTGTCTATTATTGCATGACAGTCTTACTCAAGTGTGCCTTTTCTTAGACAAACAGGGAAACCGGGGTCGTTTTGATGGGAGTTTACAAACAAGAAACCAAGCAGGAAACAAAAAGGCCATTAATAGTCTCTAGAGAAGTAAATGTTTTTTCCGTTCTCCTTTATTGTAGGTTTTTTCTCTTTTTCCAGTGCTTGGAGGGGAGACATCATGGTTGTGGCTGGCAGCGACCGTGCTCTGGTCTCAGAACGTGACTGCTGGGGTTTCTGGAGAGGAGAGGCCCACACCTCTGCCACTGAGCCAGGGGCAAATGGGTTAACTGGAGCACAACACACAGGCTCAGACAGGCCCTGTAATACACACACACACACACCACACCTGGGTTCAAATACATGTGTATTTGAGTATCTGGTATTTAAAATACTTTTTCTGTGTATTTGATTATTTTCAAATACAGCCCAAAACAAGTAATTTTATTTGAGTTTTTGAATGGTTATTTATAAAAACCAAATAGTTGACTAAATTGTATTTGAGAGTATTTTCAAATACTTTCCAAGTGTATTTCCAAATACATTAAAGTATTATTTTCAAATAAAATATCTGAATGTTACTTTGAATGTATGTAAAAGTAATTGAGATATTTGAAATAGTATTTGAACCGAGGTCTGATACACAAACACAGACACACACACACACACACACACACAAACAAACACACACACTCCAGTGGCGGTCGGTGCCGTTTAAGATTAGGGAGGACGATAATTTTTTTAAATGAGCATGGCCTTATTTCTATTACAGCATATTGGATGACTGTCATTCACATTCCAAACTGTTGAGCCCCCCAAAAATGTGGGTAAACTGTGTTTACTTGTGTTTACCTTCCACTACACCACTGGCCCTGATCACTTGCATACACAGTTCACGTTCATAGCAGCCACATACAGCATCATCACTTTGCTTCTTGTATAATTCCTTCTCGCATCTACGCGCTCTCCTCCTTTCACCTTTTCCCTTTGCTTGTGGACTTCAGTGCACAACACAACAGCTGCCTTCATACCAGAACCGCTACACAGCCTATATCATTGTCACCATATTAACGTTATAGTCAAGAAGCTAGAACTAACGCGTTAGTAATCCCACAATCCAATCCATGTGTACAATCACGCAGTACAGTGTACAGCAAGCAGTTTAGCAGTTACACCGACAGACCCTGGTTGCAATAAATCAATAAAACCAAAAGCTTACCTTAACTTGGAAGAATTGCTGTGTTGGATAGCCTTAGCCAATTATCATTCCTCCCTGTTTGAGTCAGGTTGTGGATTAGGCTAAATTAGCTGCATTAGCTACGTAAGTGATAGGTAAACTAAGAAGAAAAAAATACAAAGAAATATAGCTAGCTCTATTTCTCTCTCTCTCTCTATGCTGCTTCTCCTTAATTTTTTTAGAAATGAATTTGTTCAAAACTGTTCAACTATTGTCTTTCTCTCCAGTGGTGTGTATTCATGACCAGGCTTCTCCAAAAAATTTACCAACAAAAATACTAAAACAAATAAAAAATAATGTATCTTTCATCTCTCTGTGTTTCATAAATGTGACTGACCGCCTCGATTCGGGTATTATATAGCAACATTTTAATTTTTTTTTTTTTTTTACATTGGATAAAAGTTGAGACTCAGAGCTAGAAAATGGTATATCATACACTACAATTGAGGAACAATGAGAAAGTAATTCTGCTTTGAAAGTTGATAAACTTGTAACTCCACTTTTGAGAAAATGGACCTTGAATGTTTTGGTACACCTACTGGAGAGCTCTTCTTTGTCTACACCCATTCAGCATCGTTCACACCCTCTTGAGCCTTAGCTCCACCCATCTCTTTAAGGATTCACTTGTGAGGTCATGTGCTATACAGAGTGAGTATGGTAGTGTACTAAACAACCAAAGATTTCAAGACTAAAGGCTGTTTTATACTACGTCTATCGACATGTCTGTAGACAGTTGTAGCAGTGACATCATGAACATTCTGTTGTTGTTATGAAAAAGTATAAAAACAAAAATGATAAGCTGCATGACATCAGCAGCCTAGTAGTCCAAAATAGCATAACTGGTGTATGTTAACACCAATAAACCAATCCATTTAAAAATGAATTTAGTATATGTCAATCTAGCAAACCAGGCAACTAAAAGCACATTTCTAATCAATGTTTTGGTTCATTTCTAGCTTGTTAGCTCGCTAGCCGGTTCAAATAAAGACCATATCATATAGCTGACAACGTCTTAACTTTAGCTAATTTCTATTCGTTATTACAGTAAAATAAACTCACAACAAGATCATTATTTACAAGTTAATGGCGAGCTAATTGGAGAAAATAGAGTGTGACTAAATAAAAGCAGGGCATTCTACAGGAAAATTTTAGAACTTGGACACTGTATCGTTGGCCTAACGATATATCCTAATTTGACTTTGGTGCAGGTCATGTTGTTCTTTACATTACTGTCTCTAGTAAACACACACTATATCAAATAAAATCAAAGTTTATTTGTCACATGCACAGGATACAGAAGGTGTAAACGGTACAGTGAAATGGTTACTTGCATAGTGGAGTCTTTTGTTTGGATGTAGCTAGCTAGTTAGCTAGACAATGAACCATAATCCCAACTCATAACGTTACTACCCTCCATTAATCTGCTGGTAGCTAAAGCTAACCAACTAACTAGGTTAAATGTTACCTAGCTAGCTAACATAAGGCTATAACTAGTAATGCCAATGGCTCTGAGATACAAATAATATTACCACACATAATGTTAGCTAGCGAGCCAACCAGCTAATGTTAGCTAGCTAACTAACAGTATGCTTTAACTTGCTATAAAAACAACTTTCTGACAAAATTTGAAACGTATAATATCTGACAATGTAGCTAGCTAGACTCTCTTACCCGTATGCATGGAGGAACGCTTCTCCCTCTCTGTCAGGGATGCCATGGTTGCCCTTAGTTTGAAGATGTAATCCGAAGACAGGTGTTTTATACAACAGCCTTCTTCTGTATGTTCTCTTTTCGACTCCCTCTGCATTATTTGCAATCAAACGCCAGAATTTTCTCCATCTCCTTAGCTATCATACTCTGCTTCCACCAAGCATTCCACTGATTTCAAAACTCGGTCCTCCAGAAAGTGGAGAACATTAGCAACACTTATGCAGTTCTTCATGATATCTTTTGAAATAGCCGCATTAGAAAGGATTACCTACACATACCGAGCAGCTCCTGTTACAGACAGAAGTGTGCTACATGGCAGACTAATCCGAACTCATATCTCGGCCAATTATGGCTAGCGGGAAGGTTCCTGGTTTAATTTTGTGGCTATATCAGCTAGGCTCGTAATTTAACAATTGTATTTGTATTTATAGATGGCATACAAGTTTGTTATTAAGGCACATCAAAGTTCACATGTTACAGAGGGCGTTTTTGTTAGCAGAAATGTTTTGATAAAAAATTAATGTTTACGTTCAAATGCCTCTCCTGTAAAGTAGTGACGCACGCCATACGCCTAGTTTCCTGAAACGAGTCACAAATGTCCTTCAATTCGCAAGAGACTGAATGTATCTCACCGGAGAAAGCATCCGAGCGAATGAAACAGCACCCCTCTATCTCTCTATTTGTAGCCTATCTATCTGATGCTGTCTGGTCAAAAAGAGTATGACATTGTTGCTGCCCGTAGCTTTGAATGCAAGGGAAGCCAGTGAGCATTTGGCTTCCCTTGATAAAAAAAGTAATAAAATAATAGCCAATCAGCGTTGAGCTAAACTAAGTGAGCTCAGCGGTGAATGTTCATGGCGCACCAAAAAAAAGTGTCAAGGGAAGCCAGTTTGGATCTGGCTTCACCCCAATCATATCAGAAGTCAAACGTCATTGACAGAAAGAACTTGAATTATTGCATCTCGTTGTGTCGTTGTCCTCCGGTGGCTACCTAGCTAGCTAAAATCAACCCTTTCCTAAATTAGCCATCGATGGAGATAGGGATTTGGACTACAAGACTTGTGGTTTTACTTAATTCTCCATACTGGCCAATGATTATAATGGTGATTCTGTTCCAACTATAAATTCATACATTGTACCCCTGGCCTGAGAGGATGGAAGTTCAACATGTAGCTAGATGTAATATGCTAATGTTAACTAGCTGGCCTGGCACATCATTGCCCATGAAAGGAAGTTAGGCTAGCGAGCAAGCATTTTAGCAAGGTAGCCTAAGACAACAAAAACTAAAAGCGTGTACTGTATGACAGAGTCATGGACTGTTTAGGCAACATGAGGAGGATGGCATTGGCGTTTCTCTACAAGAAGGGTGAGTCAACATGTTTTTTCTACTTGCACGCACACGCACGCACACACACACACACACACTCACACTCACACACACACACACACACACACACACACACACAGAGAGAAATCAGTACCATGGAAAGCCACATCATATTTAGCTTACGATGATTGGACTAAATAGTTTTTGGTATCTTTTAGTTGTCACTGTATTAGACTAAGCATAGGTGATTTTTGAAAAGGTGTGCAGAATGGCAGATTATATTAATCTTACAGAGCGTTTCTGCAAGTGATAGATTGATAGTAGTTTGGTATGGTGTGTGCTGGCCCATATAATGTTACAGTAACTGATGAATGGGAAGATCATAGTGTTATAGAGACTAAGAGCAGTCCTTCTGTTTAGGAGATATCTCATTTTGCCAAGTATCCCGGTATTTTTGGCGATCTTAGAGGTTATTATCTTTATGTGTGGTTTCCATGACAATTCATCATCAATCAGAACACCAAGAAAGCGGGTCATACAGGCATAATCAACAGATATATTATCAATATGGACCCCTATATAATATAAATGATAGATTGAAAAAGTGGGCAAGAGGTGTGATAATATCAACCACTTATTTAGCCATCTTAGCATTCAATCTGTTTTGACCAGAGGCAGTGTCTTGCAGAGATAATAAGATGTCACATACATCATTGCAGGACACAGGTGTAAATTAAAACTTGCTAGATTGGGACAGATTCATAAATTGGAGTGGACTTTCATCAGTCACAGGAATTTTGTCTGCTAAAGTAGGCCCAATTTCTGTGAAAAACGGATTAAACTTGTGCGCTATTGTCACGCCCTGACTTATGGGACTCTAGTATGTTGAGTCAGGGTGTGGAGTTCTATGTTGTATTTTCTATGTTCTCGTTCTAGGTGTTGTATGTCTATGTTTGGCCGGGTGTGATTCCCAATCAGAGACAGCTGTCGCTCGTTGTCTCTGATTGGGGATCATACTTAGGGAGCCTGTTTGAATCATTAGTTGTGGGATCTTGTTCCGTGTTAGTGGCTTGTTTTGTGTTTAGCCTTAGGACTTCACGTTTTGTTGGTTTGTTGTTTTGTTAGTTTGTTTATCGTTGTAATAAACATGTACGCATTTCACGCTGCGCCTTGGTCTGACTCGTCCGTAAACGAACGTGACAGAAGATCCCACCAAACACGAACCAAGCAGCGTGCCCAGGAGCAGACAGCCTGGACATGGTAGGAGATCCTGGACGGAAAGGGATCCTGGACATGGGAGGAGATTCAGGCTGGGATGGATTGCCGTCCTTGGGAGGAGACAGTGGAGGCCCGGTTCAGAGAGGAGCAACGGCAACGCAGAAGGCACAGGCCGAGGAAGAAGCCCCGACCACTGCACTTGTGGGGGCTCAGGGAGGAGCTCATGGAGGACTGGGCGCGGAGAGTGAAAGACTGGTACAGTCGGAGATCTCTAACGTCAGTTCTCAGTCCGGTACACCTCGTGCCTGTGTCTCGCACCAAGCCAGTGGTGCATGTTCCCAGTCCGGTACGGTCCGTGCCTGCTCCCCGCACCAAGCCAGTGGTGTGTGTCCCCAGTCCGGCCCGGCCCGTTCCTGCTCCTCGCACCAGAGTAGTGGTGCGTATTCCCAGTCCGGTCCGGCCCGTTCCTGTTCCTCGCACCAAGGCAGTGGTGCATGTTCCCAGTCCGGCCCGGCCCGTTCCTGCTCCTCGCACCAGAGTAGTGGTGCGTATTCCCAGTCCGGTCCGGCCCGTTCCTGTTCCTCGCACCAAGCCAGTGGTGCGTGTTCCCAGTTCGGCCCGGCCCGTACCTGCTCCCCGCACCAAGCCAGTGGTGCGTGTTCCCAGTCCGGCCCGGCCCGTTCCTGCTCCTCGCACCAGACCAGTGGTGCGTGTTCCTAGTCCGGCCCGGCCCGTTCCTGTTCCTCGCACCAAGCCAGTGGTGCGTGTTCCCAGTCCGGTACGGCCCATGCCTGCTCCCCGCACCAAGCCAGTGGTGCGTGTCGCCAGCCCGGTACGCCCCGTACCTGCTCCCCGCACCAAGCCAGTGGTGTGTGTCCCCAGTCCGGCCCGGCCCGTACCTGCTCCTCGCACCAGACTAGTGGTGCGTGTTCCCAGTCCGGCCCGGCCTGTTCCTGCTCCTCGCACCAGACCAGTGGTGCTTGTTCCCAGTCCGACCCGGCCCGTTCCTGTTCCTCGCACCAAGCCAGTAATGCGTGTTCCTAGTCCGGTCCGGCCCGTGCCTGCTCCTCGCACCAGACCAGTGGTGTGTGTGTCCAGTCCGGCACGGCCCATGCCCGTTCCACCGGTGCCTGGTCCGGCATCGGTCAGCTGCTCCACTCCGGAGCCAGAGCAGTCCGCTCCACCGGGGTCCAGTCCAGCTCCGGTCAGCTGCTCCACTCCGGAGTCAGAGCAGTCCGCTCCACCGGTGCCCAGTCCAGCTCCGGTCAGCGGCTTCACTCCGGCGCCAGAGCAGTCCGCTCCACCGGTGCCTAGTCCAGCTCCGGTCAGCAGCTCTACTCCGGAGCCAGAGCAGTCCGCTCCACCGGTGCCCAGTCCAGCTCCGGTCAGCGGCTCCAGTCCGGAGCCAGAGCAGTCCGCTCCACCGGTGCCTAGTCCAGCTCCGGTCAGCGGCTCCAGTCCAGACCCAGACGTCAGCCCCTCTCCAGGTTCGGGGTCTCCCACACCAGGGTCCAGACAGGGCTTGGTACATCGTGGGAGGAAGGAGAGGGGAAGCAGCGCGCCGAGGTCCAGACCAGACCAGGGGCGTAACGGGGAGGCTGAGAGAATGTGGTCGTCACGCCCGGAGCCGGATCCGCCTCCGAGGCGGAATGCCCACCCGGACCCTTCCCTGTTAAGTCAGGTTGGTGCGGTCAGAGTCCGCACCTTTGGGGGGGGGGGGGGGGGGTACTGTCACACCCTGACTTATGGGACTCTAGTATGTTGAGTCAGGGTGTGGAGTTCTATGTTGTATTTTCTATGTTCTCGTTCTAGGTGTTGTATGTCTATGTTTGGCCGGGTGTGATTCCCAATCAGAGACAGCTGTCGCTCGTTGTCTCTGATTGGGGATCATACTTAGGGAGCCTGTTTGAATCATTAGTTGTGGGATCTTGTTCCGTGTGGAGGCTTGTTTTGTGTTTAGCCTTAGGACTTCACGTTTCATTGGTTTGTTGTTTTGTTAGTATGTTTATCGTTGTAATAAACATGTACGCATTTCACGCTGCGCCTTGGTCTGACCCGTCCTTAAACGAACGTGACAGCTATCTTTTTTAGATCAGTAGTAAGTGATCCGTCGACTAGGAATTAATTGGGGAGGGATTTGGGTTTCATCTTTTTTATTGAGGATTTAATTAATGGTGCTCCATAGTGCTCTCATATTGTTCTTACGCTTTGAGAGTTTACGGTCATAGTATACTTTTTTGGTTGTTTTAATAATTTGATTGAATTTGTTTCTATATGTTTTGAATCTCACATGGTTGTATGGAATAGGGTTTGAAAGATACTTTTTGTATAATTTGTTCTTAAAAGAAAGGGATTTAATAATACCATTGGTCAGCCAGGGTTTTCTTATTTTAGACTGTACTTAAGTAATTTTTCTTTTTTCAGGGAATGCAAGATTGTAAAATCTGGATATTTCAAATACTGTGTATAGGCTTGCTGAGGATCATCAGCCTCTAAAGTCTCATTCCAAGAAACTTGCTGTATCAGATTATAAAAATGATTGGTTGTATGCTGGTTGACTATCCTATAACTTTTTGATTGATGCCATTAACCTGTCTCCTCACTGATGTCGATGACATTAGGAATATCGGAAGATTATCAGAAATATCCATGCAAAGGATACTGCAGTGCAAGCTAGCTGTAGCTTATGCTTTCAGTATTAGATTAATTATCTGATCCTTTGATTGGATGGACAACATGTCAGTTCCTACGGCAAGAGCTCTGATAGGTTGGAGGACGTCCTCCGGAAGTTGTCATAATTACTGTGTAAGTTTATGGTGAGAGCCATGAGCCTCCTAGGTTTTGTATTGAAGTCAATGTACCCAGAGGAGAACGGAAAACATCTGTCCTCCGGCTACACCATGGTGCTTCCCTAGAGGGTGCTGTTGAGGCTACTGCAAAACAGTATGTTTTAATCAGTTATTTGTTGACGTGAATATATTTAGTATAGTTTTATCAAAAAATTATAATTTTTAAATGTTTTACTAGTTTTAGTTTTATGAAATTCACTGATTAGGATGGGTTTCCCCTTCCTCCTCTTCGGAGCCTCCACTGATACACACACACACACACACACACAGACACACAAATGCGTATGTGGGCACACAGAGGGAGAAAAGTGCAGAAATAGCATAGTTTACATTCTGCTCTAGGGGGTAGTGGCTAAATTCTACACAAGAAAAGTCTGGCAGACTGAAGAAGTCATTTTTTCTACACCATTAATATCGTGGGGGAAACCATTTTGATCCTGAAAAGGGATAATCCTACCATTCTCACACTGCTAATTAAGCGTGTACTGTAAATGCTGCAACCATTTAAATTATGCATTATCATTTCCATCTTGCAAAGTGTTGCTACATTAATCTACTTCCTATGACCACCCCCAAAAAACCTGCTTGCATAAAAACACACGTACATAACATTCACATTATTTATTATAGTCTTCTACAACAACTGTGATTCAACCTCTAGCATGGCTGTAAATGCCAAAGTTGTATTTATACTGAGCCATGTCTTATTTGCTTGTGAAAGAGCCTGTTTGGCCCAGCAGAGGAAGTGGGGTTTGACCCCAGCGGTTATGTTTGGCCTTCATCGTGTCATGGCCATGAGAACCCAGGCAGGCTGGCCGGGCTCAGAGCAAGCCAAGACCCCGTGGGATGCTCCCTCTCTCTGTGTGGGTCAGCTCTTCTGTTATGTTTCTCATGAACCTCATGGTAAAAGTTTAAGCCATACCATGACATGTGTGAGTGTGTTGGCACTAGATCATGAAAGCAGAAACTATTACAAAGTCTTCTCTTTTACAAATGGCTATTTTATTATGCAACCTTTAATTCTCATGAATAAGATAAAGTTTCTTCTTATTTGATGGGAAGAAGAATAACCATCTACATGATCTTAGACTACAGTATACACTGAGTGTACAAAACATTAGGACAACCTTCCTCAGAGGGTTTGGGTTAAATGTGGAAGACACATTTCAGTTGAACGCATTCAGTTGTACAACTGACTAGGTATCCCCCTTTCCCCTAACATAGAGCCCTCAGAACAGCCTCGATTCGTCGGGGCATGGACTACAAGATGTCGAACAGGGTTACTGGCCCATGTTGACTCCAATGCTTCCCACAGTTGTGTCAAGTTGGCTGGATGTCCTTTGGGTGGTGGACCATTCTTGAACCCAGCAGCGTTGCAGTTCTTGACACACTCAAACCGGTGCGCCTGGCACCTACTACCATAACCCATTCAAAGGCACTTAAATATTTTATTTTGCCCATTCACCCTCTGAATCGCACACATACACAATCCATGTCTCAATTGTCTCTGGTCTTAAAAATCCTTCTTTAACCTGTCCCCTCCCCTTCATATAGACTGGTTAAAGTGGATTTAACAGGTGACATCAATAAGTGATCATAGCTTTCACCTGGATTCACCTGGTCAGTCTATGTCATGGAAAGACAGGTGTTCCTAATGTTTTGTACACTCAGTGTATAATAAAACTAAAGGCAAAAGTTTAAGCAGAAAATGAAAATGAGATACACCATCCTCTTCCAGTCCTCCCTGAAATGGTGTGAAAGGCTGTGTCTGTAAATATGTAGAGTGATTACTGTGTGCTGAGTGAGGAGGACTCTATGCTGACTGCACCTTCTGATTGATTTTATTTACCCAGTCCCCTCAGAGAGATGGGTATTAATCACATTCAGCCTATGTCAGCCTCTCTCAGACTCCAGCCTTGACTGACTCCATGCACACACCCACACTCCACTTTCTGCCTACCACGCTCTCTCTCTGTGGAAGACTAGCGACTGACGGAATGGTGTGTGTGTGTGTGTGTGTGTGTGCGTGCGCGCTTGCATGTGTGTGCATAGGTGTTTGTCTGTTTGTGTTTGTGTGTGCGCGCTTGCATGGTTTGCGTGTGTGTGCGTAGGTGTGTGTGTGTGTCTGTGTGTGCACACCTCTTCTCATGTGGCATCAAGACAGAATGGAGTGAGAGAGGGAGAGAGAGTTGAATATACTTGTACTTTCTATCAGAGACAGAAGCGGTCTAGCCCAGTGGCAGATATATCCTTAATCCTCAGTCTGTCTGAGTCTGGGTCTGATAGTGGGAAGCTCGGCACTGGGCAGGGCTCCAACACATTTTTCATCCATTTATCGCTTTAGATTCTGCAGAGTCTGCAGGCCCACAGTGGTCATAAGCTAACTTTTCAACTACATTGTCCGCAGTTACTCTTTCCCTAATATAACAGACATCCTGTGAGATAAATACTGTACATATGGTGTTGTTGTTGTCCACATGTTTGGCCTCAGGATGTTTTTTGACCCTCCTGAGTTCACTGAACTATAATAATGCTTACTGAGAAACGTTACTGCTACACTTGGCTGATTCACCTCCATTCCAGAGAGGTGAGTTTAAACTCTCTCCCAACATGGGAAGTTTATGAACTGCTGGCTTAGAGGTAGATAATGAATTCAGTAGAAGCCAGCATTGACAGCAGGGATCATACTTTCTAAAGAGAAGTATACTGGAGAATGAGCACAGCAAACGGCCACTCTCATGCTGAGACAATTGCTTAGCCTAGTTCTAGCCCAGTAGCCAGCAATGTGGGATGAGTTCAGACATGTTCCTTTATCCTGCTCATGTTCCCTCCATCTCTGATCCTGCATGACGCTAAACCGAAAACTAGGGCTTCCGGCGAAGTGTGTTAGACCAGTCAGACTTCCAAGTGATATCTTTTGATGTGCGTGAAATCAGTCGTCTTCTGCGTAATCGGCTTGTCGAACATCTCACTCCAGAATCATGGGCATTAATATGTAGTTGCCCCCCTCCTTTGCTGCTTTAACAGCTCCACTCTTCTGGGAAGGCTTTCCACTAGATGTTGGAACATTGCTGAGGGGACTTGCTACCATTCAGCCACAAGAGCATTAGTGAGGTCGGGCACTGATGTTGGGCGATTAGGCCTGGCTCGCAGCCGGCGTTCCAATTCATCCCAAAGGTGTTCGATGGGGTTGAGGTCAGGGCTCTGTGCAGGCTAGTCAGGTTCTTCCACACTGATCTCGACAAACTATTGTTGTATGGACCTCGTTTTGTGCACTGGGGCATTGTCATGCTGAAACAGTAAAGGGCCTTCCCGAAACTGTTGCCACAAAGTTGGAAGCACAGAATCGTCTAGAATGTCATTGTATGCAGTAGCGTTAAGATTTCCCTTCACTGGAACTAAGGGGCCTAGCCCAAACCATGGAAAACAGCCCCAGACCATTATTCCTCCTCCACCAAACTGTACAGCTTGCACAATGCATTCGGGCAGGGATCGTTCTCCTGGCAAAACCCAGATTTGCCCAATGGCGGCGAGCTTTACACCACTCCAGCCGACACTTGGCATTGCGCATGGTGACTTTAGGCTTGTGTGCTGCTGCTCGGCCATGGAAACCCATTTCATGAAGCTGCCGACGAACAGTTCTTGTGAGGACGTTCCTTCCAGAGGCAGTTTGGAACTCGGTAGTGTGTGTTGCAACCGAGGATACGCGCTTCAGCAGTCCCGTTCTGTGAGCTTGTGTGACCTATCACTTTGCGGCTGAGCCCCCATCCAGATCGACTGGCCTGTAGTGGAGTGTTTCTCCTAGACGTTTCCACTTCACAATAAGAGCACTTACAGTTGACCGGGGTAGCTCTAGCAGGTCAGAAATCTGACAAACTGACTTGTTGGAAAGGTGGCATCCTATGACGGTGCACGTTGAAAGTCACTGAGCTCTTCAATGAGGCCATTCTACTGCAAATGTTTGTCTATAGAGATTGCATGGATGTGTGCTCGATTTTATACACCTCTCAGCCGAATTCACTAATTTGAAGGGGTGTCCACATACTTTTGTATATAGTGTGTGTTGAGGGAAAGATCAAACTTTGCTGGGGGGGAGGGTTTGGTCCAACACAAGGTGTCACAAAAACGCGTATGTCTAGCGACCGTCTTGCATGTTTCGAATCACATCACGGACTGATTTAACATATTAGCAATTTTGCAAGTACTTACTACTTTTTAGCTACTTTGTAACTACTTAGCATGTTAGCTAACCCTTCCCCTAACCTTAACCACTAACCCTAACCTTAAGCCTAACCCTAACCCTTAACCCCCTAACCCTAACACCTAGCCTAGCTAATGTTAGCCACCTAGCCACCAAGCTAACGTCAGCCACAACAAAGTGGAATTCGTAACATATCATATATATTGCAAATTCATAACATATTGTACAAATTTCAATTCGTAACATATCATACGAAATCGATGATGGACATCCACCAGTTAATACATACATACGAAACGTAACATATCATACTAAATGGAGGGTACAGATTTACCTTTACTATGTTACGTCTATCCCTGAGTCCAGGTTGTCTGCCCAGACAGCCCCTATTGAAGTCATTCGAATACTGAGCCCGTTTAGGATCCGGTCCATTCTGGTCCCAGAGTGTCTGTGCATTTCAGATTAGAGGGTTTACTGATTATACCTGGCTGTCACCCTTTTCTCACTACAACTAAAGTGCTCTGTGGCCCTAAGAGAGTGGAGTAGTGTCAGGTTTACTGACTTTTCCTCCCATACAAACTGATCAACTGCAGTTTGGAAGAGCTCTGACTGAAATTGGTCTCCTCTGACACTACAAAGCCACAAGAATGAAGAACATGCCAAACTTTAACACATGGTTGATCTCCTGTTGTTTATTCTGGGGATGATTGGAATCAGAGAGATTACAGAGCCTGATTGGTGTGTGCTTTTCATCAGGCTATCAGTTGGGACCAGGGAAAAGCCATGGTTCATTTCACAACCACTGTTCATTAAAAATAGATTTGGTTAAGAGGTCTGTCTGTCTGCCTGCCTGCCTGCCTGCCTGCCTGCCTGCTTGTCTTTCTTTCTGTCTGTTGCCTTTAAACTGTTTACAAACAGAGCCTTGGCTGATTTAGAACATCTGCTTGCTGCCCTGATCCCTTCACCCGCATGCAATTACATGATCTCCAAACCATCCAACATCTGGCATCCACACGCCTGCCTGTCTGTCTGTCTGCCTGGCTGTCTCACTGCAGACAGTCCTTAGACCCTCAGTAGTGATAAAGCCCGTGTTGACCACTCTCATTAGTCTAGATCTACTGAGGATTACATTGGTATTACTATGGTATTACTATGGTAATCACAGCACTGTAGGTCATGGCTCACATCAGCACCATCATCCCAGACACCCTGGACCCACTCCAATTTGCATACCGCCCCAACATATCCACAGATTACGCAATCTCTATTGCACTCCACACTGCCCTCACCTACCTGGACATAAGGAATACTTATGTAAGAATGCTGTTCATTGACTACAGCTCAGCACTCAACACCATAATCCCATCCAAACTCATCACCAAGCTCAGGACCCTGGGACCGAACACCTCCCTCTGCAACTGGATCCTGGACTTCTTGAGGGGCCGCCCCCAGGCGTTGAGGGTAGGCAACAACAAATCCGCCACGCTGACCATCAACACAGGTGCCCCTCAGGGGTGCGTGCTTAGTCCCCTCCTGAACTCCCTGTTCACCTATGACTGCGTGGCCGCGCACAACTCTAACACCATCATCAAGTTTGCTGACAACCCGACGGTGGTAGGCCTGATCACGACGACAATGAGACAGCCTACAGGGAGGAGTTCAGAGAACTGGCAGTGTGGTGCCAGGACAACAACCTCTCCTTAAACGTCAGCAAGGAGGGAAAGGAGGGGCGAGCCCGCCCCCATCCACATCGACTGGGCTGTAGTGGAGTGGGTCGAGAGCTTTAAGTTCCTCAGTGTCCACATCATTAAGGAATTAACATGGTCCACACACACCCACACAGTTGTGAAGAAGACACAACAGTGGCTTTTCCCCCTCAGAAGGCTGAAAAGATTTGGCATGGGCCCTCAGACCCTTAAAAAGTTATTCAGCTGCACCATTGAGAGCATATTGACTGGCTGCATCACCGCTTGGTATGGCAACTGCAAGGCATCCGACCGCAAGGCGCTACAGATGGTGATGATTATGGCCCAGTACATCACTGGGGCCGAGCTCCCTACCATCCAGTACCTCTATACCAAGCGGTTTCAGAGGAAGTCCCAAAAAATTGTCAAAGACTCCAGCAACCCAAGCCATAGACTGTTCTCTCTGCTACCACACAGCAAGCAGTACCAGCGCACCAAGTCTGGAGCCAACAGGACCCTGAATAGCTTCTACCCCCTAGCCATAAGACTGCTAAACAAGACTGCTAAATAGCTCAATCAAATGGCTACCCGGAGTCTACACCTATTGTTTACGAAGCATGTGACAAATAAAAATCTATTTGATTTGATTTAGGATCTTATTAAAGATATTCAGGGATTATTGAATGGTGATCAACTCAGGGTGTATTGTTGAATTGATTGCAGTTGAACAACACTGGATACTACTGTTCAATGGACTAGTATTCAGATAGTAGAGTAGACATCTTCATCTCAGTTTAGTATCTGTCATCCACTCCTGTGTGATCCCCTCCTGTGTGATCCTGTGTCCCAGGGTACAATAAGGACAGGGATGAGAGGACCAGGCTTATTAATAGAGTGGCACCTTCAATGACTCCTACAGCCATCACATAGAATACCTTCTAAATCCGCAAAAACATAAAACCGCTGCATCTACCTACTCAAACTATGATCTATAGAACAAGTCAGGTGGAGGAACAAAGCAAAACTTTTTGGGGACTGTATGTTGGTGTAAAGTAGGCTGAGTAATAGTTGCTTGCTCCACAACTCTACCGCTTCAGCTCTCTCTATCTCTTATCCCTCCATGAATTATTCCTAGCGTAGTAGACAGATTGATGCACTTAGTAGCCGGGGCACCTAATATTTCTAAAAAAGAAGCAATACGCTCTCAGAATACTAAGTGCAAACCCTCGTTTCTTAAAATACTAGATAAACCACTCTCATGCAGTCTGTTCTTTGTTGAGCGTGTTTCTATAAAAATATAAAAAAATTCTCAGCCATCATACATTTGTCCTTCCTTTTTTTCAATGTGTAAACTTAAGACATCAGAGGATAAGGGTTCACTTTATCACTGCTGCCTCAGTTAGAATAGGTCTGGCTGGCTTTCCGCTAGAAGACCTAGATAAACAGGCAAAGATAAAGGAGTCCTCCCAGGGTCCTCCATATCACACATGATTGGTGATGCTGGATGCCCCTATGGAACTCTGGGAGAATGTGTGAGATTCTACACTGGAAACTCTTTCCCTCATTACTTCTTAATGCTATCAGTAAACTTTTATCATGAAACTGGACATGATAATTAGAGAAAACCATAAATTAATCTCTATCGCATTTTGGTGTAGATTTCCTCTCTGTCTGTAACCTGTCTGAGTGAGTAAGCATTCTGTACTGAATGAGTGCAAACAAATGGTACCCTCCGTTAGCCAATGAGTGTGGATGAGTGGGCACCACCTGTGAGTCCAGCAGCCCAGTGAGTATTAGAGCTGCTTAAATGAGGCGGTGGGTGGGCTGTTAGTTTGTTTGTGAGAGCCCTAAAGCGAGTGATAAGGAGAAGAGTAAACTTCTGCTCCATCTGCATACAGCTGATCTGCTTAACTTCTCCTCACATTGCTCTGTTGGGACACATGGGACATTAGCTCATAAGACACGTGTAGCTGGGGCTGGGGCTGGGGCTGGGGCAGGCAGGCAGGCAGGCAGAGATTTTTGTGTTGATACAGCCTTTCTCTTTCCATGGTCTGTAAATAACTTGGTCACCATCTTTACTCTCTCTGGGATATATTCAGAATTTCTGATATATTCAGTCCTTGTAGGGTGATACAGAGGAGTGAAACAGGGACTTGTGAGAACAATGTGTTTTAACCTACTGAGTTAGATACAGTGCCTTCAGAAAGTATTCACACCCCTTGACTTTTTTTTATTTTTATGTATGAAAGATAAAAAACTAATATATATTTTTTACATAAGTATTCAACCCCCTGAGTCAAAACATGTTAGAATCACCTTTGGCAGCGATTACAGCTGTGAGTCTTTCTGGGTAAATCTCTGAGTGCTTTGCACACCTGGACTGTACAATTTTTGCACATTATTCTTTTTTAAAGCTCTGTCAAGTTGGTTTTTGATCATTGCTAGACAGACATTTTAAAGTCTTGCCATAGATTCTCAAGCCGATTTAAGTCAAAACTGTAACTATGCCACTCAGGAACATTCAATGTTATCTTGGTAAGCAACTCCAGTGCATATTTGGCCTTGTGTTTTAGTTTATTGTCCTGCTGAAAGGTGAATTTGTCTCCCAGTGTCTTTTGGAAAGCAGACTGAACGAGGTTTTCCTCTAGGATTTTGCCTACGCTTAGCTCTATTCCGTTTCTTTTTATCCTAAAAAACTCCCTAGTCCTTGCCGATGACAAGCATACCCATAACATGATACAGCCACTACCATGCTTGAAAATATGAAGAGTGGTACTCAGTGATGTGTTTGTCACGAATACCGCCGAGGCTGCTCCTCCTCCTTGCTCGGGCAGGCTTCGGCGTTCGTCGTCCCCGGAGTACTAGCTACTTGTTTGGTCTTGTCTAGTTGGTCGCACCTGTTTCGTCTTCTGTATTGATTATGTCACCTATAAGTTTCCTTTGGTTTTGTTTGCAGTTGTGTGTTATTGTCCGCCTGTCGTTTGGTGTCAAGGTTCGGTACTTTTGTGTTTAAGAGTATTTTACGCATTGCGCGTGTTAGTTCGCCTCCGGTGTTTTCGAGGCCATTTACTTTGTATTGTTCATGAGTCTCAGTAAAGTCGTGTTGACTTATCCTCTGTGTCCTGCGCCTGACTTCACCACCGCATCCACATCAACAACGTGACATGACAGAATAACACACCATTACTATGGAGTCAGCAGGAGCAGCGGCGGGGACCGAGTCGCTGGAGGATCGGGTCAGCTGCCAGGACGCCAGGATCCAGCAACTCGGATCCGCCATGCAAGAGGTCATGAACACCCTGCGCTGATGGGAGAGAGGAGGCTTGCCCACACCTCCTCCTACATCACCACCACCATCGGCCAGCCCCACCAGACCAGCTCCGGAGTCCGGTGGGATTCGGCTCTCGCTCCCGAGGGCATATGATGGCACCGCAGCCGGGTGTCAGGGGTTCCTCCTTCGGGTGGAACTCCTGTCTCTCCGGCAAGGCGTTGGAGTGGGCCAATGCCGAATGGAGGGGAATAGACGCCGCCACCATCAGCTACGCGGAGTTCTCCCGCCGCTTCAGGGCTGTTTTCGATCATCCCCCTGAGGGTAAAGCGGCGGGGGAGCGTCTGTTCCACCTTCGACAGGGGAAGAGGAGCGCACAGGAGTTTGCCCTGGACTACCGGACTCTAGCGGCGGATGCGTGGTGGAATGAGAGCGCCCTCATCGACCACTATCGGTGCAGCCTGCGTGAGGACGTTCGATGAGAGTTGGCCTGCAGGGACACCAATCTGACCTTCGACCAGTTGTTGGACATGTCAATCCGTCTGGATACCCTGCTGGCCACCCGCGGATGTCCAGAGTTGGGGCCGTCCATTCCATCCCCCAGCACCTCTGAGCCGAGCCCTATGGAGCTCGGGGGTGCTGGCGCTAGAGAGAGGAGGAGAGAGAGCCCGAGGGGGGCCGTCCCCTGCACCAACTGTGGCCGTGGAGGACACACTGCGGCTAGGTGCTGGGGAGGGTCTCCTGGGATTCGAGGCAACAGGTCGCGCACTGGAGAGTAATTCCAGGTGAGTAGGTGCCCAACTCACCCAGAGCTCTCTGTTGTTCACTTGTGTATACCTGTAGTATTTCCTCAGGTTGCATCTCATTCCCAGCATAAGGCGCTAGTCGATTCTGGCGCAGCTGGGAATTTCATTGATCATACATTTTGTGTTAAGTTAGGGATTCCCCTCCTGCCCGTTGATGCACCCTTCCCTGTCCATGCCCTAGATAGCCGTCCGTTGGGATCTGGGTTGATTAGGGAGGTCACAGCGCCACTAAAGATGAAGACGCAGGGGGGTCATGAGGAGATCATTCAGTTGTACCTGATCAACTCTCCTGCGTATCCCGTGGTGCTGGGGCTTCCTTGGTTAATCGCCCATGACCCCACCATTTCGTGGCAACAGAGGGCTCTTAAGGAGTAGTCTGTCCAGTGTGTCGGGCGATGTTTAGGTGTTTCCGTCGGGGCGACCACGGTGGAGAGTCCGAACCAAGTGCCCGCAATGCACATTCCCCCCGAGTATGAGGATTTGGCACTCGTGTTCAGCAAGACTAGGGCGACGCGATTGCCACCTCATAGACGGGGAGATTGTGCGATAAACCTCCAGGCAGGTGCGGCTCTTCCGCGGAGCCATGTGTATCCTCTGTCTCAAGAGGAGACGGCGGCTATGGAGACATACAGTGGGGAAAAAAAGTATTTAGTCAGCCACCAATTGTGCAAGTTCTCCCACTTAAAAAGATGAGAGAGGCCTGTAATTTTCATCATAGGTACACGTCAACTATGACAGACAAATAGAGAAAAAGAAATCCAGTAGGATTTTTTATGAATTATTTGCAAATTATGGTGGAAAATAAGTATTTGGTCACCTACAAACAAGCAAGATTTCTGGCTCTCACAGACCTGTAACTTCTTCTTTAAGAGGCTCCTCTGTCCTCCACTCGTTACCTGTATTAATGGCACCTGTTTGAACTTGTTATCAGTATAAAAGACACCTGTCCACAACCTCAAACAGTCACACTCCAAATTCCACTATGGCCAAGACCAAAGAGCTGTCAAAGGACACCAGAAACAAAATTGTAGACCTGCACCAGGCTGGGAAGACTGAATCTGCAATAGGTAAGCAGCTTGGTTTGATGAAATCTACTGTGGGAGCAATTATTAGGAAATGGAAGACATACAAAGACCACTGATAATCTCCCTCGATCTGGGGCTCCACGCAAGATCTCACCCCGTGGGGTCAAAATGATCACAAGAACGGTGAGCAAAAATCCCAGAACCACACGGGGGGACCTAGTGAATTACCTGCAGAGAGCTGGGACCAAAGTAACAAAGCCTACCATCAGTAACACACTACACCGCCAGGGACTCAAATCCTGTAGTGTCAGATGTGTCCCCCTGCTTAAGCCAGTACATGTCCAGGCCCGTCTGAAGTTTGCTAGAGTGCATTTGGATGATCCAGAAGAGGATTGGGAGAATGTCATATGGTCAGATGAAACCAAAATATAACTTTTTGGTAAAAACTCAACTCGTCGTGTTTGGAGGACAAAGAATGCTGAGTTGCATCCAAAGAACACCATACCTACTGTGAAGCATGGGGGTGGAAACATCATGCTTTGGGGCTGTTTTTCTGCAAAGGGACCAGGACGACTGATCCGTGTAAAGGAAAGAATGAATGGGGCCATGTATCGCGAGATTTTGAGTGAAAACCTCCTTCCATCAGCAAGGGCATTGAAGATGAAACGTGGCTGGGTCTTTCAGCATGACAATGATCCCAAACACACCGCCCGGGCAATGAAGGAGTGGCTTCGTAAGAAGCATTTCAAGGTCCTGGAGTGGCCTAGCCAGTCTCCAGATCTCAACCCCATAGAAAATCTTTGGAGGGAGTTGAAAGTCCGTGTTGCCCAGCGACAGCCCCAAAACATCACTGCTCTAGAGGAGATCTGCATGGAGGAATGGGCCAAAATACCAGCAACAGTGTGTGAAAACCTTGTGAAGACTTACAGAAAACGTTTGACCTGTGTCATTGCCAACAAAGGGTATATAACAAAGTATTGAGAAACTTTTGTTATTGACCAAATACTTATTTTCCACCATAATTTGCAAATAAATTCATTAAAAATCCTACAATGTGATTTTCTGGATTTTTTTTTCTCATTTTGTCTGTCACGGTTGACGTGTACCTATGATGAAAATTACAGGCCTCTCTCATCTTTTTAAGTGGGAGAACTTGCACAATTGGTGGCTGACTAAATACTTTTTTTCCCCACTGTACATAGCCGAGTCCCAGAGACAAGGATACATACGGTCCTCCACTTCCCCTGCGTCCTCGAGTTTCTTTTTTGTGAAGAAGAAGGATGGAGGGTTGCGCCCGTGTATTGATTACCATAGTCTCAATCAGATCACTGTTAAATAAAGTTATCCCCTTCCTCTGATTGCGACTATGACTGAATCATTACGCGGAGCGCGTTTCTTCACAAAACTGGATCTCAGGAGCGCCTACAACCTGGTGCGCATTAGGGAGGGAGTTAATGGAAGACAGCATTTAGTACCACCACGGGTCATTATGAGTATCTCGTCATGCCATACGGGTTAATGAATGCTCCTTCAGTCTTCCAATCCTTTGTGGACGAGATCTTCCGGGACCTGCATGGGCAGGGTGTGGTAGTGTACATTGACGACATTCTAGTGTACTCTTCTACACGAGCCGAGCATGTAGCCCTGGTGCGCCGAGTGTTGGGTAGGCTGTTGGAGCATGACTTGTATGTCAAGGCAGAGAAATGTCTGTTTTTCCAGGAGTCCATCTCCTTCTTGGGTCATCGGTTGTCCGCGTCAGCGGTGAAGATGGAGATTGACCGTGTGTCAGCCGTGCGTAATTGGCAGACTCCAACCACTGTTAAAGAGGTGCAGCGGTTTTTGGGTTTTGCCAATTACTACCGGAGGTTTATCCGGGGTTTTGGACAGGTAGCAGCTCCCATCACGTCCCTGCTGAAGGGGGGCCCGGTGCGTTTGCAGTGGTCGGCTGAGGCGGACAGGGCGTTTGGTAAACTGAAGGACCTGTTCACTTCGGCTCCGGTGCTGGCGCACCCGGACCCCGCTTTAGCGTTCCAGGTGGAAGTGGACGCGTCAGAGGCCAGTATTGGGGCAGTATTGTCTCAACGCTCAGGCACGCCTCCTAAGCTCCGTCCCTGCACTTTTTATTCTAAGAAGCTCAGCCCGGCGGAACGAAATTATGACGCAGGGGACAGGGAGCTGCTAGCCGTGGTTCAAGCCCTAAAGGTGTGGAGGCTTGAGGGGGCTCAACACCCTTTTCTCATTCTGACTGACCATCGTAACCTGGAGTACATCCGGGCAGCTAGGAGATTGAACCCTCGTCAGGCTAGGTGGAACATGTTTCTGACCCGGTTCGTTTTTAGGATAACTTACATCCCAGGGTCCCAGAACGGTAAGGCAGACGCCCTGTCCCGGCGGTATGACACAGAGGAGAGGTCCATTGAGCCCACTCCCATACTGCCGGAGTCTTGTCTGGTGGCACCGGTGGTGTGGGAGGTTGATGCGGAAATCGAGCGGGCGTTACGCACCGACCCTACTCCTCCAGAGTGTCCAGTGGGGCGGACGTACGTTCCGCTCGAGATCCGTGATCGTCTCATATATTGGGCTCATACGTCACCCTCCTCTGGACATCCAGGCATTGGCCGGACAGTGCACTGCCTTAGTGTTAAGTACTGGTGGCCAACATTGGCTAGGGACGTGAGGGTTTATGTCTCCTCCTGCTCGGTGTGCGCTCAGTGTAAGGCGCCTAGACACCTGCCCAGGGGGAAGTTACAACCCCTGCCCATTCCACAACGGCCGTGGTCTCACCTCTCGGTAGACTTTGTCACGGACCTTCCCCCCTCTCAGGGGAATACCACTATTCTGGTCGTTGTGGACCGGTTCTCTAAGGCCTGTCATCTCATCCCAATGCCGGGTCTCCCTACTGCCCTACAGACCGCTGAGGCTTTGTTTACCCACGTCTTCCGGCACTACTGTGTTCCCGAGGATATAGTGTCTGATCGGGGTCCCCAATTCACCTCTAGAGTCTGGAGGGCGTTCATGGAACGCTTGGGGGTCTAGGTTAGCCTTACCTCGGGTTTCCACCCTGAGAGTAATGGGCAGGTGGAGAGAGTGAACCAGGATGTGGGTAGGTTTCTGAGATCGTATTGCCAGGGCCGGCAGGAGGAGTGGTCGGGGTATATCCCCTGGGCAGAGATGGCCCAGAACTCTCTTCGCCACTCCTCTACTAACCTGACCCCTTTCCACTGTGTGTTAGGGTATCAGCCGGTTCTGGCACCATGGCATCAGAGCCAGATCGAGGCTCCTGCGGTGGATGAGTGGTTTCGGCGCTCGGAGGAGACGTGGAACGCTGCACACGTACATCTGCAGCGGGCTATCCATAGGCAGAAGGCGAGCGCCGATCTCCACCGCAGTGAGGGTCCAGTATACGCACCTGGAGATCGAGTCTGGCTCTCGACTCGAAACCTGCCCCTTCGCCTGCCCTGCCGGAAGCTTGGTCGGCGGTTTGTGGGCTCATTTAAAGTCCTGAGGAGATTGAACGAGGTATGTTACAAGTTACAACTGCCTAATGATTATCACATTAACCCCTCGTTCCATGTGTCTCTCCTCAGGCCGGTGGTAGCTGGTCCACTCCAGGACAGTGAGATAAGAGAGACTCCTCCGCCCCCACTGGACATCGAGGGGGCTCCGGCGTACTCAGTCCGGTCCATCGTGAATTCGAGACGTCGGATGGGGGGTCTACAATAGTGGGAGGGGTACGGAGTGAGAGGGGTACGGTCCGGAGGAACGGTGCTGGGTGCCTAGGAGGGACATTTTAGATCCCTCCCTCCTGACGGAGTTCCACCGTAGTCATCCCACGCGCCCTGCTCCGCGTCCTCCTGGCCGTCCCCGAGGCCGGGGTCGGTGCACGGCTGGAGCCGCGCGTCAAGGGGGGGGTACTGTCACGAATACCGCCGAGGCTGCACCTCCTCCTCGCTCGGGCAGGCTTCGGCGTTCGTCGTCCCCGGAGTACTAGCTACTTGTTTGGTCTTGTCTAGTTGGTCGCACCTGTTTCGTCTTCTGTATTGATTATGTCACCTATAAGTTTCCTTTGGTTTTGTTTGCAGTTGTGTGTTATTGTCCGCCTGTCGTTTGGTGTCAAGGTTCGGTACTTTTGTGTTTAAGAGTATTTTACGCATTGCGCGTGTTAGTTCGCCTCCGGTGTTTTCGAGGCCATTTACTTTGTATTGTTCATGAGTCTCAGTAAAGTCGTGTTGACTTATCCTCTGTGTCCTGCGCCTGACTTCACCACCGCATCCACATCAACAACGTGACATGACAGAATAACACACCATTACTATGGAGTCAGCAGGGGCAGCGGCGGGGACCGAGTCGCTGGAGGATCGGGTCAGCTGCCAGGACGCCAGGATCCAGCAACTCGGATCCGCCATGCAAGAGGTCATGAACACCCTGCGCCGATGGGAGAGAGGAGGCTTGCCCACACCTCCTCCTACATCACCACCACCATCGGCCAGCCCCACCAGACCAGCTCCGGAGTCCGGTGGGATTCGGCTCTCGCTCCCGAGGGCATATGATGGCACCGCAGCCGGGTGTCAGGGGTTCCTCCTTCAGGTGGAACTCCTGTCTCTCCGGCAAGGCGTTGGAGTGGGCCAATGCCGAATGGAGGGGAATAGACGCCGCCACCATCAGCTACGCGGAGTTCTCCCGCCGCTTCAGGGCTGTTTTCGATCATCCCCCTGAGGGTAAAGCGGCGGGGGAGCGTCTGTTCCACCTTCGACAGGGGAAGAGGAGCGCACAGGAGTTTGCCCTGGACTACCGGACTCTAGCGGCGGATGCGTGGTGGAATGAGAGCGCCCTCATCGACCACTATCGGTGCAGCCTGCGTGAGGACGTTCGACGAGAGTTGGCCTGCAGGGACACCAATCTGACCTTCGACCAGTTGTTGGACATGTCAATCCGTCTGGATACCCTGCTGGCCACCCGCGGATGTCCAGAGTTGGGGCCGTCCATTCCATCCCCCAGCACCTCCGAGCCGAGCCCTATGGAGCTCGGGGGTGCTGGCGCTAGAGAGAGGAGGAGAGAGAGCCCGAGGGGGGCCGTCCCCTGCACCAACTGTGGCCGTGGAGGACACACTGCGGCTAGGTGCTGGGGAGGGTCTCCTGGGATTCGAGGCAACAGGTCGCGCACTGGAGAGTCATTCCAGGTGAGTAGGTGCCCAACTCACCCAGAGCTCTCTGTTGTTCACTTGTGTATACCTGTAGTATTTCCTCAGGTTGCATCTCATTCCCAGCATAAGGCGCTAGTCGATTCTGGCGCAGCTGGGAATTTCATTGATCATAAATTTTGTGTTAAGTTAGGGATTCCCCTCCTGCCCATTGATGCACCCTTCCCTGTCCATGCCCTAGATAGCCGTCCGTTGGGATCTGGGTTGATTAGGGAGGTCACAGCGCCACTAAAGATGAAGACGCAGGGGGGTCATGAGGAGATCATTCAGTTGTACCTGATCAACTCTCCTGCGTATCCCGTGGTGCTGGGGCTTCCTTGGTTAATCGCCCATGACCCCACCATTTCGTGGCAACAGAGGGCTCTTAAGGAGTAGTCTGTCCAGTGTGTCGGGCGATGTTTATTTGTTTCCGTCGGGGCGACCACGGTGGAGAGTCCGAACCAAGTGCCCGCAATGCACATTCCCCCCGAGTATGAGGATTTGGCACTCGTGTTCAGCAAGACTAGGGCGACGCGATTGCCACCTCATAGACGGGGAGATTGTGCGATAAACCTCCAGGCAGGTGCGGCTCTTCCGCGGAGCCATGTGTATCCTCTGTCTCAAGAGGAGACGGCGGCTATGGAGACATACAGTGGGGAAAAAAAGTATTTAGTCAGCCACCAATTGTGCAAGTTCTCCCACTTAAAAAGATGAGAGAGGCCTGTAATTTTCATCATAGGTACACGTCAACTATGACAGACAAATAGAGAAAAAGAAATCCAGTAGGATTTTTTATGAATTATTTGCAAATTATGGTGGAAAATAAGTATTTGGTCACCTACAAACAAGCAAGATTTCTGGCTCTCACAGACCTGTAACTTCTTCTTTAAGAGGCTCCTCTGTCCTCCACTCGTTACCTGTATTAATGGCACCTGTTTGAACTTGTTATCAGTATAAAAGACACCTGTCCACAACCTCAAACAGTCACACTCCAAATTCCACTATGGCCAAGACCAAAGAGCTGTCAAAGGACACCAGAAACAAAATTGTAGACCTGCACCAGGCTGGGAAGACTGAATCTGCAATAGGTAAGCAGCTTGGTTTGATGAAATCTACTGTGGGAGCAATTATTAGGAAATGGAAGACATACAAAGACCACTGATAATCTCCCTCGATCTGGGGCTCCACGCAAGATCTCACCCCGTGGGGTCAAAATGATCACAAGAACGGTGAGCAAAAATCCCAGAACCACACGGGGGGACCTAGTGAATTACCTGCAGAGAGCTGGGACCAAAGTAACAAAGCCTACCATCAGTAACACACTACACCGCCAGGGACTCAAATCCTGTAGTGCCAGATGTGTCCCCCTGCTTAAGCCAGTACATGTCCAGGCCCGTCTGAAGTTTGCTAGAGTGCATTTGGATGATCCAGAAGAGGATTGGGAGAATGTCATATGGTCAGATGAAACCAAAATATAACTTTTTGGTAAAAACTCAACTCGTCGTGTTTGGAGGACAAAGAATGCTGAGTTGCATCCAAAGAACACCATACCTACTGTGAAGCATGGGGGTGGAAACATCATGCTTTGGGGCTGTTTTTCTGC
Source organism: Coregonus lavaretus (assembly GCF_964263955.1). NCBI lineage: Eukaryota > Metazoa > Chordata > Actinopteri > Salmoniformes > Salmonidae > Coregonus > Coregonus lavaretus. The sequence goes on from NC_139999.1 coordinate 32,836,444, forward strand.
AAAGGGACCAGGACGACTGATCCGTGTAAAGGAAAAAATGAATGGGGCCATGTATCGCGAGATTTTGAGTGAAAACCTCCTTCCATCAGCAAGGGCATTGAAGATGAAACGTGGCTGGGTCTTTCAGCATGACAATGATCCCAAACACACCGCCCGGGCAATGAAGGAGTGGCTTCGTAAGAAGCATTTCAAGGTCCTGGAGTGGCCTAGCCAGTCTCCAGATCTCAACCCCATAGAAAATCTTTGGAGGGAGTTGAAAGTCCGTGTTGCCCAGCGACAGCCCCAAAACATCACTGCTCTAGAGGAGATCTGCATGGAGGAATGGGCCAAAATACCAGCAACAGTGTGTGAAAACCTTGTGAAGACTTACAGAAAACGTTTGACCTGTGTCATTGCCAACAAAGGGTATATAACAAAGTATTGAGAAACTTTTGTTATTGACCAAATACTTATTTTCCACCATAATTTGCAAATAAATTCATTAAAAATCCTACAATGTGATTTTCTGGATTTTTTTTTCTCATTTTGTCTCAGTTGACGTGTACCTATGATGAAAATTACAGGCCTCTCTCATCTTTTTAAGTGGGAGAACTTGCACAATTGGTGGCTGACTAAATACTTTTTTTCCCCACTGTACATAGCCGAGTCCCAGAGACAAGGATACATACGGTCCTCCACTTCCCCTGCGTCCTCGAGTTTCTTTTTTGTGAAGAAGAAGGATGGAGGGTTGCGCCCGTGTATTGATTACCGTAGTCTCAATCAGATCACTGTTAAATAAAGTTATCCCCTTCCTCTGATTGCGACTATGACTGAATCATTACGCGGAGCGCGTTTCTTCACAAAACTGGATCTCAGGAGCGCCTACAACCTGGTGCGCATTAGGGAGGGAGTTAATGGAAGACAGCATTTAGTACCACCACGGGTCATTATGAGTATCTCGTCATGCCATACGGGTTAATGAATGCTCCTTCAGTCTTCCAATCCTTTGTGGACGAGATCTTCCGGGACCTGCATGGGCAGGGTGTGGTAGTGTACATTGACGACATTCTAGTGTACTCTTCTACACGAGCCGAGCATGTAGCCCTGGTGCGCCGAGTGTTGGGTAGGCTGTTGGAGCATGACTTGTATGTCAAGGCAGAGAAATGTCTGTTTTTCCAGGAGTCCATCTCCTTCTTGGGTCATCGGTTGTCCGCGTCAGCGGTGAAGATGGAGATTGACCGTGTGTCAGCCGTGCGTAATTGGCAGACTCCAACCACTGTTAAAGAGGTGCAGCGGTTTTTGGGTTTTGCCAATTACTACCGGAGGTTTATCCGGGGTTTTGGACAGGTAGCAGCTCCCATCACGTCCCTGCTGAAGGGGGGCCCGGTGCGTTTGCAGTGGTCGGCTGAGGCGGACAGGGCGTTTGGTAAACTGAAGGACCTGTTCACTTCGGCTCCGGTGCTGGCGCACCCGGACCCCGCTTTAGCGTTCCAGGTGGAAGTGGACGCGTCAGAGGCCAGTATTGGGGCAGTATTGTCTCAACGCTCAGGCACGCCTCCTAAGCTCCGTCCCTGCACTTTTTATTCTAAGAAGCTCAGCCCGGCGGAACGAAATTATGACGCAGGGGACAGGGAGCTGCTAGCCGTGGTTCAAGCCCTAAAGGTGTGGAGGCTTGAGGGGGCTCAACACCCTTTTCTCATTCTGACTGACCATCGTAACCTGGAGTACATCCGGGCAGCTAGGAGATTGAACCCTCGTCAGGCTAGGTGGAACATGTTTCTGACCCGGTTCGTTTTTAGGATAACTTACATCCCAGGGTCCCAGAACGGTAAGGCAGACGCCCTGTCCCGGCGGTATGACACAGAGGAGAGGTCCATTGAGCCCACTCCCATACTGCCGGAGTCTTGTCTGGTGGCACCGGTGGTGTGGGAGGTTGATGCGGAAATCGAGCGGGCGTTACGCACCGACCCTACTCCTCCAGAGTGTCCAGTGGGGCGGACGTACGTTCCGCTCGAGATCCGTGATCGTCTCATATATTGGGCTCATACGTCACCCTCCTCTGGACATCCAGGTATTGGCCGGACAGTGCACTGCCTTAGTGTTAAGTACTGGTGGCCAACATTGGCTAGGGACGTGAGGGTTTATGTCTCCTCCTGCTCGGTGTGCGCTCAGTGTAAGGCGCCTAGACACCTGCCCAGGGGGAAGTTACAACCCCTGCCCATTCCACAACGGCCGTGGTCTCACCTCTCGGTAGACTTTGTCACGGACCTTCCCCCCTCTCAGGGGAATACCACTATTATGGTCGTTGTGGACCGGTTCTCTAAGGCCTGTCATCTCATCCCAATGCCGGGTCTCCCTACTGCCCTACAGACCGCTGAGGCTTTGTTTACCCACGTCTTCCGGCACTACTGTGTTCCCGAGGATATAGTGTCTGATCGGGGTCCCCAATTCACCTCTAGAGTCTGGAGGGCGTTCATGGAACGCTTGGGGGTCTAGGTTAGCCTTACCTCGGGTTTCCACCCTGAGAGTAATGGGCAGGTGGAGAGAGTGAACCAGGATGTGGGTAGGTTTCTGAGATCGTATTGCCAGGGCCGGCAGGAGGAGTGGTCGGGGTATATCCCCTGGGCAGAGATGGCCCAGAACTCTCTTCGCCACTCCTCTACTAACCTGACCCCTTTCCAGTGTGTGTTAGGGTATCAGCCGGTTCTGGCACCATGGCATCAGAGCCAGATCGAGGCTCCTGCGGTGGATGAGTGGTTTCGGCGCTCGGAGGAGACGTGGAACGCTGCACACGTACATCTGCAGCGGGCTATCCGTAGGCAGAAGGCGAGCGCCGATCTCCACCGCAGTGAGGGTCCAGTATACGCACCTGGAGATCGAGTCTGGCTCTCGACTCGAAACCTGCCCCTTCGCCTGCCCTGCCGGAAGCTTGGTCGGCGGTTTGTGGGCTCATTTAAAGTCCTGAGGAGATTGAACGAGGTATGTTACAAGTTACAACTGCCTAATGATTATCACATTAACCCCTCGTTCCATGTGTCTCTCCTCAGGCCGGTGGTAGCTGGTCCACTCCAGGACAGTGAGATAAGAGAGACTCCTCCGCCCCCACTGGACATCGAGGGGGCTCCGGCGTACTCAGTCCGGTCCATCGTGAATTCGAGACGTCGGATGGGGGGTCTACAATAGTGGGAGGGGTACGGAGTGAGAGGGGTACGGTCCGGAGGAACGGTGCTGGGTGCCTAGGAGGGACATTTTAGATCCCTCCCTCCTGACGGAGTTCCACCGTAGTCATCCCACGCGCCCTGCTCCGCGTCCTCCTGGCCGTCCCCGAGGCCGGGGTCGGTGCACGGCTGGAGCCGCGCGTCAAGGGGGGGGGGTACTGTCACGAATACCGCCGAGGCTGCACCTCCTCCTCGCTCGGGCAGGCTTCGGCGTTCGTCGTCCCCGGAGTACTAGCTACTACCGCTTGTATGTTCTCGATGTTTGTTTGGTCTTGTCTAGTTGGTCGCACCTGTTTCATCTTCTGTATTGATTATGTCACCTATAAGTTTCCTTTGGTTTTGTTTGCAGTTGTGTGTTATTGTCCGCCTGTCGTTTGGTGTCAAGGTTGCGCGTGTTAGTGTCAAGGTGCGCGTGTTAGTTCGCCTCCGGTGTTTTCGAGGCCATTTACTTTGTATTGTTCATGAGTCTCAGTAAAGTCGTGTTGACTTATCCTCTGTGTCCTGCGCCTGACTTCACCACCGCATCCACATCAACAACGTGACAGTGTTGGATTTGCCCCAAACATAACGCTTCATATTCAAGAGATAAAGTTTTTCTTTGCCACATTTTTGCAGTTTTACTTTGTGCCTTGTTGCAAACAGGATGCATGTACAGGCTTCCTTCTTTTCACTCTGTCATTTAGATTAGTATTTTGGAGTAACTACAATGTTGTTGATCCATCCTCAGTTTTCTCCTATCACAGCCATTAAACTCTGTAACTGTTTTAAAGTCACCATTGGTATCATGGTGAAATCCCTGAGTGCTTTCCTTCCTCTCCGGCAACTGAGTTAGGAAAGACACCTGTATAGTGACTGGATGAATTGATACACCATCCAAAGTGTAATTAATCGCCATGCTCAAAGGGGTATTCAATGTCTGCTTTTTTTTCATATTTACCCAATAGGTGCCCTTCTTTGCAAGGCATTGGAAAACCTCCCTGGTCTTTGTGGTTGAATTTGTGTTTGATATGTACTGCTCGACTGAGTGACCTTACAGATAGAGTCCATTCTGAAAGTATTCAGACCACTAGACTTTTTCCACATTTTGTTATGTTACAGCCTTATTCTAAAATTGATTAAATCGGTTTTTTTCCCTTATCAGTCTACACACAATACCCCATGATGACAAAGCAAAAACAGGTTTTTAGAAATTATTGCAAATTTATAAAATAAAATAAAAACGGAAATATCACATTTACATAAGTATTCAGACCGTTTACTCAGTACCTTGTTGAAGCACCTTTTGCAGTGATTACAGCCTTGAGTCTTCTTGGGTATGACGTTACAAGCTTGGCACACCTGTATATGGGAAGTTTCTCCCAATCCTCTCTGCAGATCCTCTCAAGCTCTGTCAGGTTAGATGGGGAGCGTATTTTCAGGTCTCTCCAGAGATGTTCGATTGGGTTCAAGTCTGGGCTCTGGCTGGGCCACTCAAGGACATTCAGAGACTTGTCCCGAAGGCACTCCTGCATTGTCTTGGCTGTGTGCTTAGCGTCGTTGTCCTGTTGGAAGGTGAACCTTCGCACCAGTCTGAGGTCCTGAGAGCTCTGGAGCACATTTTCATCAAGGATCTCTCTGAACTTTGCTCCGTACATCTTTGCCTCGGTTTCCTCCAGACGTGACGCTTGGCATTTAGGCCAAAGAGTTCAATCTTGGTTTAATCAGATCAGAGAATTTTGTTTATCATGGTCTGAGAGTCTTTAGGTGCCTTTTGGCAAACTCCAAGCAGGCTGTCATGTGCCTTTTACTGAGGAGTGGCATCCGTCTGGCCACTCTACCATAAATGCCTGATTGTTGGAGTGCTGCAGAGATGATTGTCCTTTGGGAAGGTTCTCCCATCTCCACAGAGGAACTCTAGAGCTCTGTCAGAGTGACCATCGGGTTCTTGGTCACCTCCCTGACCAAGGCCCTTCTCCCCCGATTGCGGCCAGCTTTACGAAGAGTCTTGGTGGTTTCATTTAAGAACTTCTTCCATTTAAGAAAGATGGAGGCACTGTGTACCTTAAATGCTGCATAATTGTTTTGGTACCCCTACCCAGATCTGTGCCTCGACTCAATCCTGTCTTGGCGCTCTACGGACAATTCCTTCAACCACATGGCTTAGTTTTTTCTCTGACATGCACTGTCAACTGTGGGACCTTATATAGACAGGTGTGTGCCTTTCCAAATCATATCCAATCAATTGAATTTACCACAGGTGGACTCCAATCAAGTTGTAGAAACATCTCAAGGATGATCAATGGAAACAGGATGCACCTGAGCTCAATTTTGAGTCTCATAGCAAAGGGTCAAAATACTTACGTAAATAAGATTTTCTGTTTTTCATATTTTATAAATTTGCAAACATTTCTAAAAACCTGTTGTCACTTTGTCAATATGGGGTATTGTGTGTAGATTGCTGAGGATTTTGTTTTATTTAATCCATTTTAGAATAAGGCTGTAACGTAACAAAATGTGGAAAAAGTCAAAGGGTCTGAATACTTTCCGAAGGCACTGTAATTGTATGTGTGGGGGTACAGAGATACATTAAAAAATCATGTTAAACACTATTATTGCACACAGAGCGAGTCCATGCAACTTATGTGACTTGTTAAGCACATTTTTACTCCTGAACTTATTTAGGCTTGGCATAATAAAGGGGTTGAGTACTTATTGACTGAAGATATTTCAGCTTTTCATTTTGTATTAATTTGTAAAAAATTCTAAAAACATAATTCCACTTTGACATTATGGGGAATTGTGTGTAGGCCAGAGACACAGACTCTCACAAAAAAAAGGCTATAGCACAACAAAATGTGGAAAAAGTCATGAATACATTCTGAAGGCACTGGGGGATTAATTGAGACGAAAGAGGCCTTGGAAAATATAATTTCTTCCTACTTTGAGGTAACTTTGGACTTTCATTTTGTCATTCAATTGTTACATAACTTGAATGATAAAAACGGTTTTAAATAAACAGTGGTCTGGTGACTAAGCGGTCCAAATGGGTTACCCTCTCTTCTCAAGCTTGCATGATTCCCACCAATCTCTATGCTATTTGCCTTGAGTTTCTATATGATTCTAACAACGTAATTAACCTTACTTTGTGTTCCATCTCCCACAGCAGGTAGTAAAAAATGTTTTTGATCATGTGTGTGCAGTGAGTAGTGAAGCGCCCCTCACTCTGACGGACATTAATTAATCTCCGGTGAAGACAGCAGGCTAAATAAGTAAGCATTTCACGGTAATATCTACACCTGTTGTATTCGGCGCATGTGGCAAATAAAATTTGATTTCATTTCATTTGAATACTCTGGCCTCACTTTGTCTAACTGTTACTAGGCAGAGTTTCCTTTGGGTAATACTATTACCGTAATAGCTCTCCATTCCTTCTGACTGGTATTCAGCAACTGTAAAGCCTGAGTCTTATAGTTGAATATGTCAATGACACAACAAATATTTCCAATCTCAAATAATATGTTTTATTTTTGGCAGTTTATAGTCAGAACAAAGTGATAACGTTTATCATATGAAAATAGTGACTTTGGGGATTGTCCATTGTTTAGAATGAGAGTCTGTTAGTGGCTGACCTGGAGTCAGATGTAGCCGATGTCATTACAGATAATAGGCTGTCTGCTGCCAGTCTTCATGAGGGCAGTGAACTGATAGAAGTCTGTGTCTAGTTCATGCAGGCCAGAATGGGACTGGTGGAAGAAGGGGGACTGGCGTGGGGCAGGGGCCTGCACCCCTAGGGGGCAGGAGAGTCGTTTGGGGGCCATGGCTGTCCGACTCACATGTGAAGAAGAGTCTGAGGACCTCATCCTCACCCTCCCCTCTACACTCTTTGACATCCCAGCTATTTTCCGCCTCATGTTTACTAAGAAGCCAGAGATGGGCTTCAGTTCTGCTGGTTCAGGGCAGTCCGGTAGGTCCATCCAGTTCTGTATGAGGTCAGCAAAGCTGTTGTCCCCCAGTACCAGAGGTTGTCTGTTCCGTCCCCGTGTCAGCAGTGACGTAGTCCAGTCCTCCGGGTCACTGGCCTCGAATGAGGTCCACCTCTCCAGGCAGGCGTCTGATGTGGATTTGGGCCGGACCAGGTCACTGGAGGCCCGGTTGGTGCGGAGGCAGGCAGAGGAGGACACCCGTACGTTCCTGGTCCTCCTGAGCACCACGGCCTCGTCCTGCCAGGAGGCCTCAGAGTAGCCAGAGTCAAACTCAAGACTCTTCTCACTGCTGGGGGAGGTCAGACCCAGGCCAAGGCCCAGACCCAGCCGGCTGCCTGCATCCTCCTCCTCCTCCAGAGGACTGGCCAGACAGCAGGCTGAGTCGTAGGTGCTGGCCGTACTGGCGTCAGAGATGCGCAGCCGGGTACGGTGCTCCCTCTGCGGTGCTCTCTGATGGCAGGCTCGTGCCACTGCAGAGCGGTGGACCAGGGTAGGGGCAGGGGGGATGGCAGGGGCAGCAGCAGGGCAGGTCCTCCTCAGGTGCTTCAGGTCCTGCAGGGACCTCATCATGTAGTGCATCTGGTCCCGCAGGCAGTCCCCAGAGTCACGCAGACACAGCTGGGAGGGACAGGGGACACGGTCAGACATAGGCTGGTACACACACACTATGACACATTACTATGTTTAGATAAAGAAAACAAAGTCAGTGGTTGAGTGCTATTCTTTTGTCATAGCAAAGATTTTCTATTAAGCCGGTGAATACAAAATCACACAAATGTAGTGTGCTTATTAGAAAGAGCTATTTCTAATAAGCACACTGCATTTGTTGGTGACTATAGTGGAGACCGGCTCTGTAGGGCAGGCTCAGACTTGAAGAGTGGGTGACTGCTGCTAAGTTTCGACTGTCTGGAAGAGCTACGCCTCTTCTGTAAACTTGAACTCACACAGCCAAACGGCCGTAAATACTCCCCTCAATCATCCATTTGAGCGGTTAACAACACCTATGCTCTACCTGTACTGCTTTACCTGTCCTGCTTTACCTATCCTGCTTTACCTGTCCTGCTCAACCTGTCCTGCTTCACCTGTCCTGCACCTCACACCCTTCTCAGAAACAAAACTATCACACCACACTTGACCAGTTTTCATATGGATCCACCCACTCCAAGTTGTTTTAGCAACAACAAAAAATGTTTTATTTTATTTTATTGTTGGACATAAAAGACTGTAAAAACACCAGCAAATCAGCTCCAAGTGATTTTAATTTTGGAAATCTGTTCCAAAGTATTCCCACGCATAATAGAGAGATATATGTGATCATATAGAAATATAGGCATGGTTTGAAATGATAATATTTTTGTCAAATATTATATCTGTTTGGGCTTCTTGCGGTCAGTTTGCAGTCTACAAATTATTTGTAATTATGTTCCGGCCCCCTGACCATCCGCTCAAGAAAAAATTGTGGCTGAATCTAGTTGATGATCCCTGCTGTAGGGGGATGTGCAGGGGGATTGAGGTTTCTCTGATGTAGTTCAAGGCACAGGATGTAGGTATAACTGTGAGTCTCTTTAAAGGTGCGGCATGCCTGCATATGAAAGTCAGCTGTGACACACTAAAGAGCATATACTCTCATTTCCTCTCCCTTTGATTCACAGGGACCCACTCTGATTGGTCCAAACCAACCAGTGAGCAGAGTCGGCTCACACTCAAAATCAAACAGGGTTGACTGAGCATAACGGTGTGTGAACCACGTACAACATTACCTCTGAATGAAAAAGGTGGGCTACAAAACATATACAAACTGATACTTCAAAAAGTGGGATAGAAGAGTAAATCATGTAGTCCTGACAGAAATGTTAACTTAGTTAAAAATAAAACATTGAGAGGATCCATTAAGTCCTTTCATGACAGTGATAATACCTTGCGACAGTACCAAATAGCATTACAATAATAATGATGTCCTGTAATGGAGATACAAGGGAGTGGTTCCCTCTTTCCAAACATTTAGAAAATCTAGTATACTTTAAATGCCCGGATGTCATACTCATTTTGGCTTTGACAACAGCTGATCAATTAGATATGGGTACGCGCTACCGAAATCAACGAATAGCAGGAAACAACGCAACCACGCACGACACATTCTCAGTATGCGAAAATATAATATTGAATAGTATGCCAAACATTTTTTAAATCTAGTATGGTTTAAATGACAGGATGTTATACTAATTTCGGCTCTTCCTCTAGTAGAATTCGATGCACACTTTTCCACAATGAACTGAAAGAGTTGGGCTGCGAGTGATAGGCCCTAGTTCTCTTCAAATAGCCAACAACAAAACTAAGCTACTTAATTGAGAAGATTCCAGAAGCTTCTGTGGTGGTGTTCAAATATAGGCTAAGTAGTTTTTGTTCTCCTTAAAATTATCAGGAGTATTGCATCATAGGCTACATCTACCCAAAGTGGATTTCTGTTTTTGAAAAGTGTTTCTTGTTCTCTTGGCCTTCGTCAGAGCTTTTAAACAAAATACTAAACCATCTTTTGATTTCTGAATGTGGCGGCACCGGGGACTCGATATGTAGCTGTGTTATTGATGTCACGTTAATCAGGCCTGTGCAATAGCCTTTTGAATTTGGGAAAATCCACCCACACTCGGCCCCGCCCCAACTACTCAGCCAATCAGGAGCCGCTACTGCGTTGCAGCCGTGGAATACTGCATACTTTTTACTAGACAATGACGATGAGAAAATAGTATGCAGTTTAAGTATGTAGTACACTAGTATGGGTATACGGACATGGCCACCGTACCTTTACCTTCCATACCTTTATGGGGGACTGATCTGAGAGTGAGGTGAGAAATGTTTAGCAGACCAGAGGAGGAGAAACATGGAGCCCTCTGAGACACAGGTTTATATCTGACCATAGAGGTCACATCCAGTGAATGAACAGTCCTGTTCACCCCACAGTCCTCTCTTTCCTGTCCTGTCAGTGTGTGTGACCCTATGCCCTTTCATGCAGTGGGTAAGTGCCCCAACTCCTCTATTATCCACTGAAGCATTTGACCCTGTGCCAAGACCTTCTGCCTCTGTTTGCTCTCATCACAACAATGTTAGATACAGCGGGAACTTGAGAATGCAGCCACAACACAGGTTGTGTGGTACACTCATAGACACAACAGACACAACTTGCTTATAAAAGTCAGACTTATGCAGGGATGATTTTCCTGCAGGGATGATTTTTTTGTTGCCAAAATGGACAAAGTGGTAAAACCACATGTATAGTTTCAAGAGATAGGCCTCCACAAAGGAAAATACCCTTTACAGTTACAGGAAATTATGATGCCCTTTTCATACAGTGAAAATGAAAAGTATATCTAACAAATTAGACACCCATCTGCCTCATAGATTTAGAGCACATTAACAAACTGCCATGTGTTTGTTTAACTGACTCATGGCATAGCCTACAGTGGATAGCATCACTCTGGAGAGGCATTTGGGTATTTAGTCAGACATTATGCGTGATAACGCCGTCTGTGCACAGAGCGTTGTTGCCCTGCAGATGTTGTCCCTATATGCTGGTGTAAAACCCCATCATTTCAGGGACAGACAGTTCATTTAGTATCTTGTAATACAATTGGGCTATTTAATTTTAAATATGGTAGGCCTATAGTTTATCTAATTCATTGCCATTTTATGCACAGAAAAATTACAATTGGAGCAAACTGAGCATAAACCAATTTCAATGCCATTGCCTACTACTGTACTGTATTGCATGGCAGTCTATGCTTAGGTGACAGAATGGAAAAATACTTACCATTTTATTTATTTCAGAGTGACCGTCACAATTAACTCCTGAAAGAGAAAATACGAGGAGATGAATTCCTGCAAGTTTTAGTCTAAAATACAGTAAGAGCAAAATCCATCATAATTGTAGCCTATAATCCACTTTAACTAGTCTGTTAATACTCACATTTGATATGGTACGTTGCATCCAGTTTGACATTAATCCATAAAGGGTTGATATGTTCCCATAAGGAAGTCAGTTTTGCGCACAGCTGTTGGTATGAATCCTCGGGACTGAAGGCGCACTGTGAAGTGTAGTGATTTTGTCAGATTCGTTTTTTTTCCAATGTGCACTCTCCAGCCAGTTAGAGCGTTGCATCTCTGAAGCAGCCAATCCGAGTTTGAGATCTGAGCAAGTGAATTAGCAAATCATCACCTGTTATTTATGCACATCTGGACATACTGTATCATGCGCAGGACTGAATAGAAATAGATTCAGATAGTCATCGGTGGCATAAATTGCATATTAAAATAGGCCTACTTGGTCATAAAAATGTAGCCTATCATAGAGCTATGTATTTAATAATAAAAAATATTAAATAAATGACAGATGTGTGCAAATGTTTGTGTTATCTTTTTTGTACTAAACATGCCCGCTTTTTTATTTTATCCCTAGGGTTTAGGCTACTATAATTATCCTCCTATATGTTTGTTTTTTTACATAACATAAGTGTTTGGGGTGAGAATTAAAACATATATATATATATAAATATATATATATATTGTTATTGATCTTTTATTGTAAGTAAAAATGTTCCTCTGTAGTGGTCATTAGGACATTAATATGAAACATTTTACATTACAGTCAATGGGTACAGTAGGTGAAAAACATAGTTGCGGCATCCGGGTGTCCACTACAGAGGATATTTCTTGATAAGCTCTTATTTAATGTTTTAAAATTATTAAACAGTCCTGACAACTCACTTAACTATTCCTGAGACATTCACTTACTAGAAACAATTTGAATATCAAACTCACAAAAAAATGGATAATTGCACACACTTCTTTTCACATTTCCATAAAATGTGCTAATTTTGATGGCAGCCATTTTTTAAGAACCAGGAAGATAAAGTTGTCAAGGTCACACCCCTGCACATGTGATATCATTGAAAAGCCCAGAATGTACATTTACGTCATTTAGCAGACGCTCTTATCCAGAGCGACTTACAGGAGCAATTAGGGTTAAGTGCCTTGCTTAAGGGCACATCGACAGATTTTTCACCTAGTCGGCTCGGGGATTAGAACCAGTGACCTTTCGGTTACTGGCACAACACTCTTACCCACTAAGCTACCTGCCGCCCCAGGTAATGTCCTCTCAAAGGGACAACAGGACTTAATACAGTGTCTTGTATGGCTTCAGAGATAGGGACCAAGAACTGATGTCCACTAGAGAGGACAAAAATGAATTGCTGGGTCTCAGGAGGATAAATATAGACCAGAAATTATTTAGGCGTCTCTACAGCCTGGTCTCATAGACTAGACGTGACATAGTAAATGTAAATCCAGGACCCTGAAATTAGTATGATATGTTACGTTTGGTATAGTCACATAAGACAGAAGGTTACTTAAGGCAAAAACAAAAGTAGGGTTGTTGGTCGGCGTGGGCGTATAAAGAGAACATCTAGCAACCCAAAGGTTGTGTGTTCGAATCTCATCACGTACAACTTTAGCTAATTTGCTACTTTGCAACTACTTAGCATGTTAGCTAACCCTTCCCCTAACCACAACCCTTTAACCTAACTCCTAACCCTAACCTTAACCCTAACCGTAACCCCTAACCCCTAGCCTAGCTAACATTAGCCACCTAGCTAACGTTAGCCACACAAATTGGAATTCGTAACATATCACACGTTTTGCTAATTGTTGAACATTTTGTACGATTTGCAATTCGTAACATGTTGTACTAATTGCAATTCATAACATATCATATGAAATGTAATTCGTAACATATCATATGAAATGGATGATGGACATCCACAACTGAATACATACTATACAAAACATAACATATCATACTAATTGGAGTGTCCCGGATTTACTTTACCATGTTACATCTATCCCTGAGTCCAGGTTGGTCTCTGAGGTCACATGAGTGAAATTAGTCACAAAGATTAGTCTCTGGGAGAACCCTGCGGAACCAGCAAACCAAATGGGAAACAGTTAAATCTGTAAAGTGTGTGAGGCTGCATTGTGCTCTTGCTGATGATTTTAACTCATGATTTTACGGTATGCCAGCAAACGGAACTCAATTGACTGGTCAAAATTAAATCAGCCATGAAAACATTTTCAAATTTGCCCTATATTGTGGAGGCTCCAACGGAATGTCATCTACAGTATAAGTACATTAAATAACATACATGTAAGTGCTTTAAAGCGCCAAGTTGAAACAATAACAAAGCAATCTCCCTGCCCCTGTTTCGGTAAAAAGCTAAGGGATGGGGCTGGAGAAATGGAACCACTCTCAAATTCATATATCAAAATTAGAGTTTTAACCATGTTTTCAGGCTATTTAGTTTTTGTTTACATTTCCTTTGTTTACAAACATTGGAGTAAAACAAGCTTATATTTTGTGTTCTGATGGGGTACAATGGTTGCACTAAGCTCATGAAGCATTTATAAGTGATATTCTTCAAGAATCAATGGGTACAATCAATGGGTACAATCAATGGGTACAATCATGTCCACCATCCTGGCTGTCTGCCCTGGAGTTGCCTTATATGTTGACTTGGTGACATTATGGTGTATGGGGAGGATGCAACCACACATGACAAGCGCAGAAGACAAGTGTTCACTACAATGAACCAACACAGCCTGACACTCAGTGACAATAAATGTCTTCACACACAGTATAATAAGAATTGCACCTCTCCAATATCAATGCGTGGTCCTCTGTAGCTCAATTGGTAGAGCACGGCGCTTGTAACGCCAGGGTAGTGGGTTCGATCCCCAGGACCACCCATACGTAAAAATGTATGCACGCATGACTGTAAGTCGCTTTGGATAAAAGCGTCTGCTAAATGGCATATTATTATTATTACATGTAATTAATTTATGTAGCAATGGATGTAGCAACTGCAGAATGCCCCTTTAAGTATATTGTGCACAAACATTTCTGAAATGACAGATTAATTAAATATTTGAAAATTATAGCGCATGAAGGTTGCCACAGTAATAGAAATGTATAGGTCCACATATGTCGCCATCTAGTGAGATAGATGCTGTACTGTATAGAATGCCACAGAGCAGGTGATAATCACCTACTGTCAATGGGTCTTCAGCATTCATTTGCAACATTTTTGTAATGTATTGTTATTCATGTCAGTGTTAAGGTGAGCGATGTATAGTAGACTATCACTGTTAATTGGACAAATCCAAATTTGATAGTCTACTATTCATGTGCAGATGTACACATCTCATCAACCATGATGTGACCAGACTGTGTAGAGTGCATCATATGTGACATGTCTCAACCTGCTTCTACAACTTGTCCTTTTTGGGGGGAAGTGAGTAGTTTATTTAGTCCACACATATTTTCCCATACAGTGTAAAATCAAATATATAACCTAGTTCTCCAGATGCCTGACAACTCAGTCTGGTAATGGTGTTTTACTAAGTACGCCTACTTCTAATGTAGTCCACTAAAACCAGCCCCAGCTACCTCATTGACATCTTATAGTGCCCATGGGGCTGATTTTATAATGATGTGCCATGTGTGAATTAAGAAATTCACAAGATGTTCCCATCTTTGCTTTTAGGGTCTTTTGTGTGTTTTTGTGAAAGGGCCCCTGATTTCTATAAAAGGGTCCCTCTTCATAATTGAATAATGTCTCTGAAAAATTGTCCATTAACAACTGCACACCTCAATGATAAACCTTTCTATGTCTCTAATAGCAACTGTAAATGCCTCTCCCCATACATTTTGGATCAATTATGTCTGTTTTTATCTACATGCATTAGGCCTAAGTAATTACACTGTGCCACTTTGAGTGGGTTTTTGACCATTACTGCATTACGACGGATCGAAATGTCAATTCATTTTAGGAACATCCAGGCCTTTCCTTCTCCCTCCTTGGTTTACAGAGTATATCTAATGTGTCAGTCAGTATACACGTATTGCTATGGCATTTTCATGTGTTGCCCAGTCTCTGTTCTGTTCCTGTTAATATGACCTAGATAATACAACATGTTATCAGTTCATATTGACTTTAGGATCATAAATGTGTCAAGACCAGGCAGAGCTGATGTGGTCATGTACTTTACGTCTGAGGAGGGGTGTTTGTTTGGTAACCAGGGCTGAGGAACACAGAACATACAGCCATACTAGCTCTACTAGGTCTGCCCAGTTCTACACAGTCCAGATAATCAGCTTTCCCAGTCAGCCTTAACCTCCAACTATGGGTGTCTACAATCTCCTCTGTCTCCTGCTCCTACCATCTTTTTTACAGCTTCACATTTTGACCGGTGAGTTCATTAAGATCTGTCTATAACATACATCTTTCAGTTGGACGTATCGATGAATGGGTACTCGTGCTCGTGAAAATGTGTCTTCATGAATCTACTCCGATAGACAAGCTGTAGATGGACATTATAACTAAAAGCCCAAGTTTCTTTATAATCAATTGAAAATAGGACTTCCGAACAAGTTGAGACTATTTGCATATGTAGTGGAGAAACCTGATTTTATACTGCCACAGCTGTACAATTTTGTGAAGTCAAAAGTCTGATGAGATACTCTTCAAATGCTCTTATTAATTTAACTTATTCTGTGCTGTTCATTGTCTTAAGGAGCACAAGTTTCCATAGCGACTGGTGAGTTACCTGTGTCTGCTGTCAACTCAAATCAAATCAAATTGTATTTGTCACATACACGTGTTTAGCAGATGTTATTGTGGGTGAAGCGAAATGCTTGTGCTTCTAGCTCTGACATTGCAGTAATATCTAACAAGTAATATCTAACAATTTCACAACATATACCCAATAC
This sequence comes from Coregonus lavaretus, assembly GCF_964263955.1. Taxonomy (NCBI): domain Eukaryota; kingdom Metazoa; phylum Chordata; class Actinopteri; order Salmoniformes; family Salmonidae; genus Coregonus; species Coregonus lavaretus. The sequence continues at coordinate 32,852,418 of NC_139999.1, forward strand.
ACACAAATCTAAGTAAGGAATGGAATTTAAGAATATATACATATATGGACAAGCAATGACAGAGCGGCATGGACTAAGATACAGTAGAATATTATAGAATACAGTATATACATATGAGATGAGTAATGCAAGATATGTAAACATTATTAAAGTGTTCCATTTCTTAAAGTGGCCAGTGATTTGAATAGGCAGCAGCAGCCTCTAGTGTGCTAGTGATGGCTATTTAACAGTCTGATGGCCTTGAGACAGAAGCTGTTTTTCATTCTCTCAGTCCCAGCTTTGATGCATCTGTACTGACCCCGCCTTCTGGATGATAACGGGGTGAACAGGCAGTGGCTCGGGTGGTTGATGTCCTTGATGATCTTTTTGGCCTTCCTGTGACATCGGGTGCTGTAGGTGTCCTGGAGGGCGGGTAGTTTGCCCCCGGTAATGCGTTCGGCAGACCACACCACCCTCTCTAGAGCCCTGCGGTTGCGGGCGGTGCAGTTGCCGTACCAGGCGGTGATACAGCCCGACAGGATGCTCTCAATTGTGCATCTGTAAAAGTTTGTGAGGGTTTTAGGTGCCAAGCCACATTTCTTCAGCCTCCTGAGGTTGAAGAGGCTCTGTTGCGCCTTCTTCACCACACTGTCTGCATGGGTGGACCATTTAAGTTTGTTAGTGATGTGTACACCAAGGAACTTGAAGCTTTCCACCTTCTCCACTGGGGTCCCGTCGATGTGGATATGGGGGTGCACCCTTTGCTGTTTCCTGAAGTCCACGATCATCTCCTTTGTTTTGTTCACGTTGAGTGAGAGGTTATTTTCCTGGCACCACACTCCCAGAGCCCTCACCTCCTCCCTGTAGGCTGTCTCGTCATTGTTGGTAATCAAGCCTACTACTGTTGTGTCGTCTGCAAACTTGATGATTGAGTTGGAGGCGTGCTTGGCCACACAGTCATGGGTGAACAGGGAGTACAGGAGGGGGCTGAGCATGCACCCTTGTGGGGCCCCAGTGTTGAGGATCGGCGAAGTGGTGATGTTGTTTCCTACCTACAGTTAAGGAGTTTATGTCTAGCTGTATGTCTGCAGTGCTCCCCAGTGCACTGCTGTGCTGCGCTAAAGCCACTCATCTTGTATTTCTAATATCATTCATATAATTGATTAATCCCCCTCTCTCACTCTTTCTCCCTTCCTCCCGAGTGGCGCAACAGTCTAAGGCACTGCCGTTTTATGGACTCTTAACCAACCGTGCTATTTTGTGTGTTTTTTCGCATTGTTTGTAACTTATTTTGTACATTATGTTGCTGCTACTGTCTCTTATGACCGAAAACAGCTTCTGGACATCAGAACAGTGATTACTCACCTTGAACTGGGCTAATCATTTTTCTTTAATGAGTCGGACGAGTGGGATTTGCTCCAGACACCCGACAGGGCACTCATCCCTGTCATTCGCAGTAGAAAGAAAATGAGATATCGCGGAAGGAGATCGGGGTGCTTGGTAAGGAGCCAGCGACGAGTGGCTAATCTGCCTTTGTGTCACGCCCTGACCTTGAGAGGCTGGTTGTTTATAGTTGGTTTGGTCAGGGCGTGAGGATCTATGTTAGAATTTCTATGTTTAGGATCTAGAAATGTTGTTTCTATGTTTGGCCGGGTGTGATTCCCAATCAGAGACAGCTGTCGCTAGTTCTCTGATTGGGGATCATACTTAAGTAGCCTGTTTGCCTACCTTAGTTGTGGGATCTTGTTCCGTATTAGGCTTGTATGTGTATAGCCGGAGGACTTCATGTTACGTTGTTTCTTGTTTTGTTGTATGTTTATTTAGTTAAATATACATGTACGCTTTTCACGCTGCACCTTGGTCCGACCCGTCTCTCAACGTTCGTGACAGAAGATCCCACCACAAAAGGACCAACAGCGTGCCGAGGCGGAGCGAATAGCTTTGTCACAGGTGGGCAAATGGTGGTCATGGGAGGAGATACTCACTTGGAAAGGACCCTGAGCGAAGGTACAGGCACTGGCAAGAGAGGATCAATGACAACGCCAACGGGAACAACTGCTGAGGAAGCACTAGAAGCAACCCCCAATTTTTTTGGGGGGGGGGCTAGAGGGGTGGTCGGGGATCGAGAGAGAAGAGCCCCGACCACTGCACCCGGTGGGGTTCCAGTTGGAGTCCCTACGACCATGGGAACAGGAATGGGAACAGTTTTACTCTGAGGAGTCGGAGGATGACGACGACGATGAGTTTCTGTTCCCTAACTCGTGGGGGCTTCTGGAGGAGTCCTCACTGAAGGAGTTTTGGCGAGAGAGAGAGAAGGACTGGAGCTGTCTGAGAAAGGAGGCCACCACGTTACGGGGGCTGTTAGGTCAGAGGGAGCAGGAGTTATCCTTTCAGAGGGAGGCGCTACAGGAGGCTCAAAGGGAGAAGGAAGTAGTGGAGGCAAGGAGAGAGGAGCTGGTCAGGCAACAGAAGGAGTGTGTGTTCATAGAAGAACCTAGGTATGCAGAGATACGCACTGTGTCGCCAGTGCGCATTCACAACCCAGTGCGTCCTGTGCCAGCGCCACACTTTCGCTCGTGCGAAAGTGGGCATCCAGACAGGACGGGTTGTGCCGGCTCATTGCTCCTGGTCTCCAGTGCGCCTTCAAGGTCCAGTATATCCTGCACCGGTTCTACGCACTGTGTCACCAGTGCGCCTCACCAGTCCAGTACGGCCCGTGCCTGCTCCCTGCACCAAACTAGTGGTGCGTGTTCCAAGTCCAGTACGGCCCGTCCCTGCTCCTCGCACCAAACCAGTGGTGCGTGTCGCCAGTCCAGTACGCCCCATACCTGCTCCCCGCACCAGACCTGTGGTGCATGTATCCAGCCCGGTACGCCCCGTACCTGCTCCCCGCACCAAACCAGTGGTGTGTGTATCCAGTCCAGTATGGCCCGTGCCAGCTCCTCGCACCAAAACAGTGGTGCCTGTCGCCAGCCCGGTACGCCCCGTACCTGCTCCTCGCACCAGACCTGTGGTGCGTGTTCCCAGTCTGGCCCGGCCCGTCCCTGCTCCTCGCACCAGACCTGTGGTGCGTGTTCCCAGTCCAGCCCGGCCCGTTCCTGCTCCTCGCAACAGACCTGTGGCGCATGTCTCCAGTCCGGCCCGTTCCTGCTCCTCGCACTAGACCAGTGGTGCGTGTCCCCAGTCCGGCCCGGCCCGTTCCTGCTCCTCGCACCAGACCTATGGTGCGTGTGTCCCCAGTCCGGCCCGGCCCGTTCCTGCTCCTCGCACCAGACCTGTGGTGCATGTGTCCCCAGTCCGGCCCGGCTTGTTCCACCGGTGCCTGGTCCAGCAACGGTCAGCTGCTCCACTCCGGAGCCAGAGCAGTCCGCTCCACCCAGTCCAGCTCCGGTCAGCGGCTCCATTCCGGAGTCAGAGCATTCCGCTCCACCGGGGTCCAGTACAGCTCCGGTCAGCGGCTCCACTCCGGAGCCAGAGCAATCCGCTCCACCGGGGTCCAGTCCAGCTCCGGTCAGCGGCTCCACTCCGGAGCCAGAGCAATCCGCTCCACCGGGGTCCAGTCCAGCTCTGGTCAGCGGCTCCACTCCGGAGCCAGAGCAGTCCGCTCCACCGGTGCCCTAGTCCAGCTCCGGTCAGCGGATCCACCCCGGAGCCAGAGCAGTCCGCTCCACCGGGGTCCAGTTCAGCTCCGGTCAGCGACTCCACTTCAGACCCAGAAGTCAGCCCCTCTCCAGGTTCGGGGCCTCCCACACCAGGGTCCAGACAGGGCTTGGTGCATCGTGGGGGGATTGCCGATCCAGGCCCAGACGTCAGCCCCTCTCCAGGTTCGGGGTCTCCCACACCAGGGTCCAGACAGGGCTTAGTGCATCGCGGGAGGATTGCCGATCCAGGCCCAGACGTCAGCCACTCTCCAGGTTCGGGGTCTCCCACACCAGGGTCCAGACAGGGCTTGGTGCATCGCGGGAGGAAGGAGAGGGGAGGCATTGCGCTGAGGTCCAGACCAGACCAGGGGCGCAACGGGGAGGCAGAGAGGGAGAGGTCGTCACGCCCGGAGCCGGAGCCGCCTCCGAAGCTGAATGACCACCCGGACCCTCCCCTAAAGAGTCAGGTTGGTGCGGCCGGAGTACGCACCTTTGGGGGAGGGGGGGTACTGTCACGCCCTGGCCTTGAGAGGCTGGTTGTTTTTAGTTGGTTTGGTCAGGGCGTGAGGATCTATGTTAGAATTTCTATGTTTAGGATCTAGAAGTGTTGTTTCTATGTTTGGCCGGGTGTGATTCCCAATCAGAGACAGCTGTCGCTCGTTGTCTCTGATTGGGGATCATACTTAAGTAGCCTGTTTGCCTACCTTAGTTGTGGGATCTTGTTCCGTATTAGGCTTGTATGTGTATAGCCGGAGGACTTCACGTTACGTTGTTTCTTGTTTTGTTGTATGTTTATTTAGTTAAATAAACATGTACGCTTTTCACGCTGCACCTTGGTCCGACCCGTCTCTCAACGTTCGTGACACTTTGCCATCGATACTATTGGCCAATTTACAATCAATCAATCAATCAATTTTATTTTATATAGCCCTTCTTACATCAGCTAATATCTCGAAGTGCTGTACAGAAACCCAGCCTAAAACCCCAAACAGCTAGTAATGCAGGTGTAGAAGCACGGTGGCTAGGAAAAACTCCCTAGAAAGGCGAAAGCCTAGGAAGAAACCTAGAGAGGAACCAGGCTATGAGGGGTGGCCAGTCCTCTTCTGGCTGTGCCGGGTGGAGATTATAACAGAACCATGCCAAGATGTTCAAAAATGTTCATAAGTGACAAGCATGGTCAAATAATAATCAGGAATAAATCTCAGTTGGCTTTTCATAGCCGATCATTAAGAGTTGAAAACAGCAGGTCTGGGACAGGTAGGGGTTCCATAACCGCAGGCAGAACAGTTGAAACTGGAATAGCAGCAAGGCCAGGCGGACTGGGGACAGCAAGGAGTCACCACGGCCGGTAGTCCCGACGTATGGTCCTAGGGCTCAGGTCTCTCAGTTGGCTTTTCATAGCCGATCATTAAAGAGTTGAAAACAGCAGGTCTGGGACAGGTAGGGGTTTCGTAGCCGCAGGCAGAACAGTTGAAACTGGAATAGCAGCAAGGCCAGGCGGACTGGGGACAGCAAGGTGTCATCATGCCCGGTAGTCCTGACGTATGGTCCTAGGGCTCAGGTTCTCAGAGAGAAAGAGAGAACGAGAGAATTAGAGAGAGCATACTTAAATTCACACAGGACACTGGATAAGACAGGAGAAGTACTCCAGGTATAACCAACTAACCCCAGCCCCCCGACACATAAACTACTGCAGCATAAATATAGGAGGCTGATACAGGAGCGGTCCGGAGACACTGTGGCCCCATCCGAAGAAACCCCCGGACAGGGCCAAACAGGAAGGATATAACCCCACCCACTCCGCCAAAGCACAGCCCCCGCACCACTAGAGGGATATCCCCAACCACCAACTTACAATCCTGAGACAAGGCCGAGTATAGCCCACAGAGGTCTCCACCACAGCACAAACCAAGGGGGGGGCGCCAACCCAGACAGGAAGATCACGTCAGTAACTCAACCCACTCAAGTGACGCACCCCTCCCAGGGACGGCATGAAAGAGCACCAGCAAGCCAGTGACTCAGCCCCTGCAACAGGGTTAGAGGCAGAGAACCCCAGTGGAGAGGGGAACCGGCCCGGCAGAGACAGCAAGGGCTGTTCGTTGCTCCAGCCTTTCCGTTCACCTTCACACTCCTGGGCCAGACTACACTCAATCATATGACCTACTGAAGAGATAAGTCTTCAGTAAAGACTTAAAGGTTGAGACCGAGTCTGCGTCTCTCACATGGGTAGGCAGACTGTTCCATAAAAATGGAGATCTATAGGAGAAAGCCCTGCCTCCCGCTGTTTGCTTAGAAATTCTAGGGACAATTAGGAGGCCTGCGTCTTGTGACCGTAGCGTACGTATTGGTATGTACGGCAGGACCAACTCGGAAAGATAGGTAGGAGCAAGCCCATGTAACGCTTTATAGGTTAACAGTAAAACCTTGAAATCAGCCCTTGCCTTAACAGGAAGCCAGTGTAGGGAAGCTAGCACTGGAGTAATATGATCAAATTTCTTGGTTCTAGTCAGGATTCTAGCAGCCGTATTTAGCACTAACTGAAGTTTATTTAGTGCTTTATCCGGGTAGCCGGAAAATAGAGCATTGCAGTAGTCTAACCTAGAAGTAACAAATGCATGGATTAATTTTTCTGCATCATTTTTGGACAGAAAATTTCTGATTTTTGCAATGTTACGTAGATGGAAAAAAGCTGTCCTTGAAACAGTCTTGATATGTTCGTCAAAAGAGAGATCAGGGTCAAGAGTAACACCGAGGTCCTTCACAGTTTTATTTGAGACGACTTTACAACCATCTAGATGAATTGTCAGATTTAACAGAAGATCTCTTTGTTTCTTGGGACCTAGAACAAGCATCTCTGTTTTGTCCGAGTTTAAAAGTAAAAAGTTTTCAGCCATCCACTTCCTTATGTCTGAAACACAGGCTTCTAGCGAGGGCAATTTTGGGGCTTCACCATGTTTCATTGAAATGTACAGCTGTGTGTCATCCGCATAGCAGTGAAAGTTAACATTATGTTTTCGAATAACATCCCCAAGAGGTAAAATATATAGTGAAAACAATAGTGGTCCTAAAACGGAACCTTGAGGAACACCGAAATGTACAGTTGATTTGTCGGAGGACAGACCATTCACAGAGACAAACTGATATCTTTCCGACAGGTAGGATCTAAACCAGGCCAGAACTTCTCCGTGTAGACCAATTTGGGTTTCCAGTCTCTCCAAAAGAATGTGGTGATCGATGGTGTCAAAGGCAGCACTAAGGTCTAGTAGCACGAGGACAGATGCAGAGCCTCGGTCTGACGCCATTAAAAGGTCATTTACCACCTTCACAAGTGCAGTCTCAGTGCTATGATGGGGTCTAAAACCAGACTGAAGCATTTCGTATACATTGTTTGTCTTCAGAAAGGCAGTGAGTTGCTGCGCAACAGCTTTTTCTAAAATTTTTGAGAGGAATGGAAGATTCGATATAGGCCGATAGTTTTTTATATTTTCCGGGTCAAGGTTTGGCTTTTTCAAGAGAGGCTTTATCACTGCCACTTTTAGTGAGTTTGGTACACATCCGGTGGATAGAGAGCTGTTTATTATGTTCAACATAGGAGGGCCAAGCACAGGAAGCAGCTCCTTCAGCAGTTTAGTAGGAATAGGATCCAGTATGCAGCTTGAAGGTTTAGAGGCCATGATTATTTTCATCATTGTGTCAAGAGATATAGTACTAAAACACTTAAGTGTCTCTCCCGATCCCAGGCCCTCGCAGAGCTGTGCAGATCCAGGACAGCTAAGCCCTGGAGGAATACGCAGATTCAAAGAGGAGTCCGTAATTTGCTTTCTAATGGTCATGATCTTTTCCTCAAAGAAGTTCATGAATTTATCACTGCTGAAGTGAAAGCCATCCTCTCTTGGGGAATGCTGCTTTTTAGTTAGCTTTGCAACAGTATCAAAAAGAAATTTTGGATTGTTCTTATTTTCCTCAATTAAGTTGGAAAAGTAGGATGATCGAGCAGCAGTGAGGGCTCTTCGGTACTGCACGGTACTGTCTTTCCAAGCTAGTCGGAAGACTTCCAGTTTGGTGTGGCGCCATTTCCGTTCCAATTTCCTGGAAGCTTGCTTCAAAGCTCGGGTATTTTCTGTATACCAGGGAGCTAGTTTCTTATGACAAATGTTTTTCGTTTTTAGGGGTGCAACTGCATCCAGGGTATTGCGCAAGGTTAAATTGAGTTCCTCAGTTAAGTGGTTAACTGGTTTTTGTCCTCTGACGTCCTTGGGTAGGCAGAAGGAGTCTGGAAGGGCATCAATGAATTTTTGTGTTGTTTGAGAATTTATAGCACGACTTTTGATGCTCCTTGGTTGGGGTCTGAGCAGATTATTTGTTGCGATTGCAAATGTAATAAAATGGTGGTCCGATAGTCCAGGATTTTGTGGAAAAACATTAAGATCTACAACATTTATTCCATGGGACAAAACTAGGTCCAGAGTATGACTGTGGCAGTGAGTAGGTCCAGAGACATGTTGGACAAAACCCACTGAGTCGATAATGGCTCCGAAAGACTTTTGGAGTGGGTCTGTGGACTTCTCCATGTGAATATTAAAATCACCAAAAATTAGAATATGATCTGCTATGACTACAAGGTCTGATAGGAATTCAGGAAACTCAGAGAGGAACGCTGTATATGGCCCAGGAGGCCTGTAAACAGTAGCTATAAAAAGTGATTGAGTAGGCTGCATAGATTTCATGACTAGAAGCTCAAAAGATGAAAACGCCATTTTTTTTTTTGTAAATTGAAATTTGCTATCGTAAATGTTAGCAACACCTCCGCCTTTGCGGGATGCACGGGGAATATGGTCACTAGTGTAACCAGGAGGTGAGGCCTCATTTAACACAGCAAATTCATCAGGCTTAAGCCATGTTTCAGTCAGGCCAATCACATCGAGATTATGATCAGTGATTAGTTCATTGACTATGACTGCCTTTGAAGTGAGGGATCTAACATTAAGTAACCCTATTTTGAGATGTGAGGTATCACGATCTCTTTCAATAATGGCAGGAATGGAGGAGGTCTTTATCCTAATAAGATTGCTAGGGTGAACACCGCCATGTTTAGTTTTGCCCAACCTAGGTCGAGGCACAGACACAGTCTCAATGGGTATGGCTGAGCTGACTACACTGACTGTGCTATTGGCAGACTCCACTAAGCTGGCAGGTTGGCTAACAGCCTGCTGCCTGGCCTGCACCCTATTTCACTTTGGGGCTAGAGGAGTTAGAGCCCTATCTATGTTGGTAGATAAGAGGAGAGCACCCCTCCAGCTAGGATGGAGTCCGTCACTCCTCAGCAGGTCAGGCTTGGTCCTGTTTGTGGGTGAGTCCCAGAAAGAGGGCCAATTATCCACAAATGTTATCTTTTGGGAGGGGCAGAAAACAGTTTTCAACCAGCGATTAAGTGCTGAGACTCTGCTGTAGAGCTCGTCACTTCCCCTAACTGGGAGGGGGCCAGAGACAATTACTCGATGCCGACACATCTTTCTAGCTGATTTACAAGCTGAAGCTATGTTGCACTTGGTGACCTCTGACTGTTTCATCCTAACATCGTTGGTGCCGACGTGGATAACAATATCTCTATACTCTCTACACTCGCCAGTTTTAGCTTTAGCCAGCACCATCTTTAGATTAGCCTTAACGTCGGTAGCCCTGCCCCCTGGTAAACAGTGTATGATCGCTGGGTGATTCGTTTTAAGTCTAATACTGCGGGTAATGGAGTCGCCAATGACTAGGGTTTTCAATTTGTCAGAGCTAATGGTGGGAGCCTTCGGCGTCTCAGACCCCGTAACGGGAGGAGTAGAGACTAGAGAAGACTCAGACTCAGACTCCGACTCGCTACATAATGGGGAAAACCGGTTGAAGGTTTCTGTCGGCTGAATGAGCGACACCGGTTGAGCATTCCAACAGTATTTCCCTCCAGAAGCCATGAGAAAGTTGTCCGGCTGCAGGGACTGTGCGGGGGGATTTATACTAACGTTACTGTCTGTACTTACTGGTGGCACAGACGCTGTTTCTTCCTTTCCTACACTGAGATTACCCTTGCCTAACGATTGCGTCTGAAGCTGGGCTTGTAGCACAGCTATTTTCGCCGTAAGGCGATCGTTCTCCTGTATATTATGAGTACAGCGACTGCAATTAGAAGACATCATGTTAATGTTACTACTTAGCTTCGGCTGTTGAAGATGTTGATGAACCATGTCCAGATAAAGCGTCCGGAGTGAAAAAGTTGAATAAGGGAAAAAAGTTGCGATGGAAAAAAGGAAAATAACGTAAAGTTGGCAGCTAAAACGCACAGGAAAATGACTCTTCTGTCTCGGGATAAACGTCCGGGGTGAAAAAGTTTAACGAAAAAAGATGAGTGAGGACAAAACTAAAAAGTTGGTAAATTTGTTGAACACAAAGATTGATTAAACGTTTATTAAAAGTAAAACGTGAATAGTTTGGCAGGTAGCCAAGTAGCAACAAACAGCACAGCAGTACGGAGACAATGCGGAAGCGAGACGGAAGTCACGTCAAATCTCGTCAAATCTCGTCGGGTCTCGTAGGGTCTCGTCAAATCTTAGGGTTAACTGCCGCCCAAGGTCCTTCCACTGCTAGCTTGATAATAAAGTGGACGAACTACAGGCACGAATATCCTTCCAACGGGACATTAAAAACTTTAATATCTTATGTTTCATTGAGTCATAGCTGAACGAAACATGAATAACATACAGCTGGCGGGTTATACACTGTATCAGCAGGATAGAATGGCAGCCTCTGGTAAGAAAAGGGGTGGCGGTCTATGTATATTTATAAACAACAGCTGGTGTACGATATCTAAGGAAGTCTCGAGGTTTAGCTCGCCTGAGGTAAAGTATCTCATAATAAGCTGTAGACCACACTATCTACCAAGAGAGTTTTCATCTATATTCTTCGTAGCTGTCTATTTACCACCACAAACCGATGCTGGCACTAAGACCGCACTCAATTAACTGTATACGGCCATAAGCAAACAGGAAACCGCTCATCCAGAGGCGGCGCTCCTAGTG